>NC_064924.1:215927249-216574957 GCF_023897955.1 Schistocerca gregaria | reverse complement strand
CGCTAGCCACGGCCGCCAAAGACGACGCACAGCGAACCTCATAGCTCTACCTCCACCTCACCTCCTACCTTCCATAGTTCACAGCTGTTCTTCTGCGAAACTTGCGTGTGTAGCACTCTTGGAAGGAAGAACGTTGCGGGGACGTGGCTTTGCCACAGCCTGGTGGAAGTTTCCAGAAATTTTCACTCTCTAGCGGAGTGTGCGCTGATATGAAACTTTCAGTCAGATTAAAACTGTGTGCCGAACCATGAATCGAACCCACGACCTTTGTCTTTCGTAGGTCCGAGTCCGGGTCCGGCATACAGTTTTAATCTTCCAGGAAGTTTCATATCGGCGCACATTCCGCCACAGAGTGAAAATTTATTCTGATGCCCATCCTGCTCAGTTTTTGTAAAGGGACAAATTATACAATAAAAGAACTCTTGCATTTTCCGGCACCTTAGGGACTTGTTGGGAATGCCTACGATATTACTGTTACCAAGGTAAATCCAGTGGTCTGATTCTTTAGTGTGTATTGTGTATTTTGGTTTAAGCTGCCTTTTCTCCAGAACTATATTATTATTGTGTGAGTGTGTTTCTTGGGTTAAAACTAAATGCAGTTGTGTGTGTGAGGTTTTTTATTGTTAGTTATTTTGTACTTTTCGTTTCCCTCTGATGAAATATGGTTTTCCTAAACCGTATATATTATTGTGTTGGACTGTTCCTTTGAACCATTAATTTCCTTTTGAAGGCATTAATGTACGTGCCTAAATACATTTCATATAAGTGTCTTACTGGACTGTTTTTGGAAGTGTCTTTCAATTATTGTTAAAGAGTGTGAAAACAAACCTAAAGGGATCATAGGCTTGGTACGTACCTCCAGGGTATTCGTTAGTTGCGGGATTGTGCCTGGAAACAGTGAAAGATAAAATTTGTAAATTTCTCTTGTTTATACTTATCATTTTAAGGCTGCGCCTAGGGCTTACTGTAAGTGATAATACTTGATTGTGAATGGAATGTGGATGCACACCCCTTGATTTTGAACTGTAAGATGTTCTTTTATTATAATAAAAAGGTCACATATGAGTTACGCCCACCTCTCAACTCAGCACCATCTATCACCTCTACACTTTTGTAGTAGCATGGTGGGAGTTTGGTGAGTGGTGTGCACAACTGAAAATTCAGAAAGGTGGGGAGGTCTATAATTTCAAAGCCTTAAATGCGTGAAATTATTTTGAGTTTAACAAGTACTCCTTAGTTTTGCCTGGTTTGACAAATGCTATTATGGATAATTGTGTTTCTGAATGTCTGTGAGATAGGTTCCCAGTGTCACGGTGTTGAAGAAGGATGAGATAATTTATGAGCTGTCCATTAGAGGTTTGGACTGGCTGAGGAACGCAACCGACTGGGCTCTGGCAGCGCCTAGTTTGAACCCAATTTAGGTAAATGACCCAATACCCAGCATTCAGGGGAGCTTGTGTCGTTAGTGTCTTTTCTCGGGTTTACTGAGGCGTCACGGTCACAAAGTAGCAGAATCAGGACACTTGTGAGTGCATTACGCTGAAAAACTTTGTGATTTGTGTGGGGTCAACCCAACTGATATCCTATGTAAACAGCTACTGGAACATGCCAAGGAATTACTCGTGGCGAGAATACAGAGGATAGTAAGTTGTACCAGTGAATGAGGCACAATACCTGTAAGTAGATACACAAGAAATACGATTTTCTAACATTAATGTGTAAAAAAATCACAAGATTTATATTCTGCAACTGTAGTAACAGCAGAATAAGACGACTTCGGGGCAAAAGAAGTACCGTGACATACACGCAGACATCATATACAATACCAATGCGAATTGCTGTACGTGAAAATAGGAATAAGTCACTGAAATGCATCGTGCTGTGGATGGAAAGATGTGCCTGTGCTGTGTTTTATTATTTAAATCAAGACATACCCTCAGATGAGTAACTGCAGAAGAATATACGCACTTGTTATAGTTTTGGGATGAAGACAGAAAGCAATCAAAATGTTAACGAGAGTTAAAAAAAAACTTCAAACTATAGTGAGATGACGCTAAGCGGATATCTGGTTTCTTGTTACTTGCCATGGTTTATATTGCTTCTATTGGTCTTTTCAACATTTCCTCTTTCTTAGTGTGAACTGTTTATTTTATTTATTTATTTATTTAACCTGATCAGATTAGGGCCATCAGGCCCTCTCTTACATCGGACCAATGTTCCACACATGCAGCATTTCACACATCAGAGTTACATCATGACCATAGTTTAAATGAGAATATTAGCTTACTCTAGTAACAATATGAATAAAGAGTAGTGACTAAGACCTAATAAAGTAAATGCGGCAGTATTTTTACAACAGGTGCTATACATACAGATTATGATAAAAGCAATAATAATAACAGTAAAGAAAATGTAATGATAAACATGACTAAGACCTAATAAATTAGATGCTGGCAGTATTTTTACAGCAGGTGCTATACATACAGATTATGATAAAAGCAATAATAAGCAATAATAATAACAGTAAAAAAATCAAATAAGAATGACAAACATGAGATGGATTGGCAATAGTAATGAAGGTTTGTGCAGATGTGTGTAAAGTAGACGTTTACTAGTTTAGCGTGTTTTGGGGATTGGAGATTTAAGGAGGGGAAAGAGGGAAGTAACGAGGTGAAGTGCATTCATGTACAGAGGAAGGCATTACTGTTGCTTAAGTAGATACGTCATTAACTGTTTTTTGAAGCTGGACATGCTTTTAAGTTCTCTAACATAACGAGGGAGGTTATTCCAGAGTCGGGTTCCCGCTACTGTAAAGGACTTGGAGAAGGTGACTGAGCGATGCCGTGGAACGGAGAGGATTTTATTATAATGGGAACATCTGTTTCTGTCATGTTGTTCTGACATGAGCGTTAGGGACGAGGAGAGATATGAAGGACAGTTTACATTTATAAGGCAGTAGATGAGACAGAGTGTATGGAAATCTATGCGTTTGTCTGCACGCAGCCAGGACAATTTTGCATATGCTGGTGAAATGTGATCAAAAAGTCGAACGTCACAAATATATCGGACGCAATCATTCATGAACAGTTCTAGACGTCGAGAATTTTCCTGAGAGAGGCCTTGTAGGATAATATCGCTGTAGTCAATGATTGGGAGTATAAGCGTTCGTACTAATTTCTTTTTCAGTTCGAAAGGGAAGAGTTTTTTATATTTTTGTAGGACATGAAGGGATGCTGATGCTTTTTTGCACACTGCAGTTACGTGCTCTGTCCAATTTAGATTTTCATCTATTATTACTCCCAAACTCTTTGCTGAGAGAGAGAAGTTAATATTTGTTCCATTTAGGATAAGAGGTGGTACGGATTCCCGATGTTTTGGGCTAATGAGCTTAGAGTGACCAACAAGTACCGCTTGGGTTTTAGATGGGTTTAGTTTTAGACCTATGTCCTGCGCCCATTTTGACAGTGCATCGAAGTCAGTATTGAAATTTTCAATAGCTTTCTTGATATTGCTTGTTTTCGCACTTAGATACAACTGAAGGTCATCAGCATACATATGGTATTTGCAATAGGTCAGAACCGATGACACATCGTTGACATACAGAGAGAAGAGTATAGGATCTAATACTGAGTCTTGGGAAACGCCTGACACTACCTGCCGCCATTGTGATTTTATATTCCCAGATAGGACGCGTTGCTGACGAGACGTCATGTATGAGCGAAACCATTGCACTGCACTTCGTGAGAAATTTAGACCGCTAAGTTTGGCCAGTAAGATGTCGAAGTCGACAGTATCAAATGCTTTGCTGAAATCTAAGAAGCAAATGATAGTCGCTTCTTGTCTGCCCATGGCAAGTTTCAGGTCATCTGTCACCTTTATCAGAGCAGATGTTGTGCTTCGATGTTTACGGAAACCTGATTGGTATTCGTCTAATAGGTTGTTAGTAGTGAGGTAGATGGTGAGCTGGTCATGAACTATATATTCTAAGGCCTTTGATAGTGTAGGAAGAAGGCAGATGGGGCGGTAGTCAGAGGGTGCTGTGGCTATGTCCTTTTTAGGCAGTGGCTTAATTTGTCCCAGTTTCCAGGCCTCAGGGAAAACACTTGTGATTAATGAATCGTTGAAAATGTCTGTTATAGAGGGCAGTAGTTGGTCAATAATAAGTTTTACCATCTGGATAGTGATACCATCATGTCCAGTAGATGCTGATCTAATCCGCATTATGGCTTTCTTGACAGTACTGCAAGTGACGTGCTGTAGATAGAATTTTTCTTTGCTACAGCCCTTCAACCCCATGAAGTAATCAATGATTCTCTGTTTTTTTTATTGCGGTACAATTTTGGTTGTAGGTAACGTGAAGAAACGGTTTAGTTCTTCAGCTGGGACCATGTGATTTTCTGCAACTTTTATTTTGCCTAAACCGAAACTACGAAGATTTTTCGACGGGATAGCTGGTCTACGTCTATTGTCAGCTAATGTACGGGCATATCTGAGCTTAGCGTTTCTCACCGCTTGACTGACTTTGTTTCGTTTCTGCTTGTATACAGCATGATTTTCAGGTGTAGGGCGTATCTTGTATGCTCGATGTGCAGCATCTCTGAGATTCATGAGCTGTTTTAGTTCATCAGTCAGCCAGGGTGCAGGTTGCCTTTTTACTTTTCTGGTCTTTATTGGAGCATATTTGTCATATAGTTGTGTAATTTTTATGTGAAATCCTGGAGTTTGTCGTTTATGTCCAAGAGGGGGGTAGAGGTCATCCCCCAAACTATTTCTTGTGCCTCAGTTTCGAGTTCAGGCAAATTTATGCGTTTGAGGTCTCGGAATGTAGACAGTTTTTGTTTCTTTCTAGGACATTCTAGTGAATACGTCATGGAAATGATGTCATGGGCAGACATGCCAGGAGCAGACATTTGAGAGGTGCGGATTATTCTGTTCGGAGATTTCGTTGCGAATATATCAATGAAAGTGTGACTGGTAGTCGTGTGATGAGTAGGTGCCAGCTCAAGTAGCATCATATTTGAGGAAGAAAGCATCTTCTTAAATTTCCCAGTGGAAGGACTATTGCACAGAAAATTAATGTTAGTGTCACCTGGTATAATTACATGTTCATATGACGATTCGAGACTAGAGAGGGCAGTTTCTAAGCACGCGAACCCACTTACTTTAGGAGGTTTGTAAAGGACAAATATTAAGCACTTTCTGTTAAGTAATTTTATCTCTATGAACATATATTCCATTTGTTTATCTACATTGTTGTCGGATGTGTGTAGTACTGCAGGTGACAAATCAGAGGGTATGTACGCCCCTACTCCGCCCCCTCGTCTGTTGCATCTGTCGTGCCTGAGAAAGATATAGCCATCTAGGTTTACGGAAGTTGTAGGAATACTTGGTTTGAGCCAAGTCTCTGACAAAAGTATTACGTGTATATCAGCAGTTTGAAATATGTATTTGAACTCGTCGAAGTGAGCGGGCAGAGATTGGACGTTTGCATGTGCAATATGCAACTTGGTGCGTTCGGGTGTTGATTGCCCGAGGAGGTTGCCGACCGATGTTTGCGGGTCGTGGTTGGCGGTGACTAGAGGGTGTGGCATGAGGAATGCGGAAGGCGTGTGAAGGAGGGGGGTGAGGGACTGTCCTCCCAGTTCTGTGCAGTGAAAGCGGCCGGGAAAGTTGTTGGATTGTAAGATTTTCTTTTATTTTTTATATAATTAACGACTCACTATGGTGGTTCACGAAATCGTATATAATAAGAGAAAAAGTGCATATTTTGAATCTAGGTAGGGCAAACTGACATAGGGACAGTTAGCGACAAATGATCGGAGTACAAACATATCACGATTGTTGACAATTTAAAAGTTAACAGAGCCTAAGGATTTATTTATTCAGGTGCACATTTTTTAAGATTAAACTACGTAATACTGTAAATGACACCGTTATTTTAATGTATTATATACTGTTGGGCCAAAGCACGAAGAAACCCTCAGCTACTCCGTCGTTTTCTCCCACCGCATTGTCAGAATACAGCTTTCCAATAGATTTAGTATTCTGATGCTGAACTATGCACTATTCTGAGAGCCGTGCAGCAGAAATTGCTCATCTTCAGACGTTAACATGTATTGGTCCATTTCGGCCGGCCGAAGTGGCCGTGCGGTTTTAGGCGCTGCAGTTTGGAACCGCGAGACCGCTACGGTCGCAGGTTCGAATCCTGCCTCGGGCATGGATGTGTGTGATATCACTTAGGTTAGTTAGGTTTAACTAGTTCTAAGTATTAGGGGACTAATGACCTCAGAAGTTCAGTCCCATAGTGCTCAGAGCCATTTTTTTATTGGTCCATTTAGGGACTGTTTTTTAAAATATAAAAACAAACACTAAATTGTAATTCTTCAATTACGACACATTTCGACGTATTTGCTTCATCAAAACGTGCCATTTTAGATATTTAGTCCAAAGCACCGTAGTAGGTAATGTTACTGAAATGTTACGTGACGGCCGCGACACCGTCGCTTGCCGGGGTTTCTGGAGGTGTACACAAAACTTTTATCTTGGGCTTAGTAAGACGGTGCTCTTTCATTGCCTTTCAAGTTCAAACCTGTTACCAGGTTCATACTCTTATTCTTCTGGCTTGCTGCTAGATATCGACTCTTGTGTGCATTGATTATGTGAGGATTTATACACTGAAGAGCCAGAGAAATGAGTACATCTGCCTAATATCGTGTAGGGCCCCCGCGATCACGCAGGAGTGCAGCAACACGACGTGGTATGGACTTGACTAATGTCTGAGAGAGTAAATCGGAGAAAGACGAAGGTGATGAGAAGTAGTAGAAATGAGAGCAGCGAGAAAGTTAACATCAGGATTGATGGTCACGAAGTCAATGAAGTTAAGGAATTCTGCTACCTAGGCAGTAAAATAACCAATGACGGACGGAGCAAGGAGGACATCAAAAGCAGACTCGCTATGGCAAAAAAGGCATTTCTGGCCAAGGGAAGTCTACTAATATCAATTACCGGCTTTAATTTGAGGAAGAAATTTCTGAGGATGTACATCTGGAGTACAGCATTGTATGGTAGTGAAACATGGACTGTGGGAAAACCGGAACAGAAGAGAATCGAAGCATTTGAGATGTGGTGCTATAGACGAATGTTGAAAATTGGGTGGACTGATAAGGTAAGGAATGAGGAGGTTCTACGCAGAATCGGAGAGGAAAGGAATATGTGGAAAACACTGATAAGGAGAAGGGACAGGATGGTAGGACATCTGCTAAGACATGAGGGAATGACTTCCATGGTATTAGAGGGAGATGTAGAGGGCAAAAACTATAGAGGAAGACAGAGATTGGAATACGTCAAGCAAATAATTGAGGACGTAGGTTACAAGTGAAGGGGTGACCAAAAAAAAAAAAAAGGTCTGAGGTAGTGCTTGAGGGAATTGTGCAGGTCTGTCCATAAATCCATAAGAATATCAATGGATGGAGATCTCTTCTGAACCGCTATTGGCAGGGCATCACAGATATACTCAATAATGTTCATGTCTGGGGAGTTTGGTGGCCAGCGGAACTGTTTAAACACAGAAGAGTGTTCCTGGAGCCCTCTGTAGCAATTCTGGACGTGCGGGGTGTCGCATTGTCCTGCAGGAATTGACCACGTCCGTAGGAATGCACAATGGACGTGAATGGATGCAGATGATAGGACAGGATGCTTACTTACGTGTCACTTGTCAGAGTCTAGATGTATCAGGGGTCCCATACCACTTCCACTGCACACGCCCCACACCTTTACAGAGCCTCCATCAGCTTGAACAGTCCCCTGCTAACATGCAGAATCCATGCATTCATGAGGTTGTCTTCATACCAGTACATATCTATCCGCTCGATACAATTTGAAATGAGACTCGTCAGACCAGGCAACATGTTTCCAGTGATGTCGGTGTTGACGGGCCCAGGCGAAGCGTAAAGCTTTGTGTCGTGCAGTCATCAAGGGTACACGAGTGGGCCTTCGGCTCCGAAAGCCTATATCGATGATGTTTCGTTGAATGGTTCGCTCGCTGACACTTGTTGATGGCCCAGCACTGAAATCTGCAGCAACTTGCGGAAGGGTTGTACTTTTGTCCCATTGAACTATTCTCTTCATTCGTCGTTGGTCCCGTTCTTGCAGGATCTCATTCCGGCTGCAGCGATGTCGGAGATTTGATGTTTTACATGATTCCTGATATTCACGGTACACTAGTGAAATGGTCGTACGTGGAAATTCCTAGTTCATCGCTGCCTCGGAAATGCTGTGTCCCATCGTTCGTGCGCCAACTATAACACCACGTACAAACTTACATAAATCTTGATAACCTACAATTGTAGCTGCAGTAACCGTTCTAACAACTCGCCAGACACTTGTTGTCTTATATAGGGATTGCTACCTAGCGGTGTGGCCCCGCGGTTTGAGCTGGCATGTCACGGACTGCACGACCCCTCCCGCCGGAGGTTCGAGTACCCCTGGGGCATGGGTGTGCGTTTTGTTCTTAGCATAAGTTATTTTAAGTAGTGTGTAAGTCTAGGCACGATGCCCTCAGCAGTTTGGTCCCTTAGAAATTCACACACACATATAGGCATTGCCGACCGCAGGGCCGCATTCTGCCTGTTTACATTCTTCTATATTTGAATACGAATCCCTGTACCAGTTTCTTTGCCGCTTCAGTGTATGTCTCCTTCGTCTAACAAAATAGGTATAACGGTCGTAACGAAGGGAACCGAACAGTGCATGCAAAGAGAACATTTTTCGCTAAAATAAATCTGCTAGCAACATACGCATTTCGTAAACACAGTAAAAAATCCCTGAGATGGTCTGAAACACAGGATTGTAGGACTGGCAAGATAAAAAATCCACAGAATAGGCTATGAAAGGAATGTGTGGAGAAGAAAAGAAGGAAAATGTCATAGAATATGTGTTCAGGCAATAGGGAATAACTTGCTTGGTACTAACCTTCTGTTGGGTGAAGCAGTTAAGGATAAAAATTGTAGGACAAAGCACAGTTTGGAATATATACAAGATTAGAACGTTGGGTGTAAGTGCTACTCCTACATGAAGAGATTATCATCAGAGAGGAAGTTGGTGCCGGCCGCATCTAACGTCAGACGACTTTCAGCTGCAGCCAGCTGTTCACTGAATACATGCTTGCCTGTTGACTTCATTCATAGACCGAAGTGGTCTTCTTTAAGATCGCTACGAAGGAAAGAAGCGTATTTTTCGAAGCGGCTTCTCGACCTCAGACGTGGTGCTGTGTTACTTTGTGCCTGGAAGAGCTCTCAACAAGGAAAGTGTCCAGGGGTCTCGGAGTGAACCAAAGTGATGTTTTTCGGGTATGGAGGAGATACAGAGAGACAGAAACTGTCGAAGACAAGCCTCGCTCAGGCCGCCCCAGGGCTACTACTGAAGTGGATGACCGCTACCTACGGATTGTGGCTCGGAGGGACACTGATAGAAACGCCAACATGTTGAATAATGCTTTTCGCGCAGCCACAGGACGTCGTGTTACGACTCAAACTGTGTGCAATACGCTGCGTGATGTGCAACTTCACTCTAGACGTCCTTGGCGAGGTCATTCTTTGCAACTACGACACCATGCAGCGCGTTACAGATGGGTCCAACAACATGCTGAATGGACCGCTCAGGATTAGCATCACGATGAGTGTCGCATTTGCCTTCAACCAGACAATCTCGGAAATGTGTTTGGAGGCAATCCGGTCAGGCTGAACGCCTTAGACACACTATCCAGCGAGTGCAGCGAGGTGGAGATTCCCTACTGTTTTGGGGTGGCATTATGTGGGGCCGACGTACGCCGCTGGTGGTCATGGAAGGCGCCTTAACGGCTGTACGATACGTGAATGTCATCCTCCGACCGATAGTGCAACCATATCGGCAGCGTATTGGCGAGGCATTCGTCTTCATTGACGACGATTCACGCCCCTATCGTGCACATCTTGTAATGACTTCCTTCAGGATAACAACATCGCTCGACTAGAGAGGCCAGTATTTTCTCCAGACATGAACTCTTGTCGAAGATGCCTGGGATAGATTGAAAAGGGCTACTTATAGACGAGGTGACTCACCAACCACTCTAAAGGATTTACGCCGAATCGCCGTTGAGGAGTGGGACAATCTGTACCAATAGTGCCTTGATGAACTTGTGGATAGTGTGCCACGACGAATACGGGCATGCATTAATGCAAGAGGACGTGCTACTGGGTACCAGAGGTACCGGGTGTACAGCAGTCTGGAGCACCACCTCTGAAGGTCTCAAAGTGTGTGGTGGAACGACATGCGTTGTGTGGCTTTCATGAGCAATGAAAAGGGCAGAATGATGTTTATGTTGATCTCTATTCCAGTTTTCTGTACAGGTTCCGGAACTCTCGGAACCGAGGTGATGCAAAACTTTTTTTGATGTGTGTGGTAGGTGACAAGTTCACCAGTTGTTTCTTTCTGCGGTTCATGCTACTAGCTGATGGCTGATGCTTGATGTTGTGCCGTGCGAAAATTCACTCGTTGGCACAACAGTGCGTTCTTTGTTATTCTCTGGGAGGAGAGTGAGAAGAACTATTACACACAAAACGTTAGTTCACTTTATTACAATATTACACAACCCATTCCATTCAATGTTGCGAGTATTTACAATTGGTTCTGAATATTCAAGAGCCGGCCGCTATGGACGAGCGGTTCTAGGCGCTTCAGTCCGGAACCGCGCTGCTGCTACAGTCGCAGGTTGGAATCCTGCCTCGGGCATGGATGTGTGTGATGTCCTTAGGTTAGTTGGGTTTACGTGGTTCTAAGTTTAGGGGACTAATGACCTCAGATGTTAAGTCCCACAGTGCTTAGAGCCATTTGAACCATTTCTGAATATTAAAGTGTCACTTAATACAAACTTGCAAGACTCTTCAATGCCGGCACTGCGTGCGGGTTAGCCGCGCGGTCTAGGCGCTTAGCAACGATCCACGCAGCTGCCTCCGTCGGGCATGGGTGTGTGTGTTATCCTTAGCGTCAGTTAGTTTAAGTTAGATTAAGTAGTGTGCAAGCTAGGGACCGATGACCTCAGCAGTTTGGTCCCATAGGGACTTACCACAAATTAAAAAAAAATGAAAGCCGCCATTGTTCATTCGTCGGTGGGGCATACAGCGATTGTACTCTTCTGTGGTTTCGTTGCGAGGTGCCAACACTGCTTTAGACCCGGCTCTTCGGACGACACCACACTAGGTGTTATTGTTGCTGCTTTTGTAGTCTTCATTCCTAATACTGGTTTGTGCAAGCCTGTTCATCTCTAAAAACTGTGGCCCACATCCATTTGAACATTCTTACTGTACTCAAGACCTGGTCTCCTTCTACATTTTTTATTCCCTTGCCCCTTTCCTACACACACACACACACACACACACACACACACTTCCCTCCATTACCAAACTGACGATACTCTGACGTCACAGGAAGTTTGTTTCAACTGAATTCTTCTTGTAGTCAAACTGTGTCACAAATTTCTTTTTTCCCCTGTTCGATTCAGTATCTCCTCATTAGTTATCGATCTCTCCATCTAATCTTCAGCAGTCTTCTACAGCCCAACATTTCAAAAGCTTCTTGTGTGTGTTGTTTATCGTCTACGTTTCGCTCGCATTACGGGGCTACTATTCATGCAAATACCTTCAGAAAAGACCTCCTACTGTTCAATATTAATAAATTTCTGCGTTTCAGAACCAATGTTCTTACTATTGCCAGTTTGCTTTTTAAATCCTCTCTATTTAGGCTATCTCCAGTGATTTTGCTGGATATATAGCTAAACTCCTCAGCTACTTTCAGTGTCTCATTTCCTTATCTAATTCTATCAGTATCGCCAGATTTAATTCGACTGCATTCGATTACCTTCGTTCTACATTCGGAGATGTTCACGTTAAATGACTTTTTAAGATATTATCCGTTCCAATCAACTATTCTTCAAAGTCGTGTGCCATCTCTGGCAGAAGTGGTCATCGGCAATCTTCAATAGTTATTGTTTATTCTCTCTGAACTTTAATTTCCTTTTCCAATCTCTTACTGGATGCTTCACTGCTTGCTCAAAGTACACATTACGTAACAGCTAGGAGTGGCTACCACACTGCCTCATCTCCTTCTCAACTAGTTCTTTTCTTTCTTGCCCTTTGACTACTGCAAATGCAGTCTGATTTCTGTATAGGTTGTACGTAACTTTTTGCTCTCTATATTTTTATCTCTATATTTTGGGTTGGTGCATAAGCTCATAGTATTTTTCCAAAAAGTAATAAACGCAAGAGGTACACATAACTGAGACTTTGGTTACAATATAGTAATAATATATTATCCTTCAATATTACAACAGTCTGCTAACGCTGCGGTAACTTTTCTATTCCGCGACTGTAGAGATCAGTTGGTTTTGAGGCGAAGAACTCGTCGAGCCATGTTCGAAGCGCGTTTTCATCCGGAGACGAAGTTCCTTGAAGACTGTTCGATGCCGTGCGGAAAAAGTGAAATTCTAATGGCGCAAGGTCAGGTGAATGAGAATTTCAAAGAATGTATGCCAGTCAAGGAGGCCAAAAGCTTTTTTAACTCTACAACTGCTTCAACGAAGGTTTGCCTTTTTTCAACCTATCTGAGAAGGTAAGTCGTAGGGACAGTATATGACATAATGATTCTCATAAATTTATTACGCCAACTACCTTGCCTCCTTGAATACAGTGGTTCTCGTCATATCACCGTAGTTATGCTACACCGGCCGTGGCGTTTTATGGCAAAAGTGATGAATGGTGGTCCCTGATCACACGTCTTTGCGCCCATCTCCTGTGTTAAACTGCAAATAAAAGAGAAAGCACATAATTCTAATACGTATGGGAACTGCATATACGTCTCAGTCTCTTTCTCTTCCCTGTCTCTGCCCATTTACCCTCTCCCTTCCCTTGTCCAACTCCTCCTCCTTTCCCCTCTCTATACCCATCACCTCCTCTCCCTTTCTCTGTCAATATTCCGCAAGCGAGGGCACGTCACACAGTCGATAGTGATCCGTCTGTCGGGTGAAAACTTTAAGCTCAGTGGCTCCACTTGCGCTGTTCGAGAGATGTAGGATATGTTCCAGCACGAAGTTTAACAATTCCCCTCTCTCTATACGATGCAGACACCACACTACACACATACCCATTACTTACCAGATTCGTTTAGTCTTTATCCGTAATAGATGCTTACAAGGACTTCGTCTCTTCAATATGACATGAAAATTAAAACACCTCCAGCCACCTCTTACGCAATCAGTTTCTGTGTTTCAATACACCATCTTCGGGTCCCTTGACCACAGAAAACTGGGAGGAATTTAGTCTCGTTTGCATTTATAACAGGAGCCAACGTCAAACAACAGGTGTCCGTAGTCCTCTGATTTTTACACGACACTGTCTCTTCGTTCATCAACTGACGACGACTAAAGATTGGCACACCCAGACTGGTTGCGCAAAGAAATTAAAAGCAAAAGAGACAGCAGCAGGTGTTCAGTATGTAATATAACACATTTTTTCTGAAAGCAGGTTGGTTTTATGCAGGCTTTAAATACATCATGATATTCCCAACTCTTTTGATTACAAAACCTGTTTTTCAACCTACTCTCTTTTCAGTGCGACTTCCTTACGACACCTTACTGGGAGTGCCTGTATGTCCACATGGTATACCACTCTAATGGTCGACGTCTGAACCAACGTCTTGCTGCATCAATAACTTCCCCATCATCCACGTGCTGCTTGCCTCAGAGTGCACCCTTCATTAGCCGAAACAGATGGAAGGTGCGAGATCCAAGCTGTAGGCTGGATGAGGAAGAACGGTCCAATGAAGTTTTGTAGGCTCCTCCTGGGTGCGCAGACTTGTGTGAGGCCTTGCGCTGTCATGGAGAAGGAGAAATATGTTTGCATTTTTGTGGCGAAAAACACGCTAAAGTCGTTTCTTCAGTTTCCTGAGGGTAGCACAAGACACTTCAAAGTTGGTCGTTGCCCAATGAGGGAGGATATCAAACAGAATTGTCTGTTCGGAATCCCAGAAGACCGTCGCCACGACTTTGCCGGCTGAGGGCGCGGCTTTAGTCTTTTTCTTCGGAGGAAGAAAAACAGTCTTAGAAGACGATCGTCATGATTTTAACGGCTATGGGGGCGTATATGAACATTTTTTTTTCGGAGGAGAGGTTGTGTGACACCACTCCACGAGTATGCCCTTTTGTTTCTAGTTCGAAATGATGAACCATTATGACGATGTTCGACAAAAAATTGTCACGATCAGCCTCGCAACGTGCAATCAGTTCCGCACAGATGGTTCTTCGTTTCTCTTTATGGCTTTTTGCTCTTACGCGGCGAGGAACTCAGCCGACACACACCTCTGAGTAGCTCAACTGCTGGACGAGTGTGTCAACACTTCGAACAGAGACGTCCAGTTGACCCCTCGATCACCTCGAATGAGAGTGACTGCACGTTCCACGAGTCACAGCTGTCTGCATCCAGCAGGCACACAGGATATCGATCGGACCGGTTTGCACGACCTTATTGCGATGATGACAGACGCCACCCCCAACGACTCACCTTGCTTTTGTCACAGTCAGATCTTCGTAGATATTCTGCAAGGGACCATGAGTGTCTGTGATGCAATGGTATCCTCCAAAAACCGCTAGCTATTGGAACTTTACAAAAGTACAGGAGCTGAGGCACGAATATTCCACTATGTCCCACAACTAACTCGACATTTTTTTTATCGAAATTGTTTGAGAAAAAAATTGTGATGCTTTACTTATTGAACGCCCCTCAAAGTTACCGAAGGAAACGTCAGATTGTGAGCGTACGATAGTTTTAGAAACAGGTTGCTGAACCTGTCCGTCCGGGCCTCCCCACGAACCGTGCCTTTCGACTTAACTTTTTCTATAAATTTATTTGCAGCCTCATCAACTTGTCGCGTGTGAGTAGATGCTACCGGCACTGGAGCTACAATATCTCACTACCCCTCCCCCCTCGTCTCCTACACCCTGCCCCTATCTCTGTGCAACCTGTCAGCTTTTAGGGCCGCGATAACTCGATTGCATAGTACCACGGTGCACGTCCGGGTCAGCCCAGCCGCTACTGACCAGCGGACAGCGGAGCACTGCCCAAATTATGGGCGCAACGCGTGTCACCCGACGTGACGTACGTGTCCCGGATTAACCTAGGTTATGGCGCGGACGTCGGCGCTGGTGACTGGGAGGAGCTGGGAAGGTCGCGGCCTGTTTGTTTGACATGCGCCCGCCGGCCTTGGCGGCGTCACAGCGGGCTAGCGCCAGAGGCCTCGCGCGTCTGTGTACGGCCGCAGCGCGCCGCTGCGCCGCTGCATACCAGCGTCTAGACGCTGCGTAATGCCGGCCGCGTTGCGTCACCTTTCCTGGGAACGCTTTTCGCCTCCGTGACATAATGGACGCCCTGCGCAAACAAGTGTCAGTCAGCGCCGCAGCCGCCACCGAGGTCCGTGTCATAGCGCACCGCCTCTGCACAACCGGCTCTTTGTCTTTTTTCCCATCCACGTGGCGGTGTTAAGTGTTTCTGTCACGCTACTCGTTGCACGTGGCACGCCTGCTTGCTGAATGACGCAGTTACGAGGTCGATATGAGGAATGCTGAAGGTGAAACAATGCCGAGAAGTCATACACTACTGGCCATAAATTTCGCTACACCAAGAAAAATGCTGATGATAAACGGGTATTCATTGGACAAATATATTATACTAGAACAGACATGTGATTACATTTTCACTCAATTTGGGTGCATAGATGCTGAGAAACCAGTACCCAGAACAACCACCTCTGGCCGTAATAACGGCCTTGATACGCCTGGACATTGAGTTAAACAGAGCTTGGATGGCTTGTACAGGTACAGCTGCCTATGCAGCTTCTTCAACACGATACTACAGTTCATCAAGAGTATTGACTGGAGTATTGTGACGAGCCAGTTGCTCGGCCACCATTGAGCAGACGTTTTCAATTGGTGAGAGATGTGGAGAATGTGGTGCTAGGGAGGCAGTCGAACATTTTCTGTATCCAGAAAGGCCCGTATAGGACCTGCAACATGAGGTCGTGCACTATCTTGCTGAAATGTAGGGGTTCGCAGGGATCGAACGAAGGGTAGAGCCACGGGTCGTAACACATCTGAAATGTAACGTCCACTGTTCAAAGTGCCGTCAATGCGAACAAGAGGTGACCGAGACGTGTAACCAATGGCTCGCCATACCATCACGCGGGGTGATACGCCAGTATGGCGATGACGAATACACGCCTCCAATGTGCGTTCACCGCGATGTCACCAAACACGGATGCGACCATCATGATACTGTAAACAGAACCTGGATTCATCCGAAAAAATGACGTTTTGCCATTCGTGCACCCAGGTTCGTCGTTGAGTACACCATCGCAGGCGCTCCTGAATGTGATGCAGCGTTAAGGGTAACCGCAGCCATGGTCTCCGCGAGCTGATAGTCCATGCTGCTGCAAACGTCGTCAACTGTTTGTGCAAAAGGTTGTTGTCTTGCGAACGTCGCCATCTGTTGAACCAGAAATCGAGACGTGGTGCACGATCTGTTACAGCAATGCGGATAAGATGGCTGTCATCTCGACTGCTACTGATACGAGGCCGTTGGGATCCAGCACGGTGTTCCGTATTACCCTCCTGAACCCACCGATTCCATATTCTGCTAACAGTCATTGGATCTCGACCAAAGCGAGCAGCAATGTCGCGATACGGTAAACCGCAATCGCGATATGCTAGAATCCGACCTTTGTCAAAGTCGGAAACGTGATGGTACGCATTTCTCCTCCTTACACTAGGCATCACACCAACGTTTCACCAGGCAACGCGGGTCAACTGCTGTTTGTCTATGAGAAATCGGTTGGAAACTTTCCGCATGTCAGCATGTTTTAGGTGTCGCCACCAGCTCCAACCTTGTGTGAATGCTCTGAAAAGCTAACCATTTGCATATCACAGCATCTTCTTCCTGTCGGTTAAATTTCGCGTCTGTAGCACGTCATCTTCGTGGTGTCGCAATGTTAATGACCAGTGGTGTAGTTTGGGGTGGTGTCAGACGACATTACATCTGCAGCTCTATTAGAATCGGGGAGTTATGACGAGCAGCAGAAATGGGATCATCGTTAACGTGAAAACGAAACTGGAAACCACGAATCAGATGAAGTGAAGGGATTCTGCTACGTTCGGAGCAAAGTAGCAGATGACAGACGTAGTGAGGACATAAGAACCACATTAAAAATTGCAAAGAGGGCATTCCTGAACCAATAACTATTCTAATACTGTCAAACATTGACTCTAATTCGACACCTTTATGAGAATGTCCGTTTGCACCATAGCGTTGTCTGGAGACGATCACGGACTGTGAGAAAATTGGTAAAGAAGACAATCGAAGTGTTTGAGATGTGTTGCTGCAGAAGGATGCAGAAAATTTAGAAGGGTGGTAAGGTAAGAAATGAGGGGATCTCTGTGGAATGGTCGGCAAGAGGTACATATGGCAAACATTCTCAAGAAGAAGGGACAGGGTGATAGGTCATATTAAGTCTACAAGTTTGCTTCCACCGTTTTTTCTTAAAGTACGCAGCTTTAGTGTGAAAAAATTACGATTCAAGGTATTGGGCATCGCTGGCTACTTCTTTCTCCCGTCTTTCGAGTATTATACGAATCTTGCGAGGAATAACTGAGTGTCTTTTGAAGATCCATGAATCGACCCAATTTTAGTATTTTAGCCACATCAAAAACTGTAGTCCTTGTTTTTTTATGAGTCATCAGTCTTCGGACTGGTTTGTTGCAGTCAGCCACGAATTCCTCTCTTGTGCCAACCTCTTCATCCCAGAGTAGCACTTGCAAACTACGTCCTCAATTATTTGCTGGATGTTTACCAGTCTCTGTCTTCCTTGACAGTTGTTACCTTCTCAACTTCCTCTAGTAGCATGGAAGTCATTCCTTGATGTCTTAACACATGTCCTATCATTTCACTTTGAATTTTAATTTCACTCCTGAAACTTTCTTTCATTTCCATCATTGCTTCTTCGATGTACAAATTGAACAGTAGGGGCGAAAGACTACATCCATGCCTTACACCCTTCTTAATCCGAGCACTTCGTTCTTTGTCGTGCACTCTCATTATTCTCTCTTGGTTGTTGTACATATTGTATATTATCCGTCTCTCACTATAGCTTACCATTATTTTTCTTAGAATTTAGAGCATCTTGTACCATTTTCCAGTTGGATAAATCCTATGAACTTTCCTTGATTTTTCTTTAGTCTTGATACCATTATCAACCGCAACGTCAAAATTGCCTCTCTGGTGCCTTCGACTTTCCTAAAGCCAACTGATCATCATCTAAGACATCATCAATTTTCTTTTCCATTCATCTATATAGTATTCTTGTAAACAACTTGGATGCATGTGCTGTTAAGCTGATTCTGCGATAATTCTCGCACTTGCCAGCTCTTGCAATCTTCGCCAGACTCGTATAGTCTACACCCCAACATGATTAGAAGGTTTGTTGCCACTTCCCCCAACGATTTTAGAAATTCTGGTGGAGTGTTATCTATCCCTTGTGCCTTATTTGATCTTAAGTCCTAAAAAGCTCTCTTAAATTCCGATTCTAATACACGATCCCCCATTTTTTTCTATATGGTCTCCTGTTTCTTCTTCTATCACATTAGACAAATCTTCCCTCTCAAAGAGTTCTTCAGTGTACTCCTTCCACCTATCCGCTCTCTCCTCTGCATTTAACAGTGGATTTCAGTTTGCACTTTTGATGTTACTAAACTTGCTTTTAATTTCACCGAAGGTTGTTTTGAGTTTCCTATATGTTGAATCACTCCTTCTGACAGTCATGTCTTTTTCGATTTCTTCATACTTTTCATGCAGCCGCTTAATCTTAGCTTCCCTGCGCTTCCTGTATATTTCATTTCTCAGCGGCTTGTATTCCTGTATTCCTGAATTTCCTGAACATTTTTGTACTTTCTTCTTTCATCGATCAAATGCAATATTTATTCTGTTACCCATGGCTTCTTCGCAGTTAGCTTCTTTGTACCTGTGTTTTTGTTTCCAATTTCTGTGATTGCCGTTTTTAGAGATATCCATTATTGTTTAACTGTACTGTTCACTGGTCTATTCTTTATTGCTGTATCTACAGCCTTAGAGATCTTCAAGCATATCTCGCCATTCCTTAGTACTACCGTATCCCAGTTCTTTGCGCATTTATTCTTGGTGACTAATCTCTTAAACTTCAGCCTACTCTTTATCACTACTACTTTGTGATCTAAATCTGTATCTACTCCTGGGTGCGCCTTACACTCCGGTATCTGATTTCGGAATGTCTGTCTGAGCACGATGTAATCTAACTGAAATCTTCCCGTATCACCCGTCCTTTTCGAAAAGTACCTCCTCCTCTTGTGATTCTTGAACAGAGTGTTTTCTATACTAGCTAAAATTTATTACAGAACTTAATCTCCTCTTTCATTCCTTCTCCCAAGCCCATATTCTCAACTAATCTTTTCTTCTACTCCTTCCCCGACAACTGTATTCCAGTCCCCCATGACTATCAGATTTTCAGTTCCCTGTACATACTGTATTACACTTTCAACATCATCATACACTTACTATATCTTTTCATCTTCAGCTTGCAAGGTCGAGATGTACACCTGAACTATCATTGTCGATTTGGTTTGCTGTAGATTCTGATAAGAACAACCCTATCACTGAACTGTTCACAGCAACAAACTCTCTGCCCTACCTTCCTATTGATAACGAATCCTAGTCCCATTATACCATTTTCAGCTGCTGTTGATTTAGCCTTATACTCATCTGACCAGAAATCCATGTCTTCTTCCCATTTAACTTCACTAATCTCCACAATATCTAGATTGAGCCTTAGCATTTCCCTTTGCAGATTTTATAACTTCCCTATCACTTTCATGCTTTTGACTTCCACGCTATGACTTGTAGAACGTTATCCTTTCGTTGGTTATTCATGCTTTTTCTCATGGTCACCTCCACCTTGGCGGTCATCTCTCGGAGATTCGAATGGGGGGACTATCCTGGAATCTTTTGCCAATGGAGAGGTCATCATGGCGCTTTTTTCAATTACAGGCCAAATGTCCTGTAGATACACCTTTTTCGTTGCGACGGGATCTTCTCATGAAATTTCAGTCACCTGTTATGTCCTCCGATTGCGAAAACATTCTGTTGCCACCCACCTACATATGGAGAAATGATCATCACGATAAAATAAGAGAAATCAGGGCTTTCACAGAAAAATTTAAGTGCTCGTTTTTTCCGTGTGCCGTTCGAGAGTGGAACGGTAGAGAGACAGCTTGAAGGTGGTTCATTGAACCCTCTGCCAACACTTTATTGTGAACAGCAGAGTAATCACATAGATGTACATGTATGTGTCTTTAATGCAGTGGTTTCCATTGCCTTCTCCATCCTCATGCCATTGATCATTGCCTTTAGGGGCAGTTTCCCTCCCAGAACACAACAGAGTGCCCTGAACCTGTGTCTGCTCCTGCGCCCTCATTGACAAGGCCGTTGGCAGAATGAGGATGATTTCGTATACTGGAAGTCCTAGGCCGTCAGTGGTGATTATTAATCAAAATTTAAGCGATGGCAGTTTTCGAACTCGGGACCGAGTAGTTTTGATTACTAATCATAGACGATAGCCCTTTCCCTTCCATACATCGAAATAATGAACAGCCAGTTGCATAAAAGAAATTTAACTTATTAACCGTTTCGGGAATTTGGTGCCCTTCTTCAGAAGGGTGGATGGGCTGGTTGATGGGGTGAATGGGGACAGTGCACTCGGGGTTGGTGTGAGGGGTTTGGCTTTTCATTTGGAGGAGAAGTTGGGGTGGGGTTCGATCCAGGTGTTGCAGGAAGGAGGAGAGGCGAGGTTAGGACTGTTTCGGGAAGTGGGAGGTTTTACAATGGAGCCAGGTGGTGGTGGTGGTGGAGGGGGGGGGGGTTGCAGTTTTGCATGAGGTAGTCGTTGTAGAGGGGACATTTTTGATAGCGGTAGGATTGTAGAAGGGAACAGGGTGGGTCAACGGGATGGCGACGGGTGAAAATCAGGGCACTGCTCCGGCAATGCTCTGCCCTTTTATACCTTGTGTACGCGATACTACCACCATCTGTGTATGTCCATATGCTATAAATACGCTTTTCCAAGACTTGTCTCACCTCAGCGTAGTGGAGGTGGACTGTGGCATTCTCCTTGGCTGGTTTAGCGGCACGATATGCTATTATGGCTTGCGGACATATACTTGCAGGCAAAATTACCCAACTTTATTTTTTTTGAGGTGATAGTTAAAATGCTCTTACTGTCCTATGAGTACTGGGTTTTGACTTCTGTTATCACGTAGAGGAGCATGTATTTAATAAGTTTTCGCAACGAAAAATGCGTTCAAAAACAGATCGACACATACTGGTTTTTCAGATAGCTGAATTTCCAAGTAGCCCATTCGATATCCGACCGCTGACAGTTCTTATCACATAAAAAAGGCTAGCTATGTGTTTAGCAGGCGCAAGCCCCATTAACCAGCGCCACTGCCGAAATAAAATTAGTTATTTAAATCACTAGTCAGCCTTTTGAAAATCCTTGAACCATTTTGATCAAAGTAATGAAAAATTATACATTGCTCCAAGGTGATGGCTTACAGCATTAAATTTTTTCAAAACTGGTGATGAAACATTTACAGTACTGTTTGTCAGACATATTTAGTGCTAGTTTCAATTGCACAACTGAACATTCTGAGGTATCTGCATGTACAACACAAAACCATAAGTTAGGAAATGTAGTATAATGCCACATAATTTTATCAGCGTTTTTTTTTCAATTTTAACGTTCTTTTGATACAGGAATAGCAATCTTTTTAATATTTCATGAGACGTTTATTAATAAATCCATCACAATTATAGTACATACACTCCTGGAAATTGAAATAAGAACACCGTGAATTCATTGTCCCAGGAAGGGGAAACTTTATTGACACATTCCTGGGGTCAGATACATCACATGATCACACTGACAGAACCACAGGCACATAGACACAGGCAACAGAGCATGCACAATTTCGGCACTAGTACAGTGTATATCCACCTTTCGCAGCAATGCAGGCTGCTATTCTCCCATGGAGACGATCGTAGAGATGCTGGATGTAGTCCTGTGGAACGGCTTGCCATGCCATTTCCACCTGGCGCCTCAGTTGGACCAGCGTTCGTGCTGGACGTGCAGACCGCGTGAGACGACGCTTCATCCAGTCCCAAACATGCTCAATGGGGAGATCTTGCTGGCCAGGGTAGTTGACTTACACCTTCTAGAGCACGTTGGGTGGCACGGGATACTTGCGGACGTGCATTGTCCTGTTGGAACAGCATGTTCCCTTGCCGGTCTAGGAATGGTAGAACGATGGGTTCGATGACGGTTTGGATGTACCGTGCACTATTCAGTGTCCCCTCGACGATCACCAGAGGTGTACGGCCAGTGTAGGAGATCGCTCCCCACAGCACGATGCCGGGTGTTGGCCCTGTATGCCTCGGTCGTATGCAGTCCTGATTGTGGCGCTCACCTGCACGGCGCCAAACACGCATACGACCATCATTGGCACCAAGGCAGAAGCGACTCTCATCGCTGAAGACGACACGTCTCCATTCGTCCCTCCATTCACGCCTGTCGCGACACCACTGGAGGCAGGCTGCACGATGTTGGGGCGTGAGCGGAAGACGGCCTAACGGTGTGCGGGACCGTAGCCCAGCTTCATGGAGACAGTTGCGAATGGTCCTCGCCGATACCCCAGGAGCAACAGTGTCCCTAATTTGTTGGGAAGTGGCGGTGCGGTCCCCTACGGCACTGCGTAGGATCCTACGGTCTTGGCGTGCATCCGTGCGTCGCTGCGGTCCGGTCTCTGGTCGACGGGCACGTGCACCTTCCGCCGACCACTGGCGACAACGTCGATGTACTGTGGAGACCTCACGCCCCACGTGTTGAGCAATTCGGCGGTACGTCCACCCGGCCTCCCGCATGCCCACTATACGCCCTCGCTCAAAGTCCGTCAACTGCACATACGGTTCACGTCCACGCTGTCGCGGCATGCTACCAGTGTTAAAGACTGCGATGGAGCTCCGTAAGCCACGGCAAACTGGCTGACACTGACGGCGGCGGTGCACAAATGCTGCGCAGCTAGCGCCATTCGACGGCCAACACCGTGGTTCCTGGTGTGTCCGCTATGCCGTGCGTGTGATCATTGCTTGTACAGCCCTCTCGCAGTGTCCGAAGCAAGTATGGTGGGTCTGACACGCCGGTGTCAATGTGTTCTTTTTTCCATTTCCAGGAGTGTATTTTTGGTGAGTAGTTTTGATCTCAAGTCTGACCTGCGGCGGCTACAAAAAAAGTGTATAGTTGGCAGTAGACAGTGAATACAAATGTGGAATTACAGTATAAACGTTTCAAAAGTAATAAAATTAATTATTTGGAGTCAGATGTACCTGAAGTGCTTGATCATGTTAACAAACATGAAAATGACAGTATATGCTCTGTAAGGTGACCACAGATATTTATCACATCAACATATGCCCACTTAGCAAGTCAAGATTAAATTGCAGGGCAACACAGCCAACAGTACCAGGACGCTTTCGAATGCGCTAGTGTCACGCTTCATGTACAAGCGCACGTCGCAGCCAGTGGCACGTAGTCGGTTTCAACAATGGATGCTTCGAAGCAATTTTATCAAGCTTATCCATTACGGATATTTTAGAACCAGTGACTGTTAATTGAAAGTAAATAAGTTACATGAAACTGTAACCAGTGACTGGTTGCACTGTCATGTAAGTTATTTACAATTTTATTAATGTTTTCTTCAATGTAGTAAATAACAAAGGCAAATGTACTAGTATTGCATAAGTAGAAATAACAGTATCGTGTTTACACATTCACATATTTGAACACAAGACAAGCATTTCAGGTTGAGGTGTGCGTCCACGGCCAGTGGGAGCATCGAATTAAATAAGAGCGTCGCAGCTCCTTTATTAAACAGACGCAGTCAATATAACAATCAATAAAAATACATAAATAAAGTCACATTTGTTACTCCATTACAAATTTTGCGTCATAAGTACAAATGATTGTCATCAAAAAGCTCATATTCATAAAAGTTTACAAATATAAAACATTTAAAGGCAATATCTATCGTTTTCTTAGACAATACGTTTTGTAAAAAACTGTTACGTAGTCCTATTAAAACAGCATCTCATTGCGCATAACCTTACGACTATTCGACATTCGTCACACCACACTGAAATCCCCTCGTCCTGTAATCATGGTGCGTATTCGTCCGTGCGAATTCCACTGTGGTAAAGTACAGAGGACGAATGCTGAAATACCGATACTCAAGCACTTCATATAATTTTAAACAACTGTGTGTTACTGCTGACACATGTCTATCTTTAACCACCCTTTTAGCGGTATTAGGTGCATACTAGAGGTAGAGAAAGGTATTAGATTTGACAGTGAATGGGATTGATGATAAACTTAAGTTCTCTACCGTAAACCCACAAAAACTGACGGAACAACTAACGAAACTTCTAACCATCGCAACAACATAGGAAAGCTTACTCTAACGCCTTGGTATCACGGCTGTTGAAGCTATTCTTGGAGGAGGACGAAGTACGATTTGAGTTAAATACTTAAAGCATTTAGCGGTGTCAAGTGAGCGTATAAGCAGTATAATAAGTCACGTTTTAAAGAAGCGTAAACGCCGTAGGTCACGGAAGGTTGACGGTTAAAAATCTATTGCTTTAAAATTATATGGCCCCTTATCTCCGAAACTGGCAGATGCGTTTCCTGAGAAATATAGAACCGTGTTCCGTACCTCTGAACCGCTGCAACACAGGCTAAGACACAAAACTGTAGATAAAATCAGGAATAGTAAATCAAAATTTTAAGCGTCAGGAGTATATAAATTAAAACGTGGAGCATGTGATAGTTATTACATAAACCAGACTGTCCGAAGGCTACTGATTCGATGTTGGTTCAAATGGCTCTGAGCACTTGGGACTTAACATCTGAGGTCATCAGTCCCCTAGACTTAGAACTATTTAAACCTAACTATCCTAAGGACATCACATACTTCCATGCCCGAGGCAGGATTCGGAGCTGTGACCGTAGAAGCTGCGCGGTTCCGAACTGAAGCGCCTAGAACCGCTTGGCCACGACGGCTGGCGACTCGAGGTAGGGAGCACACTGCCTCGATTAATAATACTGCCTTTTGACAGTATTTAATTATCACCAAACACAAAGCGGGTAGAATAGAAAATGTTTAGGAAGTTCTTAGGACCTGTCAGTCCAACGTTTTAAGATCTATAAAAACAAATAAGTAACTGGGCAATTGCACAAACCAAAAAGCCTTTAATATTTTTTTAATAGCTGCACTTTTAAAACGCTCCAATTCGTTCTTTTCCGGATTTATAATTATGCACATGTCACATGTGGGAGTTGGGACACTTGTGCACCGAGCGAGATGGCGCAGTGGTTAGACATTGGACTCGCATTCGGGAGGACGACGGTTCAGTCCCGCGTCTGGCCATCCTGATAGGTTTTCCGTGATTTCCCTAAATCGCTCCAGGCAAATGCCGGGATGGTTCCTTTGAAAGGGCACGGCCGACTTCCTTCCCCGTCCTTTCCTAATCGAATGAGACCGATGACCTCGCTGTCTGGTGTCCTTCCCCAAACAAACCAACCCCCCCCCCCCCCCCCCCCCAACACTTGTGCATAGCGCCACTTCAGCAATTTCTGGGGCTCATGCTGGGCTAAGCGGCTTTTCGCAGACAGCATACGGGCATAGTAAGAATTATTTTCCTGTCTAGCAATGTTGGACAGCGTTCTGTATTCTCCGGCAAGTGTCTCTATGAATAAACTTTAATATGTATCGAAGGACTGAACAAAATGCGACCAGTCGCTTTTTATTGTAGGTTATTTTGCCTTTTCCAGTTTCAGGCTCGTTTGCCCATCTTCAGATGGCGGTTATGTCAGTACATTTATAAGGAGACCAGTTTTCTTAAGCTGTTTTCTCCATGACGTTGCAACCCTATTCATAAGGTTAATGGCAAAATAAATTTACAAAAGTGGCTGGTCGTAGTCAGTCGTCTTTCATCATATCAACGATCGCAGAGTTCTAACATCCAACACGGATAAAATAATACTGGTAGGTGTTTTATTTTTGAAACAAGGTGTATTAATGAAAGGAGAACGAATGGATGCAGTTCCATGTTATTAGCTTGCGTTTCCACTATAAAGATTTTGTATTCGGTGTCCACGCATACAGATTTTGACTCTAAGAATCCCTCAAGGGGATTGCTGCGATGGTTCCCCAGAAAAGATATGGGCTTTGAAAAATCTTGTCCGCCTTCATTATTGAATATTTTACAAACTATAATGAAGATCTATACGACTTTCTGTCGTTTCCAGATGATGTTTGATTTGTGGGGCGCTCAATTGCGCGGTCATCAGCACCCGTGCAAGTTCCTAATTCTTTCATCAGTCCAATTTTTGACACACTCTACTCTAACGCCTGTCACGAATGATGATGATGATGATCAAATGATGAGGGCAACACAAACACCCAGTCCCCGGGCAGAGAAAATCCCCAACCCGGCCGGGAATCGAACCCGGGACCCAGTGTTCCTGAGGCAGCAGCGTTAGCAACTAGACCACAAGCTGCGGACGTGTCGTTTCTAGAGAACGTCTCGAGACAGTACTCTCTTTTCATATCACATCAAACTTATTTACAAGATAGCCAATGTGTTTGATGTGTACTTGTTTTCAATATTTACATGATTTCTAAGGGTTACTGTAATATCCTGCCCTTTCGTCTAATGTAGTGTGCCTAGGAAGCTGTTTTCTCGGATCGCTAGACAACAATTCAAGCAAATCGTATTAATGGAGTTTATTACAATAAGTTAAATTGACAGTACTTAACTTCCCACATTCACAAAGGAGTATCGCAAGCAAATGGCAAGAGGCAAATTATCAAGGTCCATCGGTATGTACAATTTCAATGCAAGCAAAACACGACAGTTCATAAATCATTGCTGTAGCCTTAGTATGACGGCTCGTCTTCCACACGGCTAGGTGGCGCGTCGCTTATATTCTCTTCGTACAGATGCCGCTCCTGTCTTCGTGTCGTACTAGTCAGCGTACCACTGGCTGGCGTCGTCTCACAGCCCTCTCTGCTGTACCGTTCCATGCCGACGTGCCGACGCTTCACATTATGTCGGAACAGTTGTGACATTCTCTTCTTCACTGTAATTTTCAGGTGTAGACCACACAAGTTACAAACGAGTACCGTCGTCAGGGGATGTCAAACTGATTCCGTATTTCTACATTTCCAGGAGCTTTTTGACACCATTTATCACAAGCGTCTTCTAACCAAAGTGCGTGCCTCCGGACTATAGTCTCAGTTGTGGGTCAGCAGTCGTGATTTCTTGTCAGCAAGGTCACAGTTCGTATTGACTAACGGAACGTCATCGACTAAATCAGATGTGATAACAGGCGTTCGGCAGACAAGTGTTGTAGGTCCCCTGCTGTTCCTGATTTATATAAACGTTTTAGGAGAAAATCTGAGCAGCCCTCTTAGACTCTTTACACATGAAGCTGTGATTTACCGTCTTATAGTCATCAGATGGTCAAAACCAATTTGCAAAATGGATTAGACAAGATATGTGTATCGTGCGAAAAGAGGCAACAGTCCCTATATAACGAAAAGTGTAAAGTCATCCACATGACCACTAAAAGAAACCTGTTAAATTTCGGTTACACGATGCATCACACCAAACTAAAGGCTGTGAATTCAGTATAAAGTAGTTAGCGATTACAATTACGAATAACTTACACTGGAACGATCACATAATGATGTGGGGAAAGTGAACTGAGGTTTACTGGCAGAACATTTAGAAAATGCAGCAGGCCCACTAAAGAGACTGCCTACACTATCCTTGTCCGTCCTCTTCTGGAGTATTACTGCGCGGTCTGAGATCTGCACCAGATAAGGTGAACCCTCTATCAGGCACTTACTTGTGAACTGCAGAGTAATCACGTAGATGTGGGTCGTAAGGGGGGTAGGACGTCAAACGGGCCGTCGCGGAGCAGGACAGACACCACGGACATTTTGATTTCTACTGTCTATACTTTGTCAGCATGACCAGGAAAGATTGAGGACTCACATTTATAGCAGTGGAAGTTCAAAAAAATAACAAAATATTTTTTTTACGTTTGAAAGTTCATCATTTTTTCAGTTCTATTGGCTGCGTTTGTTGCTATAGGTACACGTTTCTTCATAAGTAAGAGAGATTCTTCGATGAATTTTGCACAGCATACAAACCATACTTACAGGTGTATGAAACTCTAGAATTTTCCAAATGTATTAAAAACAGTGGTAAAAATTAAGATAATTAACTATAAAATTTGAGTTTTTTCTAAACATGAAGTTGAAAATGTAACAGCACATTCACTTTTTCATAAATTAAATAATTTTAGAGTTTCATACACCTGTAAGTATGGTTTGTATGCTGTGCAAAATTCATCGAATAATCTCTCTTCTTATGAAGAAACGTGTACCTATCCAACAAACGCAGCCAATAGAAGAGAAAAAATGATGAATTTTCACGTGTAAAAAAAAGCTTATTTTGTTATATTTTGGACTTCCACTGGTATGATTGTGAATCCTGAATTCTTCCTGGCCATACTGACAAAGTTTTATGAATTTATTCGCAAAAGTATAGATACATTAAAACGTCCTGTGGTGTCTCTCCTGCTCCAAGACGGCCCGTTTGACGTCCTACCCCCCTTAAGTATCCGTTAGTTTGCAGTCTTTTTAAACCCTTTGCAATGGTCACGCCAGTTTTCGCTGCTGAATTCTTTCTTCTTTTCCCACTTAAATTTGAAATTAACCGATCAAATTAGTGGCAGCTGTACTCTGCGTCTTCTCTAATTTTTTTTACTAATGAGTAAACATGTAGATGAACTTTTGATATTCATGTATTTAGTCTTGGGCTTTACTTTTGTCTGTGCAATGGCGCCTTCCACTGCTGTTCGAGCAGTATTGGGTCACAGTTAGCGGCGCACAGGCCAGTGAATCCTGATTCTGGAACAGCCTATTCCGAGGTCCACTATTTCAAGTGTCTTGGGCTCAGCACATATTCCGTCTCCGTATAACTGCCACAAATTCAACTTCCGTACAAGGGTGGACTCCAGATGTGCATTTTCAGGAGGTTGTACTTCAGTTCCATGTTAGAATTTGATACAAATAGTGGTGCTGTTCCGTTAAATAATGTTTTCTTCACCTGGCCAATTTGCTTCTGATATCCTTTATTCGAGGGCTTCATATATGCTTCTTTCTTAGGTACTGTTTAACTTGCAATTTTTATACTGCACAAACCAGAGTTCTCCATCCTCCATTCCACTTTGTTATTAGAATTGTTCACCCTTAATTCATACCCTGTGTAAAGCGTGCTGTCCAGTCCTTTCAGCAGGCCTTCTACTCGTGTGCCCCTGAGCAGCCAGAAAGGCCAACTTGAGCATTGCTGTGTCCTCCGTTTGCAGTTTCAGTCCTCTTCAAAACATTCTTTTTAAATTCCTTCGTTGGTTTTCAGAGTACATATTAAACTACTGTCTAGACAGATTCTAACCCTGCCACTGACCTTTCTTAACACTAACCTGTCTTGATCGTGCTTCCTATTTCATTATCCCCATTTGGTTTTCGTGACTGTTGTTCATTACCCCGTACTTTGATTCCACTTGTCTCGGGATGGTGAACATTTTTTTGCACCGTAGATTGTCGAGAGATTTCTATAGTGCCACTAAAGCTAGGATGACATCGTGATTTTTCCTCATTCTGCTTGCCATGACTAAACTTTAAGTCACAAACGCTTTTCTGGTACTTTTTATAAACGTTATAGATTGATATCTAATCGAAGCTGCTGTCATTAGACACCACGTCCTTACTCATTTGGAGAAAGGCAGGACAGGTTTACACCTGTCATCTCTTTTTCATGAAATATTACAGGGAAACTGCAGAAGACTTAATACCGGAAGTCTGGAAGGGCATTTGAAATCGATCGTTTCGAATGCACTACACGCGCATAATGTGTGTAATAGAAACTCTAAAAACTTCACTTATGCGAGTTGGCATATGGGACTTGGTTCTAATTCTGCTACACGATTCTGCGATTAAAGGAACACCGCCACGAAGACAGCAAAGAAAGCCTATAACTGTATTCGATCTCAAATGTACAAATAATTTGAGAGAAGACTGGTTATTATTAAATAAAGTCGTAGTAAACTGAATCAGCGCTAGAGGAATGTGATATAAAGATGGATTCCTTTTAAGTATTTTAGGTGCGAAATCGAGTGTCGTACTGGAAATGTTTGAATGTGAGATAAATGGGAAATAGAGACTTAACCCAAAAGCCGCGAACTCAGGCACCCTGGACTGGAAGTTCGTTAGCGCCGCCTCCCCCTGCGTCGCAACCACTGCAGACGCTTTAGCGACCTACGTTGGGCGTGACGGAGTAACGTGTATCAGTGAGTGGGGATCTTAGCTATGCCGCCTTGGTTGCGAAGAAGGTGTAGACCTCTATTGAAAAAAGAACTCAACTTCAAGGTGAACAACGCATGGAGGTGAATGGATGCTGAGGCGGGATGTCTGATGCACTACACTAAGTGTCACAATGTCCTAAAACTAGTAACAGCATTACATTACATCCATCACAATAAATACCATATGAACAAAAATAAATAGCATGGAACGGAGGAAGTGGCCCAGTTCTACACAAGTGTGTGTTTAGAAGTGGTGGAACTTGTTGTGACCTCGAGAAACAGGATCCTCTCTTATATTACTGCCGACAGAAATTACTGTGCTCACATGAAAGGAATGAGCATAAGATACGCTGGCAGGAATCTTAGAATAAACAAAGAAAAAGAATAAACGTTCTCAGAACTCATGGAATATTGCATCCACTTGAAATGAACCAATAATTAGTATTCACCATAAAAGATAAACAAGTCCCCACATTAGCTTTCGAATGCTGTAAGCGAGAATTGCTTGGACCTATCTGTCAAATGTAAAGTTTTCTCGCAGTACAAACATTTCACGAATAAAAATCCACCTAATCTTTCCTGGTACATCGAAGCCAACTAACTTCAAGGTGGATCCTATATGAATCGAGTTTTTCATCACCAACTAGCACAAAATACCACAAACATCAACGTGATTTTTGTAAAGATACAGAAGTAAAGGAGCAACGCACACAAAGGTGTAAATATACATTCAAAAATCGTAAAAGCAGAATAAAAGAAAATTAAACGCAAACAAACATATTACTGCAAAACTTTTCCATCATGTGTAACACGTGAAAACGCTGTAAAACTGAAATCAATAATCACGTGCAGTATTCGAAAGCTAATGTGGGGACTTGTTTATCTTTTATGGTGAATACTAATTATTGGTTCATTTCAAGTGGATGCAATATTCCATGAGTTCTGAGAACGTCTACTCTTTTTCAATATCAAAGGAAAGCGGTGGTACATAGTTTTTATAACACTATGAAAAAACATTTAGAGTAAGAATTAATCTACGAGTAGTGAGTGTAAAACCTCCGAAATTGCTTAATGTGATATAAAACGACTGGGGCAAAGTTGTGTGAAACAAGTAACAAAACCGAGAACTCGCATGTGAAAAATTCAGTGATCGCATAGTACATTAACCATTTTTACAAGCATATTTGGAGAGAACGTCTTAGCAGTTTTAATGTCTGATAGAAAGCACTTAATCTCATATAAGGCGGTGTCGTCGTCCCACTAAAGCAGGCCGTAAATTGCAACCATAATTGTCTTATAGAAATGGTTGCTTGCATCACAATGCAATAGAACATGTATTGTTTAGAGTTCCATTGTTGATTGAAGTAACTGTAGTCGACATACTTCGCGCAGAAACCATGCTGTTCCCTAGCTTTATTGAGCTTCGTAAATATTCTCCTCACTGATCTAAAGTCGTAATCTTTATGTTACTCTCTGAGACAGTCTATTCGTTTAAAGGTTTTAAATAATGTTCTCTGAAATTGGGGATTGAAATGAATCAGTGGTAACAGTTGAAAATTGGTGCTAAGCTTTGCGTTGTCTGATAGTGCGTCACTCTTGAAGAGAAAGTACAGTTGATAAGACAGGCCACTGATTATGTGCGATCTCCAAGTAAATTTCTTGCCTATGACAGGTAGAAGGTTTTCGATTGTGTCACGAACTGCGGTTTGAGATTCTCACGACAGACGAGAGTCCACTTTCTTCAGGCGCTTCTGCTAGTGATGCAGAGAGAGTGAAATGGTTGATCTTGGCAATAGTTTGAGTTTGCTGTTTTTTGGCAATAGTTGGCGTTTGCCGTTCTGGAGACTTTCACTGTAAACACAGCTTTTCATGTGGGAAACGGCTTGTTCAAACAATCTGAGTGAGATATGAGAGTGGGTGTGAGGAAGAGAAAGGGAAAGAATAGAAAAGAAAAAAAAGAAAAGAAAAAAATATTCAAAGACACGGAAAGATTGCTCTCTCCACCAGTCATCCCCTCATCCCCACCCCAACACCCCACTCCACTCTTACCTTTGTACTGGTACTTGAATTACGTAACCATTGCGGCACCTCACCTCAACCTCTCGATACCAGCAACATTTTACTGTGTTCCTTAAAATAGTTAACATATTTCTGTGAAAACATTCAGGGTTGATTTCATTCATGTAGAGGTACTTCGATACATCGATATATATATATATATATATATATATATATATATATATATATATATATCAATGATATTATTCTTTCGTGGATTATTTCTTTTGTCACTATGATGTTAGTCGTACTTGTAACTCTGATTTTTTGGGCGGTGACCGGTTTTTAGAATGGCTCTGAGCACTACGGGACTTAACATCTGTTGTCATCAGTCCCCTAGAACTTAGAACTACTTAAACCTAACTAACATAAGGACATCACACACATCCATGCCCGAGGCAGGATTCGAACCTGCGACCGTAGCAGTGGCGCGGTTCCGGACTGAGCGCCTAGAACCGCTAAACCACCGCGGCCGGCTGCGCTTATTAGAGAGTCAAGCTTTGGTCGTCGTGTTAAAAAGACGCAAATTGTAGTCAGTTTATGAAATGTGAACTTTGACAGTGAGGAAGATATTTTCAAGTATGTTTTATAGTGTGAAGTGATGTTTTGGAATGAGTTACGTGATATTGCAAGAAAAATAATAATAAAAGGAAGTGTAACTTAAATTCGGAATGCTGATTACGTTTTTACATCATCATTGTCCTAACTTGCAAAAGTTTCATCTTCAAGAATGGTTTATAAAACACATCTATAAAACTTTTGAATATCTCAGAATAACACCTAGGCCTCTTTGCATCCGAGCTTGGAATCATCACTACCTAGATTTTCGACGATTGAACCATGAGTTCACAGCGAGACCAGCGTGGGGAAACACGAAAAGATGAGTGCCTAGTTTATCCATCATTTCAAGAAATGACTTTATTAACTGTGCTTTAATGACACCTGACACAAGTATAACTTTGTTGTTGTCCGAAAATGCAATATTTAGCAGCGTGAGCAACACTACAATCATAATTTTTGACTTTTGTTGTTAGACCTTCTACAGCTCCCATGACCGCAGACTCAGCCCCGAAGCAAGTGAGCAAGACCATGTGCAGTGCACACGAGTACGATTTAGTTTCAGTGAAGTGTATAAATGTGATTTATCACCCGGAAAAGTGTGCTGTCTGCATTTATGCCTTCAAGAGACACGTGATAAGAATATACAAATAAAAGTGAGTGACCAATCACCACCAATATCTGTAAATAGGTAGACAGTTTAAATGAGTTGCCAGAATTACTACATATCTCCTTTTATAGACCAGTGGCGATGTCTAGCGAGAACAGGTGAAACATATTTGGTTAGGATAAAATGAAACATTGTCTAAAAAAGCCGATTTTTTTATTTTCCACGTGATACACTTAACAGTGGATCTTAACATGGTGTTTCTCAAAAGATTTAAGGAGAAGGCCACACAGTGATAATTGTAGACGCAGCAATTACTGTTTGTAGCAAGACCGAGCTACTCACTCTTAGCCTACACAATAAACCGGGAGCCCTTATCCAGAATTTAAAATTTAATTTACACGGGTATAATACTGACTCCGTTTCTAAATACATTGTCCAGTAATTTATAGAACTGATAAGAGTTACTTCAGTTACATCAACAGCTCAAAAATACGACGGAGCATTGCAATTATTCATCCCTTCAGAGGCTTTGGCATCATAATGAACTCTTTAAGTGTTACGTGACTCTGGTACGTCGCCAATATCTCGATTTCGATAAAACCTCAACAGCAGGTAACGCTGGCATCTCAATTGCCACTTTCTGTCTGGTTACGAGCTAAGAAATTTTTGGGATTCCTAACAATATATTGATAGACCAATTAGAAATAATTCGAGTTATGCGAAAAACAACTTGTATTTTAGAAACCGTGTCTCAGGTAAGACACCTAAGCCCACTATATTGTACATTGTGACGGCTCTGATATCTCAGTAATCCCAGGCTACGTTTTTGTTTTCCTTTATCGTGATTTCGATATTCAGCTAATGGAAAAGTACCATGCAGGCATGTACGTGGAACCGAAAGCTAAAGCGCAGATGATATTAAGTAGTGACAGTGGCTTTACCATACATCATTTAGGGACTCGTTGTGCGTCTTGCAGATTTACCCATCAGGTAAAGCACCCCAGATTCTGCGGAAACTGCCTTTTTATAGACAATGTACCCAAATTTAGATCTGCTTGACACACCCGTCAAGCCACTGGCCACAAAAGGAATGAAGTAATATTTAAAGTTTAGAAACACGTAGTGTTGGACAAAGATGAGGAGAGTAATCGAAGTTGCAACAACAAATGAGAGTTCGTTGAGTTACTTGTATGTAAGGTAATAAACATTTATCACACTGACTTTCATGACGCTACAGTTTCTTTGTCATCCTTCAGCAGACGAAATATTTGTTGAAGCAAAGATATCCTATGCTATCGATATAACTGAAGTGGGAATGTCTTTCGGCACAAGACACAATGTGTTTTCTTCGGTGAAGTTGATCAGGAAACGTGACGTCAATTTCCTTTGCCCGAAACGCAAGTATAACTCTTTGCATGAGCGCACACTTGCCTGATAAAAGCGGAGAAGGGAAGACTTACTGCCGACGGACAGCGCTGCGCTGCAGGCTGTTAATTAAAATCTTCATAATTCTTACACACGTTTTTAGAGCCTTTCAGCCTGCTGTTATTTAATAAGATCGAGTGAACGTCGAGTTTTTTGACGATATGACGTTATTATCGCAATGTCGTGAGCAACTTTATGTCAAACACGTGGGGTTATGTTGCGGGACGTTTCATGAGTTTAGCGTCTTCTTTGATGATTGTTATTATTTGTGCTGATTACCAATCGAATTTAAAGTCATATTCTAGGTACTTTCAAGTGCAGGTTCTAATCTTGAATCTTAACGGGTATAACAACCAATCGGTAATTCGAAACGCGTTCCTGCCCACGCGTTCCTGCCTGCTTCCCATTTTCTTTCTTTGTGGGCTCTTATGCTAATTCTCTGTGTGTTTTCCAGTGCCTTTGTAATTATAATTGATGTATGAGTTTGTGAGGCTTGCACTTTCAGACACATGATCACTCATTGTATACCTTCGATATTTGGTCACGTGTATACTTACACTGTTCGTAATTGGAACAACCCATTGCGTTTTATAATTTGACTTACAATATGTACTGAATTATGCTAGAATATTTAGCAGTATTCATATCCCAACCCAATACTTTCTACTACCTTTCTTGTTGTCGTAGTGTCCCATTTTCAATAAAAATGAGCTGCGAAAGCTGTGAACCTGGCACACGCATATACATGAATGTGTTTCTCTCATAGCGCATGAGGTATGTTTGTCGTTGTGCAAGTCTGCGAGATACAGGGCAGAAAGAACAAACACCAAGTCCGTTGCGCATGACCACAGATTTAATACGAGAGATTTTCAATTTATTGGGCTGTGACTTACAAACCTTATTCCAAGTAAAAGCTTCAGCAAGATACTTACACTTGTTTGAATTTAAAATACGAACACAGCAAAATACAGCCAGTACAAATCAGACCATAATACTTTCAAAACAATTCACCAAAAGTGATTTAAGGAATCTAAATATGGGTCCATTGCTTTTTCTTGTTTATATTAATGACCTCTTATCTGTTACATTTATAGATGCTAAGTTTGTTTTGTTTGCAGATGATACAAACATTGCAAGAAGTAGCAAGTCAAGTACAGATTTAGAAATAGCTGCTAATCAAATTTTCACTGACATTAATAGGTGGTTTAAAGGTAATTCACAGTCGTTAAACTTTGAGAAGACCCACTATACGCACTTCAGAGCCTGTAAGAGGTTTCCTTCCAGCATGAGTATAACATATGAAGACATGCAGATCGAAGAGGTTGACAGTGTTAAATTTCTGGGTTTACAACTCGATAATAAATTCAATTGGGAAGGGCTTACCACAGAATTGCTTAAGCGTCTAAACAAATCTATATTTGCCCGGAGAATGATGTCAGATGTAGGAGATATAAATATAAAAAAACTGTGTGATCATATTCTGGGGCAACTCATCAAACCGAGCAAAAGTTTTTAGGGTGCAAAAGCCTATGATAAGAATCATTTCTGATGTAAATTCAGGAACATTTTGTAGAAACATGTTCAAGGAACTTTGTATTCTAACCACTGCTTCTCAGTATATTTATTCCTTAATGAAATTTGTTGCTAGTAATAAATCTCTATTTCCAACCAATAGCTCAATACATAGTATCAATACTGGGAATAAGAACAATCTACGTAATGACCTAAAATCACTAACATTGGTCCAAAAAGGGGTCCAATATTTAGGAACACACATTTTCAATAAATTAGCAGCAACAGTTAAAATTTTCATTTCAGATAAAGCACGGCTTAAGCAGAGTTTGACTTTTTGGTAGGCGACTCCTTCTACTCCATAGATGAATATCTTAACAGGGACTGTTAAACCAGCTTAAGTTAAAATATCTGTTAGATTTCAGTTTTGACAACACTTGGTCACAACAGTCAAGATTAGGTATATTGTGTATGATAAATTTATTAATAGTGCATAACAGTGTTTCATTCTGACAGTGTGTTAATTCTGTAAATATTAGCTGTTCCAGTTTACTGCAATGTATTAACCTATTTCGACTATCTCCTCGCAAATGATCAGGATAGTAAGTATTATATTCAAATGTATTATGTTTTTAAGTTATACTTTCTGACATGTTCCACACCCACGAGAATCATTTCATTTTTGGGTCTCTGGAACGAAAACTGAATCTAATCTAATCTAATCTATGGCCGGTCAGAAAGCTGAACACCGCTCCTTCGGTTCAAGTCAAGTGTCTTAACATATTATCTCAACCTTCAGTCAGCTACTACACACCAGTTGTTACTGAAAGCCATGAGTAAATTGTAGATCATTTGGCAGGAACTGACAGCGGTAATTATCCTAGGTGATCGTCAATAGTTCCTCGTTTCCTTGCTTCGTAAGTGATATACAGTGGTCTTCGGGATGTCTGTGAAACAAAGTGTAGTAACCAGTATCCAAGTAGCTTCCTTTTGTTGCCGGGATACTGCAAAGGATCACACTTTATGTCGAATAACCTAGCGAGATAGTACACTTTGGGAACTTGACTATCCTCCATGTGGGTGATGATAGGAATAGCAAGCACCCCAACAAGTGCAACAGTAACATTAGTTTGAGGCGACGTTTCTCTGTTCTCCTTCTTAGACTAATTTGATAGTAATTGTCATACTGGGAGCAAAGGCAGCTCTATATAATTTTAGCAGCAGAAACAAAATGTATTTTAACGCCTTTCGCCGATTCACACGGACTGTATTTAAGTTTCTTCTGATAATTTACATACTTATCTGTGCCTTTTCCTGTAAGAGATATTGAATACAAAACCGTTGTAATTTGGAGGACGTTTCTGAATTCCCATAACAAACTTAGAAAAGACTGAGAAAGTATCGTTTCGAGTAGGAACTCAAGACCAGACATACGCCGGTTTCTCATTAAACCGAACTCTCTCATGTGTGCTGTATAATAGTTATTTACAAAAGTTGTAATAATTGCCATATATTTAATCAACCAGTATAGGCCAACAGGACGAGATATTTAAGTTTATTAAGACACGTTGAGTGTGTAATGCAGCACGAGAGTACAAAATATTTCATTTCTCACTTAGTAGGATAAACAGCATAGGTGCTGCAGAAGTTCTACATTCAGAGAGGGTAACGAACTCGGATCTGAGTTAGAACGGGCTTCAAAAACCACTGAATAGCTGATTAAGTGTAATAAACACAATAATAAAAACGGAATAACATGCGAACTGTCAAAGAGGCGTCAAACAAAAGGATCACGTAATTCCAACTTTGAAAGATTTCATTTTAAAGTTATTAATGAAAGCGCGAAATTCATGCAAGGCACCAGCAGCAGTTTAAGATTAATGTATGAGCTAGAATTGTAGGTCCTAATGTCCTTCAAGAAAGCCTTATAGATGCCGTGTTCAAGAACAGTTTTCATAAAATTGTCCGTAATTTAATACAAGACGTTCTCCAGGAAATAAGAGGAAGGATACAGTTTATGCTAGATCTGGGAAGTGGGGGAGGGGGAAGGGGAGGGAGGGGTCAAGTACATTTCAGTTACATTTTTCAAGTTGCAATGAATGACACCAGCGGTGGCAGATGGCCATGTAGAGGAAGGCTGCTCTTTTCCCGACTTCAGTCCAATGTATCATTGTCTGTGGAGTTACAGGCCGCAATTGATATACATACAGCAGACATTCTGATTGCAGAGATGTTTCGTCAGCGTGCCATGAACGCTTGCGAAATCTTTTGACATGTGCGGGAGCATGTAAAAGAGTGCGACAGTGTGCGATTCTTCGCTTACGTACACATGTTATGAGTTTCTGACACTGTAAACTATTTTCTACCATGCACTCAGATCACAGGAAATTTTATCTGGAACTCAAGGATTTTTTAACATATGTGACCCGGACTAATTTTTCATGTTTTCTTTTGAGGAATCCGTTCTCAGCCGTTTCAATTCGTTTTCTTATGCGACATATGTATTTACACCATCAGCCACCTTGCTAGACATGCAGTAATTGCCAGTAGTCACGGGAGCAAAGAAAATATTATATGTCCGTTTTTAAAGTTCGATCCATTTCTGCACATGAGTTCGTATTCGAATACATAATCGACTTTCACTCCGGTCTCACAGAGAGTGCAATGGAAATTTAGAACCACTATGTGTTTCGAAATTCATCTGTCCTCTAGCCTCATTGTAAGGCTACAGCAAACAAAATTGTTGGCCACCAGTGTACATACACAACTGAGCAACGTTGCCCTTGCATTCTCCACTTCTCATTTCAAGTGAACAGAGATCAAAGGTTGTTTATTTCCCGGAGTGCTCCGTGTCTGGATTGCAGTTTTTTTCAGCCGTGCAGCAAGACGACGGCAGCACACGCTGTTTTCCTGCCCTGTGGTAAATTAAATCACCCAGTCTCCCGACCGGAGAGAAGAAATCCCTGCAGAAGAGAATTGATCCTAGCCGAGATATCTTGTTTACTCTGTTAATTCCCGTGGCCGGCCGGACAGCGAGGCAGTTCGTTCTTCTCCTTTTGGAATATTTCTATATGCTGGAAACTACACACGGGAGGAAAGACTTAGCCCTTTTTTTCCACGTAGCTGCTGTAATCACAGTCCGCGATATCGTTAATGGCGTCGGGAAAATTACCACACGAGGCCGGCTCCGCGCAGTTCAAATTTATTATCGAGAACGCAAAAATGTTTTCGCACCCTTCCCTTTTATTTTCACCGCAGCCGGGCAGCGCATCTCGACACGGGACCCCGCGCTCTGCGAGCTAATGGAAGATTATCTGGAAAAGACACTTTGTATCTAATGGAACGCCCCGCGAGTGCGCAGTGAAATGTATTGCTTATTAATCTGTCAGGCAGTTACCGATTGCTAGAGTGGAAGAGCGCGGAGGGAAAAAAGCCACGTAGTTGCGAGCCTGTTCTCACCATAAATAAATGCATGAAGGTGTGTGATTTATTATGCGCTCGCGGTGCATTTGCATCCTGTCTGCAGCGGGCGGCGCAATACGCGACCGTGGGCTCTCTCCGTCTGGAGGCCGGCGCGCGCAGCCAGACGAGGTCGCCCACCCACCGGCTCCGACGTCACGTCCACGCCAAGGGATCACTGTCTAGCGTTGATTACCAACAGCCATTACCGAAGCCTACGTGCGCCACTCCTCTTCCTCCGTCGCAGCCGTGGCATCGGTAACGACTTTGGATCACGCCCTGGCTGAAGCTCATCGTTACCTCACAGTTGCAATATCGCCTCATGCTAGTGTAGTGTAGCTCGACAGTCGGGAAGTCGTCGTTGCCTGAAAGTGGCAATATTGCCTCACACCCGCAAAGATATCAGAGAGTGTGGAAAGTCTCCTTGGCAGAAAGGATATTTTGGCATTCCCTCTGTCCTGTAGATAATTCCAGACTGACTGAACAACGAGGGCTACTTTTTTTTTCAAGTTCCGATCAGTCCCGAAATTCAGATCCCAGTATTATTTGCAACATTAGACTGCACCTCGCAGTTACGTCTCTACTTAGTAGCCACTCACTCCTACGCGCCAAGTGTCACAATCCGGCTTCTCAGAAACTTCGATTAGTGGAAGATAAGTGAAAATTAGCGAAAACGTTTCTCAGATTACTCGTAGATGCTCGACCGTTTCTGAGAAAACAGCGATCAACGTTTTCGATGTAATTTTGATGTCTTTTACCGCGCGATAATATCAGCCAACATAGTGGCACAGTGGCAACTGTCTAGGTCTCTCCCTTTTTGCGCCCCATGTTCGAAACCCAGTTATTGTTTTTATTTCATTTTTTCATTTACCATATCCGTAGAGGGTTATTACACGAATATTTCGTACCGCGTTAGGGTATACAAAGGCGTTATATTAACAGAAAAATTACAACTGTGTTTCGCAATAAGTATCAGATATTTATTGAACAATATACGTATGTTAATTTCAAGGGCTACAGTCTTTTAAATTCTCATATCCTCACATCAGTTCTTGTATTAATTCTCATATTTTGTTGTTAGGTTTATTCTTCAGGAAGATTTGTTGCATTCCCTTGGATGACGACGACCGTAGAAACACTCGAAACACAGATATTCCGTACACCACCTTGACGTGGAGGCAGGTTTGACGCATTGACATTTCTTCGTATGAATCTCACTCGGGAAAAAATGTCGCTAACACTTCTGAACATTTCACGCGCTGGCAATAATTTTGCTGCAAACCACGCATAATGGATCACTTCACCGAAAACTGGCGCTTGCAGTTGATTATGAATCAAGATACACTGTAGACATTTCACACCGAAACAGTTTGAAATAATTTTCTCACACATTTATTGTTTTTTAATTAATTTGCTAGACATACAGACAGTAAACGAATAAGGTCAATGTTATTTCAGTATACATTTGAAAACATTCGTGTAGTTATCTTCTGTGGACATGGGTAGATAAACGAAAAATAAAAATAAAAATAATGATCAAGAATCGAACAGGGAGCGCAAAAGTGTGAATCCGTGACGCTAGCCACTGTCCCACTGTTTTGATTTAACCACATATTCACTTACAGGCACATAAAGTACCTCGAAAACTTTGACCGTCGTTTTTTCAGTAACGCTCGAGTATCTACGGATAAGGAGAGACGTGTCTTCGCTTATTTTGACCCTTCTTCCACTGAGCGATGTTTCTAGGAAAAGCAGCTACGCCACTAGCCGTGTTCTCCTCGTTAGACATTCTTCGTAGCTTGGTATCAAATTTCCAATACCCTCGTCGTGGAAGGCAGCCGCCTGTGCTTTCTGCCAGACCTACACTACTCTACCGCTCGTTGTGCGTGCCAAAATCCTATCACAGCCAGAGATTCAAGTGAGCGAGGAGATAAGTCCGAGAGTCTAGTCCGGGCTGAATGCTGGGTGAACTCAACTCTTCCCATCAAAAACGCTGCACGGAATGTTCGTTGCATCGTCGGCGGGAACTGCCATGAACGGGTTTTGTGAAATCAGATTCAACCGCTCAGGACGCAGCTGACACTTGCCGGGAGGCATTATTGTTCTAGGTATCTTTACGTGCTCACTGCGTTCTCAGAACTGAAATGTGGCACGTGACGCGATTGGCTGGCATACTGGAGACTCTACAGAGGACATCTGCTCAAAGCTTCATCGGATTTTCGCTGTGGTTTCCCCATCGCCCTCGTACGTTTCTATGGAAGATATCGTTCGCAGCCTCTTGGATTTACAATGATCGGAACGGAAACTGCTACAAAATGAAAACATTGACCGAACGCCAAAGTTATGTGTGAGGAAGCCGCTTGAATCGTAGTTGTTTTTTTTTTTGGGGGGGGGGGGGTTCTTGACGCTCGGTTCCTATTTGAGCTAGGAATACGCGGTAAAAATGTTTTGGCTTAGCCCGGACCAGCGACATTTATGTAGCCATTCGAACATGTCTTTCTGTAGCTATGTTACAGTACATCAAGCAAAGTTTCAGCGACGAACCAGAGCTGGTGTCCAGGCAAATTGCGTTAATCGATTAATTCCCTTACTTTATACTTGTACGAATCGGTCCAAGCTTTGGCCTAAGGTAGAAAAATGATTAAATCAAAATTAATTTTTTTATTCAATAATCTTTATCCTCCATGAACTAACACGACTGTTTCAGGCTTGGAAAGGAATCCTCAAGATGACAGTCGGAGACTTTACTTCTACCCCAGAACGACTGAAAGAGTGTATTCGTTCCCGTGGGAGTCACATCTCATAATGATGTTGTTGATGGACATCAGTTCCTAATGGAATATAAGTTTAATAACTTTTATGTGATGAATAACTGCGCGAAGGCTTTTAAATGTCGGTGACACTTTACATTTCCGTCATCGCACTTGGGTGAAATGCGCAATGAAGATGATGCCATGAACCACCGTATACAGCATACCATCTGCGTCCGACCATCCAACTCTAGTTTTTACGTGATATCCGTAAAACGCTTCGGGTGAATGCAGAGATGGTTTCCTCGAAACGACACAGCCGTTTGTTTACGAAATGATTTAGACATGCGTGGTGCGAATTATGATAATTGACCCTAAAATGTATTAAAAAATTCCATCAATTTCGAATACACGACAAATTGCACAAATTTGAAGGTTGTCGACATACCTAAATTATGAACAACTTAAATAGAAACCATCGTGTGGAAAATGTTGTGGGGAAGACGAACCAGAGACTTCGTTTCTTTGCCAAACACTTATAAGGTACAACAAAACTACTGAAGAGACTGTCTACACTATGCTTGTCTGTTCTCTTCTGAGTCCTGCTGTGCTGTGTAGAATCTTTGCCGGATACAATTTATGGAGCACAGCGAAAAAGTTCAAAGAAGGACAGCTCGTATTTCACTGCCGAGAAATATCGGAAAGAGTGTCACGGATGTGATAAACGAGTTGGGGTGGCGAATATTTGAACAAAGGCAGACGTTCTTACGAAATTTAAATCGCCCACATTCGCCTGCGAATGCCAAAATATTTTCTTAGCTCGCTTCTATGTAAGGAAAAATAGTCATCATAACAAAATAAGAGATTCACGGAAAGATTTAGGTGTTCATTTTTCTAATGTGCTATTGCAATGCTTTATGAGCGACCCTCCCCTCCCCCCCTCCCAATATACAACTAAATCGACTGCGGATGGCCTCAAGGCGCTGCCAATGCTAATCTGCCATGTTGTAATGTTATTCACTATAACTGAAACCCATGACAATTACTGGGTGACGGCAAAAGAAATAAACAGAAGAATAAAAATAGCCTGAAGCTTTTTTTGTGGAGTAAATAGTATTTCCAAAACTAAGGTTCCGTTGAGTCTGCAAAGGAAAGCTTCCAAATCAGTGTGTATTACTGGATTTTACTTGTGGCTGTGGGCCATGAACTTTCAGTCCAAGCACCATTCAGCAGTTTGAGTACTAATTGCAGAGACAAGACTTTAAACAAGTGGATCAGGGAACAACCTCCACTGGAAGTAATCATGACCGTAAACCCTTATGAAAATGGAATCAGGAAGACCATAGATGTCTCGAAATGAATTACTCGAGGATAATGACATTGATTATTACGATACGTATTCGCTAAATAGGGACTGTTTGCTTCAATTTAAATGTTGGCACCGCAGAACAGAGTTGCGCAAATGCAATGCTTTCTCTTCATTGTTTACCAAGCCACGGAATCACTGGTTTGATAAAGTCATCATTTGACTAGCGTTGAAAGTGAACAATGATATCTTCGAAAATCTCTCCCACTGGTACAGAAACGTGTGTTACAGCATCTCAGATTGATCAGATACTGGACTTGTTACATTATCATACAGTAAGAACTGAAGTTGATAGAAAATAGTAACGAGACATTAAAAGTGGCCGTACTAATGTACACGCAGAAGAGCGGAATGCATGCTCAGTATCCAGACAAATGAAATCGTGCAGCAAGAGGATGAAAAATGAGATGTGATCGACAATCGTCGATTGACAATTAGAGCTCTGGGTGACGAATTTCGTTATATTTCTCTCGGCAAAATTTCGACGATTGACAAGAGGAGTTCGGATATCTTAAACTGTGTGGAAACAACAAAAGTTTCTGGACTGCTATCGACAAGATCCTACATTCATACGGGGGAGAAGACGAGTATAACTAATCCGAACGCAAAACCAAAATCATAGCCAATGCAGTGACAACATTAACCTTCACCAAAGCCTAAGGGCAGAGGGTGTGGTGCATCTCACGTAAGCTTCGCGGTGAATGATGCAATAGTTTTTAAATTTTACGACAAATGGCTCTAGTCGATATCCATTACATGTTCTGGCTTTCTTCAGACTGAAGAACCTGTCTGTTTTGAGAGGCAGCATTCGAGTTCTGCTGATGAAGATTTCGCGCTCTTTTGGGTGATGTCATGAAATACTCGTAAACAACCGCCGCTGAGGTGTACTGCGCAACTCTCACCACTGAGACGCGCTTACCAAAGTCGACGGCACAGAATTATCTTGTCCAGTATAATACACATGTACTACGACGAGCGTCCACACACCGCCATCCATGCCAAGGATGAGAGGCAGTGCCTCCTATTCTTGCATTTGAAACAATGGCTCGGTTGACAAAAGTGCGCTGTTCCCAGTTGGTTCATTTCGGAAGGAAACAAAAGGAAGATTAGGGTTTAACGTCTCGTCGACTTCAAGGTCATCAGAGACGGAGCACAAGTTGGAAACGTTACAAGGATGGGGAAGGTAAACGGCAGTGTCGTTTCAAGGGAACTATTCCGGCATTCGCCCGGAGCGATTTACGGAAATCACGGAAAACATTTATTAGATGATCGGAAGTGCATTTTAAGCGTCGTCCTCCCGAACGCCAGTCCAGTGAGCTAACCACTGCACCACCTAGCTCGGTGGTCTAATTTGCAGGCGAGCTTCTACGCAGAGAGTGCTATGAAGCTAGGGTAACCTTACGAAAAATGCTTGAAAGTGAACGCTGGTTAAGTGCAAAACGAAATCAATTTTTCGCAAATTAAAATCACCAATAAACAGTTTTTCTAATGAACATTTACAGGGTGATTGTAAATGGTTTATCAGATTCTGACGTATTACCGATTCAAATTCATAAGCCCACCCACTAATAACCAATTAAAATAATGTATTTTAAAGCTTTGACTACGAAATTGTAGGTGCCACTGTGATTCACCAAGCTGCAATGTGATAGCAGTTCGCAAAACGGCGACTAATCAACAGAAAGCACATCGAGTCTTGCAGTATGAGAAGACTGAGTCTGTCAATACCGTGCAGAGTGTGTTCCGAAGACAGTAGAGTATCTCACAGGTTTCCTCTGTTGCGATCAGGTGTTGCACTTAAAACATGGAGAGTTTCAGAAGGCGTTCCTTCATAGACCGAAAAGCCGGCCAGGGTGGCCGAGCGGTTCTAGGCGCTACAGCCTCGAACCGCGCGACGCTACGGCCGCAGGTTCGAATCCTGTCTCGGGCATGGATGTATGTGATGTCCTTAGGTTAATTAGGTTTAAGTAGTTCTAAGTTCTAGGGGACTGATGACCTCAGAAGTTAAGTCCCATAGTACTCAGAGCCATTTGATCCATAGACCGAAAAAATCTATATGTCGCGCACGTCACGAGATGGGCATTCCGAAGCCAACTGTGGAAGATTCTCTGCAAGCGATTACATCAGAAACCATATCGCATACAGTTGATGCAAAATTTACGGCCAAGCGACCACACCATCAGACGCAAATGTTATGAAATATCCAGGAAACAACTAAAGACACTGGATGTACCCTCGGCTCGGCTTCAGTGACATGGCGACATCCACATAAACGGTCAACTCGAGTGTACGACATACAAGTATACCGAAGAAGACATCAGACTAGATCCCACTTACTAGACAAAATTACTCCGTCTGTCTACACACCTACCTACAGATCTGCTCCACGTTCTTAGTGACTTCTATGATTTTTAACAATTTTTAATCGAGTTCTGTTATATGCGACCAGAGTCCACGCATCGAATATGGTAAGTCAAGGACATACAGCGGAAGTCAAAAGCAGAAATGTGACTGAACAAAAATATCTGTCCTACAACTGGATGGCCATCTGGAAAAACATCAGCATCAGTTACGGCAAGCTGAAACAGAGAGGTATAGGGAGGATGATATCTATACGAACATATTATAAACACTCTTTCCCGAAAATTTCTCTCCTTCGTACCACCTCTGTGTTACCACAGATGACGTGTTACTGATTGCATTTGTACTAAGGTTGCAGTACACGTGAGGTGCCTATTTGCTTCCACCACCTTGAGTCGAATGCATAAGTTCTAATTAATGTTCACTAACCTACAGTCTTCTACCGTTGTTGTCACCTGCTTAGAAAACAGCACGTAGGTCGTGAATCTGTTATCTTGAGGCTGTAAGAAACTCTTAGCGAGAAATGGATATTATGCGAATAATTAAATTTCCATTTAATTTGTTTGCGTGGTATTCCACTCGCTTTTTATTGGCAGAACATGAGAAACTGCACAATTACATTCCAGTTTAGAGTCACAGATAATTTCCATTCTTCAACTAAATAATGAATTGTATATTTCCGTAATTACTGTCACACTGTTCTCAAATACATGTCCATATGTTCTTCAACTATATAAAGAACTGCATATTTCCGTAATTACTATCAAACTGTTCTCAACTACACGTCCATATAAATATATATTGCTAATAAAGTCTTAACCTGATGTCGGTCGCGGCAGACATGTCTGTCCTCAGACACTGCCAAACCAGCTCTGATCTTACAGCCGAACCACTTCGCCCGACATCCAATTTAGAGGCTATCCGAAGATCACCACAGGGCTTCGTCTGCCTTATTGTTTATCAGTTGATTATATTCTGCTCGTTATTAATACATGTGAAATAATGGAATGATAGCATGCTATTAAGCGACGCTTTAATTTGAAATGCAAGAAATTACGCTGTTTAGTTTTTCTAATACTAATAATAGAAGAATAGCATATTGGCTCGCAACTACCGAACGCAGCAGCAAATCTCGGAGAGGGTCCGCAGTTTAGGCGTCTTTCTCACGGTATCAGTACCGAACAAACCATCTGTCATCGGTACCTCACACCACATTACGTCATCTTACCAGTGCTGCCTTCCCAACCGCTCTAAGAAGAGCTTCTCGCAGCTGAATATGATGGCTACAAAGCCAGAAATATTACACCGTCATCTACCAACAAATGTGAAAATTGTTTGGTACAAAGCTGCTAACAGGCAAGTTGCAACCAAAGCGAAACTTCAAGCCATCCATCAGGGGGATTCGCCAACGTGTGAGAACTGCGGCCTAATAAACACTGAAGAACATAAATATATGTGCAGGAAAAACATCTAGGAAATTATCAGCCAATTGTGAGCCACGATAACCGAAGAGTACCCCTCCCCCCCTCCTCCCCCATACTTGCCTGTCAACTTTTTGATTCTTGGTGATGTGCATATGCGTACACGAGGAAAATGCCATAAACTGGCTAAAAGGCTCAACAATAAATTACGTCCTCTTTGAAGAGAATAAAACCAAAGATGATCTCCGAATACATCTCGTCCTTCAGTATCATAACCCAATAAAATCAAAAGACTATACGAAAAACTTTGCAAATTTTTTAGTTTATAATTATATAAAACGCAGTGAAAAAAGTGAATCGAAAGACAAACTAAAAAACAAAGTAATTAAGGTAGGTAGTAATTAAGGTAGGTAGGGCAGGTAACATGCCATCATGTTCTACGGTTCCTGCTCACAGTATTTCTCTCTCTTTCGCTCGTCTGAACTATTACGTCCTCACTGTTTTGAATTCGTATCTCTTACTTTTCATCGACGCTTGATCATATGTGGAACCTGATACTGAACACTAATACAGTCTTTTCTCTCTCAGTTTGATCTCATTTGTTTAGTTTTTCGCAGTGTTTGTTTGTAAATCTTAAATGCAGAATAGATTGCAATTAATGACTCTTCCCGTTGTTATGATCGTGTTACGGTCCTTTCTACTCACCTACATTATCGTGAAAAGCTTGGATCAATCGATGTTAGAACTGAGTGCCGGTCAAGTCAGTCGTTTCCAGGCCCACGCGGTGAGGCATCACTTTGTTTGGGTTCCTTACGATAGATGAGGTGGCGGACAGGTGAGGTGAACCACTATAAAGGGTCTTCCGTGACCAATACACGCTGTGGCAAGATTGTAACTGCAGAACTGCATTAGATAGTCCATTGCTAGGTCTAAAATTGTGTTCTAAAATATTCGGACAGATGTCACCACATTGGTGTAATTGCTGCTCTGGCAGTATTCTCCACACTGTGTTTCTCTAAGAGTGGATTTCACGGGAAAGTTCATGGGTGCTTCTTCCACATTATATGAAACCTTCTGTTCAAATTCTACAGTGCAATCAATTATTTGTCGAGTAGCTTGGTCATCTCTTTGTAGCTTCAACGACTCACGCAGTCGTGAATTTCTGCCAACGGCGGTTCATTTCTCGGATTCGAATCACGCCTATCTCGAAACTTATCACTTGACTTTCCGGACCTTATATCCTAATGCACAATACATTAAATGCTTCTCTACAGGTACTGGAAAAAAAGTAACGTAACTCCGTCCACAGGCCCAGTCGAGTCGACAGGTAGCGACCGAAAGCCGTGTCATTCTTAGCCAATGGCGTCATTGTAAACGGTATGGGGGGGGGGGGGGGGGGGGGGTCAGTGCAGCGCTGTTACTGCCGTTGTCTGTTATTGTGACATGGAGCCGTTGCTACTGAGTCAAGTGGCTCCTCATTTGGCATCAGATGGCCGAGTGCACACATTCCAGTCCTCCCACCAAGGGAAAAACACCCGGCAGCACTGCGAATTGAATCTGGGACCTCCGCATACCACTCAGATACAGAGGACGACGTAAAAAGTAATTTCATATATAATTATAGAAATACTGTTCTACCTTGAGCAAACACAAATTCATATTAGTGATTAAAGTTCTACTGGGTATTATGCCGCGTCATTTCTAAAAAAAACTAACTACAATAATAAAAAAAACCGACGTTTCGGCCGAATTGCAACGGCCTTCCTCAGGGCACTACTAGTTTTGTATGGGATAGGTGCTTCTATTTATTACAGACTATCGATGTCTGACGTCACTGTTGTAAAACTATTAATTGGCCCTCTAATATGATTGGCTGGTCACCACCGTGACTGTGGACAACCTGTTAGGTTCCAGGAAGCCCGAGTACTGGCGAACGAATCGTGGATGCGAGAATGCAAAATACGGGAGGCGACAAACTCCCGGTGTCCTGGTTGCCGGCCATCCCAGTCCAACGGGCCGCGAGCAATCGCGTGTCAGAAGCTACACGGGACACGGACGTATCTGCACAAACAGCTGTAGAGCAACTGTCAGTACACTTCCGCGCGCAGCAGGAGCAAAACTTGCCGACCAGAAGCCGAACGCTGATTGGTGAACAGCTACCAATCATTGACGACGTTGACATCCACGAATAGCCTTTCCTTCCATCGTCCCTTACGTCATGACTAGCCAATCATATTAGAGGGCCAATTAAAAGTTTTACAACAGCGACGTCAGACATCGATAGTCTGTAATAAATAGAAGCACCTATCCCCTTGCAAAACCAGTCGTGCCCTGAGGAAGGCCGTTGCAATCCGACCGAAACGTCGTTTTTTTTTATTGTAGTTAGCTTTTTTACCAATGACGCGGCATAATACCCAGAAGAACTTTAGCCACTATGACACCGGCCTCAGAAGCCAACGTTCTTACAACAAATTCTTCTTGTTTATCGCTTAAATCTGCTTCTGCGAACTTTCACGGTTATCATGGGAATCATTTGTTTTCTTAGTTTTACATAGTATGTGCCCCCCCCCCCCCCCCCCCCCCCCCCATGAACCATGGACCTTGCTGTTGGTGGGGAAGATTGCGTGTCTCTGTGATACAGATAGCCGTACCGTAGGTTCAACCACAAGGGAGGGGTATCGGTTGAGAGGCCAGACAAACGTGCGGTTCCTGAAGAGGGGCAGCAGCCTTTTCAGTAGTTGCAAGGGCAACAGTCTGGGTGATTGACTGATCTGGCCTTGTAACAATAACCAAAACGGCCTTGCTGTGCTGGTACTGCGAACGGCTGAAAGCAAGGGGAAACTACGGCCGTAATTTATCCCGAGGGCATGCAGCTTTACTGTATGATTAAATGATGATGGTGTCCTCTTGGGTAAAATATTCCGGCGGTAAAATAGTCCCCCATTCGGATCTCCGGACGGGGACTACTCAAGAGGATGTCGTTATCAGGAGAAAGAAAACTGGTGTTCTACGGATCGGAGCGTGGAATGTCAGATCCTTAATCGGGCAGGTAGGTTAGAAAAGTTAAAAAGGGAAATGGATAGGTTGAAGTTAGATATAGTGGGAATTAGTGAAGTTCGGTGGCAGGAGTAACAAGACTTCTGGTCAGGTGACTACAGGGTTACAAGCACAAAATCAAATAGGGGTAATGCAGGAGTAGGTTTAATAATGAATAGGAAAATAGGAATGCGGGTAAGCTACTACAAACAGCATAGTGAACGCATTATTGTGGCCAAGATAGATACGAAGCCCACGCCTACTACAGTAGTACAAGTTTATATGCCAACTAGCTCAGCAGATGACGAAGAAATGGAAGAAATGTATGATGAAATAAAAGAAATTATTTAGATAGTGAAGGGAGATGAAAATTTAATAGTCATGGGTGACTGGAATTCAAGTGTAGGAAAATGGAGAGAAGGAAATGTAGTAGGTGCATGTGGATTGGGGCTAAGAAATGAAAGAGGAAGCCGCTTGGTAGAATTTTGCACAGAGCACAACTTGATCATAGCTTACACTTGGTTTAACAATCATGAAAGAAGGTTGTATACATAGAAGAACTCTGGAGATACTAAAAGGTATCCGATAGATTATATAATGGTAAGACAGAGATTTAGGAACCAGGTTTTAAATTGTAAGACCTTTCCAGGGGCAGATGTGGACTCTGACCACAATCTATTGGTTATGACCTGTAGATTAAAACTGAAGAAACTGCAAAAAGGTGGGAATTTAAGGAGATGGGACCTGGATAAACTGAAAGAACCAGAGGTTGTACAGAGTTTCAGGGAGAGCATAAGAGAACAATTGACAGGAATTGGGGAAAGAAATACAGTGGAAGAGGAATGGGTAGCTTTGAGGGATGAAGTAGTGAAGGCAGCAGAGGATCAGGTAGGTAAAAAGCCGAGGGCTACTAGAAATCCTTGGGTAACAGAAGAAATATTGAATTTAATTGATGAAAGGAGAAAATATAAAAATGCAATAAATGAAGCAGACAAAAAGGAATACAAACGTCTCAAAAATGAGATCGATAGGAAGTGCAAAATGGCTAAGCAGTATGGCTAGAGGACAAATGTTAGGATGTAGAGGCTTATCTCACTAGGGGTAAGATATTTACTGCCTACAGGAAAATTAAAGAGACCTTTGGAGATAAGAGAACCACTTGTATGAACATCAAGAGCTCAGATGGAAACCCAGTTCTAAGCAAAGAATTGAAAGCAGAAAGGTGGAAGGAGTATATAGAGGGTCTATACAAGGGCGATGTACTTGAGGACAATATTATGGAAATGGAAGAGGTTGCAGATAAAGATGAAATGGGAGATACGATACTGCGTGAAGAGTTTGACAGAGCACTGAAAGACCTGAATCGAAACAAGGCCCCCGGAGTAGACAACATTGCATTGGAAGTACTGACGGCCTTGGGAGAGCCAGTCATGACAAAACTCTACCAGCTGGTGAGCAAGATGTATGAGACAGGCGAAATACCCTCAGACTTCAAGAAGAAGATAATAATTCCAATCCCAAAGGAAGCAGGTGTTGACAGATGTGAAAATTTCCGAACTATCAGTTTAATAAGCCACAGCTGCAAAGTACTAACGCGAATTCTTTACAGGCGAATGGAAAAACTGGTAGAGGGCGACCTCGAGGGAGTTCAATTTGGATTCCGTAGAAATGTTGGAACACGTGAGGCCATACTGACCCTAATGCTTATCCTAGAAGAAAGGTTAAGAAAAGGCAAACCTACGTTTCTAGCATTTGTATAGAGAAAGCTTTTGACAATGTTGATTGGAATGCTCTGTTTCAAATTCTAAAGGAGGCAGGGGTAAACTACAGGGAGCGAAAGGCTATTTACAATTTGTACAGAAACCAGATGGCAGATATAAGAGTCGAGGGACATGAAAGGGAAGCAGTGGTTGGGAAGGGAGTGAGACAGGTTTGTAGCCTCTCCCAGATGTTATTCAATCTGTATATTGAGCAAGCAGTAAAGGAAATATAAGAAAAATTCGGAGTAGGTATTAACATTCATGGAGAAGAAATAAAAACGTTGAGGTTCGCCGATGACATTGTAATTCTGTCAGAGACAGCAAAGGACTTGGAAGAGCAGTTGAATGTAATGGACAGTGTCTTGAGAGGAGTATATAAGATGAACATGAACAAAAGCAAAACGAGGATAATGGAATGTAGTCGAATTAAGTCGGGTGATGCTGAGGGAATTAGATCAGGAAATGAGACACTTAAAGTAGTAAAGGAGTTTTGCTATTTGGGGAGGAAAATAACTGATGATGGTCGAAGTAGAGAGGATATAAAATGTAGACTGGCAATGGCAAGGAAAGCGTTTCTGAGGAAGAGAAATTTGTTAACATCGAGTATAGATTTAAGTGTCAGGAACTTTTTTCTGAAAGTATTTGTATGGAGTGTAGCCATGTATGGAAGTGAAACATGGACAATAAATAGTTTGGACAAGAAGAGAATAGAAGCTTTCAAAATGTGGTGTTACAGAAGAATGCTGAAGATTAGATGGGTAGATCGAATAACTAATGAGGAAATATTGAATAGGATTGGGAAGAAGAGAAGTTTGTGGCACAACTTGACCAGAAGAAGGGATTGGTTGGTAGGACATGTTCTGAGGCCTCAAGGGATCACCAATTTAGTATTGGAGGGCAGCGTGGAGGGTAAAAATCGTAGAAGGAGACCAAGAGATGAATACACCAAGCAGATTCAGAAGGATGTAGGTTGCAGTAGGTACTGGGAGATGAAGAAGCTTGCAGAGGATAGAGTAGCATGGAGAGCTGCATCAAACCAGTCTCAGGACTGAAGACCACAACAACAACAACTATGTGGCTTCCTGACATTTCTAGTACAGGCGATTTTTGCTCCAATTTCTCATTTTTAGTAGATTCCGCCTTTTTCTTGTCTCTTCAGGTATATAAACTATGCTTTCCAAAACGCAGTGTACCAGTATTTATCAGATATGTATCTATTAAATATGCATTTAAATAGTGATACATTCTGTGTTAGAAAGGATAGTTTACTTGTCCTGTGATGGCAAGAAGGTACGTAAATAAAACAATTGACAAAGTGCAGCAAAATGTCAGCTATACCGTAAATTTAAGATAGCCACGTAAATGTCAGCATATGTTTCTAAAAAAAAAAAAATGAAGCGAAAGATGTCTGGTGATTTAACAAGAACAATTTTGTTTGATCAGGGCCCAATGGTATTTCCGTAATTGTTCATTAGGATGCAAATGCGGATATAAAGTGAGCTTCAACCACAAGAGGAATACGTAACGATCCGTCTTTCGACAAACAGTCGTGAACTGTAAACAGTGGAAAATTCCACAAAGCAAACTTCACAGACGATTGCGTATTGTTTTTCAAGGAAACGGCATTAATGACAACTTGGCAGTCAGTTGTTTATTGTGGAATATGAGTCGCTTACAAACACGTATTACACATTCACCAACTCTTGCTCATTTCCAACCGTACGGTACTCACCTAACGACAGTTTATGATCCCGTAGAGTGTGTGTAATTTTGTACCTTGGACTTTGAGGCATTCTGTAGATCATGAGCAACAGTGAGAGTCACAGTGACATATGTAATGGACCATCCGCTCATTATTCAACGACGAACAAGTTAGAAAAAGGTTTCATGTGGGTGATGCATGACCCACAGAAAAAGAACTTAAGTATCCGGACCATCCTATGTAATGAGGAAATGAGCTCTAAAGCACTAGTGCACTACACAGACCCACCAGTATGAGAAGAGGCGTGGAGTATTGTGTAGGCAGGAGAGATGTAGTGGTAGCAGAAGGTTCGGTCAGAAGAGCTTATTGACGTCGAACGTCGGTTACTCTTGAACCTCTCCTGGTATCAGATTCGTCTGCCATACTTCAAACATTCTAAAGTTGCCCAAGTCGACTGTTGGTGATGTGACTGCGAAGTGGAAACGCAAAGGAACAATCATAAGAAACCAAATACCAGACAGACATCATGTACTGACAGAGAGATACCGCTGAACATTGTGGAAGACGGTTGAAAAAATAGCATCAAATCAGCGAAAGTAATAAGCCATGAGTTCTAAACTGCTATTAGCAGACCAGCTAACACAATAACTGAGTGTAAGGAGTTAGAAAGATTGGGGCTCTATGGTCGTGTAGCTCCTCGTAAGCCACATATTTCAGTAGCCTGTGAGGTGGTGTAAAGCGCGACGGCACTAGATACTGGATGACTGGAAACGGATGATTTGGAGTGGTAATCAGCTATACCAGGTGACAGTGTGATGAAAGGGTTTGAGTTTGCTGAATGTCTGAATGCTATCAGCGAAGTGCGGAGGAGGTGTTGGATTTGTTCTTCGTGGCTACCGTGTAGGCCTTGTATTGCGCTTAAGAAGACGCTAAATTCGAGTGGCCGTGCGTACAGCATTGTACACTCCTGGAAATTGAAATAAGAACACCGTGAATTCATTGTCCCAGGAAGGGGAAACTTTATTGACACATTCCTGGGGTCAGATACATCACATGATCACACTGACAGAACGACAGGCACATAGACACAGGCAACAGAGCATGCACAATGTCGGCACTAGTACAGTGTATATCCACCTTTCGCAGCAATGCAGGCAGCTATTCTCCCATGGAGACGATCGTAGAGATCCTGGATGTAGTCCTGTGGAACGGCTTGCCATGCCATTTCCACCTGGCGCCTCAGTTGGACCAGCGTTCGTGCTGGACGTGCAGAGCGCGTGAGACGACGCTTCATCCAGTCCCAAACATGCTCAATGGGGGACAGATCCGGAGATCTTGCTGGCCAGGGTAGTTGACTTACACCTTCTAGAGCACGTTGGGTGGCACGGGATACATGCGGACGTGCATTGTCCTGTTGGAACAGCAAGTTCCTTGCCGGTCTAGGAATGGTAGAACGATGGGTTCGATGACGGTTTGGATGTACCGTGCACTATTCAGTGTCCCCTCGACGATCACCAGAGGTGTACGGCCAGTGTAGGAGATCGCTCCCCACACCATGATGCCGGGTGTTGGCCCTGTGTGCCTCGGTCGTATGCAGTCCTGATTGTGGCGCTCATCTGCACGGCGCCAAACACGCATACGACCATCATTGGCACCAAGACAGAAGCGACTCTCATCGCTGAAGACGACACGTCTCCATTCGTCCCTCCATTCACGCCTGTCGCGACACCACTGGAGGCGGGCTGCACGATGTTGGGGCGTGAGCGGAAGACGGCCTAGCGGTGTGCGGGACCGTAGCCCAGCATCATGGAGACGGTTGCGTATGGTCCTAGCCGATACCCCAGGAGCAACAGTGTCCCTAATTTGCTGGGAAGTGGCGGTGCGGTCCCCTACGGCACTGCGTAGGATCCTACGGTCTTAGCGTGCATCCGTGCGTCGCTGCAGTCCGGTCCCAGGTCGACGGGCACGTGCACCTTCCGCCGACCACTGGCGACAACATCGATGTACTGTGGAGACCTCACGCCCCACGTGTTGAGCAATTCGGCGGTACGTCCACCCGGCCTCCCACATGCCCACTATACGCCCTCGCTCAAAGTCCGTCAACTGCACATACGGTTCACGTCCACGCTGTCGCGGCATGCTACCAGTGTTAAAGACTGCGATGGAACTCCGTATGCCACGGCAAGCTGGCTGACACTGACGGCGGCGGTGCATAAATGCTGCGCAGCTAGCGTCATTCGACGGCCAACACCGCGGTTGCTGGTGTGTCCGCTGTGCCGTGCGTGTGATCATTGCTTGTACAGCCCTCTCGCAGTGTCCGGAGCAAGTATGGTGGGTCTGACACACCGGTGTCAATGTGTTCTTTTTTCCATTTCCAGGAGTGTATAATGCGGACGGTAGGGGAACAGTTTGGAGGCGACAGCTGTTTGCGTCAAGACAGTGCTAAGTGTCACGAAACAGCATCTGTGATTCAATGGTTCACGGACAATAACGCTTCTGAAACGGAGTGTCCTTGCTCACAGTCCCAACTTGAGCCAAGGGCAACATCTGTTGGATGAGTTAGAAAGTCGATTTTGCTCCGTACCTCAACGTCCAACATGTGGACCTTTTCTGGTTTCCGAACAATGGGCTGTCATTCCCACACCGATTGAGACACCTCATTGAAAGTGTCCCCAAGCAGAGTACAAGCCGCCATAAAGACGAAGAGTTGGTTCACCACATATTAATGTCCAGTACCACGTCTACAGATACTTCTCATCAGATAATGTTCCTCACAGGTAGGGTCTGATTACTTTGTACGACAAGTAAACAGAACATTTGCCGAAGTGTTTGATTACTCTTTGCACATACGAAGGCGGCAGACTGATACCTTCGTTGTTACTAGCAACTCCTTTGTTATTTGCTGATTGCGACATTGCCTTACTTTGCATGCCAGTAGCGTATTGTCAGACCCTTTATAAATGTTTAGGACTGACATCACAAAAGCTGATAAAATTGTACTAATGATAACTATTCCATAAGTAGTATGAAAACTGAGGATTTTATTTTATACAAGGAAGTCTTGTCTCATCCATTAAAAATACTTAATCCCTACATTACTATACGGATAAAAATGAGGCAAAATTAAAATATTTTTCTATTACCACACCTTAAATGAGAGAGAATTGTGGCCCATCAATTTCTTTTGTGGGTAGCACGATAGCTGCAGTTCAGCGGCATATACAGGGTGAGTCAAAAATGCATGTAAATATTTTAAGGGTGTATTTGTGAGGTAAATATAAGACAAAAATGTTCTATACAATTTTTGCTATACTTGGCTTATTACAGAGTTATGAACAAAACATGATAATACATTCAATACAACGTAAAGTATTTACTTCCCAGAGTTCACAGTTTAATTACAGTGCATTTGGACTAAAAACGCAAACTGGTAAATAAACGTGACGTAACAAACTGAAACAATTCCTCGCGAATACTGTATTACTTTAGTTCCTGTTGATTGAACTAAATCAATGCAAAATAACTAAGGAAAATACGTGAAGAATTTACAGACTGTACTGTACTGTATTTGCACAAATCTTAATGCAATGCATGTTCAAAATGCTGTCCCTGAACTTGCAGACAGACCCGTGCTCGTCGCCGCAATGATCTGTGCACATTACACAGTCCATTCAACTCTCCACGAATAATTTCACAACCACCTTCAATTCTTTGTTGTAGCACTTCTCTGCAGAAGAATGCACCAATGTCTTTAGTCGGCCCCATAAATAAAAGTCTAAAGGGTTCAGGTCAGGTGATCTGGCTGGCCAAGCAATTGGTCCTCCGCGACCTATCCATCGATGTGGATACGCATCATTGAGGTACGCCCTTACGTTGCGGCTGTAATGGGCAGGAGCACCATCGTGCATAAACCACAAGGTGGCTCGTGTTGCAAGAGGGACATCCTGTAACAATCCAGGCAATTCCCCCTCCAAAAATTCGCGGTAAGCGTGCCCAGTCAGCCTTGGAGGTAGAACATGAGGTCCGAGTAAGTCATTCCCCACAATACCACACCAAATGTTTATGGAGAATTGATGTTGATATCCACGCACAATTCTCGCGCCAGGATTCTCGACAGCCCACTGGTGCATATTATGCGAATTGATTACACCCGCACGAGTAAACATGGCCTCATCTGTGAATAATATCCGCCGAATGAACATTGGATCATTCAAATGACGCTCTTGTAACCACTGGCAGAATTGCTGACGGCGAGGATAGTCTGCAGGTGTCAATTCGTGCACTTTGTGCAGGTGAAATGGATGCAACTGTTGTCTCCGAAGCAGCCGCCATACAGTAGATTGAGGAAGTCGTACAGCTGCACTAATTTGTCTCGTACTGATGGCTGGATCTTGGTCTACCAGGTCCAAAACATGTTCCTCGACGTTCACTGCATGCTCAAGTGGTCGACCTGAATGTGGCCCAGGACGAATGCCATACTCCCGCATACGTCTGTCCACAGATACAAACGTCTGATGACTTGGTAACCGTCGTCTTGGAAACAGCTCACTGTACCTTCGTCTTCCTGCAAGTGCGTTTCCATCTGCTGCACCATACACAAGGTGCATATCAGCATACTCACTGTTTGAGTACATCATGTGCACGAAACCTGTAGCCTTCCGACGATGAATGAACGACAGGAAGTACGTTTCCGTTACCAACAATATCAGCGCCATCTTCTGTACAGTAGGAGTAAACAGCAATTGCAAACACAAACAAACACTATTCATGCAGTTTCGAATCAACTGTTGGGAGATACGTATGTGCATTACGTACCAGAATATGGCATCCTGCTGCTTGCACTGACGTCGTTTTGATACGGACATGACTTTCGTATTTTAACGATAACTCTGGAATTAAACGTTTATGGAAAAACATTTATAGAACATTTTTGTCTTATATTTACCTCACAAATACACCCTTAAAATATTTACATGCATTTCTGAATCACCCTGTATATTTTTTCATTAAAATAAAAGAAAAAATGATCGACTCTGAAGACGGCTGCTAACAGGCGGATAGATGTAGTTCAGCGTTCATGTTGTCTTTTGGCGATTCAAATAAACTTCGATTCGGGTCTAGAACAATGATACTCACTTACAGTGCCGTCATCTTTTCTCTGAGCCTCAAAGAGTAAAATAATGAGGAGGGATAGAAAGGTTGGAGTCATGACCAGTTGGGGGAGATGTGGAGGAATTAAGGGGTTGTGTCCAATTTACGGAAGCATGCTTCGTGGTGTAGCGTTACAACTGAACGTATAAAATAACAGAACGGGTATTTGAAATCCCCTATTTTTGAATATAAAGGCAGTTATTCGATCATTTCGTCACACTGCACGTTTTGGAGATTGGTAGCTATTAACACATACGGAAAGTGTGACTTGGATTTAGCTGTATGTCGTAGATGCTAATTGCACACCCGCAATATGGTCGTTATTTACTTTTGCATAGAACAGTACTGAATTTGGTGACTAGGTCAGTATTACAAACATTACAAGACGTTTCCGCATTAAAATGTGCTCCATATAAAGAGTTTACGTTATGTCTACATCTACATCATACTCCGCAGGTCACCTCCACCTAATGGTGTGTGGCGGAGGGTACTTTCGGTACCACTATCTGATCCCTCCAACCCTGTTCCACTCGCGAATAGTGCGTGGGAAGAATGATTGTCGGTAAGCCTCTGTATTGGCACTAATTTCTCGGATTTTCTCATCGTGGTCAATACGCGAGATGTATGTGGAGGGAAGTAATATGTTGTCCGACTCCTCCTGAAAAGTGCTATCCCGAAATTTAAATACTAAATCTCTCCGTGATGCAGAACGCCTCTCTCGTTACGTCTGCCAGTGGAGTTTGTTTGGCATCTCAGTAATGCTCTCTCCTCATCTGAACGATCCCGTGGCGAAACGCGCCGCTCTTCATTGGATCTTCTCTATCTCCTCTACAGTCCTGCATGATAGGGATCCCAGATGTATGAACAATATTCAAGAATCGGCCTTATAAGCCACTTATAGGCTTATATACGAAATGTCCGAGCAGACATTTTCCGTATGTAATGAACGGCGAATAATTCTGCCCAATTTTCTCTTTATGCATATTTCACGTACTGTATAAATTCGTCTTCCGCTTATTACGAAACTGCTCCTTTAGAAATGTACAGGAGCTGGCAGGTTAGTTTGCCAGCTACACTGTTAGAACAAGGGCCCATTTAATTGACAGCTAGTTCTCTTTCTAAGTCACATTCATTGGTCAGCGATACAGTGGTTGGACGCAAATATGGAAACACCTAAAACATGACACATTACGATGCTCAATACGATGTAGGGAACTCGTTGGGATTCGAAACAGCTCCCAGTCGTCTCGGAATGGATAAATACATTGCCTGCATGGTTTTCACTGTGAGCTTACGCCATTATGCCTCCAAATTAGTGGGTGACTAGGATGCAAGTGGATAACTATCTAGCACCCATCTCTCTCAAGTAGACCACAAAGGGTTAATAATATTGAGATCTGCAGACTGGCGTCTGGAAGGGTGCAACAATTAGTTCTCGTTCTCACAGAACGAGTCTTGGACGATGCGAACTTGTCGTCGTGGAACACAGCAGCAACAAGGAGAACAAACATTGTACAATGTAACGTATCTGATTTCCCCACAAGGATCACAAAGTCTTTGGTAGTAATCCAGTACTGTGGAATAATCAAGGAGTCCCTGGAATAGCATGAAATGGTAGCACAAATCATCACCGAACCCCCGCCAAGTTTCACTCTCGGGAAGTAAGCTAGGGCAGAAGTTGGAAATAGTGTGAAACAAGACTCATTCGACCAAATGACTTTCTTCCACCACTCCATAGTCCATATCGTACGGCTTTGGCACCACGTTTTACTGTTAGGGACATTTCCATCACTGATGAGTGGTTTTGGAATTCCAGCTCGCCCTAAAATTTCCAGCTTATGTAGTTTCGGTGCTGACAGGGCCCACAAGTGTAACTTCCAGTTCTGGAGTGACTTTGGGAGGTGTCGGCTTCTTATTTTACGTCACAATTCTCTTCGATGAACATGTGTCACAATCATCACACTTTCGTCCACGTTGTGACTTAGTAAATTATCTTTTTCCGTTTTTCTATATGCGGTATATATCTTCGACACGGTACCTCTTGAAACACCCAACACTTCGACTGCCTTGGTGGGGGACGCACTCACCATACGAGCCCCAGCAATTTGCCGATGAGCGAATTCACTTTGCTCAGACATAATGCACTCAAAACTACACAGAACGCTGTTCTGACCACGATTGAAAAATTATAAATATTGAGGACCCGCACAGGTGCCGTTCGTAGTCAAATAAAACAGTGCAACCTATAGGTTCGGTTAGCATCTGCATTTATGTTCAAGCATCCCCACCTCGCAGTGTTCCTACATTTCTGTCCAACCTTTTTACCACCCGAAAAATCTTCATTGATGAGATACTGGCAGAAAAAAAAATTGCAGCATTCGGGTTGCAGTTTATAACGAATTATGGAGGCATGTTATCTGTGTTTTGACAAACTCATACGAAGGTACCCGATATTCGTACAGGAAACACCAACGGAACCTTCTTCCCGTGCGGAGCCCTGCCATTGAAAGGAGGAAATTGCGTAAGGCTTCCGAGGAAGTCTTGATGTGCTTACGTGACGCCTGGCAGAGCTATCGGATGCGTCAACGGCTTCCAGGAAGCAGCGACCGCCTGGTGCAATTTGCGGTGAATTGCGTTTTGTTCCTCCAGACGGCGGGACGTGCCTACCGGCTATGGCAACCGAGACCTAGACACACTGACGGGAACACCACACACGACTTAGTTTAGCTAGGTGAAATGTTGGAACAAAAAGGTTTTTGCAAGCCCAGTAATATTTTACTAGTGATGTACTACTGGAGTATTCTTATTTGATCTGCTGGTTCTGGACTGACGATGTAGAAATCAGAAAATCTTTTAAATACGTTTCTAGCAGATAATAAAGGCATTCGAGGTGGTGCCTTGAAAGAGACCAAATTTTATTTAAGAAATATTTAGTTTTGCAACGAAAAAAATTTCGAGCCCATTCAAGGTCTGTCCACTGGCATTAATTAATACACTTGTCCAATCTTTCATTCCCTCTTAGAAATTTTCTTAAAAATTCGTCCTCCGGTATGTACGACATCGGAGCCGTATGGCTTTTTTCTCGGAAAGTCGACAAAACGTTTTCGTATCATTTCTCTTATCATTCGGAGAAATAAAAAAAAAGGTCGCTAAGGCAACAGGTGGGAGGGAGGGGAGGAGGGAATGAGATACAGGAGTCGCGCCATATTTGGTCAACTACTGGCGCATGGACAGGGCTGTGTTAGCCGGGACGTTATCGATGTGTGGAAACCTATTGCCCGACTGCCTCGAATCAGGCAGCTCGATAGCGTGGTATGTGGTCCCGTGGAACAAACTCTAGTAAAAGTTATCAGCATTGTTTTGATGATTGTCTTCATTTGACGGCTGCTTTTCAGGCGAGGTGAACTTGAAGTCTTCCACTGACTTGACGTTTGCTTGGTTCAACGTTCGTAGCCAAAGCACCATGATTCGTCATCCCTCATCACCTTGGAAAAAGGTTAGTATCATTTCAGCATACTTGAACACGACGTTGTTTTAATTCAGCAATCAGCATTTAAGGCACGAATTTGGCAACCACCCTTTTTATCCCAAAGTCTCTTGTTCAAATTCGCTAGATTCTACTCTAAGTCAGTTCAGACAGCTTCAGAATATCTGAAATAGTCCGTCGTCAGTCTTACAGAATGATTTTATGAATTTTTTATTCAACGTTTTCATCGCTCCGGGCCGTGGAAGAAAGACCAGAGCGAGATTTGTCACGAACTGACATTTCGCCTATTTTGAAACGAGAAAACCACTCAAAAAATTGAGTTTTCATTATTTCAGCACCCTTAGATTTTAGAATTTCAAGAATTTACGCACAGGTTTTTCCGAGCAAGGAGCAAAACCTTTCAGCTGCGCGCTGTTCACGGAGCTCATACATTACAAATACGACGAACAAACAAAACAGCTGTCACTTAAAAATTTATACAAGCCGAACGGATCATTCTTTAGCAACGAGGCTTGTCTTACAGATTCGGGAATGTAACTCTGTATGCTCTCAGCTGTGGAACGAAAAAAAAAGCTGTCTCCAACATAATATGTGTTCGGTTTCTTTGGACCAAGAAAACGAAAGTATTAGAATGAAAACAAATGGAGAATCTTCTACACAAAAAAGATGAATTTTTTGTATTTCACAAAGGCTGACGACACCATTAGAAATTATGCACTACGCCAAATCAAGAAATGAAACATAATGTTCTAAATTTCTGCCCTGTCCTGAAACTCACATGCTACAGATATTGTTAAAGCTCTATTATTGTACGTTACAGTTGATCAAAACCTTAGAGATGAAAATGTGAAGAAAGTTGACTTAATTGCCAGTTTTCGTTTACTGGTGTCTTATGGCATTATATTCTGGGGTAACTCGTCACTGAAGAAAAAAGCGTTTGTGCACAAATGGCTATAATAATATGTGCAGTGTAGACTGAGGTAACAAAAGTGATGGGATAGCGATATGCACGTATACAGATGGTGGTAATATCGCCTACATGAGGTATAAAAGGACAGTACGTTGGCGGAGCCGTCATTTGTATTGTGAATAGGCCTACGACGTTGTTATGGCCGCAGGAGGTGAACTAACAGGCTTTGAACGCGGAATGGAGCTAGACGCATAGGACACTCCATTTCGGAAACCAGTTAGGGAATTCAATATTCCGAGACCCACAGTGTCAAGAGCGTGCCGAGAATACCAAATTTCAGGCATTACCTCTCACGATGGGCAATGGCCAATTTACTTCACTTGACAACAGAGAGCAGAAGTGTTTGCTAACAGACAAGCAATACTTCGTGAAATAACCGCAGAAATCAATATGGGACGTACAACGAACGTATCGGTTAGGACAGTGCGATGAAATATGGCGTTAATCTGCTATGGCAGTAGACGACGGACGCGAGTGCCTTTGCTTGGCAGCACGACGTTCCCTGCAGCGCCTGTCCTGGGTTCGTGACCATATCGGTTGGAACCTACACGACTGGAAAACCGTGGCTTGGTCAGATGAGTCCCAGCTACAGTTGTAAGACGTGATCATAGGGTGCGAGTGTGGCGCACACCCCACGGAACACTGGATCCAAGTTGTCAACAAGGCAATTTGCTAGCTGGTGGTGGCTCCATAATTTTGCGAGCTGTGTTTGTATGTGATACACTGTGTCCTCTGGTCCATCTGAACCGGTAATTGACTGGAGAGACGATTTACAGCCATTCGTGGACTATGTGTTCCTAAGCAACGAAAGAAGGATCCTTTATTGTATGACTATATGATAGCGGAACAAACACTGGTAGCAGTTACTTCTGTAAAATATCTGGGAGTATGCGTACGGAACGATTTGAAGTGGAATGATCATATAAAATTAATTGTTGGTAAGGGGGATGCCAGGTTGAGAATGACTGGGTGTTGTGTGATGTCCGTAGGTTAGTTAGGTTTAAGTAGATCGAAGTTCTAGGGGACTGATGACCATAGATGTTAAGTCCCATAGTGCTCAGAGCCATTTGAACCAGGTTGAGATTCATTGGGAGAGTCCTTAGAAAATGTAGTCCATCAACAAAGAAGGTGGCTTACAAAACACTTGTTCGACCTATACTTTAAGTATAGCTCATCAGTGTGGGATCCGTACCAGGTCGGGTTGACAGAGAAGATAGAGAAGATACAAAGAAGAGCGGCGCCTTTCGTCACAGGCTTATTTCGTAAGCATGATAGCGTTACGGAGATATTTAGCAAACTCAAGTGGCAGACTCTGCAAGAGATTCGCTCCGCATCGCGGTGTAGCTTGCTGTCCAGGTTTCGAGGGGGTGCGTTTCTTGATGAGGTATCGAATATATTGCTTTCCTCTACTTATACCTTCCGAGGAGATTACGAATGTAAAATTAGAGAGATTCGAGCGCGCACGGAGGCTTTCCGGCAGTCGTTCTTCCCGCAAACCATACTCGACTGGATGAGGAAAGGGAGGTAATGGCAGTGGCACGTAAAGTGCCCTCCGCCAGACACCACTGGGCGGCTTGCGGAGTATAAATATAGATACAGATGTAGATTTTTATGGATGACAATGTGCCATGTCACTGGGCCACAAATTGTTCTCGATTGACTTGAAGAACATTCTGGACAATTAGAGTGAGTGATTTGGCCACCCAGATAACCCTAAGTGAATACCATTGAACATTTCTGGGACATAATTGAGAGATCAGTTCGTGCACAAATTCTTGCACGGCAGTAGTTTCGCAATTATGGACGGCTATAGAGGCCGTATGGCTCAATAATTCTGAAGAGGACTTTCAACGACTTGTTGACTCCATGTCACGTGAAGTTGCTGCACTGCGCCGATCAATAGGAGGTCCGACACGATATTCGGAAGAATCCTAAGGATTTTTCATTCTACTCCACAGAATAACTTGTAATACAGTGTAGCGAGAGATTGCAATTACTTTCCAGGTTCAAATGGTTCAAAAATGTGTGTAAAATCTTATGGGACTTAAGTGCTAATTTCATCAGTCCCTACGCTTACACACTACTGAACCTAAACTATCCTAAGTACAAACACACACACCCATGCCCGAGAGAGGACTCGAACCTCCGCCGGGACCAGTCGCACAGCCTTTGACTGCAGCGCCTAGACCGCTCGGCTAATCCCGCGCGACCTCAAATGGTTCAAATGGCTCTGAGCACTATGGGACTTAACATCTGAGGTCATTAGTCCCCTAGAACTTAGAAATACCTAAACCTAACTAACCTAAGGACATCACACACATCCATGCCCGAGGCAGGATTCGAACCTGCGACCGTAGCGGCCGCGCAGCTCCAGAATGAAGCGCCTAGAACCGCTCGGCCACAACGGCTGGCTACTTTCTAGGGAATTCACAAATAATTAAACCGACTAGATTAGACTAAGTAAAATTAAATCTTTCGTCGACGACGACGATGTACTGTAGGAAACAGAGCTCAACCACAGATTTGGAGGATGAAATCGTAAACCTCCTTAAAAGGATCCTTTCAGGTATTTGCTTTGAGCGAGTCAGGGAAACTACAGAAATTTCGCATTTATAGAGCCGTACGGGAATTTGAACCATAGTCCTCCCGTATACAAATCCGGATTCGCAGCCACTGTCCCGCCATACTCGGCGTTACTGGGAAGTAGCACCAGGTCTAGAAACAGCCTTGGAGAAACCAAAAGCAAAAATCCTTGCCGCCTAGTAACAGGAAGGAAGTTATTGTGCATCACTATTTAATATATTGTTTAAAATGTAAACTTTCATTGCCGGAAACGCCACAATTAAAAAAATGTACCGGGCTATTGTGCCGTGGTCGAATCGATTTCATATTTAAACCCATTGTTCCGTCCTCATCTGCGGAGGACATTTTCAAAGGGGATAGTAGCTTCTTTGAATGTCCGATTCACACTCTGTTTTGATACTGACTGCAGCTCAAGATTCCGTTTGCGGATGCCCCCGCGGAGCGGCGTGACGTCACATGCTTTGAATACCGGAGCGCAGTTGGCCGTTGTCGATTGCTGCCGTCCGCGGTTGCTATCCACCCAATGGTGGAAGACTAGTACACATCTTCAGCACCGGGATCCAAATTTCATTAAGTTGTACGGCGCCCTTGTTCCTATCGAAAATCCGGGGTGGGTGGTGGGGGTTAACAATTTCTCTGCTTGTGGCTGCCAGTACTAGAGTTTTATCAAAACGGACGTGATGGTCTCCTGTATGCAAAGCAAGTCACGCAACAGCTAATCTGTCAGTCTCCCCCTTCTAAAATTGATCTTGTGCGCTTCTATTCTTTTTATAGTACCCACGTACACCTCCCCGCAACTACACGGAATCCTGTAATCCCTGCTTTTTCCAGCGATTAGAGAGCATCGTCGGCCAGTTTTAGCTGATACTGCCTCTTCCGGGTGGGTTTGTAGATTACCGCGATATTCCGTTTTTTTTTCAAGATTTATCCTATGCGGTCAGTAACGTCCTTAATGAAATGCAGGAATACTTTCGATTTCACGGGCGCCTGTGCATCGTTATGATTTTTCAGTGGCGGTCTTAACGCTGTTTTTACCTCAGCGGATGAATAATTAGACCTGAGCAATGCACTGGGGAGATGTTTTATCTACGGCTAATTGCACTCGGGTATTCAAAGCATGTGACGCTACGTCACTGCTCGGGAGTACGTGTTAACGGAATGTTGCTGCAATCAGTAGCGAGCCAGCTTGTGAATCGGTCGATCGAAGAAGCTACGATTCCATTTAAAATTTACTCTGCAGATGGGAACGATATGTTGGGTTTTAATGTGACATCAGTTTGACCACGGCATAATAGCCCGGAGTATTTTTGTAGTTGTTACTATATTGCGTTTTCAACTTGACAATGTTTTAGAATTGTTTCTTGGTAAAAAACGATCTGTTCACATTAAAACGTGGTTTTCAGCATGAGTAAAAACTTTCAAGTCGAATGTTCTGGATTAACATCTAACACATATGCACAACTGTATCAACGTACCTTTACTATTTGCAAACAGAGAGTGCACCGCGAATGAAATTTCGCTCTGAAACGGAATGTGTCCTAATTTTAAGCTTCCCAGCAGGTTAAATGACTGCGGTACTGGGACTCGAATATGGATCCTCTACCGGCTGAGCTGTCCTCGGTGGGAGATTTGGCCGCTCAGGGCAAAGGTTTCGGGTTCGAATCAGTGTCGGGTACATAGTTTTAAGAGTTTCAGAGAATGTATCATTCGTAGAATAATTTTCCGAGGTCCAAGCAGTATGTGTTTGTTGATGTCTTGCGGTTTTTTCCTGCCATAATCCATGAAGCAACATAAAAAGTGTTTTTTTTTCAATCAGAGTAGACACCTCGGAAGGTTGATGTGACTTTGTTAAAGTACTTAGTGTGGTGACACCGTATATTGTGATTTGTAAGCGAATATTATGCTTCCCAGAGCTCGCAAGAATTGCTTACTACCCGCCTTCTTGCTGCTCGGAGCGTGTCTGCCAGATAGTCTAATGCTCCGGCTTACGTGCTAAGCTTTCACTCGCTTGAGTTCGAGGATCCTAGAGTAGGCATTATAAAATGGCAGCTCTGAAATGACTTAAACGCATAAACGGTGTCCTTACATTCCCCCGCTCACATGTAAGAGAAGTTACACAAAAAGTAAGAGCAAAACAAAGAAAACATATCCTCCCTTACCAGAAAAAACCTGACGCTACTCTACTGATGAGCTGAAGCGAAATCAACTAACAAGGTGGCCACATCATGGTAGAATGTTTTTCTTTTAATATTTATGTTACATGAAGTTCAGAACTTACGTATCAATCAGCAAAAGCAGTTCGATGCAGTTATCAGAATTTCTCGAGAAAATCGCCTTTGTAGTTTTCTGACGGTCTTTAACATGCCAAATCAATGTCAATATTTGCCGATAGGTAGTGTGGCTTTGTGGTAGACTGCTCGCCTGGCACGTGTGAGGCGCGGTGTCGACTCCCTGCTCTGTTAAAATTTTAAACGAGGTGCTTGTTACACGTACAGTTCCCTGAAACGTACAATACGTAAGGACGAAAAAGAATTTAATTTGTATGTTTTAATAATTTAAATAATCTTTTATAAACGATCAGTAATCAAGAATTTATATTGCAAAGAAAATTGGATTTTTATGTGCAAGACGTAATTAGAAATAACAAGGCGTGCATTTGCCATAAACTAACAAGTAAACGTCTGTTAATTAGCATATATTTGATGAATATTATATTTAAATGACGTACCTTTTCAAAACGGAGCCCAAAAAGAAACGAAAAAAATGACTGAAATGAGACGGGAACTAGCGATGACTCGGCTCGAGCGCTACCATTTTTTTCCCATCTTAACATATTTCAAACGTCTCGCAATTTCTGGTAGCACGTTCACATCTGTTTAAAAATTTGCATCAGCCTGGAATCGAATCCAAAAACCCTCCGGGGCAGGCTAGCGTTCTACCACACAGGCACACGGCCTGTCGAGAAAAATAGACCTTCCTTTAACATACTGAAGACAGACGGAAAACTTTAAAGCCTATTTTCTCGAGAAATTTTGAGAGTTACATCGAGCTTTTTCAGTCGACTAACATTTGAATTCTGAACTTCAAGTATTTTAAATTTAAAAAAAAATGATTCTCATGTGGTCCACTGGAAAGCATTAAAACTGGATTGTTAATCACACTTGGGCTTCCACTCAGACACACATATCAGATTACATTAAAGTTTCATCTGAAAGCACTATCACACCATACTCATTTCAATCAGAAGTACGTAATGATTTGCCACTGCTCCTGGTTACAGAATTATCTCATGTGATTATCATCCTTCTTTTTTCATTACGTTACCTTTTCGCTATCTACCAAAGAGGCATATTTGCCCCTGTGTCACCGCTACTCACTCCACTTTCAGCTGTCACGGTGAAGGACGAATAAGATTATCAATGAAGACAAACAAGACACTCCAGTTTCTGCACCTGAAAAGCTGATGTTCAAAGTGGTTTTTCTCGTTGGTGCATGTTTGTTATCATAACAATATTACATTGTAACATATGTATGACTAACAGAAAGCCGGCTTCTGTAGCCGAGCGGTTCTAGGCGCTCCAGTCCGGCACCACGCTGCTGCTACGATCGCAGGTTCGAATCCTGCCTCTGGCATGGATGTGTGTGATGTCATTAGGTTAGTTACGTTTACGTAGTTCTAAGTCTAGGGGACTGATGACCTCAGATGTTAAGTCTCAGGGTGCTTAGAGCCATTTGAACTAACAGAAATAAACTTACGCTTGCGCAGTATAAACTAATAGTATCGGCTACGTTATTTCAGTATGTGCAATAATTTCTCTTAGATTATACAGAATTTCAGAGTTAGGACTGGCTGGCGAAATTGATCTCAATATCTGTGTAAAGGATTATATGTAAGTAAAAGAAGGAGGAAGGTGGTATACAACAGTTATGTATAGATATTAATGGAAAGTTGTCATACGAGCAAGAAATCGGAGAAAGGCAAACTTTATAATACAGTCATTCGTTTGGAACCAATGCACTTAGTGTGTTTCATTCAATAAATTGTCAAAAAAAGTTGACAGAAGAATAATACTCAACACTGCATTGTTCACACAACATGTACACTCTACAGGAAAAAAGTTGTAGGCGTTTCCGCTAAGATGCAAATAGTCGTAAGAAAGGTAGTTGTGTGCTGTCCTTAGGTTAGTTAGGTTTAAGTAGTTCTAAGTTCTAGGGGACTCATGACCATAGACGTTAAGGCCCATAGTGCTCAGAGCCATTTTAACCTTTTTTTTTAAAGGTAGTTTTGTTTCAGTGCTCATTATGAGTACAAAAATATTTCAGCTTATAATAGAGCGGAAGAAGCCATCGACAAAGTGGATACAGGTTGTATAACAATAAAATACTCAAGACAGGAAGAATAGCTGTAACACGAAGAAAATAATTGTTTTCCATTGTTCTTTATGCCACTGATACTTCTACACATATCTGTACTGGAAAACACAGAAAAACATAGCAACAAAAGAAAAAAAAATATATATGCAGCAAACATGAAAGGCAAATCGTAAGTTGCTATAGATATCGAATACCTTAGAGCTTAGCGAAGTAGGGCATTTTCGCCTTGTAGTACCGCACCCACACTGCTTTAGATCATACTCCGCTTTTTGCTTTGCTAAAGCCACTTCACTTAGTCACACGCAGATTTCTTGAATGGGATGTTTTCTTGGATGACGCGACACGGCGACGCCTCTTGTGGTGACGGAAAGTTATAAACAAACGGCACTTGGCGCTCCTAGTTCCCGCTGCGGACATTCGCACTCGCTGCTCTGATCATTCTGCCCTGAGAACTGCCCAGTTATCGGCCGCGTTGTGTACAACGTCCCGTAAAAAAAACCAAATCGTAGTCATAGTATAAGTTTCTTAACTCCATTTACCGTATTTCACTGAAGACAATACAGCTATTGAAGCGAAACATTGTAAATCAAGAATATTAGAGACATTATTGTATAGCAGAATGCTACTTTCCTGTTAATATTTTAACTGTTTGTGACATTTCGTTTTTCTGCATTTGAAAAACAAGAAAAGCTGATAGTAGTAGTCTTTCTTCCTCTTCCTTAGAGCTGCTAGGTGGTGGTCCCTTTTCTGTGCTTTAAATGATCTTATGAAATAATAACCAATATTAACTTATTTACTTCTTTATTTGGTAATTGTATGACAATTCCTGTTCTCCCGTAATAATGAAAACTCTTGTATCTTTTTCAGCCGATTAAATTAGTTGGGAGAGGTAGGTTTGATGACGCAGTGATCGCTTGCCATAAGCAATCACATTGTAACATTAGATACTCATTCTGTAGTTAAAAATAAACACATTTAAATTATTTTTATTTGACATTGCCTGATGAATTAAAATTTATTTCAGGTAACATGCTTAAAATTAGAGATAGTGTGTCGAAAAATCATTAAAACACAGGATGCAAAGGTACATAGACGCTGCACCAGTTCTTCAGAAGAAACTGTTCACTTCCACTGCACTGCAGCCAGGAAAAATATTACAGCTTCTTGGATTTTCAGTCACGCACTAGCAGTAAATTAACGTATTGCTCTTCTTGGGGTATATCACAACACACTCACAGGGAGAGAAAAGGACATAGTCAGTTCTGGTAGTAAGGAAAGCAGATTTGCCATCAAATACATACTTGGATTTACATGCAATTTCATCCTTATCCGTCCTTGATTTTTGTGAAACATCATCACATGGAAAATAATTTGTTGAGGTTCGTTCCTTGGTTATTTTTCATTCACCAAATGTTCTCAGTGGCCATTTCCAGCAAACGATTGACTAGAATTCACAGTGTACTAAATTCTGACATTCTCCACAGGCGCTTGTCTGCATGTTTCATGTAGGCTGGTACAATAATTTCTCCTTCCTTCGTGGGTAGTATCTCGACTATTTTGTATGTTGCATGTTTGTGCAAAGATATTGAACTAGTCACTTAAACCGTTCCATCTGAAGTAACTTCTGATCTACCGAAGTGCGGGGTAGGCAAAAGTAGTTATCTAGATTTCTGGTACCAATAACAATCTTATCATAAGATCACTTCTGGTGTTATTTTACACCTAAGGCAATTGTGACAGTTAATTTCACGGTCGCTTACACCCTGAAGGAACACTAGCCCTGCCCACCATCTTGAGGCAACTGTGTGTGTGCCATGTAAGGTCCCTATCCCCTTCCCACCTTCCCTCCTCCTTTTGTCTCTGGACGAATGGGAATCAAGTTCTCCATTCCCTCTCCTCCTTTTATTACTAGACCAACTGCGTGGCCTTAGTCATTCTTATTCTGTCCACTGTTGTGGGAGGATCATCATGTAACGCTAACAGAGGCCAAACACGCCCCCCCCCCCCCCCCCAAGCAGAATAAGAAGGCAAGATGTATAAATAATACGATATGTAAATACAGTTAACCTATTGCTCTCAAAGTTAATTTATATTTACGATTTTTAAGTAGCCTGCTGTAGTCTTACCGATTTTCCAAATAACCGCATCTCCATCCTAATATATACGTAACTATGATGATAGTCAACGACTGCAGAACATTATTTATCAAATTATTCTAATATCCCTGGTTAAACAATTTCTGCAACGCATTACTAACAGAAAGTACACACTTGCTGAGACTTTCAATGTTAAACAGATATCATACCACGATATTTAAACAAATAAACCCTTGCTTCATATCAAATACACGTCGTCCCCTCATTACTAGTGTGAAACATCATGTTGTATGCGTTAAAATGGATGCTTTGTTCTATTGGCAGAAATACCATAACGCAATTGCGCCATGGCATTTTCTGTAAACACTATATATCATGAAATGACCCCAGTATTCCAAAACACTTACATAAATACTAGATGCTTTAAAGTTTAAAAATTACTGTTGTTGTTGTTGTTGTCTTCAGTCCTGAGACTGGTTTGATGCAGCTTTCCATGCTACTCTATCCTGTGCAAGCTTCTTCATCTCCCAGTACCTACTGCAATCTACATCCTTCTGAATCTGCTGAGTGTATTCATCTCTTGGTCTCCCTCTACGATTTTTACCCTCCACGCTGCCCTCCAATACTAAATTGGTGATCCCTTGATGCCTCAGAACATGTCCTACCAACCGATCCCTTCTTCTGGTCAAGTTGTGCCACAAATTTCTCTTCTCCCCAATCCTATTCAATACTTCCTCATTTGTTATGTGATCTACCCACCTAATCTTCAGCATTATTCTGTAGCACCACATTTCGAAAGCTTCTATTCTCTTCTTGTCCAAACTAATTATCGTCCATGCTTCACTTCCATACATGGCTACACTCCATACAAATACTTTCAGGAATGACTTCCTGGCACTTAAATCTATACTCGATGTTAACAAATTTCTCTTCTTCAGAAACGCTTTCCTTGGCATTGCCAGTCTACATTTTATATCCTCTCTACTTCGACCATCATCAGTTATTTTGCTCCCCAAATAGCAAAACTCCTTTACTGATTTAAGTGTCTCATTTCCTAATCTAATTCCCTCAGCATCACCCAACTTAATTCGACTACATTCCATTATTCTCGTTTTGCTTCTGTTGATGTTCATCTTATATCTTCCTTTCAAGACACTCTCCATTCCGTTCAATTGCTCTTCCAAGTCCTTTGCTGTCTCTGACAGAATTACAATGTCATCGGCGAACCTCAAAGTTTTTATTTCTTCTCCATGAATTTTAATACCTACTCCGAATTTTTCTTTCGTTTCCTTTCTGCTTGCTCAATATACAGATTGAATAACCTCGGGGAGAGGCTGCAACCCTGTCTTACTCCCTTCCCAACCACTGCTTCCCTTTCATGTCCCTCGACTCTTATAACTGACATCTGGTTTCTGTACAAATGGTAAATAGCCTTTCGCTCCCTGTATTTTACCCCTGCCACCTTTAGAATTTGAAAGAGAGTATTCCAGTCAACATTGTCAAAAGCTTTCTCTAAGTCTACAAATGATAGAAACGTAGGTTTGCCTTTCCTTAATCTTTCTTCTAAGATAAGTCGTAAGGTCAGTATTGCCTCACGTGTTCCAGTATTTCTACGGAATTCAAACTGATCTTCCCCGAGGTCGGCTTCTACTAGTTTTTCCATTCGTCTGTAAAGAATTCGTGTTAGTGTTTTGCAGGTGTGGCTTATTAAACTGATAGTTCGGTAATTTTCACATCTGTCAACACCTGCTTTCTTTGGGATTGGAATTACTATATTCTTCTTGAAGTCTGAGGGTATTTCGCCTGTTTCATACATCTTTCTCACCAGATTGTACAGTTTTGTCAGGACTGGCTCTCCCAAGGCTGTCAGTAGTTCCAATGGACTGTTGTCTACTCCGGGGGCCTTGTTTCGACTCATGTCTTTCAGTGCTCTGTCAAACTCTTCACGCAGTATCATATCTCCCATTTCATCTTCATCTACATCCTCTTCCATTTCCATAATATTGTCCTCAAGTACATCGCCCTTGTATAGACCCTCTATATACTCCTTCCACCTTTCTGCTTTTCCTTCTTTGCTTAGAACTGGGTAACCATCTGAGCTCTTGATATTCATACAAGTGGTTCTCTTTTCTCCAAAGGTCTCTTTAATTTTCCTGTAGGCAGTATCTATCTTACCCCTAGTGAGATAAGCCTCTACATCCTTACATTTGTCCTCTAGCCATCCCTGCTTAGCCATTTTGCACTTCCTGTCGATCTCATTTTTGAGACGTTTGTATTCCTTTTTGCCTGCTTCATTTACTGCATTTTTTTATTTTCTCCTTTCATCAATTAAATTCAATATTTCTTCTGTTACCCAAGGATTTCTACTAGACCTCGTCTTTTTACCTACTTGATCTTCTGCTGCCTTGACTACTTCATCCCTCAAAGCTAACCATTCTTCTTCTACTGTACTTCTTTCCCCCACTGCTGTCAATTGTTCCCTTATGCTCTCCCTGAAACTCTGTACAACCTCTGGTTCTTTCAGTTTATCCAGGTCCCATCTCCTTAAATTTCCTCCTTTTTGCAGTTTCTTCAGTTTTAATCTACAGTTCATAACCAATAGATTGTGGTCAGAGCTCCCATCTGCCCCTGGAAATGTCTTACAATTTAAAACCAGGTTCCTAAATCTCTGTCTTACCATTATATAATCTATCTGATACCTTTTAGTATACATGTATACATGGAAGAACCCTGGAGATACTAAAAGGTAAAAATTACTACAGTGCATTATTTGACAACAAATATAGACATGATAAGCACAAAGTCTATATTCTACCTACATTATCAGCATATTGTGCAACTATGAGTGTCCAAAGCAGACTTAAAAACAATAAAAAATCTACACGCACAATGTCGCTCAATCCATAATGCAATAAAAAACAAACTTACCATCACCATCAGCATAAAAAAACAGGGCACCACTAATAGGACGACATAGAGAAGCTGGACAAGGAAGGACTATAGTATACTTGCAAATAAACGATAGAAAATTGGAGAAGTAATGTTTCTACGTATTGGTAAATTGCACTGTAAACAGTTATCCACTAGCGGCTAGAAATGATACAGAAATACACTTCATTAAAAACACTAAAAATTGCGATGTGGAAACGTGCATGTAACGCTCTCCACACGACTTTCCACATGGGCTGCTCAGAACCAACTGCCACTGGTCCTGGCTGTCACTCAGCAAATTGTGGAAGTCACACATATATTTGATACGTATTGGTCGAGATAACAAGCCCACCTCTGGCTGCTGTAAGACTAACTGGTCGTTTATTGTTGAAACATTGAGCAGAAGCGAGAGCAGTCGATATTAAAGACTCTGTTTTTTAAATTATATATCTCTCTAAGCCTCAAGGACATTTCCAGAAACTAAATTATATGTAAACAAATAAATTCTAGCTACATAACAAATCTCTGTGTGTCCTATGCTACTAGTGTGCGTGACATCATAGTGTGTGTTGTTAAAACAGGTGTGTTGTACTTTAAGCAGAAAAACTACACTAGAATAAAATCTTGGCGTTTTCTGTTAGAACTCCAAAGCATGACAAAGATCCAGTATTCCAAAACCACACATGCGTAAATGTAAGATGCGTGAAGTTCAAAAATTCCTGCAATGCATTATTTACCAACAAATACCGTCTGGCTAATTAACAAGTCTACATTATCTCTACATTAGTAAAGTTTGACATCGTTATAAGACTACCCATAGTAGGCTCGTAAATAAGTACGGAAAAATCCGAGTATGTTCACTCACAGCAGATTGTTAAATGTACACTGTGAGCAGTTATAAATACTGGTTAAAAAATGACGTTATAGTAAGCTCAAGCAATAACGCCACTGTAAGACTGACGGTTGCAGATTTGTAACTAACGACTGAAAAACTGAAGTACATGTACACACTGGCAACACACCGCTAGATTTATACTGTAAAAAATAACAACCACCGCCACCACCACCACCACCACTAACATTGGATGGGAGTAGGATAGACAAGCACTTCATCTGAAACAAATTAAAAACAATGTGTTGTGGTACACGGTTCGAATCCTGCCTCGGGCATGGATGTGTGTGATGTCCTTAGGTTAGTTAGGTTTAAGTAGCTCTAAGTTCTAGGGGACTGGTGACCACATATGTTAAGTCCCATAGTACTCAGAGCCATTTGAACCATTTTTTGTTGTTGTGGTACACTGCTAAAAATATATGCGAAGTCTATATTTGTTGTTGTTGTTGTGGTATTCAGTCCTGAGACTGGTTTGATGCAGCTCTCCATGCTACTCTATGCTGCGGAAGCTGCTTCATCTCCCAGTACGTACTGCACCCTACATCCTTCTTAATCTGTTTAGTGTATTCATCTCTTAGTCTCCCTCTTGGTCTTGATTATCTCTGCATTATTACTCTGACGTCTTTGTAAGGATGCCTCAGAGGCGTCAGACTCTATAGGATTGTAGCATGTTTGTAAATAATAACAAAAGAAGAAAACTCCAGGTATGCACATCCACAATACATTGCGAAATTCACACTTCGGGCAATTTTACCCAGAGATAGGATACAGGTGGACCACTCGAAGCAACTACTAGTAATTGAGGAGAAGCAATCTGTTATAAACACCCTGATTGTTTAAACTGTAAATCTCTTTAATTCTCAAAAATATTTCTAAAACTTAAAACTTAGTAGCATTTTACAACTGCAAGAAAATTTCTCCTGTGCTGCAAAAATTTTTAAGTCGACTGTACTAAAAAGAAACACGAAAGAAAAGTGTACGTTGTATATGCATGTGGTACTAAACTATGGTCAATATATCTCGTATCAATGTGCAGGATGTGCAAGCTTCCCCCACCCAAAATTAATTACTAGACGTATTGTTATATCGTGTTACCTTTCTTGCGTCATCAGTCTTCTGACAGGTTTGATGTGGCCCGCCACCAATTCCTCTCCTTCTCTTCATCTCAGAGTAGCACTTGCAACTAAAGTCCTCAATGATTTGCTGGATGTATTCCAATCTCTGTGTACCTCTACAGTTTTCACCCTACAGCTACATGTAGTACCATGACATAAATTCCCTGATGCCTGAACAGGTGCCCTATCATCTTGTCCCTTCTTCTTGTCAGTATTTTCGACATGTTCCTTTCGTGCCCCATTCTGCGAAGAACATCCTCATTCCTTACCTTACCCGTCCATCTAATGTTAACATTCCTGTGTAGCACAACACCCCAAAAGCTTTGATTCTCTTCTGTTCCGATTTCCCGCAGTCCATGTTTCACTGTCATAAAATCCTGTGCTGCCGAAGTTACATTCTCAGAAATTTCTTCCCTATATTAAGGCCTATGTTTGATACTAGTAGAATTCTATTGGCCAAGAAGGCCTTTTTTCCCTGTGCTAGTCATAAGCGAATCTTATCATTGATATCCTTTCACCTTGAGTTTTAACTCCACTCATAAGCCTTGCTTTTATTTCCGTCAGTGCTTCTTCGATGTATAGACTGAACAGTAGGGGTGATCTACTACAGCTCTGTCTTACACCGTTTTCAATCCGAGCACGTCGTTCCTCGTCTCAAACTCTTATTTTTCCCTCTTGCCTTTCGTAGATACTGTCTATCACCAGTCCCTCCCTACAGCTTACCCCCGTTTTCCTTGTAATTTCGAATATCGTCCACATTTGACATTGTCGAACGCTTTTTCCAGGTCGAAAAAATCCTATGAATGTGTCTTGATTTTTCTTTAGTCTTGCTTCCATTATCAACCGCAACGTTCAGAACTGCCTCTCTAGTGCCTTTACCTTTCCTAAAGCCAAACTGATCGTCATCTAACATATCATTAATATTCTTTCCTATTCGTCTGTATATTGTTCTTGTCATCAATTTGGATGCATGAACAGTTAAGCTGATTGTGCGATAATTTTCGCTCTTGTCGGCTCTTGTTATCTTTGGAATTGTGCGGATGAGGTTTTCCGAAAGTCTCTTGGTGTGTCGTTAGTCTCATACTCGCCAACGGTTTGTTGCCCTTCCTCCCATTAATTTTAGACATTCCGATGGAATGTTGTATAACCTTCTGCCTGATTTGATCTCAAGTCTTCCACTGCTCTTTTAAATTCTGACTCTAATACTGGATTCTCTACCTCTTCTACATCTACTGCTGTACCGTGTTCTATAACATCAGACAAGTCTTCCTCCTCATAGAGGCCTTCAGTATACTCTTTCCATCTAGCCGCTCTCTCCTCCCCATTTAATAGTGGGGTTTCCACTGCATTCTTAACATTACCACCCTTGCTTTTAATTTCACCAGAAGTTGCTTTGAGTTTCCTGTATGCTGAGACAGTCTTTCCGACAGTCATTTTTTTCTATTTCTTCACATTTTTCATGTAGTCATTACGTCTTAGCTTCCCTGCACTTCCTATTTATTTCATTCCTCAGCGACTTGAATTCCTGTATTCCTGGATTTCCCCGAACATTATTGTACTTCCTTGTTTCAACGATCGCATTCCCTATGTTACCCATGGTTTTTTCGCAGTTACCTTCTGTGTACATACGTTTTTTTCAACTTCTGCGATTGCCATTTTTAGAGGTGTTCATTCCTCTTCAAATGAACCGCCTACTGAGCTACCTCTTATTGCAATACTGACAGCCGTAGAGAACTTCAAGCATATATCATCATTGCTTAGCACTTACTTATTTCATTTATTTGCGTATTAATTCTTCCTAACTTATATTTTAAACTTCAGTTTACTCTTTGTCAGCACTAAATTATGATCTGAGTTTATATCTGCTCCCTGATACGCCTTAGAATCCAATATTTGGTTACGGAGTGTCTGCCTGACCACGATGTAATCTGACTGAAATCTTCCCGTATCTGTCGACCTTTTCCACGTATACCTCCTCCTCTTGTAATTCTTGAGCAGAGTATTCGCTATTACTGACTGAAATTTTATAAAATTAGTCTTTCTCCACTCATATTCCTAGTACCAAACCCATATTCTCCGTTAAATCTTTTTTCTACAACCGCATTCCAGTCTCCCATGACTATTACATTTTCATCTCTTTTTACGTACTGAATTTATCGTTCACTTCCCTCGTACACTTTCTCTATCTCTTAATCTTCAGCTTGCGATTTGGCATATCTATCTGAACTATCGTTGCCAGTTTTGGTTTGTTGTCTGTTCTGGTGAGAACAACCGCGTTACTCAACTGTTAACACACTTTCTGCCGTACCTTCCTATTCATAATTAGTCGTATTTCCGTAATAGCATTTTCTGCCACTGCTTATGGTACTCTTAACTCATCTGACCAGAAAATCTTACCTTCTTTCCATTTCAATTCACTGACTCCTACTATGTCTAGATTGAGCCTTTGCATTCCCATTTTCAGATTTTCTAGCTTCCCTAACACGTTAAAACTTTGACATTCCAAACCCCGACTAGTAGTATTTTATCCTTTCGTTGGTTATTCAGTTTTTTCCTCAAGGTCGTCTCCCCAATGACAGTCCCTTCCTGGAGAACCGAATGTGGGCTATTCCGGAATCTTTTTCCAATGGATAGATCATCATGACACTTTTTCTGTTACAGGCCACATTTCCTGTGGATACACATAACGTGTCTTTAATGCAGTGATTTCCACTGCCTTCTGCATCCTCATGCCGTTGATCATTGCTGATTCTTCCTCCTTTGGGATAGTTTCCCACTCCAGAAACATGTGAGTACACTGTTACCTTGAAAGTTGAAATAATTAATAAAATTTGTAATAGATCCTTCATAATACCAACAATTGTGTCTCTTTTTACAATTTTCATTTCCCGTGCACGTCGATAGGTGTATCTACAGTGAAACTTCCTCATTACCGACAAGTCTCGACAGTTGAGGCTAATGTGGTTCCCAACTGGGAATGAAAAAAGAAAAGTGATGCATATGTATATTTGTAAGTTTTGAACTCCAATTGCCTGATATTATTTGTCAATCAACACGTCTGTGCTTAGTTTATAATTAATTACCCTAACCTACAGTATTCGTACGTAACAAGAAAAATTAATTTTTATCCAAACGTACTCGAAGAGTAGGAAAGAATGATTACTTTTGCAAATGCATCTACTAATTAGTGCAGTATTATGAAGGACTCTGATATTTGATATCGGCAGCGCTAACATTTGGAAAAAAATATACTTGTAAATGCGCAATAATTTCCCAATACACATCATGCTTGCGATAAGTAATCCTAGTTAGGGTATTTCATGGTTTCTACTGTTTCTAGCGACTTATTAGCACTAGTGGACAAATGCAGGGATATAGAAGCATGTATCACTAGGGTTAAGATAGGTACAGTCTGCAGAAAAATTAAAGAAACGTTTAGAGAAAAGAGAACTACCTGTGTGTATATCAACAGCCAAGATGGGAAACCAAACCTAAGCAAAAAAGGAAAAGCAGAAAGGTGGAAGGAGTATATAGAGGGGCTATGCAAAGGGGATGTACTTGTGGGCAATTTTATGGAAATTGAAGAGGACGTAGAGGAAATTGAGAAAGGAGATATGATACTCCGTGGAGAATCTGATAAACCACTGAAAGACTTAAGTCGAACCAAGGCCCTGGGAGTAGACATTCCTTTAGTGCTACTGATAGCCTTGGGAGGGCCAGCCATGACGAACATCTTCCATCTGCTGAGAAAGGTGTATGAGACAGGCGAAATACCCTTAGACTTCAAGAAGAATATAATAATCCCTATTCCAAAGAAAGCGTTGCTGACAGATACGAAAATTACCGAACTATCGTTTTAATAAGTCATGACTGCAAAATACTCACACGGTTTCCTTACAGACGAAATTATTAACTGAAGATCAGTTTCGATTCCGGAGAAATTTAGGAACATGCGAGGCAATACTGGCGCTACGACTTCTCATAGAAGACAGGTTTAGGAAAGGTAAACCTGTTTATAGCATCTGTAGATTTAGTGAAAGCTTTTGACCATGGGGACTGGAATATACTTTCAAATTCTAAAGGTGGCAGGGGTAAAATACAGGGAGCGAAAGGCTATTTACAATTTGTACAGAAACCAAATGACAGTTATAAGAGTCGAAGGGCGCGAAAGCAGTGGTTGAGAAGGGAATGAGACAGTGTTTTAACCTATCCACACTGTTATTCAGTCTGTATATTGAGCAAGAAGTAAAGAGAAAAAAAAGAAAAAAATGGAGTAGGAATTAAAGTCCAGGGAGAAGAAATAAAAACTGTGTGGTTTGCCGATGACATTGTAATTCTGTCAGGGACAATAAAGGACTTGGAAGAGCAGTTGAACAAAATCGAGAATACCTTGAAAGAAGGATATAAGATGAAAATCAACAGAAGCAACATAAGCATAATGGAATGTAGTCGAATTAAACCAGGTGATGCTGAGGAGATTAGATTAGGCAACGAAACACTTAAAGCATTAAATGAGTTTTGCTATTAGGGAAGCAAAATAACTGATGATTGTCGAAGTAAGGAGGATATCAAATGTTGACTGACAATGGCAAGAAAAGTCTTTCTGAAGAAGAGAAATTTGTTAACATCTAATATAGATTTAAGCATCAGTAAGTCCTTTCTGATACTATTTGTATGGAGCGTAGCGATGTATTAAAGTGAAACATGGACGATAAACAGTTTAGACAAGAAGCTTTTGAAATGTGGTGCTACACAAGAATGCTGGCGATTAGATGGGTATATCACATAACTGATGAGGAGGTACTGAATAGAATTGGGAAGAAGAGAAATTTGTGTTATAACTTGACTAAAAGAAGGGATCGATTGGTAGGGCACATTCTGAGGCATCAAGGGATCACCAATTAAGTACTGGAGGAAAGCTCTGGGGGTAAAAATAGTAGATGGAGACCAAGGGATGAATACAATAAGCAGATTCAGAGGGATGTAAATTGCAGTAGTTACTCGGCGATGAAGAGACTTTTACAGGATAGAGAGGTTTGGAGAGCTGCATCAAACCAGTCTTAGGACTGAAGACCACAACGATAACATTAGCACTAGTGTAGGTTCTGCAAAACATACTATTACGTCTTTGCACTAGGTAGACAATTCGTAACAATTGATCAACTGTCTTGATATGCAGTAATGCTCGTCGTCATGTTTCTTGTGCTTTCGCTCTATTAGAATAAAGTTATTTCGTGTAAAGTGTTGTGTGTCAAGGTTTATCTCGAATCTTTCTTTCCTGTGTCTTATGTATTGTTTTTCTATCATTAGTCGACCAAGGGCTCTGACACAGAGGTGAATGTGACACCTCGAACCAAGCAATCATGTAAGGTAATTTAATTAATAGTCTCAATATGTGTTCTAATTTTTAGATGTAAGAACCTGAAGTGACGTCATGATCCCATGGCCAACTCATAAGCGTAAAGCAGTCCAGTACTACAATCTTAAGCCCGTCCTCATACAAAAGGTAATAAACTACTAGATTCATTACCATGGTACTAAAACAGAAATTGTAAAATTATTCTGACGTATTAGAATACACAATGAATTATAATTGTTATGTTACGAAGGGGTTGCATGGTAGCTGAGTCATGTTTACGTCTGATTCCGTTGCACTACTGAAGGCTTGGCTATTCATTGTAAGCAAATTGCATTTTAAAGTCAGTCTTAGATCATATACTGCAGAAGGTCTTTTTTTTTCTTTTTTGTTAATGGGACAAGGTAGTTCAACACATCGCATTACTGTGCATCGAAAATAGGACTGGCAGACATATTGTAAACTATGGTACATATCTTATCCCATTACTCTGCTGGAGAAGCGGCTTTCTGTCATAAGCAAATTGCATTTCAAAATTATCATGGTGTATATGTGCTGTAGAAGACTGTCGTTTTTTAATGGAAAGTTTATTTAGGGAAGGAGGCAGTACCATACATAGCAGTACGCTACTTAAAAAAAAGTGCCTGGAGGACACATTGTAGAGGGTGTTTGTTAATATATACTCCAACACTGACAAGGTAGGTATTATATTATAGCTGGGGAAACGTTATATAGTAAACTATAGTGAAATCAATGTCACATATCTAATACCATTAATATGATGGAGTACTGGCGATTCCTTGTAAGAAAATTGCATTTCAAAGTCCATATCAGGTGTACATGCCATAGACGACTGCAGTTCTTTTTTTTAATGGAACATTTGTTAATGGCAGGAGACAGTACTAAACGGCATACTGACAGGTGTATTGTGGGCTATCTTTGTGAACACATACTCTGACACAGATGAACAACCAACTTATTGTGATCAGCTTCTAGCTATGTTGCCGATTGAGTAAAATGATAATACTGGGAAACTGGCTTTTGGACTAGCAAGTGCCGGCCGCTGTGGCCGAGCAGTTCTAGGCGCTTCAGTCCGGAACCGTGCTGCTGCTACGGTCGCAGGTTCGAATCCTGCCTCGGGCATGGGCGTGTGTGATGTCGTTAGGTTTAAGTAATTCTAAGTCTAGGGGACTCATGAGCGCAGATGTTAAGTCCTATAGTGCTTACAGCCATTTGAACCATTTGACTAGCAACTATGTTTGGCAACAGCTCCACTTTTCCAAAAGTTTTTGCTACTAATAGGGACGATCATCTTAAAAAAAGCATTTGCTTGTGGTACGCATTCTGATCATATTTCTACGACAAAAGTATTCAAAGCATGGGAAGATGTATAGATGAATGGTGAACTAGCTGAAACTGCTTTTTTACGAAATGGGGGACAATAGCCGAAAAAACTTTGCAGATAGATTCAGATTTTGCAATATTAATTCCTTTACTGTGCAAGGATGTAATGTAACGGACGATCAAAAAGTTTCTATTTGAGGGCGTTGCTGCAGTGGATATGGAATTTAGTGTGATTGCAATGTGGGCACGAAAGCTCCAGCGTGTAGACAAGGGATGTGTGTGGCATTCGCGTCTTTCTGACTGCATAAGGAAATACAGGAAAAGAGAACTATAGGGAAATGCGTCCAAGCAGGACCAACGCGCTGTTATTCTTTTCTTTTTGCTAAAGGGTAAACATCGGTAGACATCCATCTCAGAATGAAGAATGTGTACGAAGCAGCATGTCTATGGAAAACCACCGTCGTGGAGTGGCGCGCCAAGTTCAGTGGTGATCACGATTCGATACAATACGGCGGTCTGAGAGAGCAGAAGTTACTTCAACTCAAGTGGATGACACACGAGCACCCGTCCTGCAGTCCTGTTCTCTTCCCAGACGATTATCACGATTTGGCTGCTTAAAAAAAGCCTTGGAGGTCCAACGATTCTTGTAAGACAAGGATTTACGGAAGGCAGTAAAGGGCTTCTTCACAGAGCAGGAGACGGTGTTTTAACAGACAGGTATCTCCAATCTCTTGTGTCGGTGGGATGGTTCACTCAGTGCTCACGGCATTTTTGTCTTATTGGCATGTCAATTCTGGAGAAGCACAGCTGTAGAATTTGGGGCAGTGAAAAGCCAAATCAGTACATGGGATTCTTTTGTGATAGCCACAAAGTGAACTTTTTGTACAGTAAATAGAATTAGGGTGTACGGAGCCTTCCTTTCTCGTGAGACAACCGCAAACGGATTTATGCATCTGAATACGCATGGAAATTTTCTGTTCGCTCATTTAACTGGCGATGATCAAGATGACCCCATTCACTTCCAGCTAGGCGGAGCACGAACACACAAGCACGGGGAAATGCGAATTACTCTCGATAATGACTTAAGAGGTCGTTGAATTGTTCGAGGGGGACGGACTGCATGGCGGCTCCATTCTCCAGGCTTGACTCCTTCCCATATTTAAGCTTCTGTACCGGCTTCGGTAAAAACGATAACTTTAAATGATCACATTAATGACCGTTTATGTGTCTGACTGCCTGTCAGACAACAAAAAACACATTTCCTCAGAAACGGTTAAATGTATTAAATTGAAATTTATGTCGCTTGCTAATATTTATGATCCATTGGCGGTGTAATAAATGTAAACTTCAAGAGATACGACCTATTATGTCACTATTTTGTTACTAGCCCACTCGCTCAACAGGTACCGGGTACTTCTCGTCGGACTTTAATCATGAGATTTGGCAGGAAACAGGGATTCACATTACAGCCAAAGGAAAAAAATTCGAAAAATGTAAATCTGTAATTTTATCACATGAAAAAAATGTTGTCATTTATGATCCGACTGTCTGTCCGTTTGTCTGCTAAGACCACTTTTTCACAGACAAGGATACGCATATCAAGTTGAAATTTATATTACATGCTAAGATTTATGGTCCATTGGTGGTGTAATGAATGTAAGCTTCCAACAACGGCCATTTATGACACATATTTTGACACTCGCAAACTGACTCATTACAACCTGCAGGTTTCTTCCCGTTGACCTAAAATTACGAAATTTCTCAAGAAGCAAGGTTTCACTGTAGAAATAAAGGAAAAAATCAGACAATTATTTTGTAATTACATCACACGAAAACCGTCATTTGTTACCTAACTTCAAAATTAAAACATTCTCGAAAGTCTTGTACTGAATTTGTGAAGAAGTGTCAGTGCGCGAGACCCAAGCCTGGCCACGTGTTTTCTTTGATGTTTCATTAAAGAGTGTCTGTTTGTACCAACATTACCAGTGAATCTCCGAGAGCTAAGAGATCAAATTATCGCCACAGCCGCCGAAATGATGCCAGATATGCTGAATGAAGTTTGGCAAGAAACTGACTTCAGATGGGACGTTTTCTGTACGCAAATGGCAGTCACATTCAGCCAGAATGAAAGTTAAAGTGGAAGTTGAAGTAAAATTCAGCGTATAGGACGAAACTAGCAATATTTCGCAGCAAGATGACACCTCTACTACCTGTAGAAGTCTTCTCAATAAAAAATTTTCCGTAAGTTATGTCGCTAAGTTCTTTCATATTCACTCTGTACGCCAGTGGTTCCGAGACTTCTTATAACTGCGTACCTCTTGACTTTTTAGAAATATGGTCGTACTACTACAGGGAGTTCACTTTTTAACGAACGCTGTGGTACGGTAGAAGGGGGGTTGGGGTGGGAGGGGGGAGGGCGCTTGCACTTTGTAATACGAACGCTCCGGTGCCAGACGCCAGCTTTCTTCGTATCATAATATGAAATTTAACGTAAAGTGCTGCGCATTTCCAGCACAGAGCTGCACAGAATGGAGCTGAGTGTTCGTAGGTGCATAGCAGTTGTTCGGTGTGGAGGCGCACGCTTGAATAAGAAAGGAAAAAGAGAAACGTCCAAAGGGAGTCGCGCATGGACGAACCGTTTCCCTTGGTGCACGAACAGCACGCGAAATTTTTTGGTTGTTGCGCAGAGAGGCGCAGATTGACGTCCACATAGGCCGCGTCGCGCTACGCGGAACCACTTTATTGGATTTCGCGTTACGCACCGCTTTTAGGTAACACCACATGTGTGAAACGAGTGTAGTTACCCTTAAGAACCTTAATACACTGCTGAGTGGTAAGGATGGGCCAGGAGGCAAGAAAACAGCGTTCACAGTTGAAAATACCTTTTATTTAAATAAAGTCAACAACTTATGATAAAATAGCTTTTAAAAAGAAGTAAGAAATTAACAACTTGTCGAATATTAACGAGGAAATGAGATCAGCAATTGACGTCAGGAAAGGAGCTTTTAAACAATTAAGAAACTAAGCAATTTCTCAAACATTCAGAAGTACCTGAAATCAACCATGCTGCATATTAGTAACCAAAACCTTAACATTTACAAACTTTGTCAGTTGACTATAATTTTTTTGTCACCAGTCTTCGAACTGGTCTGATGCAGCCCGCCACGAATTCCTCTCCTGTGCCAACCTCATTATCTCACAGAAGCACTTGAAATCTACGTCTTCAATTGTTTGCTGGATGTATTCCAATCTATGTCTTCCTCTACTCTATAGCTCCATCTAGTATCATGGAAGTCATTCCCTGATGTCTTAACAGATGTCCTATCATCTTGTCCCTTCTCCTTGTTTGCGTTTTCCACATATTCCTTCCCTCTCCGATTCTGGAGCAGAACCTCCACATTCCTCATCAGTTAATATAATTTTAACATTCGTCTGTAGTTTCACATCTCAAATGTTTCGATTCTCTTCTGTTCCGGTTTCCCACAGTCCATGTTTCACTGTCATACAATACTGTGCTCCCAGAGACACATTCTCAGAAATTTCTTCCTCAAGTTAAGGTCTATGTTTGATACTAGTAGACTTCTCTTGGCGAGGAATGCCCTATTTGCCAGTGCTAGTCTGCTTTTGATGTCCTCCTAGCTCCGTTCGTCATTGGTTACTTTGCTGCCTAGGTAGTAAATTGCTTGACTTCATCTACTTCGTGAGCATAAATCCTGATAAGATTCTGCATGTTCTCACTTCTGCTACTTCTCATTCCTTTCGTCTTTCTTTGATTTACTCTTAATCCATATTCTGTACTCATTAAACTGTTCATTCCATTTAGAAAATCCTTAAATCTTCCTCACTTTCACTGAAGATAGCAATGTCATCAGCGAATCTTATCATTGCTGTCCTTTCACTGTGAGTTTTAATTCCTTGAACCTTTTTCTTTATCTCCGTCGTTGCCTCTTCGAAGTACAGATTGAAGAGTAGAGGTGAAAGGCTAGACCCCTGTCTTACACCCTTTTAAATCAGAGCAGTTCGTTCTTGGTCGTTCACTCTTGGATCTTGTACATATTCTATTGTATACCCGTGGCTGCCAAGTGATGCTTTTGGGGGACTCCGGCCTCCAGTGCCGGCCTCGAGAAGCCTCGAGCATTTAAATCGGTCGGAGGCAAGCCTCGCCATCTTGCTTAAGGATTGATAGCGGCGAGTTGGGGGAGGAGCAGCTAATGTGGCAGATTTAGTTTCGGCGGGATGGCATTCCACTGGCGCCACTAACTACTTGTGTTGCCGATATCTTTTTGATCATATGTCGCGAGCTAGGCTCGTTAGTCTAGGCGTGTTGTTGGTTTGGCGGGCCCTGGTACAGGCAGTTAGTGGGAGGGCAAGCGTCTAACAAGTCGTTGCTTTTGGATGACTCTGGTTGTCTTATACCGGTCTCCAGTGGTTAAATTGATAGGAGACAAGCCTTGCTATTTCGCTTAAGGATTGATAGCGGCGAGTTGCGGGAAGAGCAGTGAACATCGCCAGCAGGCTGGTCGGCAAGTTTCAGGCTTGCTGTGCAAGCTTCAATTTCACGGCACCTCGAAGACCGCTTGTATGGGTTGGAGGCAGTGACACACCCGCTTGGAATCTTGGAAGACACGGATACATCACGCCTAAATGCAATTTAGTGATTAAGTGCTGTTCTTTATTTTTTTGGATACTTAATGTTTTGAGGCCACGTCTGTGTTAACGTGGAATTGGATCTGTTATATTATCGCGCCTCTGAGTGATTTTCTGTCTGATGTTTGGTCATTGTAACTGATGGTAAATCCAGGATACATTCCATTCTAGTGTGCTAGTATTCTCTGTTACAAATTCACTTGATGAAATTAAATTTGTAACATCATCTATGTCAGGGGCAAGACACCCTTTGTAGATGAGTATGCCCTAGCCCGATTAGCAGGAGCTGATATTTCGTCTTGTAATTTACAAGCAATCTTAAGGAGTATTAAACTTCCGCAATGGTTAAAATTTCCTACATTTAGGCATTCTTGTCTGTAGCCCTATTTGGGCAGAGTACTGTTCCCTTTGGATGTGCACTGGTAGGGTAGCTTTGGCAGTGGACGACACGTTCCTGTTCCCTGAGTCCGAAGCAGAGCTGCTGCAGCGGTACTTCCGTCATCGCACGACCTCTGAGTTCGTTCACAGTCTGTTGCCTCTGCCAGCCGTATCGTGTTGGCTTTAGCTAAGTAAAGTTGATCGTTTGATACGTGCTACAGCAGAGTGTCGCCAGTTAATTGGAACTACTAATCTATCCTATTTGGTGAAGTCATATGCTCGTCAGGTTTGAAGCAGGTTCTGCAAGCCCCAAGTTCCTCTTCACTTTACCTGCTCTTTAACTACTTGTTTAAACGTTGCACCGTTATTGCTACTTTTGGAGTGTGTTAAGTTTTAAGGTCTTTTACTTTTATCCACAGTCATTATCTAACTCCCCTCATTGTGGAATCTGCCTGCTTCTTTCCTGTTGGCTGTGATGGCCGCCTGCTGTGTTTCCCAGCTTATCTTGTATTTTGGGCAATTGTATATTTATTTAAGGATCATGGGCAATGTTTCTGCTGCTGTGTACCAGTTGGGAGTCACATTTAAATTACATGTCCTCTCAGCTTATCTAGTATTTTGGGTGATCACATTTAAGTTGGATACCTCCCAATTGTATATTGGGGGATTGTAAATTTTATTGCTTAAGGAATTTTATTTATACTCGTACACTGTTAAGGGCTTTCCTATAGCCACAATCAGTGGCATGACTTGTTGTCTTTTCTGTATTTTGGATGAGCGTTATCCACTTGTTTAACGTGTTGTCCGTCCTTGGGAGCTGTTAGTACATTTAGTGACACTGATTTATAATTCATTTCACTGATAAAAGTCAGTTTGTTGAACCCGCTTGCAGCCACATCTAGTTGGTCTGACTTTTTACTTGTATTTGGGAACTGTATACTCCTGGTTTCAGGCCGTGTTCTTAACGGTATAGTGCGTTAAAATTTGTTATGAATAATTGAGCCTGTTCAAGTTCTTTAAAGCGTTGTGAGCATTGTTATTTTTTAACAAGGTTTTTTAAAGCGTTGTTACAATATTGTTTTAAGCAATCAAATGTATTCCATGAAACAACAAATGGCGAAATATGTGGGTCCATCTTCCACGTGTTTTTCCTTAAAATTATTCCAATTCTTGATATAAGGTTGCGATTCTTCTATAATCTTAATATATAAATGATGCTCTAAGCCCCCCCCCCCCCCCCTATTCTAACTCCGACTTTTGCTGTTGCACATGGATTAAAAAGAAAGGCGAACTGGCTGTAATCGACCCTGCAAGTGGAGTAGAAAGGAGTTTGGCACCTGCAATAATTTAATTTGATAAATAAGTTAAATAAAGTGAAGTTTCATTAACGTAGTGAGAAATGTAAGGGTTGCTCTACCAATTAACAGAATGACAGTTCTGTCCAAAATAACAATGTGATTTATTATGACTAAACTCAAAATAATAAACAAAACACATGCAACAGTTACAATACATCAAATTGGCTCAAATTGGATACTCAAATAAATGCTGTGAAGCTGAAGTTGTCCCTAAACTATATTGTGACATTTATGACGAAGTGGTATGTGGAGCCAATTCCTTGCAACTCAAATCTTAAGAGAAACACTCAGCCAACCCAACATTAATTGCTGCTACAGTAGTGAGATCTCAGACAATGAACACCCAAGACAGAACAAAGTTAGAAAAAGACGAACAGGCCCGCTCTGCTGAGCTCTGATTATCACCTAGGAAAATCTCTAATCTGCCGGTGCTGCGGACTTACATTACCAAGCTGTCTTCTTAACTGCAAAAACACGATCTGGCGTACCGGAGGCGATGGCTAGTTGCTTCCACGTCCCGTCGTGGTAATGATAATGTCGCGAGTATAGCCCGAAACAAATTATCCTGGTCTGGTTGTTCCAGACTAAAGACTTCCTAGCAATACAAATGCGCCTCTGAGGGAGACGAAGAAGGCTCGCCAATCACTGACGGTACATGATTGATTTTAACAAGCGAAGTCAAACAGTAGCTCTGATACAGTCAACTTAAGCCAAAACTGCTCAAGACAGACAACATAGGCCGCTCGTACGCAGAACGCTCAATTACCAACTGTACTCGGAAAGTTACGTTGAAGTCGGAACTTCAGCAACTTCGTCAAACAGTTACAATTAAGTAAAAGTATATTAGGCAGCCAACTGAAGGCAGGCTGTCCAGAGCAGCGAGAGCTCAGTCTTGTAACCTACTCCGACCGAAAGGCGAGAGCCGACTGTCTTAAGAGCAGTGGCCGTGGTTAAAAAGTTCCAATCAGCAACTCTAAAACGGGCGTAAAATTCCACTCTATTGCCGAAGCTACTAGTCCACCAATGGAGATTCTTGGCGCCAATTTCGGCGTCGATTTTGCTACGTCACGGAGCTATGCCCTGAGCAAGCCAATCACAGTTACGATTTTGCAGAAAACGCGGAAATTTGCCCGCCAAGACTGCCTGGGAACCCAAGTCTTTCCCACGCCTCGCTGGTAGCCCCCCAGAAACGGTTTTCACTAAGTTTCTGCGAAGTAACGGAATCTCTAGCCCAGCCGCTCCGTCAGGCCCCTGTGGGCGTGTCGCCGCCGCTCTTATAACAATGTCGGTGTCTGGAAAGCATTCACTCAACTCCCTCACACCTGTCGGCTTAACCCTTTCAGGATCAGCAGAGCCCGCCTGTCACCGAACCACCTGGGTGACGAGAGACGCTGCGTGGGAAGTCCGCGTGTGAAGGAATAGCGACTTTTCACCGCATGCAATTAGAGAGGAAGATCGAATTACTCAGAGTAAGACAGAAATATGAGAGGAGGCTCATGCCACCTCTCAAGGTATCAATTGATGTACACAGAGCGCGTTTGCGTCCTTTTTTTTGGGGGGGGGGGGTGTTAGATTTGTATCGTTTGACGTCATTTTTTAGTGCTTATTGTGATGATATATTTCTCCTTTTCAAGGTATTGTATTCATACACTGTCATTGCTTTCACAGGGTCGTGACTTATCATGGATTTCAGGGGGTGTTCCAGAATTTCGCATTTGAAAAAGGAGTTCTCAGAATCCGTCAACTTACAACGGAAGAACTGGCGACCAGGTTGCGTGCAGCGTTCGACAGCATGCTTAGTCTTTCCGCAGATATTGTTGGGAGGTAGGTGCCTCTCTTCATAACATTTCAGCTGCGTTAGATGAGGTAGAGCCAAGTCTATCCTTTCCAGAGGATAGCCAATCTGCAACTGGGCTGGTCAGTAAAATTCAAGCGCATCTGTCACATTTGGGGAATTTCTTCTTGGACTTGAGCCGTTCCGGGATTAACGATCACAAGAGACTGAAGGTCCTTGCTTAATCTCTGAAAATTAAGCAGCAGAGTGGTCAGGCAAGGGACTTGCAGGTTAAGGCGCCGTCCCTGAGTGTAGAAAGCGAGGATGTAGTTTTGGCGCCGGAAATTTTAAGCTATAATCAACTCAATGACGATAAGTGTAGCAAGGCCCAAACTCTAAGTAGTCTACCTTCCGATAACTTTGCTAAGTTACCCAATCCGATTATATGCCTCCTGACTGGTATATAATAATTGCTTGTTTGTATTTTAAATCAAGTGAGGCAATTCTTTTTTTTTTTTGGTCATCAGTCTACTGTCTGGTTTGATGCGGCCCGCCACGAAATCCTTTCCTGTGCCAACCTCTTCATCTCAGAGTAGCACCTGCAACCTACGTCCTCAATTATTTGCTTGACGTATTCCAATCTCTGTCTTCCTCTACAGCCTTTGCCCTCTACAGCTCCCTCTAGTACCATGGAAGTCATTCCCTCATGTCTTAGCAGATGTCCTATCATCCTGTCCCTTCTCCTTATCAGTGTTTTCCACATATTCCTTTCCTTTCCGATTCTGCGTAGAACCTCCTCATTCCTTACCTTATCAGTCCACCTAATTTTCAACATTCGTCTATAGCACCACATCTCAAATGCTTCGATTCTCTTCTGTTTCGCTTTTCCCACAGTCCCACAATGCTGTACTCCAGACGTACATCCTCAGAAATTTCTTCTTGAAATTAAGGCCGGTATTTGATATTAGTAGACTTCTCTTGGCCAGAAATGCCTTTTTTGCCATAGCGAGTCTGCTTTTGATGTCCTCCTTGCTCCGCCCGTCATTGGTTATTTTACTGCCTAGGTAGCAGAATTCCTTAACTTCATTGACTTCGTGACCATCAATACTGATGTTAAGTTTCTCGCTGTTCTCATTTCTACTACTTCTCATTACCTTCGTCTTTCTCCGATTTACTCTCAAACCATACTGTGTACTCATTAGACTGTTCATTCCGTTCAGCAGATCATTTAATTCTTCTTCACTTTCACTCAGGATAGCAATGTCATCAGCGAATCTTATCATTGATATCCTTTCACCTTGTATTTTAATTCCACTCCTGAACCTTTCTTTTATTTCCATCATTGCTTCCTCGATGTACAGATTGAAGAGTAGGGACGAAAGGCTACAGCCTTGTCTTACACCCTTCTTAATACACTCCTGGAAATGGAAAACAGAACACATTGACACCGGTGTGTCAGACCCACCATACTTGCTCCGGACACTGCGAGAGGGCTGTACAAGCAATGACCACACGCACGGCACAGCGGACACACCAGGAACCGCGGTGTTGGCCGTCGAATGGCACTAGCTGCGCAGCACTTGTGCACTTCCGCCGTCAGTGTCAGCCAGTTTGCCGTGGCATACGGAGCTCCACCGCAGTCTTTAACACTGGTAGCATGCCGCGACAGCGTGGACGTGAACCGTATGTGCAGCTGACGGACTTTGAGCGAGGGCGTATAGTGGGCATGCGGGAGGCCGGGTGGACGTACGTGAGGTCTCCACAGTACATAGATGTTGTCGCCAGTGGTCGGCGGAAGGTGTACGTGCCCGTCGACCTGGGACCGGACCGCAGCGACGCACGGATGCACGCCAAGACCGTAGGATCCTACGCAGTGCCGTAGGGGACCGCACCGTCACTTCCCAGCAAATTAGGGACACTGTTGCTCCTGGGGTATCGGCGAGGACCATTCGCAACCGTCTCCATGGAGCTGGGCTACGGTCCCGCACACCATTAGGCCGTCTTCCGCTCACGCCCCAACATCGTGCAGCCCGCCTCCAGTGGTGTCGCGACAGGCGTGAATGGAGGGACGAATAGAGACGTGTCGTCTTCAGCGATGAGAGTCGCTTCTGCCTTGGTGCCAATGATGGTCGTATGCGTGTTTGGCGCCGTGCAGGTGAGCGCCACAATCAGGACTGCATACGACCGAGGCACACAGGGCCAACACCCGGCATCATGGTGTGGGGAGCGATCTCCTACACTGGCCGTACACCTCTGGTGATCGTCGAGGGGACAATGAATAGTGCACGGTACATCGAAACCGTCATCGAACCCATCGTTCTACCATTCCTAGACCGGCAAGGGAACTTGCTGTTCCAACAGGACAATGCACGTCCGCATGTATCCCGTGCCACCCAACGTGCTCTAGAAGGTGTAAGTCAACTACCCTGGCCAGCAAGATCTCCGGATCTGTCCCCCATTGAGCATGTTTGGGACTGGATGAAGCATCGTCTCACGCGGTCTGCAAGTCCAGCACGAACGCTGGTCCAACTGAGGCGCCAGGTGGAAATGGCATGGCAAGCCATTCCACAGGACTACATCCAGCATCTCTACGATCGTCTCCATGGGAGAATAGCAGCCTGCATTGCTGCGAAAGGTGGATATACACTGTACTAGTGCCGACATTGTGCATGCTCTGTTGCCTGTGTCCATGTGCCTGCGGTTCTGTCAGTGTGATCTTGTGATGTATCTGACCCCAGGAATGTGTCAATAAAGTTTCCCCTTCCTGGGACAATGAATTCACGGTGTTCTTATTTCAATTTCCAGGAGTGTATGAGCACTTCGTTCATGATCGTCGACTCTTATTATTCCCTCTTGGTTGTTGTACATATTGTATGTGATCCGTCTCTCCCTATAGCTTACCCCTACTTTTTTCAGAATCTTGAACAGCTTGCACCATTTTATATTGTCGAACGCTTTTTCCAGGTCGACAAATCCATTGAACGTGTCTTGATTTTTCTTTAGCCTTGCTTCCATTATTATCCGTAACGTCAGAATTGCCTCTCTCGTGCCTTCACTTTTCCTAAAGCCAAACTGATCGTCACCTAGAGCATTCTCAATTTTCTTTCCCATTCTTCTGTATATTATTCTTGTAGGCAGCTTCGATGCATGAGCTGGTAAGCTGATTGTGCGATAATTCTCGCACTTGTCAGCTCTTGTCGTCTTCGGAATTGTGTGGATGATGCTTTTCCGAAAGTCACATGGTATGTCGCCAGACTCATATATTCTACACACCAACGTGAATAGTCATTTTGTTGCCACTTCCCCTAATGATTTTAGAAATTCTGATGGAATGTTATCTATCCCTTCTGCCTTATTTGACCGTAAGTCCTCCAAAGCTCCTTTAAATTCCGATTCTAATACTAGGTCTCCTATCACTTCTAAATCGACTCCTATTTCTTCTTCTATCATATCAGACAAATCTTCACCCTCGTAGAGGCTTTCAATGTATTCTTTCCACCAATCTGCTCTCTCCTCTGCATTTAACAGTGGAATTCCCGTTGGACTCTTAATGTTACCACCGTTGCTTTTAATGTCACCAAAGGTTGTTTTGACTTTCCTGTATGTTGAGTCTGTCCTTCCGACAATCATATCTTTTTCGATGTCTTCACATTTTTCCTGCAGCCATTTCGTCTTAGCTTCCCTGCACTTCCTATTTATTTCTTTCCTCAGCCACTTGTATTTCTGTATTCCTGATTTTCCCGGAACATGTTTGTACTTCCTCCTTTCATCAATCAACTGAAGTATTTCTTCTGTTACCCATGGTTTCTTCGCAGCTACCTTCTTTTTACTTTTGTTTTCCTTCCCAACTTCTGTGATGGCCCTTTTTAGAGACGTCCATTCCTCTTCAACTGTGTTGCCAACTGCGCTATTCCTTATTGCTGTATCTATAGCGTTAGAGAACTTCAAACGTATCTCGTCATTCCTTAGAACTTCCGTATCCCACTTCTTAGCGTATTCATTCTTCCTGACTAATGTCTTCAGCCTACTCTTCATCACTACTATATTGTGATCTGAGTCTATATCTGCTCCTGGGTACGCCTTACAATCCAGTATCTGATTCCGGAATCTCTGTCTGACCGTGATGTAATCTAATTGAAATCTTCCCGTATCTCCCGGCCTTTTCCAGGTATACCTCCTCCTCTTGTGATTCTTGAAGAGGGTATTCGCTATTACTAGCTGAAACTTGTTACAGAACTCAATTAGTCTTTCTCCTCTTTCATTCCTTGTCCCAAGCCCATATTCTCCTGTAACCTTTTCTTCTACTCCTTCCCCTACAACCGCATTCCAGTCGCCCATGACTATTAGATTTTCGTCCCCCTTTACATACTGCATTACCCTTTCAATATCCTCATACACTTTCTCTATCTGTTCATCTTCAGCTTGCGACGTCGAAATGTATACCTGAACCATCGTTGTCGTTGTTGGTCTGCTTTCGATTCTGATTAGAACAACCTGGTCACTGAACTGGTCACAGTAACACACCCCTCTGCCCTACCTTCCTATTCATAACGAACCCTACCCCTGTTATACCATTTTCTGCTGCTGTTGATATTACCCGATACTCATCTGACCAGAAATCCTTGTCTTCCTTCCACTTCACTTCACTGACCCCTACTATATCTAGATTGAGCCTTTGCATTTCCCTTTTCAGATTTTCTAGTTTCCCTACCACGTTCAAGCTTCTGACATTCCACGCCCCGACTCGTAGAACATTATCCTTTCGTTGATTATTCAATCTTTTTCTCATGGTAACCTCCCCCTTGGCAGTCTCCTCCCGGAGATCCGAATGGGGGACTATTCCGGAATCTTTTGCCAATGGAGAGATCATCATGATACTTCTTCAACTACAAGCCACATGTTCTGTGGATACAAGTTACATGTCTTTAATGCAGTGGTTTCCATTGCCTTCTGCATCCTCATGTCGTTGATCATTGCTGATTCTTCCGCCTTTATGGGCAATTTCCCACTCCTAGGACAAGAGAGTGCCCTGAACCTCTATCCGCTCCTCCGCCCTCTTTGACAAGGCCGTTGTCAGAATGGGCTGACTTCTTATGCCGGAAGTCTTCGGCCCCCAATGCTGATCATTTATCAAAATTTAGGCAGTGGCGGGGATCGAACCTGGGACCGAAGACGTTTTGAAAATGGTACAAATGGCTCTGAGCACTATGGGACTCAACTGCTGTGGTCATTAGTCCCCTAGAACTTAGAACTACTTAAACCTAACTAACCTAAGGACATCACACACATCCATGCCCGAGGCAGGATTCGAACCTGCGACCGTAGCAGTCGCACGGTTCCGGACTGAGCGCCTAGAACCGCGAGACCACCGCGGCCGGCTGAAGACGTTTTGATTATGAATCAAAGACGCTACCCCTAGACCACGGGTAATTAGGGGGCAATTCTAGTGGCTGCTTATGCAGTTTGAATTTCATGCTGATGCCTTACACATATCGCATCACGTGATTCTATCCTTGCTTAATCCTTTAGCTAAAGGGACATTGGGTACTTTGGTCTTGGAAACCTTGAGGTGTGAGGGCTCTATAGGGCAGGTCAAGGCTGTTAGTATAGGCAGAAAGTTGTCAGCTCGTTTGCGCAGTGAGCTTGAGTGGAAGTATTATTGGCAGGTATAGCATCCTTGGAGACGTTGAGCCAATACGTGGAGCGAATGTACACGGTCGTGTTAGCCCTTAGGATGTCTGTTACCGGGTCTGATACCATTTCTAACATCTTAGAGGGCATACGCCCCGAGAATCGATAGCTTTTGATGTTTGCACGCTGTCCCACCAACTTTGATGAAGCGCAAGAACTAATGGATTCTATTGAGGCCCTCACTTTTGCTGATGAGTAGCGTATGTTAGATGTAGATTCAGCACTGGTGCTTTGAGTTTCCAGGGATGACAAACCCATTCTCAAATTTGATTCACTTGCACACAGGAGTTGTTTTCGTTGTGACGCGCACGACAATTTTGTAGGCGAGTGACCAATTGTGAGCGCTCCGAGGCCTAACAGCCTACGCCATGGCGGTAGGGGGGTGGGGGGAGGTGAGTGAGTTTGGGGTGAAGGAGGGTTCATACCTGTTGCAGACGGTCCACCCTTGGTGTGCACGTATTCATGCTGTGATAACATCGTCCCTCCATTATGTATGTGCCCGTGTCGGACAGGAACCTCTGTGCACACTATTGGACTCCAGCAGTTCTGTCTCATTTCTTGATTACAACTATTAACTGGTGTTCGGGCGTGTTTGTAAATTATCTTCCTTGCATTCTTGTCCTCATAGATGTCATGTGGCCAATGGGCAAGAGTTGCCTCTGGTTGGGGAGGTGCACGGTAGCTTGTCCATTTGCAGTTTATCTTGGCTGGTTACTCTCCTTGTTGTAAGGGACCTAGTAGTTAGTTTGCTGCTCTGGATTCAAAGAACGGGATTGGTCCTTGATTTTGCTAGTCGCGCGTTCTTGTTTAAATTCTCGCTAGGCGAGGAGATAGCCCTCTGTTCTTGTGGCTAATTCTACACTCCTGGAAATTGAAATGAGAACACCGTGAATTCATTGTCCCAGGAAGGGGAAACTTTATTGACACATTCCTGGGGTCAGATACATCACATGATCACACTGACAGAACCACAGGCACATAGACACAGGCAACACAGCATGCACAATGTCGGCACTAGTACAGTGTATATCCACCTTTCGCAGCAATGCAGGCTGCTATTCTCCCATGGAGACGATCGTAGAGATGCTGGATGTAGTCCTGTGGAACGGCTTGCCATGCCATTTCCACCTGGCGCCTCAGTTGGACCAGCGTTCGTGCTGGACTTGCAGACCGCGTGAGACGATGCTTCATCCAGTCCCAAACATGCTCAATGGGGGACAGATCCGGAGATCTTGCTGGCCAGGGTAGTTGACTTACACCTTCTAGAGCACATTGGTTGGCACGGGATACATGCGGATGTGCATTGTCCTGTTGGAACAGCAAGTTCCCTTGCCGGTCTAGGAATGGTGGAACGATGGGTTCGATGACGGTTTGGATGTACCGTGCACTATTCAATGTCCCCTCGACGATCACCAGAGCTGTACGGCCAGTGTAGGAGATCGCTCCCCACACCATGATGCCGGGTGGTGGCCCTGTGTGCCTCGGTCGTATGCAGTCCCGATTGTGGCGCTCACCTGCACGGCGCCAAACACGCATACGACCATCATTGGCACCAAGGCAGAAGCGACTCTCATCGCTGAAGACGACACGTCTCCACTCGTCCCTCCATTCACGCCTGTCGCGACACCACTGGAGGCGGGCTGCACGATGTTGGAGCGTGAGCGGAAGACGGCCTAACGGTGTGCGGGACCGTAGCTCAGCTTCATGGAGACGGTTGCGAATGGTCCTCGCCGATACCCCAGGAGCAACAGTGTCCCTAATTTGCTGGGAAGTGGCCGTGCGGTCCCCTACGGCACTGCGTAGGATCCTACGGTCTTGGCGTGCATCCGTGCGTCGCTGCGGTCCGGTCCCAGGTCGACGGGCACGTGCACCTTCCGCCGACCACTGGCGACAACATCGATGTACTGTGGAGACCTCACGCCCCACGTGTTGAGCAATTCGGCGGTACGTCCACCCGGCCTCCCGCATGCCCAGTATACGCCCTCGCTCAAAGTCCGTCAACTGCACATACGGTTCACGTCCACGCTGTCGCGGTATGCTACCAGTGTTAAAGACTGCGATGGAGCTCCGTATGCCATGGCAAACTTGCCGACACTGACGGCGGCGGTGCACAAATGCTGCGCAGCTAGCGCCATTCGACGGCCAACACCGCGGTTCCTGGTGTGTCCGCTGTGCCGTGCGTGTAATCATTGCTTGTACAGCCCTCTCACAGTGTCCGGAGTAAGTATGGTGGGTCTGACACACCGGTGTCAATGTGTTCTTTTTTCCATTTCCAGGAGTGTATAAGTAGCGAGACCGGGGAGTTTGACGTTGCTCCTCTTCAATCGGAGAAGGCTATGCATTTGTGGGGTTTGTTGGGGGAGTTTCCCGATGTGTTGTCTAATAAGCTAAGAGTCACTATTGTGATCCAGTATGATATACATCTGATCGAATGTGTTCCTGTTCGGCAGTCTCCTTATCGACTTTCGTCCCCTAAAATGAAAATCTTGAATCATAAGCCAACTAATATGTTGCAGGATGGGGTGATCAGGCCTTCTACTTCTCCTTACACCGCGACCATTTTTCTTGTCCTCAAGGCTCAGGCTCAGGACTATCCAATCGTGGATTATAGGCTGCTGAATAAAATCGTTGTTTTTGAGTCACCCCCCTTCCCCGATCATTACAACGGTTTTACATGGTTCTCTGGGGCTAAATGGTTCGTTATGCTCGACTTGAATCAAATCCCACTGACCGAAAAATCTAAGCACGTCACGCACTTTTGCACCCACTTGTATCTCTGAAAGTACCATTTGGTTTGGCCACCATAGACACAGTTCTCTCTCGTTTGTTGGATGATATTTTGAGAGATTTGAAATTCGTCTGTGTATCTAACTACCTGGATGACGTGCATATTTATAGTGGTTCATTTGAGGAGCACCAGTCCCATATTTGACAGGTGTTACTGAAGCTTCACAGCACTGAGTAAACCGTGAAGCCCTCTAATGTTACTCTCCGCAGGCGTCAGGTTTCACTACTGGGTCATCTGAGGATAGCATTAATACAGACCAAGAGCAAACGAAGGACTTGAAGAGGTTCCCACAACCTAGAACTAGGAAGGAGGTAGCTAGGTTTTTTGGAATGGCCAACTATTTCCGCAAGTTCGTGCCCAATTGTGCCCAGCTTGCAATTCCTCTTAATAATCTGTGAAAAAAGAGAGAAAATTTTGTATTGGGTGCAAGCCAACATTGTGCCTTTGAAGCTATGATATTGCCATCACGAACCTTCCAGTGTTGGCTGTACCAAACTTCGGCAAGAGATTTATTGTACAAACCAACACGTCCTGGAGAGTCAGCATCAAAGATATCCCCTAGTATTTGCTTCAAGGAGACTGTCTGGCTCCGTGTTGAATTATTCTGTGCGTGAGTGTGAGACACTGGCCGTTCTGTTGGCCCTAGAAAATTCCAGTTCTATCTGGAACATAGGGAGTTCAATTTAGAGACCAACACTCAGGCGTTAAGTTGGGGCCTGGCTAGGACCAGAAAACCAGTAAAATCGCGAGGTGGGCGGTCCGGATTTCAGCACTTCATTTCGAGTTGCGCCACATCAAAGTCTCCGACAATCAGGTAGCCGATACGCTCAGCCGCACGCTTGAGCAGGAAGATACCACCGAGGGAGTTCGAGCCCATGACTCTGACTTGCTTGTACTTTGAGTACTCAGTGAAGTACCTCAATTATTTGCTGACGTTAATCAGACCCATGATCTGTTGTGGGGACCGAGTAGCAGGGAACTGTTGTCTGTAAAGGAAGTGCCAAAATTTTCATTGTAGAATGGTAGTTTGTGTAAACAAGTGGTCGAACCCGAGAAATTAAGGATTTGCTTGCCTCTTGAGTTAGTCCCCTCCATATTTCGTTATTCTCCAGTTTGTTGGTGGGTGGGCATTTAGGCCTGTACAAGAACTTGACGAAGATACGAACTCATGTCACTTGGCTGTCATTGTTGAGGGATATTACAATCCGAGCCCGAACAGTACCCTATGGATAAAATCTTTGTTGATTTTGTGGGACCCCTTCCCCGTAAGCCGGCCACTGTGACCGAACGGTTCTAGGCGCCTCAGTCTGGAACCGCGCTGCTGCTACGGTTTCAGGTTCGAATCCTGCCTCGGGCATGGATGTGTGTGATGTCCTTAGGTTAGTGAGGTTTAAGTAGTTCTAAGTCTAGGGGACTGGTGACCTCCGATGTTAAGTCCCTTAGTGCTTTGAGCCATTTGAACCTTCCCCGTACTAAGAAAGGAAAACATTATATCCTTGTGATCATTCCTATTTGATTGGCTCGTCCGTAGTCAAGGGGCTACTTCCACTATTGCTACCGGACACCTGACCAACATCTTCTCCTGGTTTGGTCCTGCTAAGACTGTGGTGGGCGATAACGCTCTGGCGTTTGTTTCTAAGCAATGTAAACAGTTCTGTTTTCGCAATGCCATTAAGCACATCACTGTCACGCCATATTACCCTCAGACATCCTTTGCTGAAAGAGTGAACCGCGTTGTTAAGTTGGTCTTGATTGAGTACGATAAGAAGTCCCTGAATAACTGGGATACTACCCTCCCTTGGGTCAACCTTGCATTTAATTCCGCTCAACACGAAGCATCCAAAGCTGCTCCTGGCGCCCTTATGTTGTCGTATCCCCTCAATTCTCCACTTTCTAACTCATGGATTATTAATAATCTTCTGACCCCATCTATCACTCTTGATACTCTTAAGGAAAAATTACAATAGGCTAGGAACAATATCGAATCGGCAACATCGAATCGGCCCATCGTCGACAGACAAAGCGCTATAACCGTGGTAGACAGGGCAAGGTAGGGGTACGATCTTTGTTCGAAACTACACCCGGCGAGCCAACAGAGGCATTGGCAAGTTCACACTCCACTTTATAGGTCGGTGTTCCATTGATAAAGTTCTGGTTAATTTGCTGCTCAAGGATTTAGCCACGGGTAAGACCCTCAGAGACCACCTTAGTCAAGTTAAGACGGTTAGTTGACCTCCCGGCTTTTCTCAGCGGGGGAATAATTGGTTTAAGGGGGAACGGGGGAGGTTGAGCTGTGGCGGATTTAGTTTCGGCGGGTTGCCGATATCTATTTGATCATACGTCGCGAGCTAGGCTCGTTGGTTTAGGCGTGTCGTTGGTTTGGCGGGCCATGGTGCTGACAGTTAGTGGGAGGGCAAGGGGTTGCCAAGTCGTTGCTTTTGGGGAGCTCTGACTGTCCCACGCCGGTTCGAGTGGTTAAATTGACTGGAGGCAAGCCTTGCGATATCGCTTAAGGATTGATAGCGGCGAGTTGACTGAAGAGCAGTGAACATCGCCTGCAGGCTGAACGGCAACTTTCAGGCTTGATGTGCAAGCTTCAGTTTCACAGCACCTCGAAGACCACGTATGTGGATTGGAGGCACTGACATCCCCGCTTTGAATCATGGAGGTCACGGATACTCCACACCTAAGTGGAGTTAAGTGCTGTTCTTTATTGTTTGGATACTTCTTACTGTAAAGTCATGTCTGTGTTAACGTGGAATTGGATCTGTTATATTAACGCGCCTCTGAGTGATTTTTTTGTATGATCTTCGGTCAGTGTAACTGATGGTAATGTCGTTACAGGCTACATTCCATGCAAGTGACTAGTATTTTCTGTTATAAATTCACTTGATGAAATTAAATTTGTAACGTAATCTTTGTCAGGGGCAAGGCACTCTTTGTAGATGAGTATTCTCTAGCCCGATTAGCAGGAGCTGATATGTCGTCTTGTGATTTACAAGCAATTTTAAGGAGTATTAAACTTCCGCAATAAATAAAATTTCCTACATCTTAGGCATTCTCGTCTGGAGCCTTATTTGGGCAGATTACTGTTCCCTTTGGATGTGCATTGGCAGGGTAGCTTTGGCAGTTCCTGTTCCCTGGGCACGGACCAGAGACTTGTTTTCTTTCTGCTGCAGCAGTAGTTCCCTCATCACACGACGTCTGAGTTCGTCCGCTGTCTGTTGCCTCTACAAGCTGCAATACATTGGCTCACTTTAAGTAAAGTTGATTGTTTGATACGTACTACAGCAAAGTGTTGGCCGATTAATTAGGAACTATTAATCAATGTCATTTGGTGAATTCAGTAAGCTCATGACGTTTGAAGCACGTTCTGCTAGGCCCAAGTTCCTCGTCATTATAGCAGCTCATTAACTACTCGTTTAAACCTTGCACCCTTATTGCTACTTCTGAAGTGTGTTATGTTTTAAGGCCTTTTACTTATGAATATGAACTGTTGAGCTTTTCCTTTTATCCACAGTCATTAGTGAGCCGTGCACAGCTAGCGTTTATCCCATTTATTGTTTGTCATCTTCTATTATGGTACCGCCGCCTCGTTTTCTTATTCCATTTACTGGCGCCACTAACTTCGTGCCTTAGTTGCCCGTGAGCACCACTAGCAGCAGCAGCGCGTGTCGATAAGTGCACTGTCGTACCATCTCTGGAGCAATCGATAGTATTCCCGGGTCGTCGTGTATCTGGCAGTCAGTGGGAGATGTAACAGTAGTGCAGTCGGGACGTAGCAGCAACGAATCAGGGAGGGAGCGCCGGTGAGGCGCCGACAGCCAGTGCTCACCGACTGCTGGCGACACACATGAACTGTCCAACGGAGGGAGATTGGAGCAGGACGACCGTTGGTTGGTTGTTCGACTGGTCGTCTCATCGGCGAACGTATATTTGGTCCTTTCACCATTTACAGGCCTGCAGGTGGTCGGTCTGCGTGGAGGAGCAAGGAAATGTCAGTGGCTCGAAGTTTGGCCAGGCCCACTGGCGGCCTCTATGCGGTGTCAGAGGTCGTGGTGCTGTTCCCATTGCTACGAGGTTCGTGGTTCACCGATCCTGGACATGAAAGTTGAGTTCTGACTTAATCTAGCAGCAAGTCACGACTGTTCACATTGTGTCGTTTGGAGGCCGTTGTTGGCTGTTGACATATTTCCGCAAGCAACAACGATGTTTTCAAGTTGGCAAATTTTAGCCACCTTCCTTTGAAGTTTAACTGTACGTGGGTATTTGAATTGAAGTGCACCAGTGGAATCTTCTGCCTCGTAGCCGTTAACGTTCCGGTCACCTGCCCTGGCCGTTGATGTAAATTCAAGCAATGTATTTTCCTCATCGTGTTGTCGCTGTCCAGCACGGTGTGTTGTTTGACAGCTCAATGTATAATTGCTTGTGGGCGCCAATATCTTCTACGTTGTTCCTGTTGTGTGCTGGCTAGATGAATCAGAGGTTATCTTGTCGGTGGGTCCGTTGACTGTCTGAGGTTTGGTTGTCGTCGGATCTACAGTGTTTGGGCCGACTGCCTGTCTCACCTAAGCGAGCGTTAGTGTTTGAATTCCAAGTCATCGATCCTAACTTCTGAGCGCCCTTGGCTGTACTGACTTTTCTTGTTTGTTCTTATTGTTGGCACTTGTATGGCATCTTGCCGATTTTCAGATTACAGTTGTTTTGCCCTTAAGGCGTCAGATGGTCTGTGCCTTCAGCCTGATTTAAGAACTGTTTTACGTAAGGCCTTTGGCATTTTTAAAATTAATGTTATTGAGTCTTAAGTGTTGGGCCTTCAGCCGATTTTAATTTTAAGTTGTTTGCTCTTGAAGTGTCAGATCTTTGGGCCTTCAGCCTAATTAAGGAACTGTTTTAAGATAAGGCTTTGCCTTTTAAATTTCTGATTTTGGTTGAGCTTTAAGTTATTGGCTTTCAGCCGTTTTTAAATTAAAGTGGTCTTGCCCTTAAGGCATAAGATTATATGGCGCATTCATCCGCTAATTAAGTTCCAAAACTAAATCTGTGTTTAAAAAAAAATTTCTTGGCTCTTGTAATGTTTGATCAAATAAAAGGTTGTATGTTCGAGTGTAAGTGATAGACTCTTATTTTGGCCCCTTTCCACAACTTAAATTGCCTGTCGTGTCCTGCGGGTTTAGCAGGGCGTCTCAATTAGCCAACTCCACTAATTGTGAAACTTGCTGGCTTCTTCCCTCTTGGCTGTGACAGCCGCCTGCTGTACTTCCCAGCTTATTTTGTATTTTTGGTAATTGTATATTTATGTAAGGGTCATTATCAATGTTTCTGCTGGTGAGTATGATTTGCGAGTTACATTTAAATTGCATTTCCTCCCAGGTTACCGTGCATTTTGGTCAATCGTCTGTTTGTTTAAGCATAATTCTCAATGATTTTTCTGGTGAGTACCAGGTGGGAGTCACATTTAAATTGAATGTCTTTACATCTTTGTTTGTATTTTGGGCGATTGTGTATTTAATTGCTTAACGGATTTTAGCAAGGCTTATGTATTGTTAAGGGCTTTCCAAGAGCCACAGTCAGTGGCGTGTCTTGTTATCCTTTCTATATTTTGGATAGGCGTTATCGGCTCGTTTAACGTGTTATCCATGCTTGGAAATTGTTAGTGCTTATAGTGACAGTGATTTGTAATTTATTTTACTGATAGCCGGTAGCAGCCATACCTAGTTGGTTAGTTGGTGTGACTTCATACTAGTATTTGGGGATTGTGTACTCCTGGTTTCAATCCGTGTTCTTAATGGTATAAATTGTTACTTCTGTTATTAACGATTGGGCCTGTTCAAGTTATTAAACTATTGTGAGCTTTGTAATTTCCTTAACAAGGTTTTTAAAACTATGATTATTGCATTGTTGTTAAGGAATAAAGTGTATTTCATGAAACAACAAATGACAAAATATGCGGTCGACCTTTAATGTGTTCTTCTTAAAATTAATCTAACCGTTGTTGTGAGGTACCATTCATTTACCATTGAAAATGTCATGGCGGTCAAGTAATAGCCCCACCAAAATCTTTTACAAATACGTAACTAAAATGATTACAGTCAAGAAGCACTCCCACTGTAATGTTTTGCAATTAATTAATAGGAATGATTACAATGAAAATGTACGCTCATTAAATTCGACTACCATTACTAAAATGTCTTGCAAATGCAAAGTTCAGCGCTCAACGTGGTCGACAATAAGCCTTTCGAAATATGACCAGTTTAAACAGGCAGTGGCCGGCCGGAGTGGCCGTGCGGTTCTAGGCGCTACAGTCTGGAACCGCGAGACCGCTACGGTCGCAGGTTCGAATCCTGCTTCGGGTATGAATGTGTGTGATGTCCTTAGGTTAGTTAGGTTTAAGTAGTTCTAAGTTCTAGGGGACTAATGACCTCAGAAGTTAAGTCCCATAGTGTTCAGAGGCATTTTTTTTTAAGCAGGCAGTTCTGAGTAATGTGCCTCCACTAGCTCTGTAAAACAGACCACGCAACTTACACACATTTCACAAACAGTTGCGACTAACGCGTGTAATGCAACAGAGTTGGTTCCATTACGGTAAACTTCAGTTATTTCGGAGCGAACCCCCACAAACATCAAACACAGCAGACCTTCCGGGCAGAAGAAACTAGTCGCGGCACTACTACTTTAACAAAACAAGGCGTAGAACCCACATAAAGCCTCACCGACATATTTGATGAATCGGTAACGAAGTGGCACTCAGAATCTACACACACTCGACACAGGCAAATTTCCAGATTCCCATCCCCTTCACAGCCAACCAAAAACACCGGTTTCGCAGTATGAGGTCTGTGCTCTGTAAAAGCTGTTACTATCAGCTCCAGGCAGCATAAATAAATTCACCTAGCGCCCCGCAAGTGCCCCCTTCAATTCGGTCCGCCAGTTCAAACTGTCAACCTTCGTGCCAGTCAAAGCTCCTCGCCTGGAGATCCACCAAAGATTATGCCCCGCTACTGCGTTCTACCGCGATCTCTAGATCGAGCCACCACGGCTCATTGTGAACGCTGGACTTGGAAGTTCAATTCCAAGTCCCCTTCCCGAGGTGGTGTTGGTGAAGGGATATCTATATCTACTCATTCTTTTTGTATTCTCTTTGATATCTATATCCACTCTGTCTTTATACCATAAATGTATAATTTTCTATTTCCTCCTGTATTTTTCTTTTAAAAAATTAGTGTCACTACTGTAAGTAAATAAAAGGTAACACCAAATTGCAGACAAAAGAATTCTGCGCAGCCCCACCTCCACGTGGTGCTGCATGGGCAACAGGGCTTGTGGGATGAACTTGCGCGGTGGTGGCCATGGGTACTGGCTAAGTGGAGTGTGTGGAGCACTGCGGCCCGCATGAAGTAATAAGACGGCAGACCCAGCAGTTGTAATGCAGCTTTGCGCGACGCGGTGAAACGAGCCAGGTAGGATGTGGGTTAACAGAGAATGTGCTGGGCAGGGCAGAGGTCTAACATTTTCTGTATCTAGAAAGTCCCGTACAGTACCTGCAACATGCGGTCGTGCATTATCCTGCTGAAATGTAGAGTTTCGCAGGGATCGAATGACGGGTAGAGCCACGGGTCGTAACACATCTGGAATGTAACGTCAACTGTTCTAAGTGCCGTCAATGCGAACAAGAGGTGACCGAGACGTGTAACCAATGGCACCCCATACCATCACGCCGGGTGATACGACAGTATGGTGAGACGAATACATGCTTCCAACGTGCGTTCACCGCGATGCTACCAAGCACGGATGCGACCATCATATGCTGTAAACAGAACCTGGATTCATCCGAAAAAATTACGTTTTGCCATTCGTGCATCCACGTTCGTCGTACACCATCGCACGCGCTCCTGGCTGTGATGCAGCGTCAAGGGTAACCACGGTCATAGTCTCCGAGCTGAGAGTCCATGCTGCTGCAAACGTTGTCGAAGTGTTAGTGCAGATGGTTGTTGTCTTGCAAACGTCCCCATCTGTTGACTCAGGGATCGAGACGTGGCTGTACGATCCGTTACAGCCATGCGGATAAGATACCTGTCGTCTCGACTGCTAGGGATACGAGGCCGTTGGGATCCAGCACGGCGTTCCGTATTACCCTCCTGAACCCACCGATTCCATATTCTGCTAACAGTCATTGGATCTCGACCAACGCGAGCAGCAATGTCGCGGTACGATAAACCGCAATCACGGTAGGCTACAATCTGACCTTTATCAAAGTCGGAAACGTGATGGTACCCATTTCTCCTCCTTACACGAGGCATCACAACAACGTTTCACCAGGCAACGCCGCCAATTGCTGTTTGTGTATGAGAAATCGGTTGGAAACTTTCCTCATGTCAGCCCGTTGTAGGTGTCGCCACCGGCGCCAATCTTGTGTGAATGCTCTGAAAAGCCAATCATTTGCATATCACAGCATCCTCTTCCTGTCGGTTAAATTTCGCGTCTGTAGCACGTCATGTTCGTGGTGTAGCAATTTTAATGGCCAGTAGTGTATGTTCACGTAATCCACAGCTATGCCAACGGCCTTGCCGCACTGCTAACACCGGTTCGCGTCAGATCACAGAAGTTAAGCGTTGTCGGGATGGGCTAGCACTTGGATGGGTCACCATCCGGTCTGCCGAGAGCAGTTGGTAATAGGGGTGCACTCAGCCCTTGTGAGGCAAAACTGATGACCTACTTAATTGAGAAGTAGTGGCTCTGAGCTCGGAAACTGACCTACGTCCGGGAGAGCAGTGTGCTGACCACATGCCCCTCCATATCCGTATCCAGTGATGCCTGTGGTCTGAGGATGACACGGTGGCCAGTCGGTACCTTTGGCATGGCCAGCGCGGGAGGAGTTTAGTTTTAGTTTTAATCCACAGTATGGTGGTGCCTTCGATTTCTACGTCAGGTGTCGTGGAAGTACAGATGATTGTCTCCCATAGCATAACACTACTCACAGGTCTGCGAGCATGGTGCACTGTGTATTTAGACCAGCCGATCGGCTGGACGATAGTGTTTCTGGACACCCCTAGTGACCTCGTGTAATAAGGAACGTAATTCATCCGACCAGACGACACGTTTCCATTGATGGTCGATCCAATTCCGACGACTCGGGGGCCATTGCAATCGAAACTGATGATGTCTTGTGTCTTCACAGATATGAGTAAGAGTCGTCTGCTACAACGCTCTGTGTCCAAAAATTAGCACTGAATGGTGTGTCTCTAAACACTTGTGCCTGCACCAGCACTGACCTCTGTCGTCAGAGTGCCATAGCTCGCCGCCTACCCTCTGTCTGTCTGGCTAGTCTCTCACCTCCACATTCATGAGCCGTGGACGTCAGACACCGTTTCGCCTATTCGCGGCTTCACCGTCCTTCATCCTCTTTCCATCGATGTCAACCACATTAGCATGCGACGAGATTCGCCTTTTGCGATATGCTCATTCGTGGGCGCTGGGCCACAAATGTGAGCTTTGTGAAAGTCGCTTACATCGGGCGTTCAGTAGGTAATTCAACACAGTCTTTTTTAAAAAACAACTTGGATTTATTCAGCATTTCAATATACCATATTATTCCCCATTCTTTTGGCAATAAAAATTTTTTTTCGACAAAATCTCTGTACAATGCGACAGCCTTACACCACCTTATTGGGAGGGCCTGTATGCCAGCACTGTTCCACTCTACTGGTCGACTTCGAAGCCAACAGCTTTCTGTATCAGTTACCTCCACAACATCCACGTACAGCTTCCTGCTGAGTGCAATTTTCATTGGGCCAAATAGAGGTGCGGGATGCAGGCTATAGGATAGATGAGGAAGAACTGTGCAGTTAAGCTTTGTGAGCTCCTCTCGGGTGAGCAGACGTGTGTGAAACGTTGCCTTGGAGAAGGAGAAGTTCGTTTGCGTTGTTGTGACGACGAACACACTGTAGTCGGTTCTTAAATTTCCTGAGTGTACGACAATGGACGTCAGACCTGATCGTTGGACACATCTTGGCGTACCCCAGCTGCTGGACGAGTGCGTCAGCACTATCAACAGAGACCTCCATTTGAGCAGCGATGTGTTGGATTGTGATCCGTCGATCGTCTCGAATGAGAGTGTCCGCACGTTCTAACATTGCAGGGGTCACAGCTGTGTGCGGCCGGCCGGCACGCGGGAGTCGGACAGGTTCAAAAATGGTTCAAATGACTCTGAGCACTATGGTACTTAACATCTCAGGTCATAAGTCCCCTAGAACTTAGAACAACTTAAACCTAACTAACCTAAGGACATCACACACATCCATGCCAGAGGCAGGATTCGAACCTGCGACAGTAGCTGTCGCGCGGTTCCAGACTGAAGCGCCTAGAAGCGATCGGCCACAACGGCCGGCAGTCGGACAGGTTAGCGCGACCTTGTTGTGGTGATGACAGACGCACGACTCACGGTGCTTTTGTTCACTGCCTGGTCTACGTAGAGATTCTGTAAGCGATGATGAATGTCTGGTTTACCGCCAAAAGAAACAGCTTCTGGAGGCAACATTTAGGACTGCCATCTATCAGAACGCATTTACGGCCGGTTGTGTCGGCAGAATGTTTTCCTACTCGTCTCTGCTCCACGTAAATAATTTCCTTACCGCATAAAGTTATCGGAACGCCACCAACTGGCATTCGTTATTGTTGAGGGCAGTAGCCTTAATGTTCTGGATCATCTGTGTATCTCCTGCCGGTAACGTCCCCTTGCCGAACTGTCACGGCTACTTCGTCCATCAGGAATAGCGATACCTCACTGTACCTGTCGTAAGCTACCTCGACAGCGAAGAACAGCCTTGCTGCACTGCAAGCTGCAACACGGCATCGCTTGCCATCACATCTCGCGGCCCTCACGCTTGCTTTCTAATGAGCCCCGGTTAGCCTCGTCGGACGGGCGAGGGCTTTGTCTACTCGCTGTTCACTGCCGTATAATTATGACATCAGCATTATAATTGCAGCACGGCACGGCGCGGCGCGGCGTCGCCGGCTCGCGGTGATTACTCTCCACCGGCCGCGCGCTACGTGAGGCTGGGGGAGGCAGGGGGATCGCTTTTTCCAGAAATTTCTCGCGGGGGCGAGATTAATGGCGGCTGTCGGCGCCGGTGCTGGGCGGAGGTGCGGCGCGCAGCTGATGGATGGGCAGTCATTACGGGCTGCGCTGGCGTTGCAGACTGCAGAGCGCGCGGCGGCCGGCCAGACCGCCGCCGCCGCCGCCGCCGCCGCCGCGGCCTTCTCCGGACGGTCTGTCTGCCGGTCGGTCGCTGGCTGGTGTCTGGCTGCTGCCTCTCTGGGTGTCTGGCGGCGAGGCGGCCGCTGCTCGCGGCGACAGCTGGCGACCCAGTTCCTCGCCGCCCGCTCCACCCACAATCAGCCGGGCCAGCCTCGAGGCCGCTCCGCGCCGGGTCATACATCACTGTCAGCGGTGCGCCGCCCGGAGAGCCAGACTTCGATAGCAGGAACAGGCAGGCGGGCCGCCCACCGAAAATGGGTCGCAGCGGCGCCGCTCGGCAGCGCTGAATGCACTACGAAGGCGACCGGGAATGACGAGAGATCCGTGCACAGTTCGGCTTGAGGCGCTGCAGCGGATAATCCGCGCAAGAGATCCGCTATCTTGTGCATCGCTTCTTTCGTTACGTGGGGCAGAGTAAATCAGTTGTGAACTCAGGTATGCGAGGGTTATTCTGTCATTAGATTGGTGCGTAGGTTCGTAGTATTTCTGTTTCGCATCTTAGTATATCGGTTGCTATGGGCTTATTTATCGATTGTCATTTTATTTGTAATTCACTGCTGCTATTTGTCTTTCTTTCAAATGGCTCTGAGCACTATGGGACTTAACATCTATGGTCATCAGTCCCCTAGAACTTAGAACGACTTAAACCTAACTAACCTAAGGACATCACACAACACCCAGTCATCACGAGGCAGAGAAAATCCCTGATCCCGCCGGGAATCGAACCCGGGCGTGGTATTTGTCTTTACGTACTGTCATTTTGTGATTTCGAGAGAGTGAGTTCAGCTATGGACGGTAGAAAATAGAAAGCCAGCTGGAGAAACCCGAACATTTCCGACATATTCTCGCGTTCAATAAAGGGGTGACAGCAGCGAAGGAAGCCTGAAACATATGCATAATGTATGGGGATGATGCCATTTGACAGAGCACGCCACCCGATTTGGCCGAGCGGTTCTAGGCGCTCCAGTCCGGAACCGCGCCACCGCTACGGTCGCAGGTTCGAATCCTGCCTCGGGCATGGATGTGTGTGATGTCCTTAGGTCAGTTAGGTTTAAGTAGTTCTAAGTTCTAGGGGACTGATGATCTCAGATGTTTTAAGTCCCATAGTGCTCAGAGCCATTCATTAAACAGAGCACAGTAAGAAATGGCTTTCTCGTTTTAAGAAGGGTGGTTTTGATATTAGTGACTCTCCACATTCAGGAAGACTTTCGAGGTTCAATGAAGATCGTTTAAACGTGTTAATCCACAGTGACAGTCGGCTGCACAAGAAAAAAAAATGGTTCAAATGACTCTGAGCACTATGGGACTTAACTTCTAAAGTCATGAGTCCCCTAGAACTTAGAACTACGTAAACCTAACTAACCTAAGGAAAAGCACACATCCATGCCCGACACAGGACTGTAGCACCTAGAACCGCACGGCCACTCCGGCCGGCGCGCTACACAAGAAATGGCAAATGTGATGAACTGTGATCATTCCACAATCGTGCCACATTTGCCTCATGCTCTAACACAATCACAGAAATTAGCTGGTGGCGATATGGACACACGTGCTTGATCGCCATCAACTGGCTCGTGACCAACACCGTCCATTCCTATCTTGGTGGCGATAAATTCTGTTTTTAGGCTAACATAAGGAAGAGAAAGGAGTGGCTGAGCACGAAAAAAGAAGCTATTTAACGTACAAAGACCTGCGCGGATGCACAAAAGACAATGTTATGAATCCGGTGGAATAGCGACGGCGTGGTGTACTACGAACTACACCTCCGAGGTGTAACTAACATTGCTGACACTTATTGTCATGCAGCGCAATCCAGTTTCAAGACCAGGAATTGCTGCGTGAAGTGGTGCTACTCCACGATAACGCCCACCTGTATTCTGCTAGACACATCACACCTACTGATATTCTCTAACGTGACTTTCTTATTGAAGTAAAGTGATAGGGTGTAAACTGATAAACGTAGCACCTGTACAGTTTTACAGAAAATAGCTGTACTGCAGACTGTTTGTTTCGCACTGCACGCAGTACGCAGGGAGGTCGGGTTGTGCCTTGCTCAACCCTCCCTTCATTGGTCGTCGCTCCCTTGGCCGGGAATGATTCATCTTGTTCTGCCACCGGCGGTATTTATTCGGTTCTTACACACACGAACAAGTTTCCGATGTCACGTGGTATCCTGCATCAGGGATTACAATAGTGACACTGTATCATTGCTTCAGCAATATTTAGTCTGCTGAAGGCTGACATACTACTGAAAGAGTAACGGAAGTTAGCGTGTTTAACGGTTGTTGTTGTTTATACAGGAAACGTAGCCACCTTTCAAGATTTCTGTGTATATAAATTACAGCAGTAAGAGCCCACGTGATATCTGCGTGGTAATGTCTCACTTTCATTAGCAACTATTCGCGTTGCAGTTTCATCCACTGTGAACCTCCTTCCGATACAGTTTCACGCCACTAACTCGTTAGCTATTGTAGCAAATCTGATACAATTACTAGAATGTCGATCTGACTTTCCTAAACCAATGTTATGATCCAATGGTAATGATTTCATTCCAAGTGGACGCTAGTCAGTTGTCACCTGATGGTTGCCTATTAAGTAGAAAACTGGTTTATAACGTAAAACTAGTATTGTATCCAAATACTGTTTTCAAAATTAATTTCTCTTGGTTTCGTAAAGCTTTATCTTTCATTCACTGCTCCCCTTGATTCAAGCCAACATACGTATGCATATATTCCGGTGGTGCAACAGTTTTTGTGCAGTTGAATTGTTATACAAAAGAATTTCATGAATTATTAGCGTTCAGGTTTTATGTCAAGTAACTTCCTAAATACATGTGTGACTTTTCCGGAGTTTCCTTACTTTCTTAAATGTAAACACACGGAACTGTGAAATGGAAACGAAATACACTGAAGCGCCAAAGAAACTGATATAGTCATGCGTATTAAAATACAGAGATGTGTGAACAGGCAGAATAAGGCACTGCGGTCGGCAACGCCTATATAAGACAAAAAGTGTCAGCTGCAGTTGTTAATCGGTTACTGCTGCTACAATGGCAGCTTATCAAGATTTAAGTGAGTTTCAGTGTGGTATTATAGTCGGCGCACGAGCGATGGGACACAGAAACTCCGAGGTAACGATGAAGTGGGGATTTTCCCGTGCGACCATTTCACAAGTGTACCGTGAATATTAGGAATCCGGAAAACATCAAATATCCGACATCGCTGCGGCTGGAGAAAGATCCTACAAGAACGGCGACTGAAGAGAATCGTTCAAAGTGACAGAAGTGCAATCCTTACGCAAATTGCTGCAGATTTCAGTGCTGAGCCATCAACAAGTGTCAGCGTTCGAACCATTCAAAGAAACATCATCGATATGGGATTTCGGAACCGAAGACCCACTCGTGTAAGCTTGATGACCGCGTGACACAAAGCCTTACGCTTTGCCTGGGCCGTCGATACCATTGGACGTTGGCGACTAGAAAGATGTTGCCTCGTCGGACGAGTCTCGTTTCAAATTGTATCGAGCGAATGGAGGTGTACGAACATGGAGGCAACCTCATGAATCCATGGACCCTGCATGTCAGCAGGGGACTGTTCAAGCTGATGGAGGCTCTGTAATGGTGTGGGCAGTATGCAGTTGGATAGTCTAGATACGATTCTGACAGGTAACATGTACAAAAGAATCCTGTCTGATCACCTTCATCCTCCATGTCCATTGTGCATTCCGACTCGGTAATTTCAGCAGGGCAATGCGACATCCCACATATTCAGAATTGCCACAGGGTGGCTCCTGGAAGAGTCTTCTGAGTTGAAACACTTCCGCTGATCACCAAACTCCTCAGCCATGAACATAACCTTGGATGCATTGCAACGTGCTTTTCAGAAGAAATCTCCACCGCGTCGTACTGTTCGTATTTATGGACACCTGCACACTGCAGGATTCATGGTGTCAGTTCCCTCCAGCACTACTTCAGACATTCTGCGCGTACATACCACGTCGGGGTGCGGCACTTATGCGTGCTCGCAGGGGCCCTAAACGATATTAGGCAGTTAGACCACTTTCTTTGGCTCTTCAGTGTAAATAACATAAACTACTACTACTCGGTGGGAATGAATGAAAGTGCTACAGCATGTTGCCTATGATATACCAGTCGTGTGCAGAAAGCTATATGTCACGTGGCAAGAAAGCAGCCTGACTAGCACTTTATAGGGGTTGTTTCGCAGCACGAGGCATTTCAAAGAACGGGAAAAGCCCGTGTGTTAGTGCGTGTTCGTGTGTGTATGGATGTGTGTGTGTGTGTGTGTGTGTGTGTGTGTGTGTGTGTGTGTGTCTGTGTGAATCAGACTGCATTTACAGTACACTGTGCTGGTATTCTTTATTACAACGTCGCCTGTGGACAACATTTGGAGGATTTCATTTGGGGAAGAATCATTGGGAAACTGAAAGAAGACGAAGAGTGATGAGAGTAGCCCCTGATTTAGTTACTACTCACGATATTGTTTCACGTGCACGAGGAAAGTTTCGAATCACAGGCACTGACACCCGAACTAGAGGAGGTTGTCGACTACGGTCAACTACAGGCGCAGATGACCGCTGCATTGTGCAGCAGGCAATAAGGGATGCAAGTCCAACTGTGGATACAATCGCAACTACATTCAACAGTACTGCAAGGCACATAGTCCCACGTTCCTTAGTGGCTTTGTGACTTCTTAAGGGCGGTCTCTTTGCCCGACGTTGACACCCTCCGTATCGGCGGCACCATTTGCGATAATGAGAGTAAGGGACTCGACCAAGTAACGAAGATGAGGTCGAGTGCTCTCCTCGGATGAGCGCAAATTGTATGAATAGTTGTACCATCATATGACAATTGGTGGGAACACACAATGCACTGAGAACCATGGTCGAACGTGTTCAGTTTTGTGGTCCAGATTTTGTGATGTATGTGCTGACCTCCAATTCCTTTAACACAGTACACTCACCCGCCACCGACATTGTGACGCTGTACTCCTCCACCAAGTTCACATTTTCAGCTTTGCACTTGATTCTGACCTCATTTTTATGGGTGATAAAGTAGGACCGCATCGAACATTGAGGGTGGAATTGATTTTGGAAAGAGAGGATGTTCGGCCTTCCCTCCGACTTAAATCCCATGGAGAACATATGACAAGCGTTGGAGAGACGTATTGTAGGTCATCCACATGCACTAACGACCATCCGCGCTGGTCGAGAAATGTAACACCCTACCAACAGAACTCCTTAACAGTCTTGTAAGCAGCATGGCGCCTCCTTGCAGAGCATGAATCGTCGTCTGTGGTGATCACACACTGTAGTAACCAAAACTAACCGCAGGAACGCCTTGGGCTGCGGATCGGAGCCGCCAGGCGGGGAAGCCGCCAGCGGTGGAGCACGCACCAGCGAGTAAACACAAAGACGAGTCGGACGACAGACCAACGACAAACGGCAACAACCGACAATGCCCGACACAACAAGGAAGAGGTAAACAACGGAGGCTTGTAGAAACCACAACACCAAACACCAACAGTAAATCCACTCGGAACCAGAGCGAGGCAAATGTCAACAACGAGCAACTACCAGAACGCAGTACCGCCGAGATAGAGACGCAATCCAGGGCGAGTACCAAACTGACTGCACTAGGTATTTTTTTTCTTCATTGTGATTTCATTCCCCTGCCCCATACGGGCATGGGAGGGCTGTCAGCGGTACAATCCGCCTCTCTTCAGCCGAGTGACATGACAACTTAAAATAAGAATAAAATGTTACATACATAAGGCAATAAAGGAGAACTTAAACCAGAATAATGGGGGGAAATGGAGGTAAAAAATAGACTAACACGGAGTTCATGGAGGACAGTTAAATAAAAAAATAATAAAAAGTCACCAGAAAAAACAAAAAAAACACAGTTGGCGATTCTTCAAAACTCAGAGAAGACACTGAATGGACATGAACACGTTAAAAGTCGGCCACAGTAGTAAAAACACTCTGGAACAACACACTTAAAACCCACATGGAGCACACAAGACGAAGAATAAAACTGTCAGGTGGGACCTGCCTAGCGAAAGGGCAGAGAGGACGGAAAAGGAGGGGAAAGCAAGGGGCAGCAGGGGAAGTGGAAAGATGAAGAGAGGAGGGGCATCAGTGGGTACACGAAGAGGCAGGGGACTTGTGGGGTGGGAGATGAAGAGGGAAGACAGGGCAGGAGGGAGTGCAGAGACACTGAAAGGAGGCACAAGAGAGGGAGGCGGATTAGGAGGGGGAAGCCGCTCAGGAGGAGGGAGGGGGAGGAGAGGGAGCCCTGAGGTGGAGGCAGGAAGAAGGGATTAGAGTTGGTAGAAAGGGTAGATGTCAGGGCGAAGATCATCACCCGGAAGGGGTAACTGGAATAGGTTTTTTTTTTCTTTCTTTATTGATTTTCTATTCCCCCCAAAGGGGGCAGGCTGGCAGCAGCTTAGTACGCTGCTCTACAGCCTCTGGACTAGTTTTTTTTCTTTTTTCTTTTTTGTATTTCAATTCCCCATCGGGGAAAGGCATAGCACAAACAATAGAAGACATTTAAAAATAACAAAGGAGAGAATATGGTGAACATAGATATAAAAAAGAGGGAACATCATGGAAGGCGATAAACAAAAAATGGGGAGACTGTAAAAAGGAGATAAAAAACTGTTTAAAAGTAGCACACACAAAAAGCTACACACTACGACGATTAAAAGAACACAAGGCACAGTATGACTGGAGCATAAAAGTATCGACGGATGGCGTGGCACATAACGTAACACTGATGGCGAACTTCAAGGCAGTACACAATTAAAATCACACCTCTTGACGCACAGGAGAGACAGCACTAAACACAACACTGATGTGGCACACTGATGATGATCAAAACAGAGGATCTGCCAGGCGCTAGGAGATGAGGGAGACCTGAAGAAGGGAGGGAGGGGAAGAGATGGGGGAGACGAGCAGGGGGCGCGCTGAAAAGGGCCAGGTAGGGAGTGATGTGGGAAGGAAAGAGGCAAGTATGGGGTGCAGGGTCTCAGGGGAGGGGGGGATGGAGGAAACTCCGCTCTGGGAGAAGGAGGGAAGAGGAAAAAGGGGAGGGGTCTGGACTAGGGCAGAGCGGGTCCCTATATACGAAACCGGAGGGAGCGGCTATTGGCCGCTGTCTGCATGTAGCGTAGCGGTGGCGCCCTCGCTGTGCGAGAGCCGCTGCGCGGAATAGCCGCCGCGAACGCGGAGCCCTCTCTGGGCTGACCACGTCCATTTGTTCTGGCGCGTGTTCGACTTTCGCGGCGGGAGGTACTAGACACACCCCATTAACAACGATATCTCGCCTTTTTAATGCCCGGGGACCGCCATATATAGCGGTGATTTCAGTATAAATATTGTCCTTAAATATATGTGGCATTTCTATTAGGCTAATTGCATATTTGTTTCAATTACCTTCTGTACTATATTGCAGCAATTTTTTTCTATGTATAGTCTAAGTTTCATCGAAAAATGTTAGTTAGCAGTGACACATTCGAAAGTTACTTTCGTCCTGTTTTGTGCCAGTGTACAGGAAGTTCTCCCAGGTGTGTGCTATTGAAGACCCGTCTCAAGGCTTGACTGTTAATTGTGACATTGAGTTTTTTTGCTGACGAGATATCACAACCACTGCAAGTCATTTTTATGAAATTTACTGGTGTTGTATTGTTCTGACTAGAATCTAAGGATCTATGTGTCTAGTTATAGAGAGCATAGCTATCCACACTGGGTCATGACAGATGCCTCAGAAGCTGCCACGTAGTGACTGTCACTGCCTTCAGCAATCAGCACATTTTCAGGTTTGGAAGGGAAGCGTTCTTCAGACAATCAGGCATCGTTAGTGTGCTGGTCACCCTCATCAGTCCTCGGATCAAGCATCTCAGATTTGTTTGCATGTACATTGGCAGTACGAGCTTTCTCACCTGAGAAATGAAATCCCTTGAACACCCTTGCTCCTCCTTACGGTGTGATCATTCCTGGTGAAACTTTTTCGGCAAGTTTTTCCATTTGGTGGCAGGGCGGTAGTATGGTAGTACCTACAACCTGCTGCACATTGATTTTGAACGTGATGTCACAAACCAAGATGGTGACCAATTTGCTCTTTAATGATCTTTAATGCATTATGTCGCAAGCCCTACTCCCTTTCATCAATGACATCATCATCCCTTATCAATATACGCATATAACTGTCCGGCGAACGGTCCTGACACTTGGATGATGTCGTCCAGGATACCGAGCAACATGCATAGGACACGCCCTTTGGGCATTTTGATCACAGTAGCCCACATCAACACGATATCGACCTTTCCGCATCTGGTAAATGGTCCATTTTAACACAGGTAATGTTTGACGAAGCAAATACTGTCCGCACTAGCGTAATGTTACGTGATACCACGTACTTATACTTTTGTGACTATTACAGCGCCATCTACCACAAAGCGAAAAAAGTGGTCCAACTAAAACATTCATATTTGTTTACGTACTACACGAATATGTAATAAAAAAATGGGGGTTCCTGTTTAAAAAAACGCAGTTGAAATCCGTTTGATCTATGACAGCGCCATCTAGCGGGCCAGTCATAGCGCCATCTGGTTTCCCCCTTCAAAAATGGTTCAAATGGCTCTGTGCACTATGGGACTTAACTGCTGTGGTCATCAGTTCCCTAGAACTTAGAACTACTAAAACGTAACTAACCTAAGGACATCACACACATCCATTCCCGAGGCCGGATTCGAACCTGCGACCGTAGCGCTCGCGCGGTTCCAGACTGTTGCGCCTAGAACCGCTGGGACACCCCGGCCGGCTCCCCCTTCAAGCTAGACAAGTTTCCTTCTTTGTAGTTTTTTCGTTTGACGCTTATTTCGTGAGATATCAGTAGACCACCCTGTGTACACCCTACAAAACTGATGTCTAAAACATGCCTGTTGAATTTCAAATTAAATGCCCCTATGCTGTTTCCATTTATAAAAACACATGCAACTAGAATAACATCTTAACTGGGCGGCAGACTTTTCGTTCTTAGGCCTAAATGATGCTATGTACAAAAGTGCACCTGATTAAGCCTATACCTGCTAAAATATTATGATAAATTGATTATTGTCAGCTAATTAAAGAATGCAATTAATGTATAACATACACCAGATGCCTAAAGCATGAATGAACTCTCAGATTAATTGTCACAATGGTAATTTGACATCTAAATTGTTCTATAACCGTGCAAAACACGTAGCATGCTGAGCACGCAGTTAACGTTTCATCCCAGGTTACAAATAAACTATGAGCAAAAACGAGGAGCATTTTCTGGCGGGGCAAGAAGGTAACAGCAGACAAAATGTTTACATAAATTGTGACCGTGTTATTTTCATGTTTGAATATATGTAAAATGAAAATATGTAAAGTGTGACATTCAGTACCTCCAAAAAAAAGAAAAAAAAAACGTACCTCAAAAAGTACATCAGTAGCACACACACAATATCCATGCCAAATGTTTCAGTGGTATTTCCACATCAAAAGTATCTGTCAAAACATATAAAGTGTAATGGCTTGACAATCTGATACTAACGTCACAAAACTCGAACTATGACAACTTCACATCTTAGATTTTTTCAGGAATGCATCATCTTCAAGCACCATTTTAGTGGCGTGGGGGAGACAATATATCATGTTCTGCAGTAGACTAATTTAAGCAGTTTTTCTGCCTGAGTATTATTGCTTTTTGTTACATTTGATGTAGACATGCTAGAGATTATGAACTAAATTAAATTCTCAGGCAGGATGCAACGTTTACCGATTGGAACCATAGTGAAAAGGCTCACTAAAACGTTTTCAGGCTAAGTAATACCAAGATCTAATCATAATTGTCCACAGTACAAGATGGAAACACATAACATAGCCAAAGGCAAATGAACTGACCAAGCCTCAATTTTAATGGAGGTTAAGGTATTTTAATTTTTTGTGTTCTAGCATTTAAACTGGATTTTTCCGTAGTACAAAAATATAAATTTCTAATGTCTGAATGCAAGATGTGAACATGACCCATAGAAAATGGTGGAAAAGTGTCCACAGGCAGAGAGCAAATGAGATATTTGCACTCTTGTAAAAAACATTAGGAAGTTGCTTTTTATTATAATATGTAAGTACAATTATAGTTCAGTGATCATGAATAAAAATTCGAAATTCGCACCAAAATCAACTTTTATTATTTCCCAAATAACATAAAGTTCTGAGTACAAAATCGTATGGAACTATTCACATTAATTGTTCTATGACAATAAAAAAAATGCATGGCTTTTATATTGACGCTGTAAATAAAGTTACAAATAAAGAAGCAATTGTTGACAGTTAAGATTCGATATCTGTAGGACACTTTGCATGGCGAAATGGACTCTCAAATTAAGTATTCCCGCATGTAAATTGCCTGTATCACTTATCGGAATACACAGCTTACTTGTTGGCTCCACTAATATAATTTATAAGTTAATTAATGAGTTTAATTTGATCTTAGCACTGTGCATTTTTCTATAACATTACAAAATAGACATGGGCACTACTGCTAGGCTAACTACTTCAAATATTCTTATCGATGAAAATAGTTTGATCTGTGTACCAAACTAAATAGTTTCTACTAATGTGGTCCCACCACTTCTACAAAATTTTGAAATTATGTAATCTTGCTTTCAGTTGTTAGTGTCTTATGTTATGATCACAGTTTCGGCAGAATACCATTTTCAAACATCTGCAAAAGATAAAACAGTCTAATGAGAACAATGTAGAATGAGATTAGCAGTACGTCCAACCAATATGTGCTTCGTTGATACTGCTTATACGTTAGCCCCACTTTACATTGTTCTCATTACTTTGTATTGGTGTTTTAGATGCTTGAAAATGGTATAATGGCCAAACTGCAATCATAATATGAACACTAAGAGCTGAAAGCAAGATGACATTATTTACAAAGTTAAAAATGTTACTCTCATGGCTAAAACTCTTGTCAAAGTCAGCGAGACATTGATGTTATTGTCATGCTAGGATTTAACTTTATTTTAAAGTATGAAACATTGGTTGTCTTAACGAAACACTTACGGGGATGTGTGAAGTAAATAAAAAAGCAAATTTTGTCGAAATAATGGTTTACTCAATTATGCATATATTTTTACACAATTAAAAGAACAACGCTGTTTTCGCCATTTTTCGTAAATTCTGTTTCTGTGGACGTCTTTGGAATTCTATGTATAATATGTTGATGTCTTTGTAAAAACAATTCTGTTGTCTTCTTGCCAAGTTTCCCCGCTTTGAATGGTGTATCCTGCTTCAGATCCACAACTAACGTATCGACAACTTCTGTTAGTTGACATCTACTAATCGAGAATTCATTCTTCTGACTCTCCCAGATCTGTTAACTGACCTTCACATTAGTCACCGATTACACATAAAGGATCCATGTGTCCATGAACCGCATATTTGTCAAAATTTTCTATACATCACGGTTGTTCTGGGGAATTCGTACAAGTTAATGGCACTTACTATGATCATCCAATTTTTTACACATTCCAAGGCTTGAAGCATTTGATGTTCTTATGAATTTTCCTTTTCTTTTATTTCTCTATATCAAGTTAAAGTTGCAAAAATTAAAAAAAGTACGTTAAACAGGAAAGCCAATGAAACAAGGAAACAGGCATTCAGAATTGAAATGATGACGTAATACCATAACCTGGTGGTGGGTATCAGTTAATGAATCATAGATGTGTAGTGTTCTAACACCAGAAGCTGCGAATGTCTGTGTACAGTGGGTCTCAGCTAGTAGATTGTAAAAAGTTATCATAACATCAGTAGCTGATATGTACATGCAATCATTGTCAGCTACTACATCTTAAAACTGAATTGTAACACCAGAAGATGGCAGTGTGTATATGCTGGTCGTATTATTATAAGGAAATTATGGTAACTGGTATTAACTCATATACTATGGTCAAGTGACAGACTGTCTGTCATTACCCCCATACAATTGGAAGGTCAGTTTACAGGGTCACTATAGTTTAACTGAATGCAGGGTAAAAGTGTGTGTACCTTAACTTACTACTGATGTTGTACACTGGGTCTTACAATTGTCTTGCAGCACCAGAAACTGAGAGTATATATTGCGTAACCTGGCAGTGGCTATCACCTACTGCATTTCTCTCATTTTATATTCAGTAACAGATAAGCACTAAACGAAATTCTAACAACTGGTCTCTGTTATAATAAAATGTAACAAATTACCCCCCCCCCCATACATTGCTATGTTACATCACAATTTCCATATACATCAGACTGTAAAAGATTGGCCGTAACCAACTAAGCAAGCTAAGCCTTGTTCTGGCAAGTTGTAGCTTGTTTCAATAATCAAGTCGTCAGTCAGCAAGTCAAAACTTGTTGCAACAACATAAAAGCTTAGTCAGATTCATGACGCCACTGTGCAGATCTGTACCATGATATCACAAACCATACCCCCTTGTTATGACATTACCATCTCATATGCAGGTCACTGACCTTTACTGCATGAATTCATAATTCAAAATGGCAGAATCGATTTACCAGCCATTAAAAAGAATGGCACCATGGGTTCCACCTTTCTGGATTGTGACACCACACAGTCATGTACATGATGTCATGATTACATCACAGTGAAGGGGACGTAGAGTGAGATGTCAAGGATAGTGTCCTGCACCAGCACGTGTGACATCATGAATCTGAATAAGCATTTCGCTTGTTGCATCATGTCTTTGACTTGCTGCCATCGACTAGAATCAGCTTGCCAACTAGGTGCTTCTGTTTGTTGGAACAAGTCACAAATCGCAGGAAAAAGCCTCAGCTTGCTTAGTTATTAACATATGGAACAATTTGGTGTAGTTTTGTGTAATAATGGTAATGTATGGGATAATTTTGCTCTAACATAGCCATCTATGGTGGTAATTAGTTATAATTTTTGCTGTAACAGGGCAATTTATTACATCCATCAGTGGTGATGTGTGGAATAGATGTCATTATTTTCTTGTAACATGATTACTTATGGGATTTTTTTTACAATTTTCCTGTAATATGATTATGTATGGAGCAGTTTGTTACTATTTTGTTTGACACTTATGTCACTGAATATAAAAAGAGATAGATCCAATGTCTGACACCCATTGACAAATTATGGCATATATACCATTTGCTTCTGGTGTTACAGTACATCTTTAGATCCAGAATCAGCAGCCACTGCCGGGTTATGAAACATACACTGTCAGCTAATAGGTCTAGATTAAATGTAATAAAAAGCAATGTTGGTCAGTCAGTATTTTCTGTTGTTTTTCTAGTATAGAACATGATATATAATCTTCTCCTCCCCCCTCCTAAAATGGTGCTCGGTGAGGTCATGCAAAACTGAAAACTTCTCAACTGTCAGGTGCTCATAGTTTAATCTTTGTACCAATAGAAACAAAGGCTCAGATCGAAATGGCAGTACTGTAAGTCATACATTTTAAGTATTTTGATGAACATTTTAAATATGAAAATAACATTTTACCACTTGACTTAAACATTGTGAATGCTATTATTTTGTTACCTCTTAACCCCTGAGTGGGCATACCTATGTATAAAGTGTACCAGTCAAAAATAACAATGGGTTGTAGCATTTCATTGTTTTACCTGTGCCTTCATTATTGCTTCAGCTAACACGGTGATAAATTGTGTTGTCATACATCCAAGTGACTAGCAGTAATATATAGTAAACTGCGAGCTAGATGAGAAAAAGTTTATGATCCATGCAAGAAAATGAAAAAGTTTCCGAACTAGCATCACAATCCAACAATGAGGCAGTTGCCTAGGATATTGTTAGTAATTAAATAAGCAGTTGGCAGGGATTTGATGCAACTGAGTTGTTAAATGCTTGGAATGGGTCATTACTGTGAGCTAACACTTGTACCCTGCTACAGAATTATAGAATGGAAGTTTATTTTATCATTGTTTAATTAAACAGTTATGTAGCTTATATAATGTAAGTTTATTTTATCTTTGTTTAGTTAAACTAAGATTAAACTGTGATTTTACTCAGACATGTTTATCTTGGTGGCATAAAGACAGCCATTCTTTACATGTGTACAAAGTACGCTACGCACCTGCTCGTGTTATGAAGAGTGCTGCGACCGATTGAGGGTTAAATGGCACTTTTAAAGATTTGTTTCTGTTCATACTCTCTGTTAGACCTAGGCTGAAAATTCAACTGCTTGCTTAGCGTGATATATGCGTTTTGTACAGTTATAGAACAAATTATATTTAGATTCAGCATTGTGACAATTGCACAGAGTGTCCAAAGTAATACTTTACGCATCAGATTGATCAAATACAGAGATTGTGTGTGTGTGTGTGTGTGTGTGTGTGTGTGTGTGTGTGTGTGTGTGTGTATGTGTGTGCGCAAGTGTCTGTGAAAATGAAACTGTGATGCTTAATATAAACCTTGTATTTTTGTGTTGCTGTTGTACAGAAGTTTTAGATCTGGAAATAACACTGACGCTTGAAAGCATCATGTACTTCTTGGAATAATCCAGATGGGGAAATATTTGAGGGGCCATTGTACTTATACCAACTGAGGTACGGAGATGGAACTATGGATATTTACAGGTGCTGCTTATCAATGTTCATGGCATAAACATTAAACATGTGTCAGAAGATTAGTGGGAATTTACACAGTTCAGTACATAAATTTAGGAAATACTGAAGTACTGCCTAAATTTTGAACATGGAGCCATTACAACAGTTGAGGTGAGTTTTATGTATTCGTTGACATAGAAATACTGCATTATTAATGTACCTTAGCTTGAAGGCACTACTGCCTGAAAAATGTACAATAATGAAATGTGATTTTTAACTCTTTTACAGTGTGAAACCAAACACATGTAATACTTTATTTTTATTTATTGCATCTGAGAGTTTCTGCTGCACACAAAGCTTATATTGCTTACAGAACTGAAAGTAATGAAAGACTACAATATATTGAAGTGTGAAGCAAAGTCAAAGAGAGAGCGACGAAATTTAATGATATGACAGCATTTTTGATGCCAACATATTTTTGGTAAATAATACAGGCGTGACATGCAATAGGTTACACCCATTACGTAACTTTTGGTGCTATGTGTACGTGAGATGAAAATTAAAAATAAGGTAGAATAGTATTTTACGTGAACTATTAAAACGGGGAGGAGAGAGGCTGAGGGAGGGAGGGTTCTTTACAAATTCAGTCTGTATATAGAAGGTTTATCCATCTCAGAAGAAGACATCTCGACAATTTTTGGCTGATATTGACAAGATGTCGATCCTGGGAATTCTAAAACTACCGAGGACGTTTTCAGTTTAAGTTCGAAGTCGGATAACAAACGAGAAAACATATATATTCTTAATGTGATGTAATTTCAAATACACAGGTTTCAGAATTTTTCCTTTACTTGTATTGTGAAACCTTGCTTATTTTCAAATTTCATGATTCTAAGTCTGCAAGCTGTATATTTTAAGTTCATTGATTTAGAAGCTTCAATTTTTTGCACCTTCAAGGGATCGTAAATCTTAGTATGTGACGTAACTTTCGGCTTCATATGTCTACCCATTCTTGAGAAAAATGATTTTTAACAGTCAATCAGACGGACAACAAAGTGAAATATAAGGGTTCCGGTTTTAGCGACTGAGATATGAAACCCTAAAAAAAAAAAAGGGTGTGGCTTGTGACGTCACGGTTTAAGTATCCACGATAAGGGTTGGCAGCATCAGTTGTTTAGCACGGTTCAATGCTGCATTCAAGTTCAAAGTCACTGCCATCTTGGATTGTGATGTCAGTGGTATTGTGAGGTTCAATACCACATTCCTGTGCAAAGTGGGCAAGAGCTGGCACCGCCATTTTCCAACCTGGCTGTTACAAAATCTCTGTTATTTACGCCACAGTCAGCGAATTGCCGCTGTTAGCTATTTTCAAATGCGTACTCCTATATTTATAAAACTATACGTTACCCTTTTTGGGTGTGTAAAATAGTACATCTGTCATTTCAATATGATACTATTCTCATAGTAAACACGAGTGACAATAACATTCTATGTCCACCAAAGCCTTAAAATAACATTATCGCATTAGTACCATAAATACATAAACAAAAAACTCATAGTATGTTACACGGAACGTTGTCCTACTTGAGTAGGCAGATGGAATTGTCCTTTCCCGATAAAACAGCTTCTGACGGTAGATTCACTGAAATGCGCATTACTCTTCCCACGATCTGAAGTTGGTGGCGATAACATAATATCTTATAGGGAATGTTCGCATTCTAAAAATCTACTGATTTAGATTTTCCGTGATTTCCCTAAACCGCTTCAGGCATATGCCGATTTCCTTCCCCATCCTTCCCTAGACCGATGGAACCAGTGACCGCACTGTTTGGCACCCTCCACCAACCAGTCAACCAAAAATACTATAAATTATGCACACTGATGAAGTAAGAAATGCAAAAATCAGAACATAACGGGTGTCCCTACCAGAAGCAGCGGTAAGTTAGCGAGACGTGCAGTAATGCTAGATATAGCTACTTGATACTGGAAATGAAATGAGCGTATGGCATCGTTGGCCGGGAGGCCTCATCAAGGGAAGTTCGGCCGCTAAGTGAAAGTCTTATTTCAGTCGACGCCACACTGGGCGACTTGCCCGCCGGTGATGAGTGCGAAATGATGATGAGGACAACACCGAACCCGGGCCCACTTGCACTGGAGGCGAGCACGCTACCACCAAGCTAAGCAGGCAGACTTGATACCGGAGAAACACAGAGTGAAGAGAAACTAGCGCTATATCGTTTGTGAGTGTGGGCCGCGACTTACTCAATTTCACTGGTAGTAAAGAGTCTGCGCGTAGCGCACAAGTATTGCACCATAATTAAGTATAAAATTAAAAGACAAAATTTATTTTTCAAACTTTGTTAACAGATACTTTAATGTAATAACATTTTAAATGAGATGCCTTAAAGTAATTAAATTAATAGTTCTCATAAAAATACCGTTTTAAGAAAAGTAAGTGGCGCTAAACAATAAAGCTAGAAAGCCAGTATTTGGTCATAATGTGCCAATGCATGTGAAAAATAAGTGGTGCACGTTTCAACAGGGTAGAATAAAAATTGCAGTTAGAATCCACGTTTTTATGAAAATTTGAATGGGCTACGAATTAGACTTAGAAATGCAAAAATTTGTATGATGCTTCAGTTCAACCTAAAAATAATAACAAAGAGACCAAGTTAAGCTACCTCTAATAATTTCCGAGTAATTTAATGAAAACCAAATTTTTAACTAAAACATACCCCTTTGTAGTAGATTAAGTACCTGCAGTTTTAATGGTAGAACATTTTATTTACAACACATGATAAAACCTACTAAATAGTAGAGCTATAACAAATTTTAGAATCATAGTATTAATAACAACCAATAGAAGTTGGTTGGTTGTTTGAAAGGGGGGGGGGGGGGTAGGGAACAAACTGCTAGGTCATCGGTCACTTGTTCCGATTAAAATAATTACACAAGGGTGAGAGTAAAACAAACGAGACATACAATACAAAGAAAAGAAAAACCTCAAGAACGACAGAAGGGCAACAAACATTAAAATGGACAAAATAGAACAAGAAAATCACAGGGAGGGAGTAAAACATGAGAGCAAATTACGATGGCTGGCTGACCACGAGAATAAAAAGGATAAGCCAGCCACTCTGCAACACATTAAAACCTCCGGCCTAAAAACACTAGGGTGGAGTATACAGACGGAAAAAGGACATGCGCTAAAACTTAGATCGAATGATACAACAAACCCTCGCGCGTAAAACGTAAAACCAAATCAGCCGATGAGGCGTTGCCCGCTAAAATTAACGGTAACGCGTCCGGTAACCGAAGATGATGTCGCAGGACAGCCAAAGCAGGAAAGCGCAACAGGATACAGGCCACTGTCTACCGGGTGCCGAACCGAGACTGAGGTGGGTCTTCACGGTGCAGGAGACAGCCGTTGGTCGCCCAAGCGTGGCCAATGCGGAGCCGGCAGAGTACCACAGAGTCCTGTGAGAGTAGTCTCCTTAATGGCACACAGTCTGTTGTGCGTACTGAGGTTATGACATTCCATCTCCCAAAGCCGAAAAACCTTATGGCGTAGTAACGAGCGCAAGTCAGTTACCTGTATGCCTATCTCCAGAAGCGGTTTCCGTGTAGCCTGTGCGGCCAGCCTGTCAGCAAGTTCGTTGCCTGGGACACCGACTTGTCCTGGGGTCCAGACAAACACCACTGAACGACTGGACCGTTCCAGGGCATAGAGGGATTCCTGGATGGTCGCTACCAAATGGTGGCGAGGGTAGCACTGGTCGATAGCTTGTATGCAGCTCAGGGAGTCAGTTCAGAGAAGAAACTACTCGCCAAAGCACGAACAGATGTACTGAAGTGCACGAGATTTGGCGACCAGCTCTGCAGTGAATACACTGCAGCCATAGGGCAAGGAATGCTGTTCAATATGGCCTTTGTTGACGTAGGCGAAGCCAACATGACCATCAGCCATCGATCCGTCGGTGTAAACTACTTCAGAGCCCAGGAACACGTCAAGAATCGAGAGGAAGTGACAGTGGGGAGCCGCTGGGTTAACTGAGTCCTTAGGGCCATGCGAAAGGTCCAGGAGAAGCTTCGGCGTAGGTTCACACGATGGAGTAGAGGTGGCAAAGGGGAGGACTCCAGTTCGGACAGAGGGGATCGGACGCGAACCGCAATCATAAGTCCTGACATGGGCCGACAATGTGGGAGATGAACCGTAGTGGTTGGCAAAATGAGACGGTAATTCCGATGTTCAGGAGAACTATAAATGTGTGCAACGTAACTGGCGAGCAGTTGTGCACGCCTTACCTTCAATGGAGGGTCAGCGGCGTCTACCAGGGCGCTGGTCACCGGATTCGTGCTAAAAGATCCCGTCACTAGTCGGACGCCACAATGGTGCACTGGGTCGAATAAACGTAACACTGAGGGGGCGCCGCCGAACAATAAATCGGCCTCCCACAGTCAAGGCGGGATAGAACAAGGGTTCTGTAGAGCTGCAGCAGCGTAGAGCGATCTGCACCCCAGTTGGTGTTGCTAAGACAGTGGAGGGCATTGATGTGCAGCCAGCACTTTCGCTTAAGCTGACGAAGGTGAGCAAGCCGAGTCAATCGGGCGTCGAAAACCAGTCCTAAGAATCGATATGCCTCCACTACAGTGAGTAGATCGTCATTAAGGCAAATTACTGGTTTCAGATGAACGGTACGACGTCGACAGGAGTTTCCAGTCGCACGATTTCGCGTCTGGAAACTGGAAGTCGTGGGCTGCCCCTTGTGGATGGCTCCCTGTAGGCGCCGTTCAGCAACACCAGTACTGGAGGAGCAGTACGAAATGTAGAAGTAGTCTGCATACACAGAAGGTGAGACAGGCGATCCTACAGTTGCTGCTAGACCGTTAATGGACAATAAAAATACACTCAATACAGAGCTCTGCAGGACCCCATACGTGGGAAACTATGGGAGGCACCAACTTGGACATGGAAAATACAGAGAGAAAGGAAATTTTGAATAAAAATCGGGAGTGGGCCCCAGATACCCCACTCATATAATGTGGCAAGGATATGATGTCGCCAGGTCTCGTCGTAAGCTTTTCGTAAATCAAAAAAAGGTGGCAACCAGATGTTGGCGTCTGGAAAAGGCTGTTTGGGTGGTAGACTCGAGGGACACAAGAATCAGTGGTAGGGGGACCTGGGCGGGAACTGCCCTGGGATGGAGTCAGTAGGCCACGTGACTCCAGGGCCCAACACAACTTACCATACGTTCTAGCAGCTTACAAAGAGCGCTGGTGAGGCTAACGGGCCGATAGCTATCGACGTCAAGCGGGTCTTTACCGGGTCTGAGCACAAGAATGATGATGCTCTCCCGCAATTGCGATGGAAAGACACCATCGCAGCAGATCCGGTTGAAGATGACAAGAAGACGTCGCTTGTAGTCGGACGAGAGATGTTTAATCATCTGACTGTGGATATTATCTGGCCCAGGAGCTGTGTCAGGGCAATGTGCAAGGGCGCTGAGGAGCTCCCACTCTGTAAATGGGGCGTTATAGGCGCCACTGTGGCGTGTAGTGAACGAGAGGATCTTCCCTTCCATTCTCCGTTTGAGGGTGCGAAAAGTTGAGGGGAGGGGGGGGGGTGGTTGATTCTCCGACGCAGAGGCTTGAGCATAGTGCTCAGCAAAGTGCTCGGCAATTGCGTTTGTGTCGGTAGATAACACACCATTTATATTAACGCCAGGGACACCTGTTGGCGTCTGGTACCCAAAAACACGTCTCATTTTCGTCCAGACTTGGGAAAGTGACGTATGCCACTCAATGGTCGAGACGTATCTCTTCCTGCACTCCTGCACTCATGTTTGTCTTTTTTATAAGCTGTCGAATTAAAGCATGGAGCCATTTAAAAGGTAGGTGCGGCCAGGCAAGGGTGCCGCTTATGTCGCTGTACAGCCCCCCCCCCCCCCCCCTCTACGCTCTTTAATGGCCTCAAGAATATCCGGCGACCACCATAGTTTCCCAGTACGCCTTGTTTAAAGCCCACCTGGGTGGACGTACGGGAGAATGGCACTCCAGGGGAGTGACAGGGTGACAGGAAATTGGTCACTACAACAAACGTCATCGTGGGCTCTCCAGTGGCAGATGGGAGAAGTCAAAGGCTGCAGAGCGATAAATCAATGGCCGAGTAAGTACCATGAGCCAGACTGAAATGTGTGGAGGCCCCAGTATTTAAGAGGAAGAGGTCGAGTTGAGACACTAAATTTTCGACATCTCTACCTCGGCCAGTAAGCTTGGTGCCACCAAACAAGGGGCTATGGGCGTTAAAATCTCCCAAAAGTAGAAAGTTTAGGAGGTTCATGAATCAGTGCAACCAATACGTTCAGGGTTACTGCATCATCTGGAGGAAGATAGACGTTGCAGACAGTTATTCCCTGCATCGTCTTTATCCTAACAGCCACAGCTTGAAGATGGGTTTGAAGGGGCACAGCATCACTACATGCGAAGTTCAGGAATTAAACGCAAACTCCACCTGACCCTCTATTATAGTCGATATGGTTCTTGTAATATCCCTATAGCCGCCGAGGGCAGGGGTCCTTATTGCTGGGAACTGGGCAGGTTTCCTGGAGGGCAGTGCAGAAACGAGGTGTAAGGCTTAACAGTTGCCTTAGCTCAGCCAGGTGGTGGAAAAAACAGCTGCAAATTTCGCAGGAGGATGATGTGATTGTGAGGCTGGGAAGGTATGAATCCTCAAGGAGGCAGGTTACACCTCAGGGTCACCTGCTGCCACCGAATTAGTACCTGAAGAGTTTATAATCATTGTGTCTGAGGGTCTGGTGAGATATAGGTCCTCAGCAGACACTAGGATCTCCATCTCATCATCAGACACAGAGCCTGTAGATAGCGGTGGTGTGGGTGCCATCACAGTTTCCTTGTTCTTGGGGTCTTCTTTTTGGCCTTCTCTTGCTTCTCCTTGGGTTTCTCTTGCTGGGAGGGCTTCACTGATTCAGTCTCCATGACTGAGGAGGTTCATGAAGCGCTACGACCATCTGCTTTTGGGCACTTCAGCCACTGGTGGGCGTCGTCTTCCCACTAGTAGAAAGCTGGGAAGGAAGGGACCCAAGGGACCCCTTCCTAGCGAGAGGATACAAAGAAGACTTACGCTTCTCTGTCTGAGAAGTGGGGACTGATGTCCCTGATGGTTGGGGGGCAGTGGTGCAGAAGAAACAGGGAGGGAAGTGCCCCCCCCACTATCAAGGGGGCATGTGTACCCTTATGGCTGTAAGAGCCAACTGGAATTGGTGGAACTGTTGGGCCTATAACTGTTTTCATAGTGGCGGTGTAAGAAGATGGCATAGGCACAGGATGTAGGTGTTCAAATTTCCTCTTAGCCTCAGTGTAGGTCAGTCGGTCCAGGGTCTTGTATCCCCTGATTTTCCGTTCTTTCTGGAAAATTCTGCAGTCTGGTGAGAAAGGGGAATGGTGCTCTCCGCAGTTGACACAGATGAGTGGCAGGGCACATTGTATTGGGATGTGATGGACGTCCACAATCGCGACATATGACACTGGAAGCACAGCGGGTATACCGGAACTTTCAGAACTTAAAGCACCCCATATATGGCTTGACATCACAGTAGTATACCACCACCTTGACGTTCTCGGGTAATGCATCATCCTCGAAGGCCAAGATGAAGGCACTGGTGGCTACCTGATTATCCTTCAGACTCCTATGTATGCCCAAGACGAAATGAACACCTAGTCACTCTAAGTTGGTGCACATGAAGGATGCCCCATCAGCTCTTGTACATACAAGGTACCATAGATTCGCTGCCATCCTTAGCCTGACTTTCCTCCGATGGCGTGGCCAGGGAAGGGAACGATTTGGGATCATACATCTTCGCATTATAGTTAGACCTCGACCGCTTAGAGACTGCTGGCGTTGGGCCACCAGCAAGAGGGCCTGGCCGCAGGTTCGAATCCTGCATCGGGCATGGATGATGTGTGTGATGTCCTTAGGTTAGTTAGGTTTAAGTAGTTCTAAGTTCTAGGGGACTGATGACCTCAGATGTTAAGTCCCATAGTGCTCAGAGGCATTTTTGAAGCCACCAGCAAGAGATGATGTAGTACACTTCATGGCGTGTCTTCCTCCCTGATGCCACCCACTCCGACCAGGGACCCTCCGCATAGGCACCACACAGCTGTAGGAAAGGTCACCTGGCAGGATGGCTATTGCTGGGAGTCCTGATGCCCCAGGGTGACGGGAATCTACTCCTTAGCATACGTGGGATATTAACAGGCATCAGCAGAGTGATCTCCGTGTAGTCAGGGGAGTACATTGGTGGGGGTACATGGCAGTCCCACCACAACAGATTGGCTACCGTGTTGGGTCTGAGGTGCAAAGAAGTCCATGGTCATCGTCGGCGTAGAAAACAACGCTGCATAGTGGATAGAGGTAAACGCGCCCAGGAAGGTGTCCTCGCCTATGAGATGGAGAATGGGTGGAACTGCAAAGTCATGATTATGAAGGATGCTGAAGGTCTCAGTGCACGATTTACATGATGCATCATGTAAGGCGCCCTTCCCCAATTGGCTCGCTCTTCGGCAAAATTTGTATAAATGAAGGTCGAACCCTACAGGAGACATTCACATAGGGCCAAAACATGTGACACTCCTTTTAGTTGCCTCTTACGGCTGGCAGGAATACTTCGGGCCTATTCTAACTCCAGGACCCACAGGAGAAAACCAACACAAGGTCTACTAAAGTCATAGGTCAGAGGTAACGATCTACCTTTAGTTTCACCATAAACATTCTAGAAGGCAAAACTTTTATTCAAGCGAGCTGAAACTTTTTCTGTGGTTTCAACCGACTTACCTGAATGCAGGTAAAAGATTAAGAAGATTCTAAATTAATTCAGAACTTTGTTATCAAAGATTATGTGTCCGAGAAAGCGGTCGTTCATGGACTGCTGCCGTGTGCATAAGGCAGATGACAGATGGTGTTTCCTTGGCCGTCCGCTGCGGCACATATATAAAAACAGCCCGAGAGGCATGAAAAAGGTTCACTTCGCACTCAGCTACTGTAAGATCCGCGTCTGTTAAATGCCAGATTGAGCTCTGCCTCGGATGACGTCAGAGACGGACTGTGAAAAAACGCGAATTTTCTGTAGTAACTGATATTGAACTGGCGAGGACTGTACATCGTCCTGGATCACTTAGATTTTGCTATAGTGTGCTGTCCATGAATTCTTCAAATCCGCGTGGCAAGTGGTGACTATTATTTCCACTTTTGTGACCACCATTTAATTCGAAAATTTAATTTAGTTGTAGTAGCCAGGACGAAAGACAATGTGGTGCCGTAGAGGTCGCCTCTGAACAGTTAATGATGCTGTTGAGGATAGAAAGATTTACTGTCAATCGAACATAGTGACTTTCAAATTACTGTGCGTGAGATACTTTACTAAATATATGTTTGAACCAAAACTTCATACCTTCATTTGTAGTCATAGTCCTAATCCCGCTAAATAGAAAGAGAATAGAAACATTTCTTTCAGTGGGCTGGATCAGAATGTCGATGTGGAGACTGAAATCTGTGGTCAGTATGTTCTCCATCGCTTTCCAGCTGACCACAAAAATAGTCTCCAGGGTCGCGCGAGAAAGACGGCGTACAACAAGAGACAAAATTTTACCCGCTGCCCACAAGAGGGAAATGGCTATTGGGGCAGTGAATGTTAGACTACGTAAAACACATTATGCACGACTTTGGATGTAGGAGACATGTAATGATGAAAAATTTAGCAAAGTGCAAAGAGTGGTGGATAGCAACATCAGTCCAGTAAAAAGAGAAATGATTAAAATTAATAACATCTGTATTTTATATATTGTAGAAAAGTATCAAGACACAGTCTACTTGCGGTAACATGCATTGAAGACGGCCAATATCAAATTATTGTGCTTTATATTTGCTTCACATTCACTGCTATAACCCCGGACACTATGATATACATTGACGTGACAGAAATCATGGGATAGTGATAAGCATGTATACAGATGGCAGTAGTATCGTTTGCACAAGTTATAAAAGGGTAGTGCATTGGTGGGGCTGTCATTTATTAGGAGGTGATTCATGTGAAAAGGTTTCCAATATAATTATGGCCACACAACGGGGTCCGCAGCTCGTGATCTAGTGGCTACCGTTGTTTCCTCTGGATCACGGGGTCCCGGGTTCGATTCCCGGCCGGGTTGGGGATTTTTCTCTGTCCGGGGTCTGGGTGTATGTGTTTTCTTCATCATCAGTCGCTAGAGTGGATTGTGACAAAATTGGACTCTGTAAAAGTTGTGACTTTGTACAGACGCTGAACACCGCGCATTTGGGCGCCCTACAAACGAAACATCATCATTGCACTTTCAACGCGGAATGGTAGTTGGAGCTAGACGCACAGGACATTCTATTTCGGAAATCGTTAGGGAATTAATATTCCGAGATCCACAGTGTCAAGAATATGCCGAGAATACCAAATTTAATGCGGTACCTCCCACCACAGACAACGCAGTAGCTGACAGTCCTCACTTAACGGCCAAGAGCAGTGAGGTTTGCGTAGTAGCTGCGTGAAATAACAGCAGAAATTAACGTGGGACTTGCGACGAACGTACAATGAGGCGAAATGTAGTATAAATGGACTCCTGCATCAGACGGCCGACGTTAACAACAAATCGCCTGTGGCGCTTCTCCTGGGCTCGTAACCATATCGGTTACAGACTTTGGTCAGATGAGTCCCGTTTTCCGTTGGTAAGAGGTGATAGTAGGATCTGAGAGTGGCGCAGACCCCACGAAGCCTTCGACTCAAGTTGCCCACAAGCTGGTGGTGGCTTCGTATTGGTGTGGACTGTGTTTACAAGGAATGGACCGTGTCCATTTGTCCAACGGAACTGACAATTAACTGGAAACGGCTACGTTCGGCTACTTGCAGACCATTTACAGCCATTCAAGGATTTCATATTGCCAAGCAACGATGGAATTGTTATGAATGACAGTGGGCCATGTCCACAGCCCATGATTTTTCGCGATTGGTTTGAAGAAAATTCTAGACAATTCGAACGAATGAGTTGGCCACCAAGATCGCCCGACATAAATCCCATAGCTCAGTTCGTCCATAAAATCTTGTGCATGTAACACTTAAGAAATTATGGATGCTATAGAGACATTATGTCTCAATAATTCTGCAGGGGGCTTCCAACGACTTTTTGAGTCCATACCACGTTGATCTGCTGCAATACGCTGGGAAAAAGGAGGACCGACATGGTATTACGGGGTACGTCACGACTATTGTCACTTCGGTGTGTAGTGTCGAGTGACATTGTTACCACACGTCATATGCCTGAATAATCACCTTTTGCGATGTGGATTGCTGCGAGACATTCAGAAAGAGAGTTAGTGAGGTTCTGATGTGTACCATCAAGGATGTGGAGCCACACCGACACCAGTGCCTTGGTCAGATGCGCTTCGTTTCTCGATTGAGGATCAATGGCACGAACAGCCCGTTCGAGGTGATCCCATAAATGCTCGATTGGGTTTAAATCCATGGAGTTTGGTGGCTGGGGGAGTATGTTAAATGCATCCTGGCGTTCTTCGAACGACGCACGCACACTGCGAGCTGGGTGACACCCCGCATTGTTCGTGCCGAAGAAAAACAAACTGCACGTTGAGATACAGATGATTCACAAGTATAGGTGAATACTTGTGTTGATCCATTGCACCTTCCATAATGATGAGATTACTTAGGGAATCCCACACAAAAATATTCCTGAGACCATAACCCTCCTTCCTCCGGACTGGAAGCTTCTGACGATTTTTGGAGGGTGTTCGCTTTCAGACTTTTTACGCTGTGCTCGATAACGGCCATCTGTCGTGTGGAGCATAAAATGTGATTTGTCCAAAAAGGCCCTCTGTCGCATCCAAATTGATGCCTAGTTATACTCACTTGTAAATTACAGACTTGGTCGGCTGTGAACATCAGTCAGCAATGGTGCATGAACCAGGCGTCTACTGCGGAGGACCTCGTTGAAGAGATATTGTTGATGACCCCATGGTTCATCATGGCTGTCTGTAGCTCAACAGTTGCTCGTCTTTTCGTCCATACACATCTCTGCAGACGTCGTTCACCTCTGCCATCTATCGCCCCTGGTGAACAACAGCAGTTGCCTTGGCGCCGGGTTTGGGTAGCACCATTTTTCCACTCTCAGTATACTTAAACCACGGCGACACGTAAACAGTTACAATCTAAGCCGTCTCAAGTATGCCCGAAGGCCTATGATTATGACCTTTAGTACGTTAGATACATCGATCCGTATTTGCAATACCACACTCTCGCCCCTCCTCCCCGATAAGTGTTTTGTTCCCTCCACTGATGGTGCTTTCACACCCGCCACGTTAGCCGAGCGCACTATCGCGCTGCTTCCTCGACTCGGGTAGGCGTGTCTGCTCGGGATCGAATCCGTCCGGCGGATTAACGACGAGGGCCGGTGTGCCGGCCAGCCTGGATGTTGTTTTTAGGCGGTTTTCTACATCCCCGTAGGTGAATACCAGGCTGGTCCCCACGTCCCGCCTCAGTTACACGGCTGGCAGACATCTGAACACTTTCGCACTATTCCATGGATTACACTGGTCGCAGACAGTTGGGGTACACTAATTCCTTCCTGGAGGGTACGGGGTGGCGGCAGGAAGGGCATGCGGCCACCCCTTCGACTAACACTGCCACATCCGATTTACCATGCCGACCCTGCGTGTCCGCGGGAAAAACGGCGCCTGCCATCTGTGAGTGGTTATTGTACATTGAGGTAGAACATGTGCGATGGTCAAATTAATGCGACAGGATAGCGTATTTTGTGAGAGTTTCGACGTTTGCGACGTTTAAGAAACGAAAATCCAGTATTGCAACAATGAGATTTACATGAGAAGTTACTTTCCTCACCACTGAAGTGACAGAAGTGCATATGTGAATTAGAGATACTTAGCTCATCCCAGTCAATAATCAGCTTCAACTCTGACAGTTTAATATTTATAAAAATTAAAACGTGTCATCAAGGTCTTTCTAATGTGACCAAATGATTGACAAGAAGAAGTATCATTTACAAGACAGTGGAAATGCACAGAGCGGGATCACATGGAGAAAGTCCCGTATCTCACAGTAATCAAGCTCGAAAAACGTTACTGTCTAACTCTGTTACTGTTTAAGTAACACGTAGATGGTCATTCAGGGGTCTGGCATTCTCTATTAAAAGCCTTGGTCATATTTCCGCGTTCGTAGTAGAATAAAGAATATACCACTTCTATCGTAACAGAGACGTTATGAAACAGCATAAACATTTCTATATATTTATCAACTCCATCAGGGTTATTTATGGTTCATATTCACTATCTTCACTTGTAAATTCCTGAAACTTCCAATATCAAAACGAAGATTACGTTAGCTGAATTTAAATACATGAACGCCATCAGAACCACACATTAAAGAAGATTAGTTACACGTGGTATAATTGACAGAAAGAAATTAAACATTATGTTTGCTGAAACAAGAAAGTAGGAAGATTAAGGATTTTCGACTGCGAGAAGGAAAAACTTCCAGAAAAATTATATTCACAATTTTATAGATGTTTCGAGGGCTTGTAAAGGAGAACAGTTAGGTATCATTTTGGATTGAGAATGATATGTATAAACGTATATCTTGCTACTATAAACCTGTAAAAGACTCCACTGACAGCGATATTAAGAAAGCGAGAATTTGTTCTTATTCGATTAAACAGTGTAGTCTAATGAGAACAAATTGTCCACTGTATATAAAATTTCACTGTCACGTGGATATCTTCATGCTATGTAATAAAGATCTGGGACACATTTATGCGTGATGAGACAAACGGAAGGGTCCAACACAAATTTAAAAAAAATGCGTGGCTTGTGAAAAAGGCAAAATCCGAAACTAGTCAGCTAATAAATAAATAACAACTTTGCTGTTAAACATTTAAGAATGTCTTCTTCAATATGTGAGAGCTGTAAGATGTGACGCACTGAGGATATTTATATTTTCAACTCCAGAACGCAAGAGAGGTTTGATACTGGTTAGCAAAAAATGTGACTCACTTAAGACAGGCGAATGAAATCGGCTGGGCATCCAGATCGGGTGAAAGAACTATTATTCTGCATGATACTTGTATCTTAATTAGAAGAAAAATGGCTCTGAGCACTATGGGACTTAACATCGGAGGTCGTCAGTCCCCTAGAACTGCAACATTTAAAAGACTATTAAAAAATGTGAAATGAACACTGACGTGAACGAGCGGATAAGCAGCATAACCATACGTAACTCTGATACCACTGTTATGGCAGCGAAGTCAGGAGTCGATAGCAAACTGATAGAACAGAAGTGGGAAATGCCTAACTTGTCATGAGTTAAACAGACAATTCGTCATTCCAATATGGTAGGCGAGGTGATTCTCCCACGACTGTGTGTTGGTCATTCCACTGCAATTCGTGGTTTTCTGCTGCGGAATGAAATTTACCCTGAATGTGATACTTTAGGCATGTCAAATAGCAGACTTCCTACACAGCATTACTGAACATTTCTTAGATGAAAGACGCATCTGTCTAGTTGTGCCTACATGGACCATCTTCTGACACTAGTATAAGAATTCCTTACAGCGTTGTCCCTCTCCGATGCAAATGTACTACTAGTTGTTGACTTAGTGTGAGCTTAAATACGGAGGCATCAGTGTTATTACAGGTCACGGAAATACTTTTGCTGTCTGGACATACCTACACTTTCGTTTTAGGAGGTGGCAATTTCTGGGGGCATTCGGTAAGTAATGTAACATATTTTTTCTGAAAGCAGGTTAGTTTTATTCGGAATTTCAATACGCCATATTATTCCCCACTCTTTTGGCTACAGAACCCAATTTTTCAACATAACCTCCGTTCAATGCGACAGACTTACGCCACCTTACTGGGAGGGTCTGTGTGCCCTCTCTGTACCGCTGGTCGACGCCGGAGCCAACGTCTTCCTCCCAATCATCGATGTAATGCTTCCCGTGGTGTGCAATCTATGCATCCTTCATTGGTACAAACAGATGGACGTCTTCTGTTAGGTGGTGCGAAAACCAGCGGGCACACCCGTTGAGTACCGCGACTGGAGGACGAGTGTGTCAAGCACTACTAACAGAGACGTCTATTGAGCGGCGAGGCGTTTGACTGTGATCCATCGATCACCTCGAATGAGTGTGTCCGCACGTTCCAACATCGCAGGAGTCACAGCTGTATTATTCTGTCAGCCATGTGGGAGATCGCATAGGTTTGCGTGATCTTGTTACGATGATGACAGACGCCTCGACCAACGACTCACCGTGCTATGAATATCTGCGATGCTATGGTTTTGCGCCAAAAAAAAACTCAATGACAGCTCTCTGCTATGAACTCACCTCCGTTACAGACGCCGTTTTGAAGGCTACGGTAGCGCCGTTACTGATCGGATCTTGATGAACTAAAGGGGCTGAAGCGGGAATATTCCAGGATGTCCCACAGCAAATTTCACATTTTCTCAAACCAAAGTTATCTAGGAAAAATATAGTGCATTACTTATTGGACGCACCTCTTACATCTCTTGTAAGACTTGCTTGAGTTATACTTAATATGCTCACATCGCCCATGGCCCTGTCCAGATATATCTTTATACGGCTGCTCAAAACGTGCACCACGCCACGGATTCTGTCTGGTGGAGGCGGTATTATTATGCTATGGGATGCGGGGAGAGGGGTATTCACCTGAGCGTTTGTGGGGTCTGTGATAGTAAGCGAAGGCGCCAAAACGGTTGTGGATTACGCGGTCATTAATGCGAATAACCACCCCGATGGTATCTTCCACCAGGATAAATGTCTGGGTCACATGTCCAGAATCGTCCTACAGTTGTTTCACGATCATGATAATAAATTAATGCTGATGCGTCGGCCACCAAATATGCCTGATCTGAACGCTCTGGAACAACCGAACCGTCAATCTACAGGCTTTACGTAACCTGTACATAGACATCGGGTGCCACATACTTTCGTAAACAGACCAAGCACTTGTCGAACCCATACCATACAATATCGCTGCTGTTATGCGTTGGAGTGGTGAACCAACACGCTATGAAGCAGGCTGTTATCATATTTTAGCTGGGTGTGTTTCCTGTATCCTGGAAACTAGAGTTAGACCAAACAAGTTTCTCAAGAGAAGGGAAACGAAGTCAACCAGGGGTGGAGGTAATGAAAATTTCTGGGAGAGTGTGAGTTATAAAACAGTCTCAGTACAACAACGTGAGTACCTCTTACAATCTTTTTCACGTTATTTTCCGTTAGTAAAGGAACTCAAATGTGTTGCAATAGAGGCCGCAGTCTCCATGAAGGAAGAATTGAGCTTGAATGACGACACATTCGTCTTGCAGGGACGTTAGGGCATCTTCCTCTGCGGTAGGCTCTTAGCAGGAACAACGCGCTCGGCCCGGATGTCGTTGGAGCTTCGTATCTAAGTATAACAAAGAAGGCCTTCCTGTATTGCAGATGCTGCGGTTAAGAGGGATACACGAGGAACTAGAAAACACCCAACAAATTAGATAACAACTGAGAACAAGATCTGGATAAACTAGGTGTAACAATAGTTCAAATGGTTCAAATGGCTCTGATCACTATGCGACTTAACTTCTGAGGTCATCAGACCTCTAGAACTTAGAACTACTTAAACCTAACTGACCTAAGGACATCACACACATCCATGCCCGAGGTAGGACCGTAACGGTCGCTCGGGTCCAGACTGTAACTCCTAGAACCGCACGGCCACTCGGGCCGGCTGTAGCAATAGGTGACACATTGTCAGTTTTACAGAGGCTTTGCAGCGCCAGGTTGAGAAACCTATCGGCCAGAGAAACGAAGTGTTGAATGTATCAACAGCAGCAATATTTTATTTTATAACTGTGCTATACCTATTGCTGCAATTGGGACGGACCATGTTACACTTGCCGGTCGGCGTGGCCGAGCGGTTCTAGGCGCTTCAGTCTGGAACCGCACTACCGCTACGGTCGCAGGATCGAATCCTGCCTCGGGCATGGATGTGTGATGTCCTTAGGTTAGTTAGGTTTAAGTAGTTCTAAGTTCTAGGGGACTGATAACCTCAGAATCTAAGTCCCATAGTTCTCAAGGCCATTTGAACCATGTTACACTTCTTAAAGGAACAGAGAAGCTGTTGCTCGAGGACACTGACAGAGCAATAATCCCGTGGTTACTGGAGTCGGAGGAAAAAAGTTTTATTTTTTTAATTTTTTAAATTTTTATCTTTATTTTTATTTTATTTTATTTTATTTTATTTTATTTTATTTTATTTTATTTTATTTTATTTTATTTTATTTTATTTTTTGACGGAAGGGAGCAGGGGCTACATGCGTAGTGTCTAGTTGGAGGCAGGCAGTTTGGAATGAAATCATAAAAGAAGAGGCTCACAACATAATAAAGCATAAATAAGAAAAGTGAAGTTCCCTTGTTTCATCAAAGCAGCAAGGAACAGAACAAGTTAGTTGAGCTTCCTATGTTTTTAAAAGAGGTTCAGAATACTGAACATAAGAGGTTCAGAATATTAAAGAAAATTATTTTAATGTCTATCTTAACCACAAGCGGACAGAAGAAATAAACACAATTTTTAAGGGTCAGCAGCATATTCCTATGAAGCCAATATGCTGCTGTAGGGAGGAGTTGACGCACATGGAAAATTTTAACATAGCCAAAAATACTGAAAAATGTAGTTTTTGTATCGACCACAACCTATAAATCTGTCACTGTGAGCTGTTACGGTCTGATTACATACTGAATTTTCAATATCGTGCACAGAACATGGGACCACAATTGATAACAATGTTTAGCCTAAAAAATTTAACGTTTAGTGTATTGTTAGTGCAGTGTCAAACCATGATGGACAACTAGTGAAAGCAACATTGCAGTACCCTATGGCTTTCAGACATACCTCTGCCAACCTGTGGGATTTATTAACACGCTGAAGATCAGTTTAATAAACAAATAAATAAATGAAATGTTTTAAGAATAAGATATAGCAAATATACTGAGAGCGGGTGCACCGGAAAAGGTACATTAATATGAAATTCAATGTGTTACGTACTATGTTTGTTTCAATACTTCAAAGTATCTTCTCTAAAAAAGATCAGAAATTCCGTGAAAGGAAGTAGAGCTGTTAAGGAGAAATTTACAAAAGGGCCACAACAAATAATTCCTTGCATTCTAGAAGTATTACATATTCATATGAAGAAAAATTACTAAAAGTTCAGATATGTATAACTATGAACGAAATTATTATTGATGATAGTGGAATTAAGTCTGTATAATGTACGGTGAAACAAGAGAAGGTCTACTAAACAGAGCAGAAAAGACTGTCTTAAACAAATTGAGCAACAGTCGGTCATAGATAATTCACGAACAGCAAGAATTTTTATTAATCGTTTTGGACATTGCAGTAGAAATAGGCAAAAAGATCATTTGAAGAAGTAAGAGACATGCCAAAACAATCGTTACACAAAATATTAATTAATTAGAAGAAAAATAAACGTTTTGAACAAGAGTCTAAGGAAGTATTTTAACATAATAAGTAATTTTAGTGCATATGTAATATAACCCTAACATAGAGAACGCTCTTCGACAGATTAAAATAATCATCATCAAACCTCTTCATAAGAAAGTTGGGTGAAAGATTGTCACCTTCTTTTCTTATTGGCATCTTTTCCTAAGTAGTGTACTCAAGAACAGAATCACTTTTAGGCAGAAACAGTATTTTAATACACCACAATCTGGCTTATACTAAGGCTGCTTACTAAGGTTGCTTGTCTCAGAACGCCATTTACACTGGTTGGGGCAAATATAAGTGGCCCGGGCGAGTGGATACAATTGGACGAGAATGTGTGCTTATAACCATACCCTGTGATGCTCACACCACGTGTATGCTCGCCACGCGATTCACACTCCTTGGAGCACCTTTACACACACTTCACGCCTGACAGGATTGTTAGCAGAGATCAGTCTAGTCGCAGTCGTAGCTGGCTATCCAAGTCAAGTCATCTGTCAGTGTCCGATTACTTTCTGTTGGGAGTCCTCAAGTCTAAGGTGTATCACAACAACGCCCAAAGTCTTAAAAAAACTGCAGCAGAACGTTTCGGATGACATTGCAGCAATTCCAGCTTCGATCCACCTTCACTAACTTTCTGACTGCTGACCAGGGCCCAAACGTGCCACGAGATAAGTGGTGGTCATTTTCAACGTTTGCTATAATCAGTTTTTTTTGCTTAACTCTAGAACTCTGTTCTCCTAGCCACTTTGGCCGCGCGTTTTGAGGCGTCATGTCACGGACTGCGCGGCCCTTCCAGCCAGAGGTTCAAGTCCTCCCTCGGTACATGGGTGTGTGCGTTTTTCTTATCATAAGTTAGTTTAGGTAGTGTGTACGTCTATGGGCCGATGACCTCAGCAGTTTGGTCCCGTTGGAATTCACACATTTCCCGACCACTTTTATTTGCAAATATTAAAGAACAAAATATTGTCAGTTGTTCCTTTCTGTGATTTATTCAAACCATTTTATTCCGTAGGTGCAACGGCCATGGCGCTGTGGTAACACCGGTTCCCGTTAGATCACCAAAGTTAAGCGCTGTCGGGCTGGGCTAGCACTTGGACGGTGAGCATCCTGTCTGCCGAAGGCTTTTGGCAAGCGGGGTGCACTCAGCCCTTGTTATGCGATCTTAGGAGCTACTTAATTAACACGTAGCAACTCCTGTCTCGTAAACTGACATACGACAGGGAAACCGATGTGCTGACCACATGCCCCTTCATATCCACATCCACTGACGACTGAGGTCGGAGGATGACACGGCGAATGGTTAGTACCGATGGGCCTTCGTGGCCTGTTTGGGCAGAATTTAGTTTTATTTTATTCTGCAGATCATGACAGGCTCATAGAAAAACTTGTGGGATTAGCCGCATTATAAATAAATAGTTTGACTAACACCACAAAACGTGGTGCTAAATGTAAAAAATTCTGGAAGGAGATAAAATTGTAATGACAGAAGCATTTCACAAATGGGGTTCCAGAAGTTTAAATTTTGGGTCCAGTCCTATTTCTTTGGTTTGTCGATGACCTACTCAGCATACCACAAGATTTTTGGAGACGACACAAGTGCTATAATTAATACTTTTAAAGAGGTAGCAACAGGGATAGCTGTTAGCCACTTTTTTCGGAGAATTATTTATTGGCTCCGTTCAATAGATCCCTTAATTTCGAAAGAACACGACATGTTATGTCCATTGCAACTGACAGGTTAATATTAACATTTGATATAACACACGAACAGGTGTCAGTGATAGAACACATTTTTTCAAAGTTTTAGGTGTGAGAGCTCAGACTGTTCTAATGACAAATGTGTAATTGAAAATTACTATCATGTTTAGCGTAGAATACAACAGTATTTACTTTTGTTGTTAAATTGTAACACGCTTCATCGGCAGCACGAGTCACGTCACTGTCCAATACGTCAATTGTTAGTAAATATAGCGTTACTCCTCTGTAAACGGCCAGCATTTATCTACAAACGCAAAACATTTGTCTATACATAACCAATAAACTGCATCGTTCTAGATCATTCTCCATGAATTCATTAGTCACTGTGAAGCTGCTTTTCAGACGCTATGTAATGAACGTAACTCGATGCTCTGAATTACTGAACTATCGTAACGAAGCTGTCATTCGATTATTTTGAGCATTCTCCTTCACATTCAGACGTTAAGCCTCAAATTTCGTTAAACAGGTTTCTGCGAATATTTTTATCTCCAACGCACGGATATCTGCTACTCCTACAGAATGTCTCACATGACTGCTTTGAAATGGTTCCTGATATCCATTGAAAAAACGCCGCCAGACTTTGTGACAACATTGTCCACAGCGGTACGGTTTCGTGAGAGATGCGCTGCTTAAACTCAATGCCAGCACGTGAGTCGCTTTGGTGCAGTCGTACTACGGAGAAGACCTGCAATGTGTGTGGGGCAGCCGCTAGTTGAAACAACTCTGCCTCTCCACCATAGCTAAAATTTTAACCCCAGACTGACAACCACCACCAGAAAGACAAATTCATATCGGGCCAATTAATTATGAGGTCTGCAGTTGATTGTTGTTGGTTCAGCCGGGCAATTCAATAAACTATTGTATTCCATTTTGATTTCCCTTTGCCCCCTTTTAAACCAATCAACCAACCAATCCATTTTGATTAATAAATAACTTAACGAAATTTTTTGTGGTGACTTCATTATTAACTGTAATACTTAAATAAAGGTAAGTAGTAATTGAATTTTGCTAGAATAGGCTATTACCCTCATTGGTTATTAATATCTCCCACAAAAAATTTTCAGATTTATTTTACCGCTGTTACGATCTGCAACATTATTATTTTACTCTCAAAGCACACAGCACTCTATTAGCCCATATGCTGTTGTCTGGGATCGCTATTATCCTGTGGGCGCGCGGGGTACCCGAGAGGTTTAGGGCGTCTTGTCATGGGGGGCGCAGCTTTCCCCATCGCAGGCTCGAGTCCTCCCTCGGGTATGGGTATGTGTGTCATCCTTAGCGTAAGTTAGTTTAAGTTAGATTAAGTAGTGTATAAGCTTAGGGATCGATGAAATCAGCACTTTGGTCGCATAAGACCTTACCACAAATTTCCAAATTTCCATGAGGAGGAGGAGATTTAGAGTTTAAAGTCCCGTTGAAAACGAGGTCATCAGTGATGGGGCTGAAGCTCGGATTAAGCAACGATGGAGAGGGAAATCGGTAGTGCCCTTTTCGGAGGAATCATTCCGGAATTTGTGTGAAGCGATTTAGAAAATTCACGAAAAACCTAAATCTGAATGGCCGGACAGGGATTTGAATCGTAGTCCTCCCGAATGCGAGTCCAGTTGAATTGCCCTCTCTTTTTATTGATTGGATAGCCACTGAATTGCTATTTATTTATTTAATGGGATAATAATAATTATTAAAAGGTAGCAATTTTATTTAAGCACTGTTTTTACTCTTTCGATTGTTGCGAGTCAGCGATAGTGCAATGCTGCTCGCTTTGGAGAATACGCATTTTATGAGAATTATTTGCTCCAGGAAACACTTTTGCGATCACGGTAGCGATTTAGACGGTATTCGCATAATTGTACTCATTAAAAGTTATCGTTTCCGAAAGACGCAGGTTCGACTAAAGCTGTGTGCACTTTTGCGCATATAATGAAAATATTCATAAAACGTCGCGTAACAAAAAGAAACATGCGAACCACAACCGTGATCAAACGAAGAAAATATATGATAACATAAATGTTCTTCGCTGTTATTCAGGACAGGCTCAGATTAGACCTTGCAATTTTTAGTAATAGGAAATCACAAGACGTTACACTTTAGAGATATTTGTTTTGAATAACTCGTATTTACCTTCTCTCTCTCTCCTTTTTACAGCCTTTATACCTTCACATCGATTAAGGAACTTTTCCTTTTCTACGGATCAGTACGAGAACAAAATTCAGATTCAACAAAATGTCTTACATCGAATTATTACAAGCTTAACCCTTAACCATCATATATACACTCCTGGAAATTGAAATAAGAACACCGTGAATTCATTGTCCCAGGAAGGGGAAACTTTATTGACACATTCCTGGGGTCAGATACATCACATGATCTCACTGACAGAACCACAGGCACATAGACACAGGCAACAGAGCATGCACAATATCGGCACTAGTACAGTGTATATCCACCTTTCGCAGCAATGCAGGCTGCTATTCTCCCATGGAGACGATCGTAGAGATGCTGGATGTAGTCCTGTGGAAAGGCTTGCCATGCCATTTCCACCTGGCGCCTCAGTTGGACCAGCGTTCGTGCTGGACGTCCAGACCGCGTGAGACGACGCTTCATCCAGTCCCAAACATGCTCAATGGGGGACAGATCCGGAGATCTTGCTGGCCAGGGTAGTTGACTTACACCATCTAGAGCACGTTGGGTGGCACAGGATACATGCGGACGTGCATTGTCCTGTTGGAACAGCAAGTTCCCTTGCCGGTCTAGGAATGGTAGAACGATGGGTTCGATGACGGTTTGGATGTACCGTGCACTATTCAGTGTCCCCTCGACGATCACCAGAGGTGTACGGCCAGTGTAGGAGATCGCTCCCCACACCATGATGCCGGGTGTTGGCCCTGTGTGCCTCGGTCGTATGCAGTCCTGATTGTGGCGCTCACCTGCACGGCGCCAAACACGCATACGATCATCATTGGCACCAAGGCAGAAGCGACTCTCATCGCTGAAGACGACACGTCTCCATTCGTCGTTCCATTCACGCCTGTCGCGACACCACTGGAGGCGGGCTGCACGATGTTGGGGCGTGAGCGGAAGACGGCCTAACGGTGTGCGGGACCGTAGCCCAGCTTCATGGAGACGGTTGCGAATGGTCCTCGCCGATACCCCAGGAGCAACAGTGTCCCTAATTTGCTGGGAAGTGGCGGTGCGGTCTCCTACGGCACTGCGTAGGATCCTACGGTCTTGGCGCGCATCCGTGCGTCGCGGCGGTCCGGTCCCAGGTCGACGGGCACGTGCACCTTCCGCCGACCACTGGCGACAACATCGATGTACTGTGGAGACCTCACGCCCCACGTGTTGAGCAATTCGACGGTACGTCCACCCGGCCTCCCGCATGCCCACTATACGCCCTCGCTCGAAGTCCGTCAACTGCACATACGGTTCACATCCACGCTGTCGCGGCATGCTACCAGTGTTAAAGACTGCGATGGAGCTCCGTATGCCACGGCAAACTGGCTGACACTGACGGCGTCGGTGCACAAATGCTGCGCAGCTAGCGCCATTCGACGGCCAACACCGCGGTTCCTGGTGTGTCCGCTGTGCCGTGCGTGTGATCATTGCTTGTACAGCCCTCTCGCAGTGTCCGGAGCAAGTATGGTGGGTCTGACACACCGGTGTCAATGTGTTCTTTTTTCCATTTCCAGGAGTGTAGTTTCGTAGTACAAACAATGCTAATTTATTCCGTGCACTAGAAAGTCTTTGATACACTGAGCACAAAAATGATAATAATAAAATTATAATTACATTTTTTAATATCATGAATACTTCTTTAAATCATGAAAATAATGTTTGACATCGTCGTAATATTAATTTTCATCTTTGTAGCACTACACCGTGTGTCTTGCCGCCATGATGCAGGTAAGAGGGCACATTATTGGAATGCTCCTGGAACCAACATTTCAGTGTAGAGGATGGATTAAGACATACTTTCAGTATAAGAACAATCGGATTCAGTACTGAAGAACAGATTTGGGTGTCGCTGACTTTTTACTAATAATACACAGTCAGACTAAAAAGAAGAAAAAATGACTTTGTACAACAAAAGGGTTACATGTCAGTTACATGGCTATAAAATGTAAAGAGAACAGTCTTATACTACAGGATTAATCATTCAGTCGCAGCACAGCTAATTTATGTTCGGCTTTCGGTGCCAGGAAGGGTTTTATTTCAGTACTACGAAGGGGTCCAGAAAAATTTAGACGCTCTTTGGCAGTTAATATCTTTGAACAAAATGACATATCGTTGCAATTTTGCGCGATCATATAGTCCATTCTTTTCTCAACAAATCTTGGCACGCATTTTGAGCAAATGACGTTGCAGCAATGAATGAAATAAGATTGTCGTTTGAGAAACGCAAGGCCGGATTGAAGTGGTACAGGAAATCCGAAAACACGATGGAGGTACAATTGCAATGGCGTAATGTGTGCGGAACACAACCAGCAACACTTACAACAATTTAGCGTTTTCGTGATGAACTCGAAGACGACAGCACTCTTCATGATGTCCGTAAGAAAAAGTCTAACCTACCAAAAACATCAAGAAGTTCAGCTTCCAGCGCTGCTGTGTTGGAACATTTTCTAGGTCACCTCAGTAATCTGTGAAGCAGGCTGCACGTGAAAGCGGGGTCAGCCGATCAAGCGTACAACAAATTCCGAAGGCTGCTAAGTGGAAAGTGTACATTTCGAGATAGCTGCACACTATGAACGAGAACGACCCGGATCGAAAGATATCGTACTGTAAGTGGTTTGAAGACATGCTCCTCAAAGATGGACGTTTTGCAGGGATGGTTATCTGGTCTGAAAAGGGACAATTCAAAATAAATGGTACTATAAACCGCCACTACTGCGACTACCGGGCTCTTGAAAATCCTCACTTTCACATGGACAAACAACTTTTAGTCTACCGGGTATTAATGTGTGGTGTGGTCTGACATGTCGCGGTGTGATGGGCCAAATCTTCTTTGAAGGTACTGTAACTGGTGAGGTGTATCTGCTGGTTGGTTGGTTGTTTTGGGGAAGGAGACCAGACAGCGAGGTCATCGGTCTCATCGGATTAGGGAAGGACGGGGAAGGAAGTCGGCCGTGCCCTTTCAAAGGAACCATCCCGGCATTTGCCTGGAGCGATTTAGGGAAATCACGGAAAACCTAAATCAGGATGGCCGGACGCGGGATTGAACCGTCGTCCTCCCGAATGCGAGTCCAGAGTCTAACCACTGCGCCACCTCTCTCGGTGGTGTATCTGCAAACATCAGTTTTACCTGCCATTCGAGAGGTGTTTCGAAATGAAAGATTTTACCTACAACGAGATGGCGCTTAGCTTTACTACCGTAGAGTTTTCAGAGCCTATTTGAATGAAAATCTACCTGGATGAAGAATAGGTCGAAGAGGATCTGTTGAGTACCCATCTGGGTATCTAGGCCTTGCCCCTCTTGACTTATACCTTTAGTGGGACCTTAAAAAATGAAGTTTATCAACAGAAACAAGCTCCAGTGAACGAACTCTTCCCTCCAGTACGGGAACTGTAACGGTATGTCATTTTGTTCCATTAATATTGACTATCAAATAGTGGCTGGAACACTGTTTTATACATTGCTTTCTGTGCCTACTTCATATCAGTAACTGCAGTCGAACTATAGGCTTGTAGTTGCGTTTTATTTTCTACAATATAAAACTTTCTCCTATGCTCGTATGTATTTAACGAACCAGTGAAAGTATCTGTGCTAAAAGTTGCAGCAATGTAATGTTTGAATCTGTCAACAGGGCTCTAACATTCAAAACTGTGAGGCCGCGTCCTGTACACTGTAACGTGCTTGGATCTCTCTTGGAACGCTGTCCACTAGGTGCCCAGGACGTTGCCATTCAAGCCTGTGTCACTCTTGGACGGCGGTCCTGCATGGGTCATCCAATCGGTGGGGCAGATTTCGCCAGCGAAGCACAGCTAATTCCAGCTGGTCCCAAGCATGCTCTTCCGGCTTCATTCCTTCCGTTGATTCCTGCCTCATAGTGGAAGATACTGACTAGTGGCGGTGTGAACTTTCGTCTTGAAAGACAAATCCATCGGACAAATGAAGACTGTAGGGCTGTACAGCAGATTGGAGGAACCTGATCCTATGCTGCACAGACCTCACAGCAATTTCAACAGTGATGAGAGGCACTCGACATCCGTATGTAATACCATCTTAAAACGTACCTGATTGCCTGCAGAATCTGTGGGACTACATGCTTAGGAGATGAACTGAATTCGTACATGACCGCAAACACGCTCTACCACGACGATCATCAGGAGTCCAAAAAATCTTGCATTCGTCAGGGAAGAGTTATTACTGAATGTATAAAAAAATTAAAATTTACAGAAACTTATAGCCCTGAAGGTTAACTGTAAAGAAATGTGAGACTTAGGTGTCGAACTGACAGCAGAAAATTAATTCAAAGTGAATTAAAGGAGGTAAAATGCAATCATGACCTGGCCTCAGTCAGTTAGACTGGACGTATACTTCACCTGGCAAGCAAAGGTAACACAACAAAAAGTGGAGTACCCATGACAGTTTAACCATTTTGCGTCCACACGTCCACACCTAACCTGCTGCCCAAACGGAAATAAGCATTAATGGCTTGCTCTTGACGCATGGACTCGGTGGTACTATCCAACCTAAAAAATTACGACTCGTAAAACTGTAATTATTAGACTGTAAAGCATACCGTCCTCAGTCACAAATAGAAATATCTACACTTATACCTGTTACATTCTCTCTCTCTCTCTCTCTCTCTCTCTGTCTCTCTCTGTCTCTCTCTCTTTCTCTCTCTCTAGGCACACAATATGGCATCAGAGTCGTCATGGTAGCAGATCTGCAGGGCAACGGTTTCAATGTATCTGTGAGATCAAGGAAAAAGTGACGTCGGGTTGAAGTTTTACGAACTATATGTGCAAACAGTGTAGTTGAAGTAGTTACGGATATTCCAGGCGGGACAAAACTACGAGTTATCCGCCTCTTACTGAGGCGTGAACGCGTTGCTTTTGGCTGTGCAGATGCCTGTTTGATTGGTGTTGCATAGAGGGCAGCACCTGTGCACACTGAGGAATCTCGTTCATTTTGTCAACAAACGGGTACATTCTTGTCTTTTTTACTGCGTGGAGTGGACGGGAAATTGAGCGCTGTTCTTGGGAGGAAAGGACTGACATGCCCTGTGTTTAAGGGGCGAAGGATGGAATTGCTCACGCTGCCCAGCGTTTGTATGTTCGGCCGTTTCCAAATCGTCGAGCACATTTACTGCCGCCCACAGAGAGACATATACACTTGAGGTACGTTTTCCACCGGCACATTCTCGTAATGGCACATCTGCATTTAAGACCTATTTCGAAGCCCTGTGTACTCATTTTGTGTTACAGGTGCGAAGGCCTGACGGACGCAGTCGTCAAGGCACAATGCATATACCACGGTATGAAGAGGAGGCGTTAACACTGCTGGACAAACACCCTCAACAAGCTCGCGGCGTGTTGCACGGGGAACGGGTGTAATCCATTCCAAACTTTGGCGCATGTGGTATGAAGATTATTTCGACCCTTACCAGCTTCAGAAGGTTCACGACCTTAACCCAGGCGATTTTCTACGTTGAACTGAATTCTGCCAGTCCTTTTTACAAAAGTGTGCCATTCAACCGGACATTCTGAACTGTGTACTTTTTACGCACGAGACATCCTTTACGCGAGAGAGTATGTTCAACAGGCATAAGAAACACATGTGGTCATGGGAAAATCGGCAGGATGCCTTTGTTCGTGGTCACCAAGATCGCTTCGCTGTCAATATTTGGGCCGGTTTGGTAGACGATAATCTGGTCGGTCCATACATGGTCCCCTGGTGACTGAACACTAACAGATACTTTTTACGAGAAATTCTGATCACACAATGCATTTGGATGGAACGGGGTGGGACGCAGTGGGCTGGGGCCTGCACGTTCCTCCAACTTGACCCCCATTGTTGTTTTCTTCTGATGCCTCCTGAAATCTGTTCTCAATGGAACATCCACAGTGACTGACGAAGAGGTGATAGCTCGCGTTATGGCAGCCTCCTATGCAATTTCCACTTTGCCAGGACTACTTGAAAATGTGCGACAGTCACTCCGGCGTCGTTGCATGGCTTGGACTCAAGCAAGAGATCGTAATTTGGAGCACATTTTGTAAGTTTTCAAATAATACACTCCTGGAAATTGAAATAAGAACACCGTGAATTCATTGTCCCACGAAGGGAAAACTTTATTGACACATTCCTGGGGTCAGATACATCACATGATCACACTGACAGAACCACAGGCACATAGACACAGGCAACAGAGCATGCACAATGTCGGCACTAGTACAGTGTATATCCACCTTTCGCAGCAGTTCAGGCTGCTATTCTCCCATGGAGACGATCGTAGAGATGCTGGATGTAGTCCTGTGGAACGGCTTGCCATGCCATTTCCACCTGGCGTCTCAGTTGGACCAGCGTTCGTGCTGGACGTGCAGACCGCGTAAGACGACGCTTCATCCAGTACCAAACATGCTCAATGGGGGACAGATCCGGAGATCTTGCTGGCCAGGGTAGTTGACTTACACCTTCTAGAGCACGTTGGGTGGCACGGGATACATGCGGACGTGCATTGTCCTGTTGGAACAGCAAGTTCCCTTGCCGGTCTAGGAATGGTAGAACGATGGGTTCGATGACGGTTTGGATGTACCGTGCACTATTCAGTGTCCCCTCGACGATCACCAGAGGTGTACGGCCAGTGTAGGAGATCGCTCCCCACACCATGATGCCGGGTGTTGGCCCTGTGTGCCTCGGTCGTATGCAGTCCTGATTGTGGCGCTCACCTGCACGGCGCCAAACACGCATACGACCATCATTGGCACCAAGGCAGAAGCGACTCTCATCGCTGAAGACGACACGTCTCCATTCGTCCCTCCATTCACGCCTGTCGCGACACCACTGAAGGCGGGCTGCACGATGTTGGGGCGTGAGCGGAAGACGGCCTAACGGTGTGCGGGACCGTAGCCCAGCTTCATGGAGACGGTTGCGAATGGTCCTCGCCGATACCCCAGGAGCAACAGTATCCCTAATTTGCTGGGAAGTGGCGGTGCGGTCCCCTACGATACTGCGTAGGATCCTACAGTCTTGGCGTGCATCAGTGCGTCGCTGCGGTCCGGTCCCAGGTCGACGGGCACGTGCACCTTCCGCCGACCACTGGCGACAACATCGATGTACTGTGGAGACCTCACGCCCCACGTGTTGAGCAATTCGGCGGTACGTCCACCCGGCCTCCCGCATGCCCACTATACGCCCTCGCTCGAAGTCCGTCAACTGCACATACGGTTCACGTCCACGCTGTCGCGGCATGCTACCAGTGTTAAAGACTGCGATGGAGCTCCGTATGCCACGGCAAACTGGCTGACACTGACGGCGGCGGTGCACAAATGCTGCGCAGCTAGCGCCATTCGACGGCCAACACCGCGGTTCCTGGTGTGTCCGCTGTGCCGTGCGTGTGATCATTGCTTGTACAGCCCTCTCGCAGTGTCCGGAGCAAGTATGGTGGGTCTGACACACCGGTGTCAATGTGTTCTTTTTTCCATTTACAGGAGTGTAGTTATAAAACCTCACTCCGACTTCTCATACACCTTGATGCCAAAAATACATGGAAAACACTGTCCTGAAGACCTGCTACCATAACAGCTCATACGGCATGTTATGTGCCTAGACTCTTGGTGGCGCACAAAGGGATGCTTATCTGAAGACTTGAAATACTTTAAAAACTACACATCGGGTCAAAAATAGTTCCAATTTGTTTGTCTCGGAGGGGGATGTCCAATGGTACCCCGCTCGACTCTCTAGCTCACCCCTTGCGTGTCTAGTGAGGTGCAACCTCGAAATCTTCTATGGGAAACCCCGTTTTCTACTGTAGATTACGATTCTACTGCAAAATCTACATACGTTTTGTCTGAAGCATTTTCTTCGTTTCGCCAAAAAAGACGCTGTAATCGAAGGAAGAGAAATGGGTAAAAATGTTCAAATGTGTGAGAATGCTAAATAGACCAAACTGCTGTCATCGGTCCCTAGACTTACACACTACTTAAACTAACTTAATCTAACTTATGCTAAGAACATCACACACACCCATGCCAGAGGGACGACTCGAATCTCCGGCGGGAGGGGCCGCGCAGTCCGTGACAAGACGCCTCAAACCGCGTGGCCACTGAGAAATGGGTACACAGTCGTAATTTACGACATGCTATCAACCGCCCTTGAATATCCAGTGGCACGTGGGACCCCACCTCAATGCTGCGAGTGTAGGGTAGGCCAGTTTTCATAATTTATAGTTGTTGGAAACCCCATTCGCGACGTTGTATTCCTCCGACATATCTAACAGGCAATTACTCGATGCGCCACTGTGGTCGTGGGTCGAGGCGAACGATACTCAACTTTTCTGATTACAGTAACTGTTCACACGTAGCACCGCCAACTTCAATACACTCACTGATCCGCTTTCTAATGCCCGTACCCAGGACACAAGAATATCTGCGAGAACGTCAGCACATGCGTTCCTGATGTGCTCGACCATGTCTGCACGGTCTATTGCCACTTGCTGGTACACATCCTGCGATAGTACCGGTAGTTCCTGTTCCAAAAATGTTCGATATTGGCTCCATTCAACGTTCCGTCGATAAAATACGGACCAATGAGTTTGTTCCCCATGGCGCTACACCGTACGTTGATTGTCAACTTGCATTAACAAGTGGGTATTGTCTACACTCAGCAATGCACGCCATGCTGGTTAACACTACCATGGCTCATCGGGAAATACTACCTCGGCAAAGAGCGTGAGGGTTGTTTGCATTTCTTGACGTGCTCATACACAAAACACTATCCGGTTATGGTAACTGGCACCATGAAGTTCTTGATGCAGTGACACGTGGCGTGTATGATATTTATGACGATGCAGTATTGTGACAATGCTACCTACTGACGGGAATCGCCGTGTAATTGCCGAGCGCTTATCCGTGAATTGTGCTGCACTGGCGCTAGTACAGCTACTTCATTAGCTTGTCCTGTAACACGTTCGCTTCGTTTCCTTTTACCGGGCTGCAAGCTGTCATCCGACATAAAGGCGTTCACAGTCTTGTAAAAGGTCGAAGGAGAGCGAGTTTTCTCTGGACTACACTCCGTATACAAGGCAACAGCGGCCTCAACATTTGTTGGATGTATTCCAATCTGTCATCCTCTAGTACCACGGAAGTTATTCCCTGATGTCTTATTAGATATCCTATCATCCTGTCTCTTTATTTTTCAGTCTTTTCCACATAGTCCTTTCCTCTCCGATTCTACGCAGAACCTCCTCATTCCTTACCTTATCAGTCCACCTAATTTTCAACATTCGTCTCGTCATCTTCGGCTTGCGACGTCTCCACATGTATCTGAACTATCGTCTGTTCTGCTGGCATGGTGTTTATTGTGATCAGAACAACCCTACCACTGAACTGTTCAGAGTAACTCACTCTCTGCCCAACCTTCCTATTCATAACGAATCCTACTCCCGGTTTATCATTTTCTACTGCTGTTGATATTAATCTATACTCATCTGACCATAAATCCTCCTCTTCTCTCCATTCAACGTCACTGACTCCCACTGTGTCTAGACTGAACAATAGCATTCCCCTTTTCAGATTTTCTAGCTGCCTTATCACGTTCAAGCTTCTGACATTCCACGCCCCGAGTCATAGAACGTATTACTTTCAGTGGTTACTCAGTCTTTTCCTCATGATCAGCTCCCCCTTGGCTGTCCCATCACCCAGATCCGAATGGGGGACTATTGCGGAATCGTTTGCCAACGGGAAGATCATCAGGACGCTCTTCAATTACAGGCCACATGTCCTGTGAATACACGCTAAATGTTTTTAATGCGTGATGGCTGGGTGTTGTGTGATGTCCTTAGGTTAGTTAGGTTTAAGTAGTTCTAAGTTCTTGGGGGCTGATGACCATAGATGTTAAGTCCCATAGTGCTCAGAGCCATTTGAACCATTTTTTTGTTTGTTTTTAATGCAGTGATTTCCGTTGCCTTCTGCATCATCATGCTGTTGATTATTGCTGATTCTTCCACCTTTAGCGTCAGTTTTCCACCCCGAGGGCAAGAGTGTGCCCTGAACCTCTGTCCGCTCCTTTGCTCTCTTTGACAAGTCCGTTGGCGGAATGAGGGTGACTTTTTATACGCGCAGTTTTCAGTCGCCAGAGCTGATTATTACTCAGAACTCAAGTGGTGGCGGCGTCGAACCCGAGACCCAGGACCTTTTTGATTTCTAATCAAAGATCTATGCAAAGACATTTCTCCTACATGCTCCGTAAATCAGGGTCATTTCAAATTCCGTGGTTGCAAGATTTATCGTCCGTTTGTACGACTGTTCTCGAAATGTTAGGTAGACGTGCAGGCAATAAGCACTACGCAAGTATTGTAATGTGTAGAACCGTTCTCTGTTCTACGTATGCACGATACGTGGCTTGCGGTCGCAGGTGGCTGCCTGTTACAACACGGCGTAGTTCGCTACACGGCCATGGTGGCGCGTCGAGTAGCCCCCTGTTTGATATGTCTGAGGAATGGGGTTTCCAATTTGACGTTATGAAATAGTGGTCTGATCTACCCTCGAAGATAGAGGTGGGGTCCTACGTGCCGTTGGATATTCAAGGGCCCTTGAGTAGCATGTCGTAAATTACGATTGTGTACCCATTTCCATTCCTCAGATTACAGAGTCGTCTGTGGCGAAACGAACAAAATGCTTCACAAAAAAACGTATGTAGATGCCGCAACACGACTTCAATTCAGATGTGTAACGCGCCCACGTCTGCTAAGGGAAATAGAAAAGTCTCAGAGATGTTTGTCCTGGTATGCAATGGGTAGACAGGATGACGTGAATCTCTTATGGACTACTTCCTGTGGGGACGTATGCAAAGTTTAATTTAAGAGACTCCTGTAGCGGCAGGGGAAGGTATGCTGACACGATTTCTGGTCGCTGCACTAAAAACCGAAAATACACCCGGGTAGGATGCAGAGTGTGTACCTGAACAAGCTTCGTAGGTACAAAGTCTGTAGCAACGTTGATGGCCGACACATCGAGCCACTATTGTAATGCATCACTACTGTTCTGTGCATACAATATGCTGAATTCTTTTTTGTTTTGGAATAGTATAAACACTTAATGTTTAAGTGTTAAAGAAAGCCGGCCGCTGTGACCGAGCGGTTCTACGCGCTACAGTCTGGCGCAGAGCGACCGCTACGGTCGCAGGTTCGAATCCTGCCTCGGGCATTGATGTGTGTGATGTCTTTAGGTTAGTTAGATTTAAGTAGTTTTAAGCGTAGGGGACTGATGACCTCAGATGTTAAGTCCCATAGTGCTTAGAGCCATTTGAACCATTTGTTAAAGAAACAAAAGTGCTTGAGTGATAAATAGGTGTTTCGTTATGTTTCCTTTCGTATTGTTACCTAATAAATTGTACTGCATCATGTTAACTGAATTCCACAGGCAGAAGTGGATGAGTTGAAAGCGTCATGGAACGGAAACGGTACGTTACCGGACCTAGGTTCCTATTCAAAATATTATGTACTCACCCTGCTCCGAAAGTCTTAGAAGTCTGTAACGAGTTTCCGAAAACCCTGTATGTATAAGGCCGGTAATATTAAATACAAGAAATATTACATTTCAATGGTTTAGAACGAAAATTTTAGATATCACTTAAGCTAGACCATCCTGTCCTAATGTTGAAGAATCCGACGAAGTCTGGCTACGATTAATTTAACTACAGTTTATCTTATACCAAAACACTAATAACTGTCTGCGGAATACCAAACGCTAAAGGTAAATATTCTAAGAATCTTCTCACCGAATGAACTGTCCTTTGCGATCTACTCTCAGTACACGGGATGAAGTCGCAACTCCTAGCTCATTACAGCCAACTGAAACCTGACAATCCACGAGCGCATCGAACTGCTACAATGTCTTCAAATGCAGCCCAGCGAGTAAGTCGCTTCCAACGGGCTAGTGAGAACAGCTGAAGGACCGTCGCGGTTCACTAGGAACCCCACGCACTCGTCAGCTGGAGTGCGAAAACTGCCGAAAGATCGAGAGTGAGCTTGTAAGGATAGCGCTCTAAAAGCCGACAAACGGGACAGGTGGTGCACTCTAGCGCTACGCCAGCGGACTTCCGATAAACGGCTCGAGGAGAAAACGTTACTATCGATTCAACTTCCATCTCAGGTGTTCATTTTCTCAATTTTTGGCTGGACCGTTTGTTGTTCCTAATGGGCTTCTAGAAACGAGCTTTGTCGCTTGTACAAAGTGGCATCGTATCTAGGTCGACACAGCCCGCGCAATGTCTCTAGAAAAGCTAGGCCGCAAGTCCGTCCTAGGCGTCATACTTACGTAGTTTGTCATGATATGCATAAATTTCGAGCGTTAACTTGCGTCTTTCTTAGAACAGCTTCATCTAGGGATGACACATAGTAACTGAGTACTTCGTAATGGGCATTCAGCGGTACGTTACGCTGACTCCCGTAAGTTACTGCCAGCTGCTAACGATCAGCGGATCTATCTGCCATAAAAATATAAATACCTAATCCATACCCTCACAAATTTATTTGACATTTAATTCAGGCCGAAAACTATCAAACTGTAAACAAAATTTACAAAGTTTAAACAAACTGACGTTATATGTGTGGGTAAAATGAAACGAGCGTATGGCATTGTTCGCCGGGTGATCCCATGCGGGTTGGACCGCCACGTGCAGGTCTTATTTCAGTCGGAGCCACATTGGGCGTCTTGCAGCCGATGAGGAGGATGAAATGATAATGAAGACAACACAAGACCCACTCCCAGAGAGGAGAAAATCTCCAACCCGACCAGGAATCTAACCCGGCCCAATGCATGGGAGGCAAGCTGGTTACCACCCAGCTAAGGAGGCGGACATTTGCATGAGTGAATCGTGTTCTAGAAACTGGTAGGTTGCGTTGTAAGAATAACTTGGTGTGCTTAAGACATTTGAGAAACTAGGGAAGTTCGCGAGCGAGAAGAATATTGCGATCTCTCCCTCACATAACTGAGTCCTCAATCACTTACAGGAAGTGGCCGACAGACGTCATAGTAAAACTTTCGTGCAAAGCTAATTACAGATTGTTCTCAAATTGTGGAGATATTTCTACACTGTAATATGGTTAGACAATGGTAATTTACACATTTGGCTTGGCGCATGGACAGGGAAAAAAATTAGCCAGTTGTACAGATTGACCAGCGGCTCGTTAGAAGCAAAACTGTTGGAAATGGTGAAGAAATGGATTATGTAACAGTTATTCTGTATGGTGGAGCCAGCAAGAAAGAGTTCAGAGATATGATTTACGTTGAGTTCTCTGATGCAATTGTTGAAGCACTAAGTACAGGTGGATAATGACCCAAGAGCTAACCACACCAACTTGATGAATATTAAATTAACAATTACTGAGGTGAATTGAGTTTTCCTGAAAGCAGGTTATATGTGTATATTGAAGCTACAGCTACACTGCAACAAGTGAAATTAATTCAGCACCTGATGAAGGCGGTGAGTCAACGATAATGTCATACGTCTCTCAGTAGTTATACTACATAACTGTTCAAGTATAACCGGTACGTTTGGGTCGAATATTTTCCAAATACTGTCACATCAGTTACTGTACTATGCAGGAGTTACATTTGTTTTTGAATTTTTTTACTGACAATTTGTTCTTTCTTGTGGCAGCTATCTTCTGTACACTGTGATAGCCTTACGATCGGTATCTTACTTACACTATGATTACGATTAATGTTATTGATTGTGTCATTTTGTGTTGTGTCGTAACATTTTTGACTGTAAGATAGTAGTGACTAGTTTAACACTGTGACCTCTTAGTGTCCCTGAGAGTATATTGTGTACAATATTACAGTGGCAGATCCCAGGTTCATTTCAAGTATCTAATTAACTGTTCAGTAAATAATTGTAACAGCGTGATAGTCAGTGCCTGAGTATTTATTTTAATGCATGATTTGCAGGTTAAGTTAAAACTAAACTAAAAACTAAATTCTGCCCGAACAGGACATGAAAGCCCAACGGTACCGACCGGCCGCCGCATCATCCTCAGGCCTCAGGCGTCACTGGATGCGAATATTTTCAGTAAGTAAACTCTACTGTCATTGTTGTTCCTACATTCTGTTACTGTAATTAGATCTTTTCGTAAAAGAGATGTGCCCTTTTAACATCCCTTTTAACTTTCAGGTGTCAAACTGCACAGCAGATGGCTCAAACAACACACGCAGTTCTGGCACTGCCACCTAAAAGAAAACAAATAGTGACAGACGAGACCCAGTACAGGAATGAAACGTCAGGGACGCTGTAGTAAACTTAGCGCTTGTAGTCGATGGAGACAAAAGAATCGCTCGTGCTAAAGGGGCTAAACGGTGACATGGAGCGTCCTAGTCACAAGGGAAATCGCTTGCCTCAAGGCCGTCCCCATTAGCGGCAAACGTTGTTTGGAACCGTCTACAGAGGTTCTCCTAACAGGCGTGACCCTGACCGACGTCAAATAAAGTTCTGAATGTTGTCAGTCACATCACAGAGCGGACATTACAAGGGGGTGACCGGAGTCATTGGACAGCGGTATGCACATATACGGATGGCCGTAGTATCGCGCACACAAGGTATAAAAGGCAGTACAGTGGTGGAACTGTCATTTGTACTCCGATGATTCAGGCCAGAAGAGTTCCGACGCACTATGGGAATTAACAGACTGTGGATGCGGACGCATGGGACATTTAATTTCAGAAATCGTTAGGTAACTCAATATTTCGAGATCCACAGTGTCAATAGCGTGCCGAGAAGACCAAATTTCAAGCCTTACCTCTCACGACAGACAACACAGTGGCATGCAGCCTTTACTTAACGACCGAGAGTAGTGGCGTTTACGTAGAGTAGTCAGTGCTAATATAAAGGAACTCTGAGTGAAATAACCGCTGAAACCAATGTAGAACGTACGACGAACGCATCTGTAAGGACAGAGCGACGAAATTTGGCGATAATGGGCTATGGCAACGCCCAGCACGGCGTGTATTTTGACAGCTGAATGTGTAATTCGTTGTGGGTACTGATGCCTTCTGCGTTGTTCCATTGAACTCCCTGTTGTGTGCTAATTTAGAGAAATGTTTTAAGACAAGGCTTTCTGCCTTTTAAATTCAAATTCCTGTTTTTGAGTCTTAATTTATTGGCCCTCAGCCTATTTTAAATTAAAGTTGTTTTGCCCTTGAGGCGAGAGATTGAATGGCGCATGTAGCCAGGAATTAAGTTCTAAAATTAATGTTTGGCTTGCTCTGTTTTTAATGTTCTCTTTCCTCTTGTAATGTTTGTCAAATGAATAAAGTAGTATGTTCAAGTGCAACTGACAGCCATTCATTTTGGCCAATTTCCATCAATTAAAGTGTCTGTTCTGTCCTGCGGGTATAGCAGTGGATTCTAAAGTTCATGTTTTTGGGAGTCGCTGAACTGTGTACCACCCGATTCTCAACCCACCGATGAGGTTGTTCTGTATTTCACGAGAATGGATGGTGGTGACGACGACGATCTGTTTCAGTGGTGGAAACGTGACCATAGTCTTTATCCCAAGCTAGCTATTCTAGCGAAAACAGTGTTTTGTTAACCTGCATCAAATGCAGCTAGTGAGAGAAATTTCAGCGCTTCAGGGAATCTTGTTTCGGACAGACGAAGCAGAATTGATGTGAAACGTGTCGATTACATTCTAACAGTTCATTGCAGTTACAATGCTGACAAGGAATAGTTAGGAAACTTTATTTTCTTTACTTTTTATTTTATAGGTTTCTGCTTTTTACTTAGTACGAGACATATGTAAATTTGACCCAACTAGGCAGATGATGTTATAAAAAAAATCAATCTGTTTGTTTTTTCAATCCGCGACTGACCATCATTACAAATGTAGGTAGTTACTTAGGTTTTTTTTTTAAATGTTTGATTGTATCCAGTGTTTTTGGTCTAAATGAAGCTTTCTTCTCTCTTATGGGTCATAATGACGTCGCGATTAGACGCTGCCATGCAGGAATATACGTCTACAGCACAACTAAATTGATACTAGGGTAGTTCCACCAGGTGGGAGAAGTAAGGCCAGCTACCACAAGGAACGTTCACAGCAGCACAGCGGCTAGCGCGCCAGGCCGGCCTCCTCTGTCCTCCCCATCCGTGGCGCCGCGCTCGAGCAAGACCGACCGAAACCCCCAGTTTTCAGACTTCTAAGATACGCTGTATTCAAAGGAGATTTTGTCAATTAATTATCCTTACCTCGTTGTTACATCACAGACTGCCACGCCAAAATTTTAGGTGCGATTCAACAAGTGGAATATGAGCAACACTAAATCCGAAAATGGCTGAAAGATAACGTGCTATGACAGTTTACAAATAATTTCACTTAATTGTAGACTAATATCCCACGACGTGCAACCTCCTTTCAGCGAAACAAGTGGAAGTCGGAAGGTTCGAGGCCCGGGCTGTAGCGTGGATGAGAAAGGACTGTCTAGTGAAGTTGTGTGAGCTGCTTTCGGGTACGCAGAATTGTGTGAGGCCTCGCGTTGTTATGAAGAAAGAGAAGTTCGTTTGCATTTTTGTAACTACGAACTCGCTGAAGTCGTTTCTTCAATTTTCTAATGGTAGTACAATACACTCTAGAGTTGATAATTGCGCCATAAGGGAAGACGCGTCACAGAATAACCCCTTCACAGGATGTGAGGTCGTGGTCCAAGAACTTTTCTGCTCCTTACGTTTCGTCCAGGACTGCGCTGGACTTCCTCAGAGGTGCTGCTCCGCTGAGTCTTGCCGGCTGACTGGTCGGGTGTCTGAGAGCGACTTATATATTGTGAGAAAGGGGGGCGTGGTTCAGGTGACACGTGATGAGCAGTGATAATCCATAGCAAAGATAAGGTTGACTATCGATTACCACCTTGTCAAAGATAAAATTTGTTAGCAATTTTGTAGAACCAGTGTCCATATATCGCTAAGTTTCATAGCCTCCTCTTTCATATTAAAATTATCGTAATGTTTATAAATTTCAATAGGTCTCAGACACCCGATCAGTAAGTCGGCAAGACTCAGCGGAGCAGCGCCTCTGAGGAAGTCCAGCGCAGTCCTGGACGAAACGTAAGGAGCAGAAAAGTTCTTGGACCACGACCTCACATCCCGGAAAGTATATCAACAGCCATGTCAGCCGGTCGTGAAGGCCTTCATTCTACAACCCCTTCACAGTTCGAGATCACCGCCACCACGACTTTACCGGCTAACGGTGCGGCTGTGAAATATTTTTTTTTGAGCAGAGGTGGAATGGCGCCACTCCTTGCACTGCCGTTTTGTTTCCAGTTCGCACTGATGAACCAACGTCTCATGGCCTGTGACGAAGTCCGACAAAAATTGTCACGACCAGCGGGGTAACGCCCAGGCAATTCCGCACAGACGGTCCTTCGTTGATCTTCGTGGTCTTCTGTTACGTGGCGGGGAACCCAACGGGCGCACACCTTCGAAAGCCCCAACTAATGGACAAGTGTGTCAGCACTACCAACAGAGACTGCGAGTAGAATAGCGAGGTGTTTGACTGTGATTCGTCGATCACCTCAAATGGGACTGTATGGTTATATGGACATGGTGTCTGTTCTTTCGGACATATCCGAAAGAACAGACACCATAGAAGACCTGCAGCCGTCTAGAACTAAATTAGAATTATATATTAATACCTTCAGTTGCTGACAGGCGATGATATATGACAACGGGGACAGTTGAAAATATGTGCCCTGACCGCGACTCGAACCGGGGATCGCCTGCTTACATGGCAGACGCTCTATCCATCTGAGCCACCGAGGGCACAGAGGATAGTGCGACTGCAGGGACTACCTCGCGCACGACTCCCCCGGCACCCACATTCTCACCTTACATGTCCACACACTACATCGTAGTGCCCCTACCCAACACACTCATTACTCGTGGAACACATTCTTACCAAGTCCCGTAGGAGTTCGGGTAATATGTGTGCATCCGCACAGAAGAGGAAGGTCATGGCCGGTATTGCCAGAACTATATACTTATATGGCTATGGTGTCTGTTCTTTCGGACATTTAAGGTGAGAATATGGGTCTCACGGGAGGCGCGCGTGAGATAGTTCCTACAGTCGCACTATCCTCGCTTTCGGTGGCTCAGATGAATAGAGCGTCTGCCATGCAAGCAGGAAATCCCCGGTTCGAGTCCCGGTCGCGGAACTCATTTTCACATGTCCCCCGTTGATATATATCAAGCAGATGAATGTATTAATATACACTACTGGAAATGGAAAAAAGAACACATTGACACCGGTGTGTCAGACCCACCATACTTGCTCCGGAACACTGCGAGAGGGCTGTACAAGCAATGATCACACGCACGGCACAGCGGACACACCAGGAACCGCGGCGTTGGCCGTCGAATGGCGCTAGCTGCGCAGCATTTGTGCACCGCCGCCGTCAGTGTCAGCCAGTTTGCCGTGGCATACGGAGCTCCATCGCAGTCTTTAACACTGGTAGCATGCCGCGACAGCGTGGACGTGAACCGTATGTGCAGTTGACGGACTTTGAGCGAGGGCGTATAGTGGGCATGCGGGAGGCCGGGTGGACGTACCGCCGAATTGCTCAACACGTGGGGCGTGAGGTCTCCACAGTACATCGATGTTGTCGCCAGTGGTCGGCGGAAGGTGCACGTGCCCGTCGACCTGAGACCGGACCGCAGCGACGCACGGATGCACGCCAAGACCGTAGGATCCTACGCAGTGCCGTAGGAGACCGCACCGCCACTTCCCAGCAAATTAGGGACACTGTTGCTCCTGGGGTATCGGCGAGGACCATTCGCAACCGTCTCCATGAAGCTGGGCTACGGTCCCGCACGCCGTTAGGCCGTCTTCCGCTCACGCCCCAACATCGTCCAGCCCGCCTCCAGTGGTGTCGCGACAGGCGTGAATGGAGGGACGAATGGAGACGTGTCGTCTTCAGCGATGAGAGTCGCTTCTGCCTTGGTGCCAATGATGGTCGTATGAGTGTTTGGCGCCGTGCAGGTGAGCGCCACAATCAGGACTGCATACGACCGAGGCACACAGGGCCAACACCCGGCATCATGGTGTGGGGAGTGATCTCGTACACTGGCCGTACACCTCTGGTGATCGTCGAGGAGACACTGAATGGTGCACGGTACATCCAAACCGTCATCGAACCCATCGTTCTACCATTCCTAGACCGGCAAGGGAACTTGCTGTTCCAACAGGACAATGCACGTCCGCATGTATCCCGTGCCACCCAACGTGCTCTAGAAGGTGTAAGTCAACTACCCTGGCCAGCAAGATCTCCGGATCTGTCCCCCATTGAGCATGTTTGGGACTGGATGAAGCGTCGTCTCACGCGGTCTGCACGTCCAGCACGAACGCTGGTCCAACTGAGGCGCCAGGTGGAAATGGCATGGCAAGCCGTTCCACAGGACTACATCCAGCATCTCTACGATCGTCTCCATGGGAGAATAGCAGCCTGCATTGCTGCGAAAGGTGGATATACACTGTACTAGTGCCGACATTGTGCTTGCTCTGTTGCCTGTGTCTATGTGCCTGTGGTTCTGTCAGTGTGATCATGTGATGTATCTGACCCCAGGAATGTGTCAATAAAGTTTCCCCTTCCTGGGACAATGAATTCACGGTGCTCTTATTTCAATTTCCAGGAGTGTATAATTATAATGGATCTGTCCCCGTGTTTCAACATTGCACGAGAGGCAGCTGTGTGTGGCCCGCCGGCACAGGAATTTCGGACAGGTCTGAGCGACCTTGCTGAAGTGATGACGGAAGCCTCTACCAATAACACATCGCGGTTTCCTTCACTGCTAGGTCTCAGTAGACATTCTGAATTTGGTGACTAATTCACTACCAAGCTCATTAAAACATTATATTCCGATTCTGAGATATAGACAGATATCCCACCGGAAGACGCCATCGTCGCCGGGGAAGATATCAAGCATGAAGGGATGTAGGTGGTCCACAATCACGTTCATGTGGTCCACAGCTGTCATGGTGACCTCGATTACTACATCAAGTCCTGTAGAAGCCCAGGTAAATGTCACCTACAGCATGTTACTGTCCCCATCTCCCTGCATTCGTGATGGGGTCCCTGTTTCGAGCAGGCGTTCACGTGGATGACGGCACATCCGGACACGACCATCGACTCGGTTAACAACAAACGTGATGCATCCGTCCAGGTGACACGTTTCCAGTGATCCATGCCGCAGTCTCGGTAACGCGGTGCCAACTGCATTCGTAATTGACGACGTCATTGTGCCAACGCGGTAGCATGTAGGTTTCGTCTGCTGCGGAGCTCGATGTTCAACAATATGCGCTGAATGATGTACTCCAAAACACTTGGACCTGCAACAAAATTGCACTGTGTCAGCTTCTCTGCCACAAATCGCCACCTGTTCTGCTTCACGATTGGTAAGCCTCCTATGTCCAGGTTTTGTGATAAGACGTGGATGTTCAACACCTTGTAGATACTAACGACTGTAGCATTACGTGAGCAGCCGATTAACTTCTCCTTATCCGAGACGCTGGCTCCCGGGCGTTGGGCCAAAGCATCCTGTCCTTCGTAGAAGTCGCTTATGGCAGCACATTCCCACATATGCGCCAATAATCATCGTTAAGATGCTTCAGGTGTCGGCAAGGCTCCCAGGCCAACAACCCAACCTGAGCAGTGAGAATCCAGGTTCCTTGTATCTTTATACAGAGTGAACGTTAGTAAGACCAACAAACTGCAGGGACGGATTCCTAAGTGGAAATGGGGGGAAAAAGGTCGTATGGACATGCGGATGGAAATGCACGGCGTGCGTGCAACGACAAAAAATCGTCCCGGGACACAGTATAGAGCTCATCACATCCACGTCACAACAAATATTCAAAGTGGCTCCGTGGGATGCAATGTAGGCCATCACACGTCACGTTATGGATTACCGCACTCTTTCGCATGTTCTGGGCCTTCTTTGTTATCGTGAAGCTGGTAAAGGCTCTGCACATCTGGAACTAGTTCAGCATACACAGCGCTTTTCGGAAGCCCCAGAGGTAAAAATCAAGGGGTATTATGTCTGGTGATTTAGCAGGCCATGCTACAGGGCCCCCGCGTCCTATCCAACGTCCGGGGAAGATGTTGTTCAAGCGTCGGCGAACTGTGATGGGAAAGTGGGGTAGTGCTCCGTTTTGTAGAAACCAAATAACCTGTCGTACTTGCAAAGGTACATTCTCGAGCAGCCCAGGCTGTTTCTGTAGGAAGTCCAGGAGCGTTTCCCCGACGAGGATTTGTGGGTTAATAACCGATCAAAGTACGCGGTCGCCAAGAATCCCGGCCCACACATTGATGCTGAACCGATAAGACGCCTCAACTATTCCTCGAGGATTGTCTGTAGACCACAGATGACGATTATGCAGACTGGTGATGCTAGTTCTGGTTCAAATGGTTCAAATGGCTCTGAGCACTTTGGGACTTAACACCTGAGGTCATCAGTCCCCTAGAACTCAGAACTACTTAAACATAACTAACCTAAGGACATCGCATACATCCATGCCCGAACCAGGATGCGAACCTGCGACCGTAGCAGCAGCGCGGTTCTAGACTGAAGTGCCTAGAACCGCTCGGCCACAGCGGCCGACCTAGTTCTGGTAAGGGTTGCTTCATCGGTAAAGAGGACTGATGACGGAAATCCCGTAATTGAGATAGTCTCATGCAGACACGACCGCAAAATCCTTCCCGTAGAGGAAAATCTGCAGCTGATAATCCTTGGACTCATTGCAGATGGTAGGGATGGTAGCGATTGTCATGCATAGTACCATGTTGGTGGCCATCTTGCCTGGAGCTTGTACTAGGGTTCGTCTCAATATCCTGTCGAAGCCAGTTCTCCAAATCAGGTGTACTCACAGTACGCCGACTCCCTGCATGTTGGCCTGTCTGAAAGGACCCATGTTCACACAAAGGTTCAAAAAGGGCTTGAAATGCGTGATGTAGTTGGTGTCGCTCTATAGCCGTGCTGCCTCTCGACCGTTTTTATCTACTTGTCCATACACAAACACTATCCCGGCTTGTTCCGACATGAATACCGGGCAGCTCTGCTGCTTATAGTACGCTACATCAATCATACAGCCAGCAGTAAACAAGAAAAACACAGCATGTGTGCAGAGGAACTTTCATTCGTCAACGCCCTCTACCGTGGTAACGATGCAATTTCGGACACGTGTTCATAGGACATTTTTCCTGCCATTTCCAGCCAGGAATACATCCCTGCAGTTTGTCCGTGTTGCTAACGTTCACCCTGTATGTTAAATAGTTGCAGGGGATGCTGATACTGTTGCTATCTAAACAAATTAATTAAAAAATGTGGGTAGAAAAGCACACGGAAAACATGCTTCACAAAATGTAAAATTATTTTCTTACTGACTGTACAGCTGTTGTGGTTTCTGACGCCGGACTTCACTTCCAAGTACTTTACAGCGAAGTACATTCTGGTTTGACACGACGTGCAACCCTAAAGAGATGTTAGGTAGAACAACACCAGTGCATCTTGGAGAGGACGCAGCTAGATCCACAGAATATGGGAAAACATGCAGGCGATGGTAACTGCTGCTGCCAAACATTCGCTACGCCTTTTTGCCTTTCAAGAGGAAACGTCGCTTACGTTAGGACGTCTTTTTACTCTGTTTGGCTGATAGCACATTTTTTAAAAGTAAAATTTCTTGCAAGTTTCTCCTAAGTATGCCCACATAATGTCGAGCTTCACCACATATATGAGGACTCACTAGTAAAGTAGTCTGCTGTCAGAACTAGCGCAAAATAATGTGGCACTGGCAGAAACACGTTGTAGCGAAGGAACGGTTGTCTGAGTCGACTCTCGCCCCCTGACTTGCACTCTTCATGGATATTCATTCAGTTCGCTCTTCACGCACCGTGGGTGCAGGGAAAGTTCTTCGTAATCAGTAACGTGCAATTACACGCAACGCCATTAAATTTAAGTCCGAAGAGAGAAAAGAGGAATCGCTATCATAAAAAGTGTGCCTGAAAGGGTTGCAGAGGCCGATAGATTTGTAAGCCGTGCAATAGGGAGAATAAAATAGGCGGGGAAAAACATAGATACGAGGGTCGTTCAATAAGCAGTACAACAAATTCTACTTCTCTGCGTCTCGTCTGAAAACATGCGGAATTTGTTGCGATATTCCTTCTTCAGCCTCTATAGTTTTATGAAGTTCCGATAGGCCGCGGCGTTATATGCAGCCTACAATATGGCATCTATAATGGAGGTGCGTTCCACGCACAGAGCTGTTTCTTTTGGAGGAAAACGGAGCATCGCAGATATTCGTAGTCGCTAGCAGAATGTCTACGGAGACTTGGCACTGATAAAAAGCATGGCGAGCTGTTGGGTGAGGCGTCTGTAATCGTCACAACAAGGTCGCACAAACCTGTCCGATCTTCCACATGCCGGCCGACCGCACACAGATCGACTCCTGCGACGGTGGAACGTGCGGACACTCTCATTTGAGGTGATCGATGGATTACAATATCTCGCTGCACAACTGGACATCTTTCTTGGTAGTGCTGACACACTCATCCGCTAGGCGGGGTACTCACAGATGTGTGTCCACTAGGGTCATCATCGCCTAACTGAAGACCATACAGAGCGACGAAAGATCATCTGTGCGGAACTGCTTGCACGTTACGAGACTAATGGTGAAATTTTTTTGTCGAACATCGTCAAAGGCAATGAAACGTGCGTTCATCACTTCAAATCTTAAACAAAACAGCAATCGAAGAAGTGGCGCCACACCACTTCCGACGAAAAAGTTTAAAGCCGCACACTCAGCCAATGAAGTCAAGGTGACGTTCTCATGGTACTCAGAAAGGGTTATTTGATGTCATCTCTCAGGGTGCAACGATCAGCTGTGAAGAGAACGAACAACCGAAGTGTAGGTAGGTGTAGGTAGTCTCCTAAATGCTCTGCTAATAAAACGCAGTCCTTCGCTTGCCTTTCTCAGAACATGATCTATGTGATTGTTCCAATATAAGTTGTCCGTAAATGTAATTCCTGGGTATATAGCTGAACTGATGGCTCTTAAATTTGTGTGGTAACCGAAATTTAGAAAATTCCTTTTAGTACTCATGTGCATGACCTCACATTTTTCCTCATTCAGAGACAACTGCCACCTATCGCACAACGAATATATCATGTCTGTCATTTTGAAATTGGTTTCGATCTTCTGATGACTTGGATAAAAACAGTAAGTTACAGCATCATCTGCAAACAATGTAAGAGGGCGTCTTACATTGTCTTCTAAATCGTTTTATATAGATTAGGAGCCGCAATAATATTTCCTTGGTGGATGCCAGATATCACTTCCGTTTTAATCGATGATTTTTTAAATTCTCTTATGTTTTCCTTGTGTACTTGTTTTCCAGTCACGTGGTCGGGTGGAGCAACTGTCACATTGGTAAAGTGCAATTTAGGTCAGAGAACGTACAGTAGACGAGTGAATAACTACACGACGGTAGTGCGTGAGTGTAAGATAGGGAAGGAATAATCTGATGTGTTGGTATGTTTACATTTCTGTTGGCTACCGCGACTTGGCCACGTGTGTGGAATAGTATCAAGGGGATAATTAGTAAATGTTTCTTGTGGCCCCCATAACTATTTGATTTGGTTACAATGAAGTGCGTAACATAAAATATACGGTTTAAACTCTTGCATCTAGGAAAAGTTCAGATTTCTATGCCCTTTGATGGGATAAAGACTTGGAAAATTGTCTCCGCCATACGACAGGAAATGTTCTTCCCCCTCCCCCCCCTCCAGCTCAGTAACGTGATGGTGTGTCGGAACGCAAGAAAACTTATATTGGCAGTCATAGTCAAATGCACCACTTGCTACCCCCTCTACAGCGTACATTTTCATTTTAAAATGGAAATATTTACGCCGATACTCTTCCGCCCAGACCGAGTTCGCTTGTAGTGTCTTTGCTGAACTTGTTCTGTGTGACCTGTAGTAACTGAACGTAATGCCAATAGAAGGCATGAGCTTAAGTATAACTGTGTGCCTGCATGAAATTCGAATGAAGCCAGGTCTGAGCTTCCCTCTCAATTTCCATGCTAACGTGGCGAAAGTAAATTATGTTAACTAGAGAGACCAGTTTTGATGATGTATATTCCAACAGATACACGGCTAGTTGTTGCAATGCCATACGTATTAAATAAATATCAATTAATGTATATCCTTGATTGATTACTCCCTCCCTTCATCATAAAGAATAGGTGAAAGTTAGTCAGTACCTCAGTCGCTTGCTGGGTCGACAAAATAAAGTAAATAGAAGCTCTCGTAGGTCCCTTCTGTAGTGGTTCTAAAAGACTGCGTTATCCGTTGCCTTTAAATTTTTACCGGTTGGTTAAATCCACCCGCTAGAAATTATTAATACCCTAGCAGTAGCTCGCAGGGGCCTGTAATTTCGTGGAGCACATGAATTTGTTAGACCAGTACAACAGAGGGTAACCTGCAGAAGCTGTAGGACGTGGTAAGCGACGGTAACCTTCCTACCAGGTCGAGGTTTACCAGTACCACTAGTAGTAAGGTTACGTTGCATGTTACAGAATTATAGAATATATGTTAAGCTCAGGCATTACGACCTCTTTGGAGAACAACAAAGATTTTGGGGAACTCGGTCTGTTCGTCCATGGTACAGAGCGCCGTAGAAAATGTTGCTCAGAATGATGTACTGTTCCTTGACCACTCGATAACATTCCGAACTGTACTTTGGTGCTAAAATGCGAGCTTATGCAGTATCGAACCAGATTTGTTACTGGATTCAGAAGTTCCAAGCAGACATAATTCAACACTTCGTTCTCAACGCAACAAAATCGACAGTTGTAAACTGTATTTCTAGCTTAAGTCAAGGGTGTGTTCTACGGTCGCCATTATTTACAAGTCATGTTAAAGATCTATTGGATACGGTTGGAGGCTCCGTGAGTCTATTCGCGAATGATGCTCTCGTCTATTGAAAGGCGGCAACTCCAGAAGGCTGCAGAGGGTCACATTCGTTGGAGGGACTGGGAATTGATCCCAAACATAAATAAATATACCGTATTTGGCGTAAATAGCTAAAGTTCCATTACTATTTGATGACGGTGTTGATGACAATTTACTAGAAACAGTAACTACTATAAAACGCCTAGGAGTAACCACGTGGAGCAGCATGAAGTGGCATGACAACACAAAACGAATCGTAGAAAAAGTAAATGTCAGATACACATTCATTGGGACAATCTTAAGGAAATGTAATTGATCCACGAACTAACTGTTCACGGCTACTCGTTGATTTGGCTCAGTGTGCTTAAACAGAAAAGAAATAAAAGAGAAAGCATACGTTTGTAACATGTCTGGCAGTTGGATATACGTCCTAATTTCGTTCCCCCTCCGTGTCTCTGCCCATCTGCTTCTCCTTCCCTTCTTTCTGTCCATCCCCTCCACCTTCGTCTCTCTTTCCATTTTCACCTTTCCCCTCTCTCTCCAAATTCTCTTGCCTCCCCTCCTCCCCACTACCTGTCCACCACCTGCTGCCCCCTTTCGCTGTCCATCTTCTTCTCTACCTAGCTCTCCATCCCCTACCACTCCCCGCTTCTCTGCCCCTCTCCTCCTTTCGGTTTTCTCCGTCGATTTCCTCGCACCAATCTAACCATCTCTTTTCCTCCCTTTCTCTGACCTTGAGCCTTGTTGACTGTTATTCCAAATACTGATTCTGATAGAAGAAGTCTAATCAGAAGCCAATAAGTCAAAAATACACTGATAAGCCAAAACGTTATAACCTTTACCTGCCGTGACGTTGGATTCCGCCTGATGGCGCTGTGGGAATGTGACACACAAATAGATGTATATGGGGCAGACACGGACGGGGGATCACCCTAGCTAAGATATGGGTTGTGAACTAGAAAAGCCTTTGAAGTAAGCTACTTTGACAAACAGAAGATTATTATTACTCAGAGCCGGTGAACGAGTAACTCGAAAAAGGCGAAGCTGGTCGAATGTTCACGTGTTACTGTCGTGAATATCTACAGAAACAGGTAGAAGGACAGTGAAATTACCACTAGACAGTGGGATTCGGAGGCTTGTCAGCTTGGCAAAGTATGGTGGATGGTGATTTGTGGCATCTCTGCCAAGGGGGCACAATGCTACTTTACGCACAAGTGTTTCGAAGCACACTATTCATAGTATGTTGTTGAACATGGAACTCCGCGGCAGACCACTTCTACGTGTTCATATGTAGAGCCAAAGACAACGTTAATTACGTTTGCACTGAGCACAGGACTGTCGGGATTCAACCGTCGATCAATGGCCACGTGTTGGCTCTTCGGTTGAATCACATTTTCGATACACTAGCTCGATGGTCGTCCCCGCAAACGCCGTAATCGAGGTGAAAGGCGGCTCAAAACGCGCATCGCGTGACGCACACAGGCTGGTGGCAGCAGTAACATGTTATGAGAGACATTCTCCTGCGCTGGCACGTAACCTGTTGTAGAAATCTAAGATACGTCAACAGCTGCGACCTACTCGCATCTCTTCATGCCAGACGTCTTCCCCTACATCGATGTCATCTTTGAGCAGTATAACTGTCTGTGTCTCGGAGCCAGAACGGTACTATAATGGTTTGAGGAGCATTGTAGTGTACTCACGTTGATGTCACGGCGACCAAATTCGCCAAATATACATCTTATGGAACCAGTCTGGGTCGTTTTCGGGTGCCACCACAGCGTACGCAAATCAGCGGCCCATTATATACGCGAATTACACTACTAGCCATTAAAATTACTACACCACGAACATGACGTGCTACAGACGCAAAATTTAACCGACAGTAAGAAGATGCTGTGATATGCAAATGATTAGCTTTTCAGAGCATTCACACAAGCGGCGACACCGACAACGTGCTGGCATGAGGAAAGTTTCCAACCGATTTCTCATACACAAACAGCAGTTGACCGACGTTGCCTGGAGAAACGTTGTGGTGATGCCTCATGTAAGGAGGAGAAATGCGTACCATCACGTTTCCGACTTCGATAAAGGTCGTATTGTAGCCTATCGCGATTGCGGTTTATCGTATCGAGACATTGCTGCTCGCGTTGGTCGAGATCCAATGACTGTTAGCAGAATATGGAATCGGTGGGTTCAGGAGGGTACTAAGGAACGCCGTGCTGGATCCCAACGGCCTCGTATCACTAGCAGTCTAGATGACAGGCATTTTATCAGCATGGCTATAACGGATCTTGCAGCCACGTCTCGATCTCTGAGTCAACAGATGGGAACGTTTGCAAGACAACAACCATTTGCATCTCGGAGACCATGGCTACGATTACACTTGACGCTGCATCACAGACAGCAGCGCTTGCGATGGTGTACTTGATGACGAACCTGGGTGCACGAATGTCAAAACGTCATTTTTTGGATGAATTCAGGTTCTGTTTACAGCACCATGATGACCGCATCCGTGTTTGGCGACATCGTGGTGAACGCACTTTGGAAGCGTGTATTCGTCATAGCCATACTGGCGTGTCACCCGGCGTCGTGGTATGGGGTGCCATTGGTTACACGTCTCGGTCACCTCTTGTTCGCATTGACGTCACTTTGAACAGTGGACGTATCATTTCAAATGTGTTACGATCCGTGGCTCTACCCTTCAATCGATCCCTGCGAAACCCTACATTTGAGCAGGATAATGCACGACCGCATGTTGCAGGTCCTGTACGGGCCTTTCTGGATACAGAAAATGTTCGACTGCTGCCCTAGCGAGCACATTCTCCAGATCTCTCACCAGTTGAAAACGTCCGGTCAATGGTGGCCGAGCAACTGGCTCGTCACAATACGCCAGTCACTACTCTTGATGAACTGTGGTATCGTGTTGAAGCTGCATGAGCATCTGTAGCTGTTCACGCCATCCAAGCTCTGTTTGACTCAATGCCCAGGCGTATGACGGCTGTTATTACGGCCAGAGGTGGTTGTTCTGGGTACTGATTTCTCAGGATCTATGCACCCAAATTGCGTGAAAATGTAATCACATGTCGGTTCTAGTAAAATAAATTTGTCCAATGAATACCCGTTTATCATCTGCATTTCTTCTTGGTGTAGCAATTTTAATGACCAGTAGTGTACATCACCTGTGCTGCGCATACTCTGAAGAGGCAAAGGAATTGGTACACCTGCCTAGTACCGTGTAAGGTCCCCGCGAGCACGCAGAAGTGCCGCAGCACGACGTGGCATGGATTCGATTAATGTCTGAAGTAGTGTTGGTGGGAATTGACTCATGAATCCTGCAGTGCTGTCCACAAATGTGTAAGAGTACGAGGGGCTGGAGATACCCTGATATGCACGGTACATGGATTCATGAGGTTGTCTGCGTACCCGTATACGTCTATCCACTCGATACAATTTGAAACGAGACTCGCCGACCAGGCAACATGTTTCCGGTCATCAACAGTCAAATGTTGATGTTGACGGGTCCAGGCGAGGCGTAAAGCTTTGTGTCGTGCAGTCATCAAGGGTACACGAGTGGGCTTTCGGCTCCGAAAGCCCATGAAATTTCGTTGAATGGTTCGCACGCTGACACTTGTTGATGGCCCAGCATTGAAATCTCTAGCAATTTACGGAAGTGTTGCACTTTGTCACGATGAACGATTCTCTTCAGTCGTTGTGGTTGCCCTTCTTGCAGGATCTCTTCCGGCCGCAGCGATATCGGAGATTCGATGTTTTACCGGATTCCTAATATTCACGGCACACTCGTGAAATGCTCGTACGGGAAAATACCAACTTGATCGCTGCCTCGCGGATGCTGTGTCCCATTGCTCGTGCGCCGGCTATAACACCACAATCAGACTCATTTAAATCTTGAAATTTCCTGGTAGATTAAAACTGTTAGCCGGACAGAGACTCGAAGTCAGGACCTTTGCCTTTCGCCGGCAAGTGCACTACCTACTCACGTACCGTCCTCACAGCTTTACTTCCGCCAGCGCCTCGTCTCCTACCTTTCAAACTTCACAGAAGCTCTCCCTCGATGCTGGAGGACTGATCACTTAAACCTCGATAACCTGCCATTGTAGCAGCAGTAACCGATCTAACAACTGCCCCAGACAGTTGTTGTCTTTGGCGCTTCAGTGTATTATGTCACATACCTCTGCACACCTACCGACAAACCGTCGGACCCCTGATAACCAGCTATGTATTTCGTTCCAAGGACGGACAAACAAACTATTACGCAGGTGGTCATAATGTTTCGGTTCTTTAGTGTACAACTTCTCTGTTTTCTATGAAAATCGACTCCGAGGAAGGAAACAAGATAGCACATTGTTCCGTATATAATGTTAATGAGAAAGAACGTATATGGCAGAAACGATATGTGTAATAGTTCAAATATTCTTGTGTCGTAGTTAAAAGTGATAGCGAGAAAGAAAACAAACTGGACATTTTCACATCTGAGTCACAGCACAGCATTTTATTTCTCGAAATCGTTACAAACATTGTAAACTGTTTATTAAAAAAATATGGCCAACGTTTCACTATTATTTATGTTATTTATATATCCGAATATGTCCGAATAGTATTGTGTATAAACCTGAAGTAAATAGGTCAAGAAATTTTCGAGATTTATCTATAGCGGATACTCTTTTATCAAAAGCCTCATGTACGTTTGTTCAAAATATTAAATCTCCGAAAGTTCTTCACTCATTCTTTTGTAATTTTGACGCAATGTAGCATTCAAATACGTGCGTGTTTTTATGTACCTACTGGATCGCAAAAAACTCGCTTGTCAGGTTCTTGAGTACTATTCGGCAGCCTGGCAACCTTACCCTAATAAGCGAAATAGAACAGTTAGAGGAGATCCAATTATGAGAGCCGCGTTTCAACTGGGAACGTACGAGTATTACGAGCTATAGCGTTACGGAAGTGCTCAACCAATTGCGGTGGCAGTCGCTACCGCAGAGGCGGTGTGCATCACGGAGAGGATTACTGTGGAAATTTGAAGAACTTACGTCCCGCAAAGAGTTGAGCAACATATTACTTTCTCCCACGTACATCTCGTGAAATGACCGCGACGAAAAGATTCGAGAAATCAGAGTTCACACCGAGCTTTACGGGAAGACGTTCTTCCCACGCGTCATTCGTGAAAGGGAAACCCAGAAAGCATTACAACTATTAAATAACCTCATTTCCATCGGACATATAAGATTTCACCTTCCGCCTCATCTAATTAAACTATATCATAACAGTATATTGACGTCAATAGTGGGTTACAGCTAGGGAGTCTGGGCTCACAGGCTCAAGAGGGTGGTGCCCGCCGTGACGGTGAGAAGAGTACAAAGAAACATGCTACTAAGATCTGTAGGGGCGTATAGAACATCCCCGGGGGGGAGCCCTGTTAATCATAATGGGGCTCTGTCCCCTGGATATAAAGATAAGAGAGCAGGCCGCATGGTATTAGGCCAAGAAAGATAATATTACAAAAGTAGAGGAAATTATGGGAGCACCTGTTAGGGACAAGGGGGAGATAAGGGTGAGGGGTGAGGATCTATGGCAGGAGTTATAGGAGACAGACGAAACTTGTAGAAGAACTTTTCAGTTCCTACCAAATGTAAAGGAAAGAATGAGAAGGAAATACTTTGACCCAACTCGGGGACTGTTCCACTTCCTCACTGGTCATGGCCCCTATCCGACATATCTATGATGTCGGTTTGGGAAAAGGGCGACGCCCGCATGTGACTGTGGCGCATCAGAGAGTACTCCTGACCATGTGGTTTACGAGTGCCCCCTTTTCGATGATGTAGCAGCCGCACTAAGACAACAACTACCAAGTAACAACACCTACGACCTACTCAGACAAGAGGAGACCTTTCAGGGACTGAACACGCTAGCCAACGAGGTATCACAAAAAGTATTAACAACTTTCCTGAGAGACCTTCGTGACTAGTTAGGATAGTAATCACCGATAGGATCCAGCACTCCAATCCCGTACCCCCTGTTCGTGCATAGGTCGACTAAACAGTTGGAATCCGCCACGTGCAGGACTAGGGGGACTGGGGTGATCTTCTTCACGAACTGAGACAGCGCACCGACTATGACGTAGAATAGGAGTAGATTTTAGTTAAATAGAATGGGATAGAAAATTAGGAACCTGCAGCGATAGTTAACTCCTTGCCTGCCCTGTGCCAGGGGCATGCTCATAGGGATTAGCTCTATGAGCCAGGCACCCAAGTAGGTTTATACACTCCTGGAAATTGAAATAAGAACACCGTGAATTCATTGTCCCAGGAAGGGGAAACCTTATTGACACATTCCTGGGGTCAGATACATCACATGATCACACTGACAGAACCACAGGCACATAGACACAGGCAACAGAGCTTGCACAATGTCGGCACTAGTACAGTGTATATCCACCTTTCGCAGCAATGCAGGCTGCTATTCTCCCATGGAGACGATCGTAGAGATCCTGGATGTAGTCCTGTGGAACAGCTTGCCATGCCATTTCCACCTGGCGCCTCAGTTGGACCAGCGTTCGTGCTGGACGTGCAGACCGCGTGGGACGACGCTTCATCCAGTCCCAAACATGCTCAATGGGGGACAGATCCGGAGATCTTGCTGGCCAGGGTAGTTGACTTACACCTTCTAGAGCACGTTGGGTGGCACGAGATACATGCGGACGTGCATTGTCCTGTTGGAACAGCAAGTTCCCTTGCCGGTCTAGGAATGGTAGAACGATGGGTTCGATGACGGTTTGGATGTACCGTGCACTATTCAGTGTCCCCTCGACGATCACCAGCGGTGTACGGCCAGTGTAGGAGATCGCTGCCCACACCATGATGCCGGGTGTTGGCCTTGTGTGCCTCGGTCGTATGCAGTCCTGATTGTGGCGCTCACCTGCACGGCGCCAAACACGCATACGACCATCATTGGCACCAAGGCAGAAGCGACTCTCATCGCTGAAGACGACACGTCTCCATTCGTCCCTCCATTCACGCCTGTCGCGACACCACTGGAGGCGGGCTGCACGATGTTGGGGCGTGAGCGGAAGACGGCCTAACGGTGTGCGGGACCGTAGCCCAGCTTCATGGAGACGGTTGCGAATGGTCCTCGCCGATACCCCAGGAGCAACAGTGTCCCTAATTTGCTGGGAAGTGGCGGTGCGGTCCCCTACGGCACTGCGTAGGATCCTACGGTCTTGGCGTGCATCCGTGCGTCGCTGCGGTCCGGTCCCAGGCCGACGGGCACGTGCACCTTCCGCCGACCACTGGCGACAACATCGATGTACTGTGGAGAAATCACGCCCTACGTGTTGAGCAATTCGGCGGTACGTCCACCCGGCCTCCCGCATGCCCACTATACGCCCTCGCTCAAAGTCCGTCAACTGCACATACGGTTCACGTCCACGCTGTCGCGGCATGCTACCAGTGTTAAAGACTGCGATGGAGCTCCGTATGCCACGGACTACTGGCTGACACTGACGGTGGCGGTGCACAAATGCTGCGCAGCTAGCGCCATTCGACGGCCAACACCGCGGTTCCTGGTGTGTCCGCTGTGCCGTGCGTGTGATCATGGCTTGTACAGCCCTCTCGCAGTGTCCGGAGCAAGTATGGTGGGTCTGACACACCGGTGTCAATGTGTTCTTTTTTCCATTTCCAGGAGTGCATTAACACTGGCACATATGTAACGCTGCAGGCAGTCAACACTAATTACTCATAGATATTAGAAATTATGCTAACAGTAGAAGTAGTCTGCCCATTAAATAAAAATGTAGTAAAGTAAATATGTAGTAGCTGCTATTATTATAACACTAAGAAAATTAAGAGCCACAAAGCATTAAGGAGGCGGGTTACTTTGTATAATTATTATTATTATTATGGAAATAAAGAATTTAAAGAAAGAGGGGGGGGGGGAGTTAATGGTACCAGCATCCCCCTCAGTTACCCCATAAGATGTCTTGCGGAGTATAGATGGAGAAGCAGATAAATAAGATGGAAAACATGTACACGAGCGACGGCTAACTACGAAGCACTACTGTGACCCGGTGTTGCAAGAAGTTCTTCGAAACGTATCTCAAGTACGCTGGAGCGGCGGCAGACTTGAGTTGAGCAACACGGTGGAGACGCTGAATGAGAGCTGCAGATGGTGTAATACTGGGAGCGCTGTGTTTTGCGGCGGCACGTGACGGCGGACTGCCACGACCAGTGGCCGAGTAGCAGGCACGTGTTCCTAGCCGCAGCTGCACGGAAACGGAATACCGCCGAAGGCAGTCACTCACTATCCAATGAAAGAATAAAAAATACATCAACGACGTGGAATCATTTTCAATTTCCAGAATTTTCAATTCCCATAAATATTCCACATTTCACTTAACTGCTCTTTCAGCGTGACTTCTTGTGAATTATACAATGAATGTTATATCTACATCTACATCCCTACTCCGCAAGCCACCCGACGGTGTGTGGTGGCGGGCACTTTGGGTACCTATATCTATTCTTCCTTCTATTCCAGTCTCGTATTGTTCGTGGAAAGAAAGATTGTCGGTATGCCTCTGCGTGGGCTCTAATCTCTCTGATTTTATCCTCATGGTCTCTTCACGAGACATAGGGGATGGCGGGACAAGATGGGGAAGCTAACTTTAAACCCTTAGAAAGGGGACAAAAATAAACAAATTCAAGTAGGTTTGACTATCATTTGTTTACTTAACCATTGAATTACAATAGCATGCAAATAAACCTGCAGACTTGTTACATTTAGTTAGAAATATCTCGATTTGAAACATAAACTACCAATTCCCTGCCTTGCTCCATATGCGGGGTAAGATGGGGAACTAGCATGAATTCATCTCTAAAGCTCAAATAAGGACTGGAATAACGAAATCATGTGACGATAAGGTTTCGAAACATGGTTCTGCGAATTTTAGAATCAGGTATTACGTTTTATTTAGGCCTCTTAGTTTCACATAGTACACAAGTGTGGACAGCCTCGTCATCATCACTTTCTATCCCTGCACAAGTGTCGTGGGCCCAGCGTCCGCAGGTAATACACCGTATCTAGCCTCCTTCAGAGACGTCATAGCAGTACAAACCTTCTTCAATCTCTTCCTCGTTGTCATTCGACCTCAGTTTATTATCCCTTGAGCATGAAAGGGTGGTTAAGACGTCAGTAACGTTCGTCACTTTTTCGTTGTCATTATGTCCTTTTGGTGGTATCCCAGGTTTATTAAACATCATTGAGAAGAGTTTTTGTGTATATGCAGCACGTTTTGTGACTCCTTTTCGTTTAATTTTTTCAGATGGTTCACTCCTATAAGGAGATTCGGTTAAACCAAAGGGTTTTCCACGCCTGTTAGATGGTAAACACACTATTGATTGGTCCTAACATTTTCACAACTGTATAGCCAGGATTAGCACGTTTATTTGCCACATGTCGTTCAATCGTTGTCTGTGGCACGTTGAACTGTCGAGAAGCCCTGAAAGAACCCATATGACCTTCTATAATAGCATTTACAACGCCTTCCATTGACTCCAATGGCCAATCTTGCCTAGACGTTTGTCGCCGATACTTGCTAACCATCTGAAATAAAACACGCGGAACGTACTATTGAGTCAGATCGTTCCTGGTAATCTATATTATATAGTATATATCATTTTTCCAATGATCAGTCGTTAAAGCATAGCAAGAATACTGACTTTGCACGTTTTGTGTATTGTTATTCACCATATAGCCTAAGGCATACTTTGTAATTAATTAGGAAGCGTTGGAATAACGAATAGCATTCTATTTACAATTGTATTCAACGTATAATGTACGTGTTCAAAACCTGCAACGAGGTAAACACATGAGACGATAAGAACGTAATGGTTGGCCAAATAGTAGGGGCAGGACGGGGAAGCTCCCCATCTTGCCCCACCCCGTCTTGCCCCCTACCATGCTGTCAGGTTATGTTACTCCTACATGAACACTATTTAGTGAACATTGACTACTGACACAGCAGTTTACTGTTAATATGACGTACTATCCAGTGCTATACATACAGTCTGGACAAATGTTCACGAAACACATGTTTTAGGACCTCGAAAGGTGTAAAACATTGCAAATCAGTATAACAACTGTACGTACCTTGCAAAGCTCACAGAAACCGCTGCGAAACTAAGGTTCAACAATGTCAACATACTGGGACCTGTGTATTGATGATGCTGACGTGGCTATCCACAGATGGCAGCACTCTAACTGTAGCTTATAGCTCTTCCCCGTCTTACCCCACCTCCCCGTCTTGTCCCGCCTTCCCCTACGTAGGAGGGAGCAATATACTGCTTGACTCTTCGGTGAAGGTATGGTCTCGAAACTTCAACAAAAGCCCGTACCGAGCTACTGAGCGTCTCTCCTGCAGAGTCTTCCACTGGAGTTTATCTATCATCTCCGTAACGCTTTCGCGATTACTAAATGATCCTGTAACGAAGCGCGCTGCTCTCCGTTGGATCTTCTCTATCTCTTCTATCAACCCTATCTGGTACGGATCCCACACTGGTGGGCTATATTCAAGCAGTGGGCGAACAAGTGTACTGTAACCTGCTTCCTTTGTTTTCGAATTGCATTTCCTTAGGATTCTTCCAATGAATCTGTCTGGCATCTGCTTCACCGACGATCAACTTTATATGATCATTCTATTTTAAATTACTCCTAATGCCTACTCCCAGATAATTTGTGGATTTAACTGCTTCCAGTTGCTGACCTGCTATATTGTAGCTAAATGATAAGGGATCTTTCTTTCTATGTATTCGCAGCACATTACACTTGTCTACATTGAGATTCAATTGCCACTCCCTGCACCATGCGTCAATTCTCTGCAGGTCCTCCTATATTTCAGTACAATTTTCCATTGTTACAACCTATCGATATACCACAGCATCATCCGAAAAAAGCCTCAGTGAACTTCCGATGTTATCCACAAGGTCATTTATATGTATTGTGAATAGCAACGGTCCTACGACACTCCCCTGCGGCACACCTGAAATCACTCTTACTTCGGAAGACTTCTCTCCATTGAGAATGACATGCTGCGTTCTGCTATCTAGGAACTCTTCAATCCAATCACACAATTGGTCTGATAGTTCATGTGCTCTTACTCTGTTCATTAAACGTCTGTGGGGAAATGTATCGAACGCCTTGCGGAAGTCAAGAAACACGGCAACTACCTGGGAACCCGTGTCTATGGCCCTCTGAGTCTCGTCGACGAATAGAGCGAGCTGGGTTTCACATGATCGTCTTTTTCGAAACCCATGCTGATTCTTACAGAGTAGATTAGTCTCCAGAAAAGTCATTATATTCGAACATAATACGTGTTCCAAAATTCTACAACTATTTCTGACAAACAGTTGAAGCAAACATTCTCAGAGGAAAGATAATGAAGACATAGAACGCTAATGAAATGTAATGGGTAATCATTTGTCTTATAGAAGTATTTTAACAAAAAATAATATAAGAGAGAAAGAGGAATTAATTCGAAAATGTGCAAATAAACAATTCATTGAGCAGTGTCTGCTGTAAATAATCTTGGAACGGACCTGCCATCTAGAAATTTTAAAATGTAGAATATAGCTTTAAAAATGCCTGATTTTAGAAAATGTTTGACATTTTACTTTTTTATTGGAAAATTTACTTGGATTGTCCTTCATTTTGGACCATCTACACTCCTGGAAATGGAAAAAAGAACACATTGACACCGGTGTGTCAGACCCACCATACTTGCTCCGGACACTGCGAGAGGGCTGTACAAGCAATGATCACACGCTCCCTGCCGCCGTTGGATAAGCAGCTGCAGCAGCAAGTCGTATAACCCTAGCTTACTTATTTGTTAGATAGTTTAATTAATTTCTTTGCGTGTTTTTGGGTACTTGCATTGTTTAATTCATATATTTCGGGCGTATTATAGTATTTGAGGGTTGTAGCATCGCGAATTAGTACCTGAATAGTGCAAATTCGCGTAGTCGTCTGTCTTCTGTTTTTGTTGTGAACGGCCAGTGTCGGTTGGCCAGTCAGTGTGCTCCCTGCCGCCGTTGGATAAGCAGCTGCAGCAGCAAGTCGTATAACCCTAGCTTACTTATTTGTTAGATAGTTTAATTAATTTCTTTGCGTGTTTTTGGGTACTTGCATTCTTTAATTCATATATTTCGGGCGTATTATAGTATTTGACAGTTGTAGCATCGCGCTTTAGTGTTTACTTCGTAGATTCTTATTTAAATTGCGTGTGAGTTTCGTATAGGAGGTGCAATTTCGAGTTTTAGTTACTGTAATCGTAAATTCAGCAGATTGTAGCGCAGTCGTTAGGCATTTGTACAGGTTAGTTGATACATTCTTTGCGTGTTCCGCTTGCGTTATCTAGGCACCGACTCGTGTTTCAGTAACTGTTGTTAAACATCGATTAGAATGGACAGGGACTGCGATTGCTGTGTTCGGATGAGGGCTGACTTGGCATCCCTTCGCTCACAGCTGCAATCGGCGCTGACTTCGGTCGCGCAGCTTGAGGCTGTTGCCAATGGGCACCATTGTGGGGAGCCGGACTCGGGTATCACGGGGATGTCAACCTCATCCCGTCTGTCCCCAGATCGGTCTGCCGCTGTGGTTGCCCCGGTTGCTGCCCGCAGTGGGGCTGAGCCCTCGCCTGTGGTTGATTGGGAGGTCGTTCCAAGGCGTGGCAGGCAGCGAAAGGCGTCCCCGGAAGCTGATCAGAAAGCCTCCCCGGTGCGTCTGACAAACCGGTTTCAGGCACTGTCTCTGGCTGAGCCAGATGCAGCTGCCTGCCCTGTTTCAGAGGATCATTCTCAGCCTTCAAGGTCCGGGCAATCGCAGAGGTTGGGCTTACTGGTAGTTGGGGGCTCCAATGTTAGGCGCGTAATGGGGCCCCTTAGGGATATGGCGGCTAAGGAGGGGAAGAAATCCAGTGTGCACTCCGTGTGCATTCCGGGAGGAGTCATTCCTGATGTGGAAAGGGTCCTTCCGGATGCCATGAAGAGCACAGGGTGCAGCCAGCTGCAGGTGGTGGCACATGTCGGCACTAATGACGTGTGTCGCTTTGGATCTGAGGAAATTCTCTCTGGATTCCAGCGGCTATCTGATTTGGTGAAGGCTGCCGGTCTTGCTTACGAGATGAAGGCAGAGCTCACCATCTGCAGCATCGTTGACAGAACCGACTGCGGACCTTTGGTGCAGAGCCGGGTGGAGGGTCTGAATCAGAGGCTCAGACGGTTTTGCGACCGTATTGGCTGCAGATTCCTTGACTTGCGCCATAGGGTGGAGGGGTTTCGGGTTCCGCTGAATAGGTCAGGAGTTCACTACACTCAGCTGGCGGCTACACGGGTAGCGGAGGCTGTGTGGCGTGGACTGGGCGGTTTTTTAGGTTAGAAGGCCTCGGGAAAGTGCGGGATGGGCTGCAATGTCAAAGGGTGCTTGGCAATTACAGGACGTGCTTGGATCAAGGAACAGTCGGAATTATAGTTGTAAACTGTTGAAGTTGCGCTGGAAAAGTCCCTGAGCTTCAAGCGCTAATAGAAAGCACAGAAGCTGATATCGTTATAGGTACAGAAAGCTGGCTAAAGCCTGAAATAAGTTCTGCAGAAATTTTTACGAAGTCTCAGACGGTGTTCAGGAAAGATAGATTAGGCAGAATTGGTGGTGGAGTGTTGGTGTCTGTCAGTAGTGGTTTATCTTGTAGTGAAGTCGAAGTAGATACTCCGTGCGAATTGGTGTGGGTGGAGGTTATACTTAACAGCCGAATTAAGTTAATAATTGGCTCCTTCTACCGACCCCCAGACTCCGATGATACAGTTGCGGAACAGTTCAGAGAAAGTTTGAGTCTCGTAACAAATAAATACCCCACTCATACGGTTATAGTTGGTGGGGACTTCAACCTACCCTCGGTATGTTGTCAAAAATACTTGTTCAAAACCGGTGGTAGGCAGAAAACGTCTTCCGAGATTGTTCTAAATGCATTCTCCGAAAATTATTTAGAGCAGTTAGTCCACGAACCCACGCGAATTGTAAATGGTTGCGAAAACACACTTGACCTCTTGGCCACAAACAATCCAGAGCTGATAGAGAGCATCATGACTGATACAGGGATTAGTGATCACAAGGTCATTGTAGCTAGGCTCAATACCATTTCTTCCAAATCCATCAGAAACAAACGCAAAATAATTTTATTTAAAAAAGCGGATAAAGTGCCACTAGAAGCCTTCCTAAAAGACAATTTCCATTCCTTCCGAACTGACTATGCGAATGTAGACGAGATGTGGCTCAAATTCAAAGATATAGTAGCAACAGCAATTGAGATATTCATACCTCATAAATTGGTAAGAGATGGAACGGATCCCCCGTGGTACACAAAAAAGGTCCGAACGCTGTTGCAGAGGCAACGGAAAAAGCATGCGAAGTTCAGAAGAACGCGAAATCCTGAAGATGGGCTAAAATTTACAGACGCGCGAAATTTGGCACGTACTTCGATGCGAGATGCCTTTAATAGGTTCCACAACGAAACATTGTCTCGAAATTTGGTAGAAAATCCGAAGAAATTCTGGTCGTATGTAAAGTACACAAGCGGCAAGACGCAGTCAATACCTTCGCTGCGCAGTGCCGATGGTACTGTTATCGACGACTGTGCCGCTAAAGCGGAGTTATTGAACGCAGTTTTCCGAAATTCCTTCACCAGGGAAGACGAATGGAATATTCCAGAATTTGAAACACGAACATCTGCTAGCATGAGTTTCTTAGAAGTAGATACCTTAGGGGTTGCGAAGCAACTCAAATCGCTTCATACGGGCAAGTCTTCAGGTCCAGATTGTATACCGATTAGGTTCCTTTCAGATTACGCTGATACTATAGCTCCCTACTTAGCACTCATATACAACCGCTCGCTCACCGATAGATCTGTACCTACAGATTGGAAAATTGCACCAGTGTTCAAGAAGGGTAGTAGGAGTAATCCATTTAACTACAGACCTATATCATTGACGTCGGTTTGCAGTAGGGTTTTGGAGCATATACTGTATTCAAACATTATGAATCACCTCGAAGGGAACGATCTATTGACACGTAATCAGCATGGCTTCAGAAAACATCGCTCTTGTGCAACGCAGCTAGCTCTTTATTCGCACGAAGTAATGGCCGCTATCGACAGGGGATCTCAAGTTGATTCCGTATTTCTAGATTTCCGGAAAGCTTTTGACACCGTTCCTCACAAGCGACTTCTAATCAAGCTGCGGAGCTATGGGGTATCGTCTCAGTTGTGCGACTGGATTCGTGATTTCCTGACAGGAAGGTCGCAGTTCGTAGTAATAGACGGCAAATCATCGAGTAAAACTGAAGTGATATCAGGTGCTCCCCAGGGAAGCGTCCTGGGACCTCTACTGTTCCTGATCTATATAAATGACCTGGGTGACAATCTGAGCAGTTCTCTTAGGTTGTTCGCAGATGATGCTGTAATTTACCGTCTAGTAAGGTCATCCGAAGACCAGTATCAGCTGCAAAGCGATTTAGAAAAGATTGCTGTATGGTGTGTCAGGTGGCAGTTGACGCTAAATAACGAAAAGTGTGAGATGATCCACATGAGTTCCAAAAGAAATCCGTTGGAATTCGATTACTCGATAAATAGTACAATTCTCAACGCTGTCAATTCAACTAAGTACCTGTGTGTTAAAATTACAAACAACTTCAGTTGGAAGGACCACATAGATAATATTGTCGGGAAGGCGAGCCAAAGGTTGCGTTTCATTGGCAGGACACTTAGAAGATGCAACAAGTCCACTAAAGAGACAGCTTACACTACACTCGTTCGTCCTCTGTTAGAATATTGCTGCGCAGTGTGGGATCCTTACCAGGTGGGATTGACGGAGGACATCGAGAGGGTGCAAAGAAGGGCAGTTCGTTTTGTATTATCGCGTTATAGGGGAGAGAGTGTGGCAGATATGATACACGAGTTGGGATGGAAGTCATTACAGCATAGACGTTTTTCGTCGCGGCGAGAGCTTTTTACGAAATTTCAGTCACCAACTTTCTCTTCCGAATGCGAAAATATTTTGTTGAGCCCAACCTACATAGGTAGGAATGATCATCAGAATAAAATAAGAGAAATCAGAGCTCGAACAGAAAGGTTTAGGTGTTCGTTTTTCCCGCTCGCTGTTCGGGAGTGGAATAGTAGAGAGATAGTATGATTGTGGTTCGATGAACCCTCTGCCAAGCACTTAAATGTGAATTGCAGAGTAGTCATGTAGATGTAGATGTAGAAACAGCGGACACACCAGGAACCGCGGTGTTGGCCGTCGAATGGCGCTAGCTGCGCAGCATTTGTGCACCGCCGCCGTCAGTGTCAGCCAGTTTGCCGTGGCATACGGAGCTCCATCGCAGTCTTTAACACTGGTAGCATGCCGCGACAGCGTCGACGTGAACCGTATGTGCAGTTGACGGACTTTGAGCGAGGGCGTATAGTGGGCATGTGGGAGGCCGGGTGGACGTACCGCCGAATTGCTCAACACGTGGGGCGTGAGGTCTCCACAGTACATCGATGTTGTCGCCAGTGGTCGGCGGAAGGTGCACGTGCCCGTCGACCTGGGACCGGACCGCAGCGACGCACGGATGCACGCCAAGACCGTAGGATCCTACGCAGTGCCGTAGGGGACCGCACCGCCACTTCCCAGCAAATTAGGGACACTGTTGCTCCTGGGGTATCGGCGAGTACCATTCGCAACCGTCTCCATGAAGCTGGGCTACGGTCCCGCACACCGTTAGGCCGTCTTCCGCTCACGCCCCAACATCGTGCAGCCCGCCTCCAGTGGTGTCGCGACAGGCGTGAATGGAGGGACGAATGGAGACGTGTCATCTTTAGCGATGAGAGTCGCTTCTGCCTTGGTGCCAATGATGGTCGTATGAGTGTTTGGCGCCGTGCAGGTGAGCGCCACAATCAGCACTGCATACGACCGAGGCACACAGGGCCAACACCCGGCATCATGGTGTGGGGAGCGATCTCCTACACTGGCCGTACACCTCTGGTGATCGTCGAGGGGACACTGAATAGTGCACGGTACATCCAAACCGTCATCGAACCCATCGTTCTACCATTCCTAGACCGGCAAGGGAACTTGCTGTTCCAACAGCACAATGCACGTCCGCATGTATCTCGTGCCACCCAACGTGCTCTAGAAGGTGTAAATCAACTACCCTGGCCAGCAAGATCTCCGGATCTGTCCCCCATTGAGCATGTTTGGGACTGGCTGAAGCGTCGTCTCGCGCGGTCTGCACGTCCAACACGAACGCTGGTCCAACTGAGGCGCCAGGTGGAAATGGCATGGCAAGCCGTTCCACAGGACTACATCCAGCATCTCTACGATCGTCTCCATGGGAGAATAGCAGCCTGCATTGCTGCGAAAGGTGGATATACACTGTACTAGTGCCGACATTGTGCATGCTCTGTTGCCTGTGTCTATGTGCCTGTGGTTCTGTCAGTATGATCATGTGATGTATCTGGCCCCAGGAATTTGTCAATAAAGTTTCCCCTTCCTGGGATAATGAATTCACGGTGTTCTTATTTCAATTTTCAGGAGTGTATAACGGGTTTGGGGAATATAAATCAAGTAAAATAAATCTTCCGTAATGTAAGTATTAGCTCCACTTTTTTCTTTTCTTTCTTAAATATGAGTATTCCTATTTTAATTTTCAAGGAAATTTACACTCGCATTGCCTTTCCTTACTATATTTCGAAGACAGAAGTAACGCATCGTCTTGGCTGTTCAGATATGAAACAAAATACACAAGTTACTGACAGTATTGCATAAAAACGAAGGGTTTCTGCGTTTCATCAAAGCCACTAAAGAAAGTCAACATTGTCAGAGACGAGACGATGGATCTGACGTCGCCAGTGGAGTGGTACCACTCGGGAATGTAGGCCCTCCCAGTAAGAAGCAGTGAGACAGTCGCACTGAAGGGAGATTATGTTGAAAAAAAGTGTTTTAACCTATAGTGTGGGGAATAAACACAGCCTGATTTCAGGAAAAAAATGTTGCGTTACTTATTGAACGCCCTCGTTACAGATGTGCTGCGTAGCACGGTCCGATGAATTCCGATCACCATTCCATCGAGTTGCTGGGCGCAGGAGACTATGGCGTATGCTGAGTAAAGCTACGAATCACGAGGTCGCCCGACAGTGAGCACATCGGCGATCTTATGACTTATTGGTTTGAGGGACCAGTAACAAAAAAATAAAATGATTCTGAGCCCTATGGGACTTAACTTCTGAGCTCATCAGTCCCCTAAAACTTAGAACTACTTAAACCTAACTAATCTAAGGATATCACACACATCCATGCCCGAGGCCGGATTCGAACCTGCGACCGTAGCGGTCGCACGGTTCCAGACTGAAGCGCCTAGAACCGCTCGGCAACACCGGTCGGCGGACCAGTAACAGTGGCATGTTTTGTGAACGTTCTCGCTTCTCTCTATAGCAGTAGTTTCGATTTGACAAAGAGCTCTTCGGTTGCACACAGGCGCTTAATCAACTCTCCTGTGAGTTCACGACCATAGTTTTGCCTCCCGATCACCAGATATTAATCGAACATCCGTGCGATGAGTGGATCCCCGCGTATGCTTGAACGCTCCAGGACCAGTTGTGCAAGAACAGTTGTGGGTAGCAATGGAGAATGCGTGGAGAAATATCTCCCGCTAGAGTCTAGAACAATTCCACCACTTCACAGAATGCGTACCTCGACCTATTATTGCAGATGTGAGGGTTCGAGTGACTCGCGACTGACATCACATCCAACACCTTCTTGACTGTTGGCTACTTATAAGGCTATCTTACGGACCGAACCTCTTCCATTCTTTTCATGACTGTGTAATTTGAAGATCATGCCCATACATAAATTTTCAGGAAATAACGCAATTAAATCGTCTTTGGAGATTTCTGTATATTCGAGCCGCCCCAAAAGAAGAGACACTAGACGTGCAATAGTAATATACACGCCTTGACGGCATTCTATGATGTGCCTTCAATGAGGATGCACCATAGCTCTGACCTCTTGCGGAAATCATGCATGCTGCGACGAGAGGGGATGGACAGGTGGGCGCTACAGAAATAGGGTGCAGGCCGTGAACCCTGCTCGGATGAGCAAAGCGGTTAAAGCGACTGCTCCCATAAAGTAAGCAATTCCGGGATCGAGTCCCCGCCCGGTACAAATTTTAACTTGTCAACTCTGAATTATTTCAGTGCTCTCATGCCGCTAATGTCGGTATTTGTGTTTCTTCATATAAAATTATCAAATGGAAATGTTATTTCATAAATATTTTTATTAAAATAACATGTTTTCATTTTTAGTCAATTAGCGCACGAAAATACTAGAATTCACAATAAACATTAAAATGATTCTCGGGTTGAATGACTGAAGCAATTATTCCCTAAGTGCTCAGTAAGCTCGCAGCTAGACTGTTGGCATTTGATAATTGGTTGCTTATTCTGCTTCCAGGAATGGGGTTTCGTTCCAGTATATGACCGTAGCCGGATTAGTTACACCAGAAAATAAGGAATCATCAGGGCAGCTAGATCAACAAATACAATAAAATGACAGACATATGGAAAAACCACCCAGTTGCATTGTTTAACATCGATGCAAATTAGTTATAAAATAAATCACAAATAAATAAAATAATAATAATAATAATAAATCATAAATATTAGGACTGTCTGCTGTACAGATCTGATATTCCCTCATGCGCTTCTTGCGAACCTTCTACAGAAATTTAATCAGCCATTCAGTGTAGGGTAGGTCCTTGTCACAGGTAAGAAATCGGCCACCGTAATCGTGGATTCCGACACCAACCTGCTACTAACATGAAGAACATACATTGAGGTGAAAGAAGACATGGGATAGCGATATTCACATATATAAATGGCGATTGTATCCCGCACACAAGGTACAAATGGGCAGTGCATTGACGGAGCTGTCATTTGCACTCTCATAATTCATGTGAACAGGTTTCTAAAGCGATTATGGTCGCACGACGCGGAATGGTAATTGGAGCTAGACACATGAGTTAATCCGTTTCGGAAATCGTTAGGAAAATTCAATATTGCAAAATCCACAGTGTCTAGAGTATGCTGAGAATACCGGATTTCAGACATTGTCTCTCAAGTGGCCACTGTCGAGATCAACGGCGTTTGCGCAAAGTTGTCATTGCTAACAGAAAAGCAACACTGGGCAAAATGACCGGGGGAATCAATGTGGGACATACGACAAACATATCTGTTAGGACAGAGCGGCGAAATTTGGCATTGACGGGATATGGCAGCAGGCGACCTACGCGAGACCCTTTGCAAATAGGACGACATCGCCTGCAGCTCCTCTCCTGGGCTTGTGATGATACCCATTGGATCCTACACGACCGGAAAACAGTAGCCTGGTCAGATGAGTTCCGATTTCAGATGGTAAGAGCTGATGCGGGGTTTGAGTGTGGCGCAGACCCCACGAAGCCATGGACCCAAGTTGTCAACAAGGCGCTTTGCATTCTGGTGGCGGTCCCATAATGATATGAGCTGTGTTTACACGGATTGGACTTGGTCTGCTGGCCGAACTGAACTGACCAATGGATGGAATGATTATGTTCGGCAACTTGGAGAATATTTGCAGCCATTCGTGGACTTCATGTTATCAAACAACGATGTCATGTCACCAGGCCACAATTGCTTGCGATTCTGGACAACTCGAGCAAATCATGCAAATCGTCCGACATGAATGCCATAGAACATTTATGGGACATAATCTGGCGGGCAGTTTATGCACAGTATTCTGCACTGGCTCAAGTATGGAAAGGTACAGAGACCGAGTCAGTCAATATTTTGGCAGTGGACTTCCACCGACTTGCTTGAGTCCACGCCACGTCGAGCTGGTCAGGCAAAAGGAGTTCCGACACGATTTCAGGAGGCCTCCCATCAGTTTTGTCACCTCAGTGTACTTTAATGAACTTAGAAATTAATATACAAGCGGAATGACAAAGGAAACGCTGGAAAATGCAACGAGGCTTTGGTGGATGAGAATAGTGGAAAACTGATCATCCAACGTACGTTCTCACCTGGTCTCGGCGCGAGTTATGGTGAATAAGAAGTGGCATACGGCTTCGCGATAGCGTCGGTGGCGTGGATTACGAGTAACCTCGTGGGGCGGTCGTTGAAAATTAATATTATGTAAGACATGGCTTAGTGCACCGAGGAGTACTTCATTTCCTCAGTTCGTCAATACTTGCTAATTATATCTATGTAAAACAGGTAGAGATGAACACGCTATCCTAAGGCTGACGGTATAAAGTCCCGCTGTCATTTGACCTATACAGGACGACTGGTACCACGATACGATCCGCACTAGACGAAACCAGCGAGTGGAAATGAGGTAAGAGGCGTTGAGAATTTTATCGGCTCGGTTTCAGAAAAATAATGAGACTGACTAAACGTGCATGTTACCAAATTTCTCGCAACTTAGACTGAAGTGCCTGCCTCCAGTTCACTAGGCGCGTTGGAGGGGGCATTCAGTAGGAAATCCTAACGTGAGATGGAGGGGGGAATCTTCAACGAACTGAGCACGTTCAATCATGTCAAGCATGTGTTGGAGGGTACCTTTTAAGGAAGTAACCGCTTTCGAATTAAACAACGGTCACTCCTTATTTCCAACTACCTTGTGGGTTTTAATTAAATAATAAACGGCTAATACTATTAAGCTGAACTTTGGGTACAATTATTGGTGTATGTGGGGAAGCTATTCATACCTCTCTTAGCACTTTCCGACACAACTGAACATATAAAATTCACCCAAAAATTTTAATGAATCTTAAATAATTGCCATGTCAAAAATTAAATTACGTTAATATATTGCTTTAACTATTAGTAAGTAACTAGTATGGTGGTGCAACAAATTAAAATTTTATAAGAAAATGTGAAACTCAGATAATAAAAAAAAATAGTTTTTACTTATGCGGACTGAAAGGTATGATTGATATTTATAACCTCTTCTTTACACATGTCTGTATCAAATTTTAATTTATTTTCACGCCATTATTAACTAAAAATTAAATTTTTAAAATTTTATTAGTGTATTGTTATATATATTTACATAACGTTTTCATCTGATACTAAATATAGAATTTAAATAAAAATAAGAAAAGAATTTGCTACTAGGGAAGACGAAAGCAAAGAATTCTGTGTTACCAGACTTATTTGCTCCGGATTCCTTCAGTCTCGTAACAATCTGCATTTTTATGCTGTATTATTTATAATTTTGTATCATATTTAGTTATTAAACTTTCTCGAGAGCCTCCCGCACATAGTGCTGCCTTGACGCCTCATATGCGATTTGAGACTCCAACGGCGCAATGAGACATCGTTGATGAATTCCTGTGCGTCAGTGCCCTTACGTTTGGCTATAAAAACGGCAGAAGCAAAGGTAAAGGCATTGTGTTTAGCGTCAGGAAAGTTTTCATTCCATGATAGACATTCATCGCACTTAGAGCAATTCTCATGCATACTGAGATTTTTCTCAACCAGCTGCAAATGTTAATTGTTATCTTGCGTAGATATATGAGTGCCATATATGCTTCCGCACAAGCAGTTTCGCTTAAAGCTGAGCGTATAAGTTTGGTTTTGGACACCTTAGCAAGAGTTGGGTAAGTTTCATTAATGACGTCTGGTCAAATGACTAATATTTGTGGGTAAAATCTTGTACATTTCCCAAAACTTTTAATCAATTTGTGAGAGGATATTTGATTGCCACAGGATACTTAGGAAAAGGTTTGACTAATCGTTGATAGACTCTTGCCGAGGATGGTCTCGATGTGTCCTCTCCTATGTAACAGATGTAGACATATGTGTAAATTTTGCATTTCACTCTACTACCACAACTCTGTTATGTTGCTGTAAAGGTTTTGTTCTTGCAGGATGTCCAGCGAAGGCGTTCCTAATTTCAAAATTAAACACCTCGAAAATCAAAATCGATAGAGTACAGTAGAGATTAGATTAGTTTTTCGTTCCATAGATCCGTGTTGAGGAGATCCTCGTGGATGTGGAACATGCACTTTTTTCTTTAAAAAAATGGAATAACAATACTAATAGTATAAATATATACAACACATTTGTTTCTATTAAAAAATTCGTCAATGGAGTAGAAGGAGTTGGCCACTAGTAAGTCTTTCAAGCCCCTTTTAAACTGATCTTTATTTGTAACTAAATTTTTTATGTTTGCTGGCAAATTATTGAAGATGAGTGTTCCTGAGTAGTGGACCCCTTTTTGAACTAAAGTAAGTGCTTTTAAGTCCTTGTGAAGATCATTGTTTATCCTGGTATTGATGTATAAACTGGACTGTTTGTTGGAAAAAGAGATATATTATTTAGGACCAATTTCATTAAGGAGTAAATATACTGAGAGGCAGTAGTTAGTATACCCAGTTCTTTGAAGAGGTTTCTACAAAACGTCCATGAGTTAACTCCACAAATAATACGTATTACACGCTTTTGGACTCTGAAAACTTTTGTTTGACTTGAAGAGTTACCCCAAAATATTATACCATATGACATTATGGAATGAAAGTAGGCAAAGCATGCAAGCTTTTTCACTTTTATGTCGCCTATGTCTGCTAACACTCGAATTGCAAATACAGATTTGTTAAGGTGTTTCTGCAGTTCTGTGGTGTGCTCCTCCCAACTAAATTTATTATCAAGTTGTAATCCCAGGAATTTAAAACTGTCAACCTCTTCTAACTGCTCTTCTTCATACTTTATGCATATGCTGGGTGGAAACCTCTTAGAGGTTCTGAATTGCATGTAGTGAGTCTTTTCAAAGTTTAATGTCAATGAGTTGGCTTTAAATCATTTATTAATATCCATGAAATTATCATTAGTAGATCTTTCTAGAACTACACTCGACATACTATTTATTGCAATACTTGTGTCATCTGCAAACAAAACGAACTCTGCTTCTGGCAGTGTAAGTAATGAGAGATCATTAATGTACACAAGAAAAAGCAATGGCCCTACGATGGATCCTTGTGGGACACCACATGTAATTTCTTCCCATTCTTATGATGACTGATGACTTAATTCACTAGTCCCTTGCACTGACACCCTTTGTTTCCTGTTCGCGAGGTATCACTTGAACCATTTTGCAGCACTGCCTGTGACACCATAGAATTCTAATTTATTTAAAAGGATGTTGTGGTTTACACAATCGAATGCCTTTGACAAATCACAGAAAATACCTGCTTCTTGTAACTTGTTATTTAAGGAGTTAAGTACATTTTCACTGTAGGTGTAAATAGCCTTTTCGATATCAGAACCCTTCAGATATCCAAACTGTGTTCTTGATATTATGTTATTTGTGGTCAGATGGTTGAGAAGCTACATGTACATTACTTTTTCTAAAATTTTTGAGAATGCTGGCAAAAGTGAAATCGGTCTGTAGTTTGATGGCATCTCTTTATCTCCTCTCTTGAATAGAGGCTTAACATCTGCATATTTCAGCCAGTCAGGAAATGTCCCAGTTATAATTGACTGGTTACACAAGTAACTTAGAATTGTACTAAACTCACAAGAACATGCCTTAATTAACTTAGTTGATATTTAATTGTAACCACTAGAATGCTTTGTTTTTAAAGATTTTATTATGGAAGTTATTTCTTTTGGTGAAGTGAGTGACATATTCATGTACCTGAAGCTATTTGTAAAGGCTAGTTTCAGATATTCAAGGGCATTATTTACTGATCCTGACAATCCCATTCTATCAGTAACGGATATAAAGTACTTGTTAAATAGATTTGCCACACTATGCCTATCGGTTACTAATGTGTCATCTACCCTTAGTGCTATTTGCTCCTGTTCCTTTCTGGTTCTACCAGCCTCCTCTTTCACTATATCCCATATTGTTTTTATTTTGTTCCCTGAGATTGCTATCTTCTTCTCGTAGTGTATTTGTTTAGATGCCTGAATTACTTTTTTTTAAATATTTTATAGTATTCCTTGTATTTAGCTAAATCATCAGCATTGGAGCTATTCTTGGTCGACAGATATATTTACCTTTTTGTCTTACAGAAAATTTGTATTCCTTGTGTGATCCATGGTTTTATTATAGACTTCTGTTTAATTTGAGTAACTTTTAGAGAAAAACAGTTTTCAAACATGGTACTGACATTGTTCATGAATGTGTTATATTTTTCATTCATGTCATGAGCACTATAAACATCTTTCCAGTTCATATCTTGGAGCAGTTTTCTAAAACACTCAACTTTTGGTTGATTGAATACTCTCCTGTACTCAGATTTAGTAGTCTTGATAATCTGCTTAGAATTTACATCTAAAACAAGGAGCTGCATGCCATGATCTGACAGTCCATTTATTACAGGTTTTTATGATACGATTTTGTTCGTTTGATTTGTCTATAAAAATGTTATCAGTGGCTGTCCTTGAGGATTTAGTGATCCTAGTTGGAAAGTTTACAGTGTGAGTTAGATTGAAAGACAACATTACTAACTGCAGTAAATGTTTACTGGAAGATTGAATTAGAAAATCTGTATTAAAGTCACCAGCAATCAAAATTTCTTTGTTTCTTACTGTTAAATAACCCAAAAGAACGTCTAGATGATTTATGAATAGATTATAATTTTCTGCAGGTGCTCGGTAAATAGTTACTATTATATAGGATATGTTATGGAACTCTACTTCTGTTGCACATGGTTTTAATAAATGTGGCAACTCCTCCTCCATCCATGCCTACTCTGCAGGAAGTAGGAAGCTAGCTTAAATCCTGAAATGTCTAACACATCTATACCAGTGGTCACTTGATGTTCAGAGAGGCAGATTATGTCAATTTGGTTAGATGAATTCATTTCATCGATACAATCGAGTAGTTCATCAACTTTATTTCTGAGTCGTGGAATGTTCTGGTGTAATAAAGATAACTGATACTGCATATTAATGGGTGAAGATGAACTGGCAGTTTCTGATTACATTCTGTTAAACATTGTTTAAATGGAGGCTGTATGCTAAAATCTGACTCCTGTTCATCTGTTTTCTCAAACTGAGTGTGTCTGCCAATCTCTCTTAAAACTCGTTTTCTATCCCCCTTCCCTATCCTAAAAAAGGCATCCCTCTGACACCTGTGAACACTGGTATTTTACCACTTGTTCCAGTGTCCCCCCTTAAGTTTCCTGCAATCAAGCAAGACAGTTTTCCCTTCCCTTTCCTATTGAGGTGAAGGCCATGCTTAGTGTAGTCCCACCTATCAATAGCATCCACAGGAATCAAACCAATATGGGACCCTATATCTGTCCTAAGCAGCCACTCCAACTCCAAGTTCACCCTCTCTACAGAAGAGTTCAAATGAGACCGATCATGGGGTCTCACAAATCCCACACTCGTATGCTTCGTTGCTGATGCTATCTTCACCAGGTCACTCTCTATGCAATATTCAGAGTCTCTGTCAATGCTGTTTCCTGGACCACCCACTATAACCACGGCATCCTCCTTCGTGAAATCCTTGCATTGAGAACCTGTATCCTCTGTTACCTGACCCAGATTTGCACTAGGGTTGAAAAGGTTTGTGACCTGGTACTCTGGACCTAGATTTTCCTGCAGTAATTGGCCAACACCACTACCATGGGAACTACCTAACAACAGAACTTTCTTTCTCTTTACAAATTTCCCTACTTTTTTCAAGTCCTTGAAAGCTTGTTGTGCCCTTTCTACAACTTCAGCTACATGAGGCTCATCCGATTCTGACTGACGCAACAGGTCAAATCTATTTTCAAGATTTTATCACAAAGCTGTCTGATGCTCTCCTTTGCCTGTTCCCCCTATTACTTGCTGCCACTTCTCACCTCTGTTCACCCTTCTCCCTCTTTAATCTGTCCAGATCCTCCCTTGCCTTGTCTAGGTCAGCTTGAAGAGCTGCAATTTTCCCTTTCTGTTCCAGTATTTTCCTATCTCTACTGCATATTCTACTGTACCACTGGTGAGCCTCATTTATGTCCCCATTTCCCACGCCACTACATTCGCCCCAATGAAAGAAACTACAACACCCATCACACCATACCCCGGAACTAACGATCCTACGGCTTGTCACATACTTCTCACTCACGGTAAAAACATAAATCGTATAAACTGATTTAAGTACTGACTAATACGTAAACAAAGGACCCTAGAAACTATTCAGGGAGATATAAATAAGTTGAAAGAGTAATGAATAAAAAACACTGGTGATTACATATAAGTTTAAGTCACTGTTTACTTACGATACGCGCGAAGGAAAATAAACTTCTTACCCCGTTTAATCTTATTTAACACTTTACTAACACTTCCAATAATGTAACAACACTTATCATATATTTATACCAACTGGAAACGTTTACCTATAAGTTAAATTCACTGTTTACTTACGATACCCGCGCGTGAAATTAGGCCTAGGATTCGTGCTATAGGCGCGAGAAGAAAAATAAGCTTCTTACACCGTTTAGTTTATTTTATACTTCACTAACACTTCCACTAATTTAACAACACTTATATTTATAACACCTGTAGACGTTTAAAAATAGCTCAATAACAACGCTTTTTATAATTATTTAATGCAGCAAATACTCGAAGAGTCCGCGTCGGCGCAGTAGAAGGTGAGACTATTGTGAAAGCTGTAAGAATTTCATGCAAAAGTTACACAGAAGTTTCGAAAAAACTGGAAAATTACCCACAAGAAGTCCAATAGGGCGAACATAGGACCAACGCATCCCTACGTAAATAAGACTGCAATTATCCATCGCAATGACTCTGTGGTCTAGACCCATGTTGCGTGAAGTATTCGGTACCTGGTCGATCGTCCAACACTAGTTATGTGGCGAATAATTGTTCCAAAATGCATTAGTGATCATTTCTCGCATCAAAAGGGGACCAGTAATGTCTACGTGCACACTGCAGCCGAAATAGTAACTTTGAGACAATACACAGGTAAATAGCGATTTTCGGAACCCAAAAATCGTGTTTTGTTTATTCACCACTACATTCAGATGAAAGCGTACTTCATCTATGAATCAGATGCAGCCAGCATCAAATTCTTCATTATCAATCATTGTGAAAATATGATTCAGATGTGATTCTTGAGTTTCTCCCGGCGTATTTGATAATCAAAATATCCACGGGTGTACTGCCGGTTGGACACTATAGACCGGCAGTACACCCGTGGATATTTTGATTATGATTCAGATATTCAGCCGTTCGTCACACAGCTCGTACGGGTGTGATCTCCTGGCTTTTGGTGTTGAATGGAAACACGTGTAGGCTCTGCTTAGAATTTTCTGAATACTTCAGACTTCGGACGGATTCCCTTCAATTTTGCTAAATAATTTCGGAAACCGTGGTGACATTTTGCTTGGTGTCAACATTACTGTCCGTTGGAATTTGGCGAAGAGCTTGCGAATGGTTTTCGCAATGGGTCCTTTGGAACATTAAATCGTGACTGAAAAATGTGCCTTCTTGCCGTAGGACTGTATTCTAAGCCGCAGTATCCCAGTGACAGGAAAACAAGTTGTTCAAAGGGATGCATGATTTCAATCTCTTCTTTGGGCACGCTGACCTCCTTTCACGTTTCAACGATGGAGCTGATGGCTCTGAGCAACGGCGCACAACCCGCTCTTCGTATTACGATTACAGTGCCATCTCTTCGAACGTTCGTCATCTGGCCACATGGTATGGATAAACTCCTTGACTTCCTTAGACATCTAAACTCCATACACCCCAACATCAAATTCACTATGGGGACTGAAAAGGAGGGTAAATTACCTTTCCTTGACGTCTTGGTCAGGAGAAGGGCTGACGGCACCCTAGGTCATGGGGTGTATCGAAAGACAACACACACTGATCTGTATTTGCACGCAGACAGCTGCCACCACCCTTCACAGAGGAATGGGGTACTTAAAACTCTAGTACATAGGGCGCGCACTATCTCTTGACACAGAGAGTCTACCCCAGGAATTGGAACATCTGAGAACTGTGTTTCGAAAAAATGGGTACTCAGAGTGGCAGATCCAACGTGCTCTCCGCCCAACCACTGCAGCACAACCTGTTGATATGGATGAAATCACGAGGGAGGAGGTAGGCACTGCATTTATTCCATACACAGGCGCACTCTCGGGGAAAATCGCCCGCATTCTGAAGAAACACCGTGTCAGAACTGTGTTTTGTCCTCCGAATAAAACTCGTGCACTGGTGGGGAGCGCCAAAGATGACCTCGGTTTGAGAAAGGCTGGCGTGTACCAGATTCCGTGTCAATGTGGCAAGTCGTATATTGGTCAGACGATGCGTACTGTCGAGGATCGATGCCGTGAACACCAGAGGCACACTCGACTAATGTATCCGAGCAAGTCGGTGGTCACTGAACATTGTTTGTCGGAAAATTACGCTATGGAGTATGACCGCACGAGGATTCTGGTACAGACGTCGAGATACTGGGACAGCGTTGTTAGAGAGGCCATCGAAATTCGCACCAATGACGACCTCATAAACCGTGACTGTGGCTATAATCTTAGCAAGGCTTGGGAACCAGCGATTGGGTTAATCAAGAGCAAATCGAGCAAACGCATAGTTGTGACGACCACGGCGGACAGAGCCATCACACCGACGTCATCTCAGACGCCGTCGCAATCTGTTCCACCGCGAGACCGTGGCGCGGGGCGCGGACGGCAGAGGGAGCGCTCCGCGGGCGGAGGGTATTTAAATCGGCCGCCGCCGCGACCGAACCCAGTGCCCCCTGAGCAGCCATAGCGTACGTATCTCCGTGCCGGCCCGTTCACAGGAGCTCAGTCTGTCAGTTCACCTGATGATGGCGACATGTTTGATCGCCGAAATATTGTGCCCGTTGGACACTATAGGCCGGCAGTACACCCGTGGATATTTTGATTATCAAATACGCCGGGAGAAACTCAAGAATCAAATCACGGTTATGTTCTGCTACTTGGAGCCATTTGCAGCCCTTTGTGGATTTCGTGTTTTCAAATAACGGTGTCATGATGCGGACCACAAGTGCGGACACTGTCGTTAGTGTTTATCGAAGGATCACTAGCAAACATCTCGCTGCTCAAATGGACGTCTTAACTGGTAGCGCAGTCATACTTGTCCACCAGATGGGGCACACAAAGCTGCTTGCGTGCTGAGTTCCTGACTGCGTAACAGAAGACTATGTAGTGGAACGAAGGATCTGGGCGGTACTGCTTTCCCATCGCGAAGTTGATCGTGACAGTTTTTTGTCAAACATGGTCACAGGCAATGGAACATGGGTTCACCACTTGAAACCAGAATCAAAACGGCAATCAATCGAATGACGCCACACCACCACCCCTCCGAAGAAAAAGTTCAAAGGCGCACAATCATGCGGTAAAGTCATGCCTGCTGTCTTCTGTTTGTTGCTCTCCCTCCTTCCTGGTGCAACATCAACTCTGAGATTGGCTATACTACCCTTAGGATACTGAAGAAACGACTTCATTGTATTCATTACCACAATAATACAAAAGATCTACATCTACATCATACTCTGCAAACCACCTACTGGTGTGTGGCGGAGGGTACTTTCGGTACCCCTATCTGATCTCCCCCAACCCTGTTCCGCTTACGAATAGTGCGTAGGAAGAATACTTTTCTGTACGCCTCTGTATTGGCTCTAATTTCTCGAATTTTATCCTCGTGGTTAATACACGAGATGTGTGTGGGGGGAAGTAATTTGTTGTCTGACTCTTCCTGAAAATATCTTCTCCTTCTCCATGACAATGCAAAGCCTCACACAATACTGTGCAACCGAGAGGAGCTGACAAAACTTTATTGAAATATTATTCTTTATCCACCTCCACCTTCCACCTCTGGCCAACACCGACTCAAAGGAAGGCCTCGGCGCTTGTTGGTGACGTCACGTCTGCTAGGCACGGCGAACGCCAGGTCTGTTGCAGGCAGAAATTCCTAGGCGTGCTTATCATGATAAATCTATTATTTTTGGACAAAATGCTTGGTATTGTTTTGGATTCTGCAGTTTCATTTAGATGAAAGATTTTACTACTACCGTAAAGCTACAAATGAAGATAATAGTTCTCTATTACTGAATCCTGTCGAAACAAACGTAGATCAATATGAGAAGATGCTTCGCCTCATTGTAAGCTTCGGAAATTTTACATTCAAGTAATTATATTTACTTGATCCATTTTGCTATCGTGTCTTACCCCAACCACCTTAAAATTAACTCGTTTCTTTTATTTATTTATTTATTTTCGTTTGACATCGTCACTGGAAATGTGAACTAATTTACATGTGTAAATGTCCAACTGTTGCCAGTCATTAGATTGCAGTCGTTTTCAACGAAAGGAATTCTAAACGGGGAACAAAATGGCTTCATACATCGAAAATACTGCTGAGCTTAAACTTTTTCAAACATGCACACTAGAAAAGATAAATGTTCCCCTCTTGCAACAGAAAGGAGAAACTTTATAAGATAAAAAATTTTCATGTTATAAAACAAGTATCTCTCTCTTGCCTTTTCTTGTGTTTCCCACCCCCTCCCCCAACGTGTACAATCGCAATATATTTCATTAACATTCAGTGCTCCTCACCCCATAGTCGACCAAGATACCTAAAGAAGAGCACCAATATGTTCACAGTTTCTTGTAAAGGCAACCTAGTACAAAGGTAACTTCCTCAGATTTACAAGTAAGCTAAAGAAGCACGAATTCTGTTGCTGCTGGACCACGAAGTTGTTTTTCTATGTCAATCCTTAAAACAAGTGAAAATTTAAGTTCAAGAGTACACTATTTGTTAAGAAGTGTAATGAATTGCACAACTAATTGAGTGCAGAAATCTCTCAGAACAATGTGTGTTGGTCAACTACCGCCAATAGTTTCACATTTTCCTGTGTCAGAGAAGGAGACACCACCATCATGAGTATGCCTGCAACAGACCTGGCGTTCGCCGTGCCTAGCTGACGTGACGTCACGGTCAAGCGCCGAGACCTTCCTTTGAGTCGGTGTTGCTCTGGCCCAGTGTAGGATGCCCTCTGTGATGATGAGGAGGCAAGACGTTGGTCCCGGCGTCGACCAGTAGAGTGGTACCTTGCGGATACAGGCCCTACCAGCAAGGTGGTGTAAGGCTGTCGAACTGAACAGAGATTGTGTTGAAAAATAGGTTCTTGTAGCCAGATGAGTGGGGAATAATAGGGTGTATTGGAATCTTGAATAAACCAGCCTGTTTTCAAAAGAAAGTGTATTGCTTTACTTATCGAACGCACCTGGTACATCCTTGCTGCGTCCGTCACCTGTTGTCTTGCTTCCGGACTAGCAGAATTCTTTCACTTTATCCGCGTTCCACATGTTTCATGGTAAATTTCTCATTGATCTCACTTCTATTTTACCGTATTACTTTAGTCTCTCTTCGGTTTATTCTCAATCCATATTCTGTGTTCGGTAGTCAGTGCATTCCATTCAGGAGTCCTGTAATGCTGCCTCACTTGCTCTGGGTCGACGCGACAGTCGCCGAAGTAGCGTCAAATCGAAAAACTTGCATCCGGCGAACGGTTTACCCGACGGGAGGCCCTGTTTACTTGCACTAGGGATAACAATGTCATCAGCGAATCTTAATATCCTTCCACCCTGAATTTTAACCCACTCGTCAACCTTTCCACCTCCTTAAGAATGTATATGTGCGGTAATTTCATGCGGCGAACCGAGGTCTGTTCGTGCATCGTTGCCCCTAAACGCTCTCGTTTAGCAACAGGCGCGTACGGCGGGTTGCCGAGCACGCGGGCGCCGGGGGCGAGTGAATAATGCACGGTCTGCGGAAGGCAGTCAGTAGCTGAGGCTGCCTGCGCCCGTGGCCGCCTGCAGTCTATAAATCTGTAAGCCGCTGCAGCTTAGAAACGCAGCTATGCATCATTCAGAGGATGAATTAGCAAAACGAGCTTCGCCATTAGCGGCCTGATCAATATTCAGCAGCGTGCATAAGCCCACGAGCGCGGCGTGCACTGGGTTCGCTTATTGTTGACGGCCCACGCCAAGCCTGCCGCCACGGTCCTGCTTGTCTCATAGACGGTATTAGGAAACTACGTTTCTCCAGTTCTTGAGCTGGGAAGCATCGTTCTGCAACAGGAGACGCCCATTTAATGAACGTTTCCGACAAAGTTAAAGGTGTCTGGCGGAACGGGAAACGTGCGTGGGGTACTGTATTTTACAAAGTAAATGCTGTCAACTGTATAGCGATCAGATTCATAGTTTCGGATTGCTACTTATTGCCCTCTTTCTGTATTGCTGGATTGGATCAGAGCTCGAGTCCAAGCCCAATTTACAGATATTCATTGCAGTTTATAGTCACTAACGAACAGAAAAATATGTCGGATCACCTATTTTCTTGTTATTAACAAATCATTACAGGTGTGCCATCACGTTGGATATTAGGTAAGTTATTATTATTATCACCCCTAAATGACATCCCAGTCATTCCATTTAATGCTGAGAGTGAGAAATAAATCTCTTAGCTAGAAATGACATCACGGGAGTCTCAACAAGGAGATTAGGAAAATGTCGGTAAAATAAATGGTTTCCTCTTAGAGAACCGATCATTACGATGGAAAAGAAGGAAAAAAAAGAAAACCAGTTCACACTTTTTTTAGGTATAATGGACCTGGACAGCAGCTGAGTATGCTGGAAACGATATATGAAACTGCATAGTAGAAGTTACTGGGTGTGTCTAACTACAAAAAGTTGAATTAAAATCATTTACTGTGTGTATTCTTATAGATTTGGTTCAACAGTTTTCGCTCTGTAAGCGGCTTTTGTAAAAAGGTAAGCAAGTTAGGTCTCGGGAACTTATGTTCCTTAATGTTGTATAAAATATTATACTGGTGAAGTTCTACAGCGAGACATAATTCGATATACGAAGCATGCAATAAAAGTCACTGCAAATACTGCCCGTAGTTTTATAATACACTACTTTTACTATGAATTGTGTTGTTGCCAGTCGTTCATAATTTGTAAACAATGGTAACTTTTATAAATACAATACAAAGAGCAAAAAATGCCTTCCACTTTTGACGACAGTCTTATTCTGGCACATATTGCGAAACATTAACCAGCAGTAAGAATAGTTCATCTTCTACAAATTGAATTAAATGTTATGAAAGAAAATAAGAGAGAGTGAAAACCTGAAACCAGTACTGGATAAAACTGATATAATTTCTGATAACTGGCATTGAGAAGATGCTTCATTTTCGTAAATCAGTTGACATTTTCATGTCGTGGCGATATATCTTAAACATTCAGAAACTAAGCACAGGAAGCATTTATAAAACACTCCACAATTAAAGTATCTGAATTTTTTTAGAGCAAACCTTGAGCTGTTTGTCAACAGAGTACGGTGTTCATAAATTTCATGAACTTCAGTTAGCACATAAAATATTCCATTTTCTCTTTCAAAACAATTCTCTGATCTCACTGTCTCTGAAAGGTTTTGCATACCATTATTTCTTGAAAACATATCAACAGGTGCAAAATCAAGCCAGTACGACGAGTTCTTCAGAACTTGCTACCTCAAGGACTGCTACAGCTTGCGTGTGTCTTGGGAGGAGAACACTTACAGTTGCGAGTAAAATTTTCGCCGGTAGCTACTCTCGGCATTACTCTGAGTAGCCGTAAGGACTTTTTTTTAAATAGGACAATGTTCTACATTTCGGTCCCGGACGGTCTTATTTAACATTTGTGGGTATTTAATTACCATTACGGACCACCTTTATGCCTCCTGCTGTTTTTTCGTAGCATTTTCGGCACAGAACAGAAACTAAGTGGATAAGAGATAAGATTCCTGTTTTCCCTTTCACGCACAGGAAAAAATCCCTCTCTCCACTGAACAGGAATAGAAATTGGCGGCCTTCACATCTTACGAAAGTAATGTGCGATGCAGGCAGTATAGGAAACAGTGACTTGGACAAAATGTTAAAAAGTCAAGTCTTCTAGTTTGTTAAGCACTCAAACATTGTATTGTAGTAGTAGCAGTAGTAGCTTTATTCATCATTTATAAGGATATTGGCTATTTCATGGCAGTACAATCTAAGAAAAAAAATAATTCAACTACACAGGCACTCATATATATTCTGGTCTAGCTTAATGAGGATGATGCAGGTACTCGGCCGTGGCCTTATAGTAGAAACCATCCCAGGATTTGCCTGAAGCACTGTAGACAATCCACGGAAAACCTAAATCCGGATGGCAAGATGAAGACTGAAACCTCAGTTCCCCAGTTACAAGCCCAGTCTGTTTAAAACTGTGCTACTTCATTCAGTTTGCATTATTGTACAATGACATTTACCAAGGAAGTTTTTAATCATGTACGAGGGCGTGCTGAAAAGCACTGCCTTCGAATGTTCTAAATAATGCAAATCGAGTTTCGAATTCGAAGAGTTTGTTCACACACGGAGCACCCTATCCTTCAGTATGACAAAGGCAAACCACACAAGAGCCTGCAACATCTGCAACTACCCGACACCTTGGGTTTACAGTCATCGATCATCCTCCATACAGTCTCTACTTGGTCCCATCCGATTTCTATGTTTCAAAAACTTAAAGAATACCTTTGCCGATTTCACTTCGATACTGAAGATGCGGCACAAGAAGAGATGAGGTTGTGGCTCCATCAACAAATCTTCTGCAGTGACGGTATCAACTACCTGGTCTCTCGTAGGAAATAATGTGTTCGTCGCCAGGGTGACTATATTGAGAAACAAATATGTATACATGAAAGATGTAGAATGATAATAACGTTAGTTTAATTTCAAAAGCTTTAAGATTTTAGGAGCCATCGCTTATCAGCACGCCCTCATACGTCCAGAATCTCTACAGAGTGGCTCCAGGAACACTCTTCTGAGTTTAAACACTTCCGCTGGCCACCTAACTACCCAGACATGAACATAATTGAGCACATCTGGGATGCCTTGCAAAGCGCTGTTCAGAAGAGATCCCACATCTCCACATCGTCGTACTCTTACGGGTTTATGGACAGCCCTGCAGGATTCTTGGTCTCAGTTCCCTCTAGCACCACTTCACACATCAGTCGAGTCCATTCCATGTCGTTTTGAGGAACTTATACGTGCTTGTGGGGACGTTGAAAGATATCAGGCAGGTGTATCAATTTCTTTGGCTGTTCAGTGTATGAGGAACGTCATGAAACAACCGAAAGTATGGACAGCGCTAACAGGGAGCTGCACCGGGACAGCGTACATTACGAGATGCAAGTGGAAATATCATATTCGGCACGAGTTGCCTACTACCCACGGAAGTTAAACTGAGGTGATTCTGGAAAATAAATATAGTATGGTAATATTAAGTGTGCTTTGACTATTTTTCTGTGTGTCGGCTTCTGATGGACATTCAGAATTAACTGTGGACAAAAAACTGGTAATGTTAAAATATTAATGAATCCTATGTGCCAGTACGACGAAAGTTTAATCTGAAGCAGAGAATTTACGTGTGCAGAGTTTTTCTTTACGAATGGGGAATAATGTATTGTTCAATATCTCGTATTCTTAATGTATGTGTAAAAAAGTATTGAGCTTTGTTTCAATATAGCGGTACAAGCAAACTCAATACTGATGCACTTTTTTATGTCCGGCCATATTGACGTGTCCCATGTTACCAGGACAGGTGAAGTACGATGCAGTCTCCTAAGTATTAACTAATAAAAATTTACAAAGAATATAAGACTTTTTTCTGGTTTATTTGGCCAGCCGGTGTGGCCGAGCGGTTCTAGGCTCTACAGTCTGGAACCGCGCGCCGCTACGGTCGAAGGTTCGAATCCTGCCTCGGGCATGGATGTGTGTGATGTCTTTAAGTTAGTTAGGTTTAAGTAGTACTAAGTTCTAGGGGACTGATAACCTCAGATGTTAAATTCCATAGTGCTCAGAGCCATTTGAACCAATAAAGGCTTGCATCATTCTTTGTAACATATCTGAAACGTCAGGAGCATAAGATCGTAAGTTTTTTTGTGACTGGAAACTCAGCCGCTGGATGAAAGGTATGGTGACATACATATTTTTTGTATGATTCAGGTTTCGATGGTTGCAATAGCCATTACTCCAATAATTGTTGTTGTCACTTTTTGGGGACTTTAAATGAAGTGTGCTTTCACATTAGAAAGCATGGATTACAGGCACAAAGTACTGTAATATCCTGTGGACAGAAAGTTACTTATTTCCAAAAATAACTTCAAATTATAATAAGGGCCCTTTACGTGCAAAATATAAACTGCAAATTAATCTATGAAGCAATCTTACTATCCTTTTATACATGGACAGCCATTTTCCAAATTCTGGATCTACAACAGTTAGTTACATATTTCAATCATAACTGCAGATAATTGCGTGAATAAAGCAAAATGTGGAAATTATAGCCGGCCGGTGTGTCCGTGCGGTTCTAGGCGCTTCAGTCTGGAACCGCGTGACCGCTACGGTCGCAGGTTCGAATCCTGCATCGGGCATGGATGTGTGTGATGTCCTTAGGTTAGTAGTAGTTCTAAGTTCTAGGGGACTGATGACCTCAGAAGTTAAGTCCCATAGTACTCAGAGCCATTTGAAGCAATCTAGGGGACTGATGACCTCAGGTGTCAAGTTCCATAGTGCTCAGAGCCATTTGAACCATTTGGAAAGTATAAATTAACTTGGATCCCCTGCCCCTTGAAATCTTGTTTGTGGTGTCAGAGTCACCTGTAGCTCAGCGTAACGTTAACGTCCGCCCCTTATTTAACTGCATTTTGTCACGGGTAACGCACTTTTAGTCATAAAAGCTAATACTTCGAGGTAGGTTCATGAAATGTGTATTGGATAACGGATAAGTCTCAAAGTGTTTTGAGCATATTATGTATATATATCATAAATAAACCACCAAAAATGCAGGGGGCGGTTCTTCTACGTAATTCTGCAAATACTGACTCTTTATTTAATGGGAGTAATCTGATTCGTGAGAAAGACTAGGCAGTGAATTAGCTTTTATTTTAATAAACTTGCAATCCATAAAAAACATCATTGCATATTCGACTGCCTGAGTGGCTTTGATCGTAATATACCTACTGTGTGGTGGGGTGATGTTTCCTTGCTCAGTATTTTTTTTTTCTACTTCGTCGTCGTCAGGCCATGTGTGGCCGACCGGGACCATCCAACCGCTGTGACATCCTCAGTGGAGGATGTGGTTAGGAGGGCCATGGGGTCAGCACACCGCTCTCCCGGCTTTATGATTGTATTCTTGACCGAAACCGTTACTATTCGGTCGAGTAGCTCCTCAGTTGGCATCACGAGGCTGAGTGCACTCCGAAAAATGGCGACAGCGCAGGGCAGCCTGGATGGTCACCCATCCAAGTGCCGACCACGCCCGACAGCGCTTAACTTCGGTGATCTCACGGGAACCAGTGTATCCATTGCGGCAAGGCCGTTTTCCTTGCCCAGTAACAAAGTTTTTGTTTTAATTGGACCCCCCCCCCCCCCTCTCCCCTTAAAATGTTGGTTTTGGTGACTGACCTGTAGCTGCTAAACGCTATAGTTCCAGATTCTTAACTTCCTTGTACATACCTACCACGCTTTTCTCTTTCGACTTACACAAACGTGGCTGACGGTGGTAGAATTTACTTCATTCTGGACGCGGCGTTCCCTCTCTATGGTATTCTGTCTCTTTGGTGTCACCTGTAACCGAACAGCAGCCGGCAGCCGTTGTGATAGTATTGTAGCGGCGAGTGACACATTTAGTGTCGAGCAGTTGTAATCATACAAATGTTGATGGTACTGGGACAGCAAGCAGCCACAAATTTACTTTCAGTTCCTTTATTCAAAGGGTACCGTTACCGGTTTCGAATATATGTGATTCATCCTCAGACGGTTTACACCCTTTCTTTATGATATGTGTTTTTTTTTTACAGATGAATTGTCCAAAAATATAAATAATACATAATTATTAATATGCCACACACAGATGGTTGCGTTACAGATTTAGTTGCATGTGACTTACGTGAAATGCCGATTTGGAGTGTTTGTTTTCATAACATTCATGCAACAGATGTGAGTACATTCCCACTGCATTCTTATTGTTGCACACGTAAAGTTTTCTCACTGAGCACTTTAGATTTGTCACTGAGAAGATTTCCATCACGCACCACATACATACAAAGAGCTAACAAACATATGAGTATCAAAGATAAAATGATATATCGTAACATTTGACGATAATGTCCTGTGTTTGGCAAGTATCATATATTCATTTACGCAACTGTATTGCTTTTTGCACTAGTGCAGAGACATTGATTTTTTGAGTTGATATTGTTACATTATATATATATATATATATATATATATATATATATATATATATATATAATAGTACTCATATATTTGTAAGCTCTTTGTATGTGTCAAAACATGTGGTGCGTGATAGAAATCTTCTCAGTGACAAATCTAAACTGTTCAGTGAGAAAACCTTACGTGTGCAACAATAAGAATGCAGTGGGAATGTATTCACATCTGTTGCATGAATGTTATGAAAACAAACACTCCTAACTGACATTTCACGTAAGTCACATGCAGCGAAAATCTGGACCGCAACCATCTATCTGTGTGTGGCATGTTTATAATTTATATTTTAGGTCAATTAATCTGTCATAAACAAAGCGTGTAAACCGTTTGAGGATGAATCACAATGACTCGAAACCGGTAACGGTACCCTTTGAGTAAAGGAACTGAAAGTAAATTTGTGGCTGGTTGCCGTCCCAGCACCATGAACATTTGTCTTCAAACAACGGCAATCGTGTCATCGTGTGACAAAATTGCATTGAATTGTAATGGGAGTGCAGTAGTCTCCAGCAGCGGTCGAGCCGCGCGGCTTGGTGTAGGTTGCGAACTGGAGGCGGCGGGGGAAGGAGTCCTTGCCCCCGCGCCACACCCCACGCGCGCTGCCTGCTGACGGGAATTAATCGCCGGCCGGCCTGCAGCCTGGGGCGGGCGGCGCTGACTGGCTGCGCCCGCGTCTGCGGCCGCGCCGGCGACCTTGCTGCGCCGCAGCCAGAGCCAGACGGGCGGTGCGCCGCTGCGGGCCGTCACGACGCGCCCGCCTCACCACTCGCCGGCGCCGCTACCTGCCGGCTACATTGTTGCGTCCCAGCCACGCTGCCAGTGCCACAATATTTTACCAGTAATAGCGTCCGCCACAGCACTCGCGAGGGCGGCTACCTGCCGCTGCTACATTGTAGCGTTCCAGCTCCGCTGCCGATCCGCAACGGCCACAATAATTTTCCAGTAATAACTCCGAGATGACCTCCGGAGATACAGCAATGCAGCGGGGATCTCGCTTTCCGAAGCACTGAGGCGCACTGAAACCTGTTCGAAAACGCCTGACTGATCGACGATAGACGGACTGGTACGTCGATGAGAGCGGGTGTGATTTTAGGTGGCTTACCACACCAGTTAACTGCGGAGATACGCCGCTGGTCATTAAAGGCGGCATTACACAACACATCTGTCGTATATACTTATGTGACACAGGTCATGGGATAGTGATATGCACATGTACAGGTGCCGATGGTATCGTTTATACGAATGTCACTCGAAAAGAAACGCAAACTATTTTTTTTTAAATCGATCTTTTATTCTACATGTTTTAAAGTTTTAAAGTGTATAGATACGAGGGTTGGTCAAAAAGTAATGCCTCCCATTTTTTTTCTACTTAAAAAAATTAAGTTAAGTGAAAAATTTGAATTTGGCGCCATTCCTCAAACCTTCTTCTGCAATCCACTGCAGTAGTAACTTTCTGTGTCAACAGGTGGCAGCACAGCAGAAGTTTGTAAGATGGCCGACATCGATGTTCGTTTGAGACAGCGTTGTGTGATTGAATTCTTGAATGCAGAAGGTGAAACGCCCATACGCATTCATGAAAGACTGAAGAAGGTGTATGGTGTTGTGACAGTGGATGTCAGCACTGTTAGACGATGGGTTCGTCGTTGTAAGGAAGCTGAAGGGCAAACACCGTTGACTGACGAAAAGCGGAGCGGCAGTGACTCCACACAACATTCAGCAAGTTGATGACATCATTCGTGGTGACCGTCGGGTGACTGCAGATGAAGTGTGTCGCATTATTTGTCTTAGTAAAGGCAGTGTGATCACGATTATTAAACAATTGGGGTACTCAAAAGTTTGTGCACGGTGGGTTCCAAGAATGTTAACCGATCAGAATAAAGAGGCAAGGAAAACAATAGCCTCCCAACACTTGCAGCGCTTCCGTTTGGAGGGAGATGAGTTTCTGAAAAAAATTGTGACCGGGGACGAAACATGGGTGCATTTTTTTGAACCCGAATCAAAGAGGCAGTCAATGGAGTGTCGTCACACAAGCTCGCCGAGGAAGAAAAAATTCAAAACTGTGCGATCGGCAGGGAAAGTTATGGCAACAGTTTTCTGGGATACAGAGGGTATGATTCTGGTTGATTTTTTGGAGCAGGGATGCACAATAAATTCTGTTCAATACGTCACAACCCTCAAAAAACTTAAAGCACGTCTTCAGCGAGTTCGCCCAACAAAATCAATGGCAGATGTTCTTCTTTTGCATGACAATGCAAGACCACACACCAGTCGTCACACCTCTGACGAGATTGTCAAAATTGGATGGGAAGTTTTGCCTCATCCCCCATACAGCCCTGACCTGGCACCATCAGACTTCCATCTGTTCGGGCCACTAAAAGAAGCTCATCGTGGGATTCATTTTGAAGATGAGGAGGCCGTCAAAACATCCGTGCTTAGGAAGCAGAGCTGTGATTTTTACCGTGCTGGGATACATGCCCTTGTTCAAAGATGGACCAAAACTGTAGAGATGAGCGGAGATTACATTGAAAAATGACAAAATGATCCTCAATGTTGTGGTTTTCAACCTATGTAATTGCATTTAAATTTCCTGACAATTAAACGTAGAAAAAAAATAGGAGGCATTACTTTTTGACTGACCCTCGTACATCCTTTAGAAACAATACTTTCATTTTTCCACATAATTTCCATCCCTCTCAACTGCCTTACGCCATCTTGGAACCAGCGTCTATATACCCGCACGGTAAAATTCGGAGCCACTGTTTGGTAGTGTGCACAAGGCAGTCATCATCTTGAAACCTTGTTCCACGAAGAGAGTCTTTCAGTTTCCCAAAGAGATGATAGTCACATGGAGCCAGGTCAGGACTGTAAGGCGGGTGTTTCAGTGTTGTTCATCCGAGTTTAGTGATCGCTTCCATGGATTTTTGACTGCCATGTGGACGTCGTGCAACAGCAAAACATCCTCCTTTTGCCGATGTGGTCGAACGCGACTCAGTCGAGCTTGAAGTTTCTTCAGTGTCGTCACATATGCATCAGAATTTATGGTGGTTCCACTTGACATGATGTCCACAAGCAAGAGTCCTTCGGACTCGAAAAACCTCGTAGCGATAACTTTTCCAGCAGAAGGTGTGGTTTTGAATTCGATGAATTTGCATGATGCCACTCCATTGCTTGCCTCTTCGTCTCTGGTGAAAAATGATGGAGCCATGTTTTATCACCTGTCACAATTCTTCCAAGAAATTCATCTCCATCATTCTCCTACTGTTCCAAAAGTTCGCTGCACACCGTTTTTCTGGTTTCTTTGTGAGCCACTGTCAACATCCTGGGAACCCACCTGGCACAAACCATTTTTAACGCCAACACTTTCAGTATTCTGCAAACACTTCCTTCCCCTATCTCAGCATAGTGTGACAATTCGTTCAATGTGTTGCGTCTGTCAACAGTCACCAACTCGTTAACTCTCTGCACATTGTCTGGAGTGTGTGAAGTACGAGGCCTGCCGCTGCGAGGACAATCCTCAATATTGCCGTGCCCGCTTTCATCACATAACCTGCTTGCCCACCGACGAACTCTACTGCGACCGACAGGAGCATCTCCATACACCTTTTTCAACCTCTTGTGGATGTTTCTCACTGTCTCGTTTTCACAGCACAGGAATTCTATGACAGCATGTTGCTTCTGACGAACGTCAAGTGTAGCAGGCATCTTGAAGACATGCTGTGACGGCGCCACTCACAAGAACAGGTTGAACTAAATTTGAAAACAAGAGGGAAGGATGTATCTACACACTGTAAAACTTTCACACATGCAGAATGAGGAGTGAATTTTTTCAAAAATAATGTGCATTTCTTTTGGAGTGACCCTCGTAGAAGGTACAAAAGGGCAGTGTATTGGTGGAGCTGTCATTTGTACTCAGGTGAACATGTGATAAGGTTTCCGATGTGATTATAGCCACACATCGCGAAAAACAGACCTTGAACGCGCGATGGCTGTTGAAGCTAAGGGCTTTTCGGGACTTGTTAGGGAATTCAATGTTCCGAGATATACAGTGTCAAGAGTGTGTCGAGAATACAAAATTTCGAATATTACTCTCACCGCGAACAACGCAGTGGCTGACGGCCCAGCGGCGTCTGCGTGATGTTCCCCATGCTAACAGACAAGCAGACTGTGTGAACAACCGCGGAAACCAATGTGGGACGTACGACGAACGTGCCCGTTAAGCCGTCGGCACACAGAGCGTGCTGTTGAACGTTAACGTTGAGCGTGCTAAGTTCAAAGTGCTGCTGAACGCTCAGCAACGATGCGACTTGTGCATACGCTACGTGGGGCCCAACGTGGTATGCGCGATCGCAATGCACTCCAGCGGCAGTTGAGGGATGTTTCTAGTTCGTAAATCACACTGTTTACTCAACGGGCGCGCGTAAAATTCCCACGCTAGCACTATTAAAATGCACATTTCCTCCATCGCCCACGAAAAGAAAAGTACCATGTCCAATCAATAAGAAAACAGGCGTATAAAAGTCCCATTACAAACAGTGCGTTACAGAATGAGATTTTCACTCTGCAGCGGAGTGTGCGCTGATATGAAACTTCCTGGCAGATTAAAACTGTGTTCCCGACCGAGACTCGAACTCGGGACTTTTGCCTTTCGCGGGCAAGTGCTCTCGGTCGGGCACACAGTTTTAATCTGCCAGGAAGTTTCATATCAGCGCACACTCCGCTGCAGAGTGAAAATCTCATACTGGAAACATCCCCCAGGCTGTGGCTAAGCCATGTCTCCGCAATATCCATTCTTTCAGGAGTGCTAGTTCTGCAAGGTTCTCAGGAGAGCTTCTGTAAAGTTTGGGAGGTAGGAGACGGATACTAGAAGTAAAGCTGTGAGTACCGGCCGTGAGTCGTGCTTCGGTAGCTCAGATAGTAGAGCACTTGCCCGCGAAAAGCAAAGGTCCCGAGATCGAGTCTCGGTCGGGCACACAGTTTTAATCTGCCAGGAAGTTTCATATCAGCGCACACTCCGCTGCAGAGTGAAAATCTCATTCTGGAAACATCCCCCAGGCTGTGGCTAAGCCATGTCTCCGCAATATCCATTTTTACAGGAGCGCTAGTTCTGCAAGGTTCGCAGGAGAGCTTCTGTAAAGTTTGGGAGGTAGGAGACGGATACTGCCAGAAGCAAAGCTGTGAGTAGGAGGCGTGAGTCGTGCTTCGGTAGCTCAGATGGTAGAGCACTTGCCCGCGAAAGGCAAAGGTCCCGAGTTCAAGTCTCGGTCGGGCACACAGTTTTAATCTGCCAGGAAGTTTCAGTGGGTTACAAATTTGGAATAATAAGATGAACATTCTTTCATCATTCCCAAATTTTAGTAAAACCCCAAGGTCAGTCTTACTTGATCACTGTTCCTACCCAGTAGCAGAATCTTTGCAACATGTGAATTACGAAGCGTAAATGAAAAAGGAGCAAAACAGCTTTATACAAGTAGCGCAAGCTGTCCTGAAGATTAAGCCAGTAGAACAAAGTCACCCCTCAAAAAAAAGTGAACTAATATTTACATAAGATCAAATATTATAGTATATATTTATATTAAACTAATAATAAAGTACCAGAACCTAATAAAAACGCGAATGTTAGGAAAAAAATATTTAGAAGTGTCAATACGCTAACTGCCGCCCACAACCAACCACTCAACGGAGAACAGTGACACTAGTCATTTCGCTAAACGAACTTCGCACACCTTACAGCTAATCATATTATGTTACCACTGCTGAAAACCTTAATCGTAGATATGTTACTAATTGACATTTAATCATAACAAATTGTACCAAGAACAATACGATCATTAGTGTGTCGCTGCCTTCAAATAGCCTACTCTCATAATACGCAAGTTGCAATAATTCTTTTGCCACGAATATGATGTTTCTCATTATTTTATTGGAACGAATCACACAGTTAACAACGGGTTTTCCTGTGATTCTCAAGTTGTTGGTGCTCAGAAACGGCAATATACATATAGGCTTGAAGTGAATGCCAATATGGTGCCTCACAACTCTGTACTGAAGGCAGGCAGCGTGCTTGTGACGTAGGTGGGGTTGTGCCATCTCATTGGTAAATGCTCAGGCGCACGCTCAGAATATCTGACATGCCAGATATTGCTCTGCACGTTCGGAAAGACTCCCTAGTGCTATTCCACGCTATCACGTTAGAAACTCGGCACGCTCAACGCTCAACGTTCGGATGCACGGTCCGTGTGCCGAAGGCTATAGGCCAGTCGAAGAACTTTGGCGTCAATGGGCTGTGGCAGCAGACGACTGACGCGAGTGACTTTCGCCTGCAACTCGTCTCCTGCACTCGTGACCATATCATTTAGGTTCTGGACGACTGAAATACCGTGACCTGGTCAGATGATTCCCGATTTAAAATGCTTACAGCTGGTGGTATGGTTCGAGTGTGGCACAAATCCCACGAAGAGTTGGACCCAAATTGTCAACAGGGCACCGTGCAATCTGGTGGTGGCTCCATAATGGTGTGGGCTTGTTTATATGGAACGGGCTGGATCCCCTGGATGTTGGGCTGTTAGGAGACCATTTCCAGTCATTCACGAGTGTCTTGATCACAAACAACGATGGAACTTTATGGATGACAAAGCGCCATGTCACTAGGCCACATTTTTTCGCGATTGGTTTGAAGAACATTCTGGACAGTTCGAGTGAATGGTATGGCCACCTAGATCGCATCGAAGATTTGTGGGGCATAATCTAGAAGTCATTTTGTGCACAAAATCCTGCACCGGCAACATCGTCACAATTGTGAACGGCTATATAGGCAGCATGCCTCAGTCTTCCTGCATTCCAACTACTTGTCGACTCCATGCCACGACGAGAAATCGGAAGATGCCGGGCAAAAGAAGGGTCGACACGATATCAGGAGGTAAACCATGACTTTTGTCACCTCACGGTACACGTCAGTACATCACCCTCACCGTTTAAGTGTGGGACGACCAAATTTTCATTATCCCTGTCACTCAATAAATAAATGACGTGTGACGAGGGCCTCCCGTCGGGTAGACCGTTCGCCGGATGCAAGTCTCTCGATTTCACGCCACTTCGGCGACTTGTGCGTCGATGGGAATGAAATGATGATGAGGAGAACACAGCATCCAGTCCCCGAGCGGAGAAAATCTCCGACCGAGCCGGGAATCGAAACCGGGCCCTTAGGATTGACATTCTGTCGCACTGACCACTCACCTACCGTGGGCGGACTGTTACACGATACACTAATGTGTTAGAGTGCACCAGCAGTCAAGGGTACATAATCGGCACAACAGCCTTGTTTACGTCGTTTACGTTGTTCAGTGTGAAAGCTGATATTTTTGTATATCTGCTATTTACTCATACTGAAGCTTCTAAGAGGTCTAGCTTGGTTTATTAAGAGTTATTGTTGTCTTGAGCAGCAGTAATTAAATTGCTCGTACAAGCAAATGATCATCTATATTTACGTTTCACAATATTTAAGAGATGGACCACGCAATTAACTATGCAGGATTTGCCCTGACAGAGTCCACCTTACTAGTTAGGAGAAGAGCATAACGATGAGGTAATGCCAAGAGTAGGAATTGGGTTCGCCCCGGCTGGGAAGAAGGGGGTGAAGGCACGGACATATACTCCCTGTTAATGAAGGGGTTGAAGTCCGAAGATTCCCAGAAATTTAGAAACCTCATCATAATAAATGTGCCCTGTCGATCGTACATGACGAGATTCGCGCAAGTGACACACTGACGAGGGACGCTGTCTCACAAAAGTGCGATCCCAAAGACGCAAACGCCTTTTACAGTCAACGTTGGTCGCAGCCGGTGCAACTGTTCTGACTCTTGTCACTATTCTCTCACTACTGTCTTTCCTGGCACCCTGAAATAGAAAAAAAGATTCAGTCAAATCAAATACGTGCGGTACTTTCGCCAGTTAAGGTGAAACACACATACACACATATGGAAAATAAAAGTACACTCCTGGAAATTGAAATAAGAACACCGTGAATTCATTGTCCCAGGAAGGGGAAACTTTATTGACATACTCCTGGGGTCAGATACATCACATGATCACACTGACAGAACCACAGGCACATAGACACAGGCAACAGAGCATGAACAATGTCGGCACTAGTACAGTGTATATCCACCTTTCGCAGCAATGCAGGCTGCTATTCTCCCATGGAGACGATCGTAGAGATGCTGGATGGAACGGCTTGCCATGCCATTTCCACCTGGCGCCTCAGTTGGACCAGCGTTCGTGCTGGACGTGCAGACCGCGTGAGACGACGCTTCATCCAGTCCCAAACATGCTCAATGGGGGACAGATCCGGAGATCTTGCTGGCCAGGGTAGTTGACTTACACCTTCTAGAGCACGTTGGGTGGCACGAGATACATGCGGACGTGCATTGTCCTGTTGGAAAAGCAAGTTCCCTTGCCGGTCTAGGAATGGTAGAACGATGGGTTCGATGACGGTTTGGATGTACCGTGCACTATTCAGTATCCCCCTCGACGATCACCAGAGGTGTACGGCCAGTGTAGGAGATCGCTCCCCACACCATGATGCCGGGTGTTGGCCCTGTGTGCCTCGGTCGTATGCAGTCCTGATTGTGGCGCTCACCTGCACGGCGCCAAACACGCATACGACCATCATTGGCACCAAGGCAGAAGCGACTCTCATCGCTGAAGACGACACGTCTCCATTCGTCCCTGCATTCACGCCTGTCGCGACACCACTGGAGGCGGGCTGCACGATGTTGGGGCGTGAGCGGAAGACGGCCTAACGGTGTGCGGGACCGTAGCCCAGCTTCATGGAGACGGTTGCGAATGGTCCTCGCCGATACCCCAGGAGCAACAGTGTCCCTAATTTGCTGGGAAGTGGCGGTGCGGTCCCCTACGGCATTGCGTAGGATCCTACGGTCTTGGCGTGCATCCGTGCGTCGCTGCGGTCCGGTCCCAGGTCGACGGGCACGTGCACTTTCCGCCGACCACTGGTGACAACATCGATGTATTGTGGAGACCTCACGCCCCACGTGTTGAGCAATTCGGCGGTACGTCTACCCGGCCTCCCGTATGCCCACTATACGCCCTCGCTCAAAGTCCGTCAACTGCACATACGGTTCACGTCCACGCTGTCGCGGCATGCTACCAGTGTTAAAGACTGCGATGGAGCTCCGTATGCCACGGCAAACTGGCTGACACTGACGGCGGCGGTGCACAAATGCTGCGCAGCCAGCGCCATTCGACGGCCAACACCGCGGTTCCTGGTGTGTCCGCTGTGCCGTGCGTGTGATCATTGCTTGTACAGCCCTCTCGCAGTGTCCGGAGCAAGTATGGTGGGTCTGACACACCGGTGTCAATGTGTTCTTTTTTCCATTTCCAGGAGTGTATATACAGATATACGTAAAACATACAACCTCAAAATTAAACAGTTGTAGATTCACATTGTTATGGTACATTGTAACTACAGTTTCATAAAGACACCTCTCCTTGCCGTATGACTCACCAAGCACGCTTACACTTTCATTATTTTATGCCATTTCTACAACAAGAAGCTATCATTAGCTATACAGCTTTCTCACCGGCAATACAAAGAAGGAAATTCTCTTTTGTTTTATAGCTGTATTTATAAAAAAAACTTACTCACTGAAACAGTAACCAAAAGAGTTTTCACGAGCTTACGTATTTCTCGAAACTTCCTGCAGAGTAAAACTGTGTGCCGGACCGAGACTCGAACTCGGGACCTTCGCCTTCCGCGGGCAAGTACTCTAGCATCTGAGTTACGCAAGCACGTCTCACGCCCGTCCTCACAGCCTTACTTCCGCCAGTAACTCGCCTCTTACCTTCCAAACTTTACAGAAGCTCTCATCTCCGCTAAGCCATGTTTCCGCAATATCCTTCCTTTCAGGAGTGGTTGTCCTGAAAGGTTCGTTGGAGAGCTTCGGTAAGTTTGGAAGGTAGGAGACGAGGTACTGGCGGAAGTAAAGCTGTGAGGACGGGGCGTGAGTCGTGCTTTGGTAGGTCAGTTGGTAGAGCACTTGCCCGAGAAAGGCAAAGGTTCCGAGTTCGAGTCGCAGTCCGGCACAGTTTTAACCTGCCAGGAAGTTTCCTAGCAGGGGACACTACACTGCAGAAGAAAATCTCATGCTGGTTACGTATATCTCGTCTGCTAACCACCGTGACATAACAAGAAGCAGAAAGCCGTCTCGGAATGCTGCATTCTGCGCACGCGCTCGTACACTTCCTATGCTGCACATGCGCGGATCCTTGGCAGAATAGATCGGTTCCTATATCCCTCGGTGGATAAACCGTCTATTGACATGGCAGTTTCATCCGTTATGGTGCTACGTGACACTCTATCCACACCTGACTTGTACACGTTATGGATATAACGTTATAGAGGCTTAAACCTGGAACACCAGAACGTATAGCAGTGCGCATACAGCACGACAGCAAAAAGACTTGATAAAATTTTTTGGGCGTGTACAGACTGCGGCATTTCACACTCAGACCTGACACTTCTGCGAACAACAAGGCTCTAACTAGGCTGGGCATTGGTAAAACTGAGCTTGGATGCCCGATACGGATACTTCATTCCAAGTTGGTTTCAACTCAGTACGAGAGTTCATCAGACATAGTGGCTGGAAAATGATGGAGTCTTCTGGCAACCCACGATAAGATATTTTCAGTGTATAACAGATCTACTGAACGTTCTGACCAGAGCAACAGTCCATCATCCTGTGTACTGAGTTAGGTCAGAGCTGCTCGGTCAACTCACAGTCTTGACCTTATCCTGTTGAAGCTTGCAGTCACGGTGACCTCGAAGGTACGGCGCAACTATTGATCGTAACAAGTCAAAAATATGATTGCTTCAGTCCAAATTACGTTTTATACGAATCTGAGATGATCTCGTCGAGCACCCAGTGGCATCACAGATCATCTGTCAAGGCACTGCTGCAAAACGTGATGCTTTGGGCGTTGCAGGTGGTCTCGTATTCTTGAGGTTCATGTTGCGAATGTTCTTTCCGCTCATTTTGCGTCTTCTACTGAAGTGTCACCTATGCAGGACATGTTCCGGTGTATCAACAAGCGACGGTACGAAGATGAAGAATGCAAGAGTAGAGAAGGCTGTTAGACGACGTCAGCCAATAGTCCGCTGTCTAGGACCGTAACACGACAGGAGTGGTCCTAGAAGAAGAGAATGCAAGCGCCGCACCTGACAGCCTCGGCCGTACAGTGTTAGGACAGTACCAGACCGGGGCTCGAAGATGAGCACAGTATAAGCACAGTACTAGCCCGGCCCCAGAAAAGAGGACTACGATAGCTGTTATTAGTGATCCACAAACTGTGTGACAAACTTGCATGAACATTGTATACAGGTTGTTTGGGGAGGAAAGGTCAATATTTTAAACAGTGATAGTATAAAACTGTCAGATCAAAACTGTGCAGGACCGAGACTCGAATTCGGGACCTTTGCCTTTCGCGGGCAAATGCTCTACCATCTGAGGCATCCAAGCAGGACTCACAGCTTTACTTCCACCAGTACCTCGTCTCCTACTTTCCAAACTTCCCAGAAGCTCTCCTACGAACCTTGCAGAACTAGCTCTCCTGGAACAAAGGATGTCGCGGAGACATGGCTTAGCCACAGCCAGGGGGATGTTTCCAGAATGAGATTTTCACTCTGCAGCAGAGTGCGCTCTGTGTTAGGTAACAAGTGGAGGGGCACCGTCATGTTGAAAGTACATTCCAGTTCACTTGGTTAAAACGAATACCTACCAACAGTTCCACAAGTGAATTTTCCAAGAAATGCAGGCACCTCTCTCCCGTCAATCGCTGATTGATAATAAATGGACCTATCAAAAGGTTACCGATCATGTCACAGCAAACAATTATGGCAAAACGAACTTTTAAATTGCTATCCAGTGAAGCGTGCGTATTTTCCCGTGACCATCGTTGATTATTGCGTGTGTTTATTCCACGTCGTGAAAATGGGCTTCGTTAGTGTATAGTATATATGGAAGCAAATGACTATTCTCAATTACCTAGTGACAGAATTGAAGTCGATGGGCATTGTCGCCAATGTGGAGATTTTGGACACGCTGTATGTGAGGCGGCCGCTGTGGCCGAGCGGTTCTAGGCACTTCAGTCCGGAACCGCGCTGCTGTCACGGTCCCAGGTTCGGATCCTGCCTCGGGCATGGATGTGTGTGATATCCTGAGGTTAGTTAGGTTTAAGTAGTTCTAAGTCTAGGGGACTGATGACCTCAGATGTTCAGTCTCATAGTTCTTAGAGCCATTTGAACCGTTTGAGCTGTATGTGAATTGGATACAGGTTTTCCGAATGTAATGTTTCCGATACCCGTGCCTATGGGACATACGCAGGGACATTCTTCATATGCTCGTACTTTTCGCTCAACACTTGCGAGTAATTTCTTCCTGTTTTTGCAGTGTTTATTGATGAGCACGCTCGGACGAAAAAGTCTACTTGGAAGACAGCCTGTTGCACGCAAAGTGATAAAACACTTTGGTAAACACACTGTGATCAGGTAATCGTCGAGTCGGGAAGGGCCTGTGGTATTCTCCTCTTGCAGCGGTAGCACTACCATCGCAGAAGCCATAAACATACACCATTTCTGCGTATTTGTCACTACTGTAGACGTGTGACACGGTTAGCAATTCTTGTATGAAGACAGGTAACACCATACACTACACAGATAACCAATCCGTCGCCGGTACACTACACAGTTCGGCTTACACGGTACAACTGTGCAAACAACGGGTGATTGTACTGAGTAGTACGTACGTCACATGACCATAGTGTGTGGTAGTTTGTGTAGCTTAAACATGGCATGTACCCGCGCATTGTTTACAGACAAATCAAGTTACGGTCCAGTTTTATTGCATATACGTTCACGTTGTGCACATCAGTTTTGCAGAATTAAAGTTCCTCTCAATACGTATACCCCCTAACGAAGCATTTAAGGGCCTATGTTCATATAACATTTTTTGTTCTGAATTACTTATATTATCACTTTTTAAAATATTGACCTTTCCTCCCCAAACACCCTGTATAGCAAAGGACTCTGACTTATTTGCATGTTGCCCATCTCTTGCGACACCGTTGTAAATTCAACGTCAATCTTCTTTATGGTAATGAAAACTATTAATGTGACTTGCCTGAATTGTTGTATACCATTCCGAGAACGTAGAATCCTTTAGGCACCCTGTCAGCGAATGGTAGGCAGGACACCACATGACCTATCACTGGTATATGTCACCTTGAATGCAATAATGATAGCTACTGATAGTTAATACTGTACCAACACTTTTTTTGTTTGCAAGAGTACCATCACTGAATAATAATCATGCACAATTGCAATAAAAATAATTAACTACATGCATTTCTGGAGTCTATATTCTCGATTGATAACCAGTCATAGGCCAGAAAAAGAAAGTAATTCTTCCGTATAAGGTTGTGCCCTGGTCAGCGAGTGGTAAAAAGAGATACGTATTGTTTACAGTGGATAATGAGGATTCTATAGTTGTCGGTTAGTTGAGATGCACAACGTTGCAGGTGTCGTATACCGCATCATTTCTCTGGAGTAACTGTAGTCCAAGAAACAAATAACACGTTTCAGGTTTGGCAGGTCTCATTATAAGGCCAACTAACCAAGAATGTTGCAATAAGTCTGTATGACGAAGTCGAATGCAATATGACCGCGTGTGTTCTCCTCAGAGCGTCCAAATACTGATACGTCCCTCGTGATGCTACTCGCTGAACCGGGACACATATGAAAACACGACGTGATGCCACTTCTGTGTCCACTGCTCTCGTTGAGCAATGTGCTGCCGTGTCAGTGAAGGTCCACCAGTCGTAGTATGTGATTCCTCATACGTCGCAGTACTGTCCGTGTGAATGCGTCTCATTGCAAGCAAGTCAGTTTGCTGACACAAGGTGCCTGAAATGGCTGTACAATGACACACAGCCAAGCGGACAATACACTACCGGCTCCTATGTAATGCAGAGTTGGTCAGGATTTGTTTGGTCAGTAGAGATTCGGTAACAGCGGAAACGCTCGCTCGGGAGAGCTCACTGACTTCGAGTGTGGAGTCACCTGAGTAACAAATCCATCAAGGACATTTCCACCCTTCTAAAGCTCCTGGGTCGACTGTTGATGATGTGTGTGTGAAGTGCAAATGCGAAGCAACAATTGCAGGTAAACGAAGACCAATCAAACCTAATGTACTGACGAACAGGAGCGCTCTAACATTGCAAAAAATGGTTGTAAAAAAGCACGTCAAATCGTCGCAAGCAATAACTCGTGAGATATCTAGCAAACTGACTGTGCGTAGAGGGTGTGCAATGGTCGAGCAGCTTCCAATAAGCCACACATTTCTGAAGTGAACGCTGAGCCGCGTTCGAACGGGAGTAAAGCGCGACGCCACAATAGAGTGGATGTCTGGAAACGAGTGATTTGGAGCGGCGTATCACGCTGTACCCTGTGGCCATCCGATGGAACGATTTGCATTTGGAAAATGTCTGGAGAACATACCGTGCCCCCATGTGTAGTGCCAATAGTGAAATATGGAGGAGATGATGTTATGGTACGTATTTTTCTTGGTTAGCGTGTGTTCCCCGTATTGTGCTCAAGAAACGCTAAATTCCGGATGATATGGACACATTTTAGAGGATTGAACAATTCTGGGACAGTGATTGCTTTTTCAGCATGATAGTGCACCTTGTCAGGAAGCAGTACCTGCAAGGCAGTGTTTTGTGGACAAAAATCTGGAGATGGACTAGCCCGCCGAGAGCCTCGACCTGAACCCAATGGAACAGATTGTGGGTAAGTTACAACGACAGCTTCGCTTCATACATGAGTGTCTAACATCTAACCTCATCTACTTTCGGCTCTTGAGGAAGAATGGGCTCCCACCCCAACAGAAATTGAGACTCCTCATCCAACGAAAACCTCGATCTGACTTTTTCATTTTTTGCAACACTGTATCTGTCGACACTAACTGTAAGCAAGCTACTCAGACAATTTTTGAGCTGCCAGTGTTTTGACAATAAGAAATCCCATATTTCATAGCGTAACTCAGACAGATGAGGACAATAAATGTCTGGACGGAAAAAAATTAATCAAAAGAGTAAACGTGTCACAGAACGAATGAAACGTTCTCGGTTAACTTGCCGCGTCAAATTCGAATAAAACCCCAATCTTTCTGCGACTGTCACCATAATCGTCGTCTCATGTTTAGACTAGTTTCGTGAAAGTGACGAGGCTCCCACTTTTATTCACAGAGGACGGCATCTGAATAGCTAGGTTACGTCATGATGACGTCTCGGAGACAGCGCATTCAGAGGTGGCGCTCTCTGTCGCGAAAGACCACGTGGGCATGTCCTACAGTGTTTCTGGCAAACTATATAGGTTTTTGAAAACAAAACTTCCGGTGCGTTTTAAGAATAAGCCTTAAAATGAACGCTCGTTATTATTTTTGACCTACTTTGACTTGGACTTTTCGACTTTGCAATGCACACTTAAGTACCTGCAGTGGGTTCATCGAACCACCTTCAGACTATTTCTCCGCCGTTCCACTCTCGAACAGAGCGCGTGGAAAACGAACAGTTAAATCTTTCCGTGCGAGCTCTGATTTTTCTTATTCTGTTACGATAATCGTCACTCCTACATAGCTGAATGTAAACCAAATATTTTTGTATTCGGAAGAGAAAATTGGTGAATCAAATTTCATGAAGTTATCTCGCTGCGACGAAAAACGTCAGTATTTTAATGATTGCCATTCCAAATAGCGTATCGAGTCCGCGACACTATCTCTCCTGTCTCTCGAAAACACAGAGTTCATTGTTCGCTGTCAGCCGTATCTGGCAACAATAGTTGCAAGATGACGGATGACCGTAGCGCAGACAGTCTCTTTAGTAGATCTGTTGCATCTTCTGTGTGTCCTGCCAATAAAATGCAGTCTTTGGTACGACTTCCCCCAACATTATCTATATGTTCGTTTCAATTTAAGTTGTTCATGATTGTAATCCCTAGGTGTTTACTTGAATTCACATCCTTTAGATTTGTATGATTTATCATGTAACAGAAATTTAACGGATTCCTTTTAGTATTCGTGTGGTTGTCTTCATACTCTTCATTATTTAGAATCAATGTCCACTTTCTGAACCATACGGATATATTGTCGAAATCATTTCCATTGGTTTTCATCATTTGATGACTTAACTACAGAGGAGAATGACAGTATCATCGGTAAACAATCTAAGATAGTTAATCATATTACCTTCTAAATCGTTTATATAGATTAAGAACAACAGGTGGCCTATAACACCTCGTTGGGGAACGCCAGATATCAATTCTGTCACTTTCCGTCGATTACTGCGAACTATGACTTTTCGCACAGGAAATAACGAATCCACACTCACAACTGAGACGATTATCCATACGCACACAATCTGATTAGAAGTGGCTCTTGAGAATCGGTGTCAAAAGTCTTCTGGAAATGAAGAAATATGAAATCAATTTGAGGTCACCTATCGAGAGCACCCATTACTTCGTGTGAATAAAGAACTAATTGTGTTTCACAAGAACGATATGTCCTGAATCTGTGCTCCGTGTCAATAGATCATTTATTTCGAAGTAATTCATAATGTTAGAACACAGTATATATTCCAAAATCCCACAGCAAGTCGACACCAGCGATTGGGCCTGTAATTCATCGAATTGCTCCTATTTCTTTTAATGAGTGTTAGTGTGACTGCACAGCTTTGAAGTCCTTCGACACAGACCTTACGTCGTGCGGCCATTACTCTTACTAAGTATGGAGCTACTTTATCAGAATACTCTGAAATGAACCTAACTGGTAAACAGTCTCAACCGGAAGACATGCGTGTATTAAATAATTTAAGTTGTTTCTCTACAACGAGAATATTATTTCTAAGTTACTCATTTTGGTTGCCGTTAGCTGTTTGCGGGTGGCATTCCGTCGATCAATTTCCGGTTGTATAGGAATATGTACACTGAGGTGACAAAAGCATTGGGATAGCGATAAACACATATACAGACGACAGTGGTATTGCGTACCTAAGGTACAAAAGGGCAGTGCATTGGCGGAGCTGCCATTTGTGATTCATGTGGAAAGGTTTACGACATGATTATTGCCGCACGACAGGAATTAACAGTCTTTGAAAGCGATTTGTTAGTTGCAGTTGGAGGTGTGGGACATTCCATTTCGGAAATTCATTATTCAGAGATCTATAGCGCAAGATAGTATGCCGAGAATACCAAATTTCAGGCAATACCTCTCACCACGGACAACATAGTAGCCGACGGCCTTCACTTACCGACCAAGAGCAGTGCAGTTTGAGTAGAGTTGTCAGTGCTAATACACGAGGAACATTGCGTCAAATAAGCGCAGAAATCAATGTCATTACGATGAACTTATCAGTTAGGATATCAAAATCTAGTGTTAATGGGCTACGGCAGCATAGTTCCTTTGCTGAAAGCACGACATCGCCTGCAGCGCGTCTCTTCAGCTCGTGGCCATATCGACTGGACGCTAGACGACTGAAAAATCGTGCGCTGGCCAGATGAGTCCCGATTTCAGTTGGTAAGAGCTGATGGTAGAGTTCGAGCTTGGTGCAGATCCCACGAAACCATGGACACAGGTTGTCAACACGGCACTGTGCATCCTGGCGGAGGCTCCATAATAGTGTCGACTGTGTTTACATGGAATGGACTGGGTCCTCTGGTCCAACTGAACCGATCATTGCTTGGAAGTGGTTGTATTGGGGTACTTGGAGACCATTTGTTCACAAACAACGATGGAAGACAATCAGCAATGTCAGCGGACCACAATTGTTTGTGGTTGATTTGGAGAACATTCTGGACAATTTGAGCGAATGGTTTAGTCACCTAGACTGCTCGACGTGAATCCCATCGACGTAATCTAGAGGTAAGTTCGCTCACAAAACCCTGCATCGGCAACACTTTCGTAGTTATGAACGCCTACACAGGCAGCATGGCTCAATATTTCTGCAGGGGACTTTCAGCGTCTTGTTGAATCCACGCTACGCCGAGTTGCTGCACTACGCCGTGGAAAAGGAGGTCATCACCATATACGGAGGTAACCCATGCCTTTCGTCACCTCAGTGCAATCAGCCTGTAGCCCTGCTTCCATGGGACGCAGGATATAATGAGTGATAAGAGCTAAGCTGAGTTTCGGACGACCTACATTTTCAAAATCCGTGCTGATCTGTGGCGAGAAGGTCTTCTGTCTCAAGGAAATTTATTATATTCGAACCTAGAATATGCTGATGAATTCTGCAGAAATCTGACATTAAGGATATTGGCCTGCAATTTTGCAGATCTGTTCTGTTACTCTTCCTACGTAGAGGAGTCACCTAGTCTTCTTTTCAATCGCTCGGGAGTTTGTGCTTGGAGGCAAAGGATTCTCGTTAAATACAAGCTAAGTAGAGGCTGAATGACGAAGAGTACTATCTGTTAAACTGAACTGGGCTTCTATCCGCACCTCGCGACTTACCTGTGTTCGGATTTTTCAGCTGCTTCTCAGCGGCGGGGGTGCCTGTTTCTTTGGCCTCCATACGAGAGATTGTGCGACGGTCAGCGATGGCATGGTTTCCAGGATCCTCCTACGTTAATGATTTTTAAACGTGAATTTTAAAACCTTAGCTTTCTTTTTACTGTCTTTTATTGCCACACCATACTGGTCGAGGACAGACATAAACCTTCGACCCACTTACTGATTTTACGCAGGGTCAGAATTTTCTCGGGTTCTCGGCAAGATCTATCGCTAAGATATGTCGGTAGAAGTTGTAGGTTTCCCGAAGAGATATTCTTATAGATGCACGAATTTCTCTTAACTTTTGGCTGCATACATTTACACAATCTTTTTGAAATAGAAAGCCACAATTTCTGCTTTCCCACATTTTCCGTATTTTGTTATTAACCCTCTTACTCGACCCTTATTCCTCAAGAGCTCGATTTACAATCAATTTAAACTTTGTGCATAGTTCCCTAACTTCACAGTATCGGAATCAAATGATCGTCAGTCATTGTCTATAGAAAAGGCTGACAACTTCCAGCATGACATCTCTCTTAGGCTTCTTGATGGATTTATTAGTGTTTGGAATCTTGGCCACTGTGATATCGTTATGGTGACTAATCCCTGTCTATGTACGGACACTGCTGATACGGTCTGACCTGCTTGTAGGTTACTTATTTTCATTGAGTGTGGGTTACTGAACTAGCTAAGCACGAGAGTTTTCGAAAAATATGTTCAGAGTAATGTAAGTCAGCAGGCTTTCGTGGCCGTTGTCACTGAAGTTAAAATCTTCTGGGTTATTAGGCCGCGTCATGTTTCTTCTTTAGAAGCCGCGGCCTAATAACCCAGAAGATTTTAACTTCAATGTTCAGAGTTATTTCTGAAGACTATCTGTCCGTATCACCTGCAAAAGATCGATAGACGTCCTGTCTATACTCGGTAGGTGAGAGTCCCCCCTAATATTGGATAATCGTTTTTTTCGCACTACTGGGCATATACTTTCTTTGAATGATTTTACAACTGTTACGATGAAATCGGTTTGCTAGTAAAAAAAAAAAAAAGGAAAAAAAAGGAACTCGATGTTTCACGTGTATTCACCTAGGCCTTTTACTCGCGTCCAGATAACTTCGCAGTCAGACTCAGTTCTTCTATATTCGTCTATAGACATAATGCTATTGTCGACTTCAATCAACACTCTCCATTCTAAGGTTTTAACTGATCTTTCCGATACACATTCAGTATCTCGTTAAGTATTTTCCAGGTTTCTACTTCGGGTTTCGCCTAGGTCTCACATGCGAGTATAATTTGGTCACAACAACGTTGGAGGGCGCTAAATTCTGTAACTATGTTTCGAAAGTTTCGGCAGTTTTGCGCTAAAATTTTTGACATTCCATATTTCCGTGGTTTGTACGCTATCTTATTCCACTCTCCGTGTATCGATTGGCAAGCGTCCATCAGCGGACTTCAAACTATTGTCTAGCCTAAAAAAGTCCTATCTGAACTCCACAAGTTCTCTGATACCCGAGTTATTGCTTCCACTTTGTAGTACACTCCTGACCTATCAATGGGAATTGTACAACTGTCCCTCCATCGCTGACTGAGCTTTCTACGTTTTCTGTACGTTCAAACCAAAAGAAATGATAGCAGAGAAATGGTTCAAATGGCTCTGAGCACTATGGGACTTAACATCTAAGGTCATCAGCCCCCTAGAACTTAGAACAACTTAAACCTAACTAACCTAAGGACATCACACACATCCATGCCCGAAGCAGGATTCGAACCTGCAACTGTAGCGGTCGTGCGGTTTCAGACTGAAGCTCCTAGACCGGCTCGGCCACCCCAGCCGGCTGAGAGCAGAGATATGAAGATCGTAAATCTTCCACACATAGTTACTAAAATGAGAGGCAACGTCTCTTAAATACATAAACATGCAAGGAATTTAATAATTAGGCACAAAAACCCACAGATAAACCTAAACAAGTACATCTCGTTTACACAGAGCTGAATAATATGATACACAAACGAACTGTTCTTCTGCTGGTTCGAGAACAGAGGTTGGCGCCAGACTGAAGGTAACGGCAAGTTACACTTGAAACATCCCCTTAAAAGTTAATGAATTACTATGCTGACAAATCTCTTACGTTATTTGATTTTCAAACAGCTGAGCGGAACTGAACGTACTCAGACATTTCTATCTTTACTTATTCTGATCAACACTAAACTGACACACAATTTTTTAGCACTTCGCAATCTGACTTTCAATAATCCCTACAAAAGAATGGCCCTGACTAACAATAACCTGTACCGTTCATGAATCACTTACCTCACAAAAATCTTCGTTACTCGAACTACTGCAATACAGCGTGCACCAATACTGCCAGCTAAATAAAAGATTCAAACTACTGAAGGCACTACCTACTGATAGGCATAGCTAGCAAATGGAAGATTTTGATAGAGAACAAACAACGTATTTACCTTAATAATATATATCAGGTCATGATATCCAGTATTAGAAATTTACTCTTTCTGATGGACACACGTCCAGATCGTCCGCTCTCAAAATTCCGCCATCTCTCTCCCGACATCCACCACTGCTCACCTCCAACTGCGCAACGCTACCCACTGTTCACATCAAACTTCCCAACACTACAATAGCAAAAATTCCAACAATGCAAACCAGCCACAGACTGCACACAGCACAGTCAGCGATTATCGTACAGAGCGCTACGTGGCGCTACCAACATAAAACCCTAAACAGCCTACTTACACACTGCCAAAATAATGTGTCCTGACTGGACACCTGAGAGAAATACTGTAGTAGATTCACTGCGACAGTATTCGGAAAGGGCGGGGGGGGGGGGGGGGAGGAGGTGGATAGTTACTGGAAAATGGGGACAACAGCACCGAACTAGATTTTAGTAGCAGCTGAATAGCACTAATACTGAATTACATTCCCGATTGTGACAGGCCACACACCCACGCAGTGTCGCCAATGAAAATCGGATTTGAGACGGCGAACTGTCTGTGACGTAATGCGGCGGCGACCGCCTGCTGATTGCATATTAGGAATGCGGCAGCGATAAACAGGCTAAAGTTAGAGCAGAGGCGAGGTCGGGGTTGTTTGTGCCACGGGTGGACGACCAGCCAGTAGCGCCGTCGGGGGGCAGCAGGGTGGTGGGGGCAGCGGGGGCGGTGAGGACAGTGGTAGCGCCTCCGGTCGTTGCAGCCGCCGCCCGCTCCCAGTCTGCAGGAGCTCCACACCCTCGCAAACACTCGCACACTTGATTTGCTGCACACACACACACACACACACACACACACACAAAACTAATAATCCGTCCGAGGGAACCCGCGGTGCTCATCGTCGAGTATCGGCTTCATTATTTGGAATTGCATTTCTGCGAGCAAAGAATCGGAAGGTGGGAGGACAGCGCGGTTTTACGATAGCTCTGTGAATCTGCAGTAGGTGCAGAATCGCATCTCGTCGTCTGGAATCCAATCTCTGTCACGTCTGCATGGCTCTACCAACAGGCGCCATTGTCTTCTGCGCCAATGCACCGGTATTTCCGATTTAGGGGACGTGCTTGCGACCACGCGAATTCCCAAATGCGATTGCGTCCGTATCAGGCTTTCGTACTAGCGCACTAGTGCCGGGTCGCTAGCCACATCCGATGCATTTTACGTCTCTCGTGCTTATTTCTTTTTATGTGTATGTAATGTTCCACTGCGTTCTAGGGAGTGGAAATAGATTATACAACCGGTTTTATCTGAGCGCGGCAGCTAGCAGTATATTGTCGGTGGTTGTGCTTACAGAATCTGGAGTACCGACATTTCTTAACAGTTGGGGATGTTATCTTCCGGATTATACTTGTGCTGAAAATCTCCGACATTGATGCCGTGATCCTAAGTTAGATGTTGGCTTCATAATATCATAGTTTTTGGACACCACGGTATAGCGAATGCGCTGTCTGATAAATAATTGAAATGGGGGATAAAGGAGAGAGTACTGTGCTACTACTGCTACACAAAAGAGTGTGAATATCTATTTAGATGCGCTAAACAAGTGTAAGACGCACTTTGTCTTCGTACCTCTACGATCGATTAATTTAACTTTCTTATAACATTATATTTCTTCCTATTTTCAATTCTGTGAAACAATACTGATACACCGAAGAGGTGCCCGCGTAACATGAGATTTATTTATGAGTGCCCTTTCTGATGAGCAATGCCAACTACGTGCCGAGTCACTTTAGTGCATGAGTATGTAAGTTTAACACATACTCGTAAAGTAACAGGTACCTTTCACAAGACTTGGTTGAGGTAACTGATATTGTTGTCGCAGTCTTCTCTCCGATCCCTGATTTGATGCAGCTGTCCACACTACTCTATTCTGTGCAAGCCTCATCATCTCTGATTAACTACATCCATTTGAATCTGCTTACTGTATTTATCTGTCGGTCTCCCTCCTTCATTCCTCAGGATGTGCCCTATTAACAGAGCTCTTCTTTTAATCAAGCAGTGCCACAAATTTCTTTTCTCGATAGTTCTATTCGATACCTCCTCAACAGATACACGAACTACCAATTTAACCTACATTTCAAAAGATTCGGTTCTTGCCTGAATTGCTTGTGTCCACTATTCACTACCGTTAAATGCAACACTATACACAAATACCTTCAGAAAAGAGTTCCTAATACTTTAATTTATATTCGATATTAACAAATGTCTCTTCTTCAGGAACAATTTCCTTGCCATTGCCAGTCTGCATTTTACGACGGCTATCCAGAAAGGAACAGACGTTTTTGGTTATCGAGGCGATGTGCGGGGCTACAGCCGCCATCTTGGTGTCATAACGTTTCTACGCTCGGTAGGCAGCCAGAGGTGGTAGCGTATGGTTTTTGTCTATCACTTTGCTTTCTGTGTCGTACTATACTGTGTGCTGCAATAGAAAATCCCGCGATTAGTGACGTGTGTTCTGTGATTAGGTTTTTACTGGGAAGAAACTGCAAAACCATTTGCTTATTGTCGTGACCTTTGCGATGTGTATGCAAAAGGAATAATGACTGAAAGTCGAATGAGGAAATGGTGCATTGATTTTAGAAATGGCTGTACCAACGTTCACAATGAGGGCCGCATTGGTAGGTTTAGTCTTGAAACTGACGAACTGGTGATGAAAATCAACGACAAAATTCATGAAAATCGTCTTTTCACGAACAAGCAGCTTTCGTAGCCACCACCTCTTTCCAGAAATGAAGATATAGGTCGCTATACAACGCTAAAATACCGACGGCGTGTAACACCTATATCGACTAGAAGTAGGTTTATACGATGTAGCTGTGTATCTGTGATTATGAATAATTTCTTCATTGTTACTGAAGGTCATTGATTTGAGACAGGAAATTTAAATTTTGTAATGTATGTGTATGCTTCATCAAATAATGAAGGAGGAGCTGGATGGGGATAAGTTACACTTCACAAATCATGCTGATAAATGCATGTGCTAGAACTGTTGATCATTCAATAAAAGTCCAGTTAGTCTTCCGAAGCCCAAGAGAAAGACTTTCATCCACTCCAGTGCAATCATCCATGTCTACAATTCAGGAAATGCTGGTGATGAGCAGGATCAATCTAATGGATGTACTATATTTAATACACACCTGAGGACTGTGTCTATAGCCTCCTACACAATGAGTGGAAAGAAAAGACAAATGATGAGTGTGGGGTGAATACTTTTCTACAAATAATGGCAGTGCAGCGGGATGGGGATGGGGGGGGGGGGGGGGGGGGGGGAATGCATTTCAGAACTCACATAGGTAGATGATTGTGCTGGAACTGCCTACATTTTCTGAAATTGTCTAACACCAAACATCAATTTCACCCTATTCCGCAATGAACCACATGTGTTAACCTTGAGCTACGGAGACCAACTGGCCTAGTTCACAACACCATCACCAGAGGGAGCTGTTGGCCCTCCAACACTTCCTTCCCACCTCCCCTCCGAGCTCCCCTTTCCCTCCCAACACATTACATAATCCAAGATGGCGGCCCAGAAAAAAAGGGCAGGAACCAATAGGAACACTGAATCTGTTCATTTGATAGGCTTCAGCCAATAGTATCACAGAATCTGGTGACATTATTGGAGGAGATGTAGGGTGGACTCAGCCGTGTACCTGGCCAGATCCGGCCAGTCATGAAATATGCGTGCCCTGTCTGGGGATACGCGGCAAAGCACCACCTGGACAAACTTCAGACGCTGCAAAACCGCGCCCTCAGGAGGGCATTGCACTTACCACTTGGGTTCCCCATAGATGACCTGCACGCCGCAGCTGATATCCCACTATTGACAGAGCGCTTCCAAGATCTGGCAAGGGCTGTCGACGAAGGTTCTTCCAGATCAGGGAACGCCCTCATCCACTCCGTAGGTCGGTACGACATGTCCCACGATAAGCATAAGCGCCCTATGACGATCTTCGACGATTAAGTCGAAGAGAAAATCCCAACACCCAGTCCCTAATCCTGTTCCTTCCCACATAACACCAATCATCTCGCCTACCTCAGGCAAGTACCAGACACAGACAGAACAATCATCACAATATCACAGATACCAAAAAAACTTAAGAAAAATCACACACACACATTCACAGGGGAGTAAAAGCCGCAAGGCTACAGACTCCCACCTCACACTTTCCCAAAGAGGGAAAAGTACAAGATGAGACCAGCTCTGTAGCCTCAGTCTCACTCAGCCAGCAGCAGCAGCAGAAGAAGAACCATGAAGCATCAGCAGCAGCAATCGAGATCCAGCATAGCCTTGCAGAACAGGAAGAAGCAGAAACATAAGTATTGCATACGACATCTTTGTAGTTAACATAATTATTAGTTGCTTCATGTCTTAGTCTGTATATGAAGCTTGCTTCTCCTTGTTCAACAGTAGCCTTTGACATGTCGAGGCCTGAAGGGGTGAGCAGCAACATGTCGACCACTGCTGCATCTGGGTCTACAGCAACCTCAGTCACCAACTTCTTGAGACGTGCACTGACCTCTGGACCTGGAGCAGCAGCAACGTCCTGCCTGTCCAAATCTGCAGCGACTATGTGAGATCCTATAGCGTACATTGCCCACTTGCTGGAGTAGCACAAGAAGCTGATATTGCATGTCTGACACATGAATTTGGGCGAGGAGGATGCCTGGCCTGTTCACAACGCCTACAATGCTGCTGGTGGTTCTAAACAGCAAGATGGAGGTCAGTACTGCCGCCCCCCCCCCCCTAGCCTTACTGGTATGATACTACAACAGGGTATGATGACTATGCACTATGTGGGAAATCGGGTAACAATTGTGTTTATTTATGGCATGCCTCAGTATTGAACTTGTAAAATGTGGATAGTGTGCTACTTCTTGAACTGGTGGTTGCCAAGCACAGACTCGGCATACAATGATGTAAAATTTCTATGTGTACATAGTATAAATGTTGATGGTTCAAATGGCTCTCAGCACTATGGGACTTAACTTCTGAGGTCATCAGTCCCCTAGAACTGAGAACTACTTAAACCTAAGGACATCACACACATCCATGCCCGAGGCAGGATTCGAACCTGCGACCCTAGTGGTCACGCGATTCCAGACTTCAGCGCCTAGAACCGCTCGGCCACTCCGGCCGGCATAAATGTTGATGATTTGAAACAGTACCTTTGGTCCTGCATCAACTCAGAGCCAAAAGAGAAATATGTTGAATATACCTGTACATGTGAAAAAACCAGAATATTGTTAGGTACCCATCCATTTGATAGATGTGGAACTTATTTCAGATCGAAAAGCTCTATTTGGGGCCGATCGCGGTGGTCTCGCGGTTCTCGGAGCTCAGTCCGGAGCCGTGCGACTGCTACAGTTACAGGTTCGAATCCTGCCTCAGGCATGGATGCGTGTGATGTCCTTAGGTTAGTTAGGTTTAAGTAGTTCTAAGTTCTAGGGGACTGATGACCACAGATGTTAAGTCCCATAGTGCTCAGAGCCATTTGAACTATTTATTTGGGAAATATTGTGTAGGGTAAAAAAGATAAAGAAAGAGTCTCATGATTTTTTTGAAATACTGCATCTCATGTGCAATATTTAAATAAATAATGTGTATATATAAACTCAGACCATGTTTGTACTTTATTTATTATCTCTCTCATTATAGTCGAAGTATTACACTTACTAATATCGTTATTTTCAATGCTGCACCTATAAGCATACAGAAGCAGACAGTTGCCTCAAACACCTCCTCACCAATCATTGTCAAACAGAATGATGAAATTACTTTCCATGGATATATACACTGAAGAGCCAAAGAAACTGGTACCTCTACCTAATATTGGGTAGGGCCTCTGTGAGCAAGCAGAGGTGCCGCCACACGACGTGGCTTGCAATCGACTAATGTCTGAAGTAGTGCTGCAGGGAACTGACACCATGAATCCTGCAGGCCTGTTCATAAATCCATAAGAGTACAAGGGAACGGAGATCTCTTCTGAGCAGCTCTCTGCCAGGCATCTCAGATATGCTAAATAATGTTCATGTGTGGGGAGTCTGGTGGCCAGCGGAAATTGTAAGTAGGATGTTTAGGTTTTTTTTATTGGTAACGCCGCCGCCACGTAGCGCTCTGTATGAAAATCACTGGCTGTGCCGTGTGTGTGCAGTCTGTGGCTGGTTTGCATTGTTGTCTGCCATTGTAGTGTTGGGCAGCGGCAGTTGGATGCTAACAGCGCGTAGCGTTGCGCAGTTGGAAGTGAGCCGCCAGCAGTGGTGGACGTGGGGAGAGAGATGGCGGAGTTTTGAAATTTGTAAGACTGGATGTCATGAACTGCTGTATATATTATGACTATTAAGGTAAATACATTGTTTGTTCTGTATTAAAATCTTTCATTTGCTAACTATGCCTACCAGTACTTAGTGCCTTCAGTAGTTTGAATGTTTTATTTAGCTGGCAGTAGTGGCGCTCGCTGTATTGCAGTAGCTTGAGTAACGAAGATTTTTGTGAGGTAAGTGATTTGTGAAACGTATAGGTTAATGTTAGTCAGGGCCATTCATTCGTAGGGATTTTTGGAAGTCAGATTGCGTTGCGCTAAAAAATATTGTGTTTCAGTTTAAGCACAGTCGTGTATAAATTTTTCAAAGGGGAGGTTTCAAAGTGTTTAAACTCAGAAGAGCGTTCCATAGCCACTCTGTAGCAATTATTAACGTTTGGGGCGTCGCCAAGTCCTGCTAGAATTGCCCATGTCCATCGGAATGCACAATGGACATGAATGGGTGCAGGTGAGCACATAGAATGCTTACGTATGTGTCACCTTTCAGTATCGTGTCTATACGTATCAGGGGTCCCATATCACTCCAACTGCATGCGCCCCACATCATTGCAGAACATCTACCAGCTTGAACAGTCCCCTGCTGATTTGCAGGGTCCATGGATTAATGAGGTTGTCTCCCTACACGTACACGTCCATCCGCTCGAGATAATTTGAAACGCGTCTCGTCCGATCAGGCAACATGTTTCCAGTCACCAAGAGTCCAATGGCGGTCTCGACGGGCCAAGGCGACGCATAAAATTTTGTGCCTTGCAGTCAATAAGGGTACATGAGTGGGCCTTCGGCTCCGAAAGCCCATGTCAATGATGCTTCGTTGAATGGTTCGCACGCTGACACTAGTTTATGGCCCAGCATTGCATTTCAGTCACGCTGAATCATTCTCTTCAGTTGTCGTTGGTCCCGTTCTTGCAGGATCGTTTTCCAGCCGCAGCGACGTCAGAGGTTTGATGTTTTCTGGACTCCTGGTATTCACGATACTCTGGTGAAATGGTCGTGTGGAAAAATCCCCACTCCATCGCTATCTCGGAGATGCTGTGCTCCATCGCTCGTGCGTCGACTATAACACAACATTCAGGCTCACTTAAATCTTGATAACTTGCCGTTGTAACAGCAGTAACCGATCTAACAACTGCACCAGATACTTGTTGTCTTATATAGGCGTTACCGACCGCAGCACCGTATTCTGCCTGTTTACATATCTCTGTATTTGAATACACATGCATGTACCAGTTTCTCTGTGTAGCCATATTAGCTCAGTTTTTTAAGTGATGGAGCTATAGTGGCTGCACATATTATTACCATTCGTACGAGTGTGTATGTGTGTGTGTGTGTGTGTGTGTGTGTGTGTGTGGGTGGGTGGGTCACAAGGACTTGCTGTAGGTGACAGGTCTTGTGAAGATGTAAAAGGAGACATGAAGAAGAAGCAGAATGGAATACTCTTTCCTGATAATCTACTAGCAGTTATTGTAGATCCATCCAATTGTGACAACATTAATGTTCTCATGATACTGCTAACACATGTAGATGGAGTCAGATTTGAAGATGTTTTCGTATTTTCAAAAACACTTTTCAGTGCAAGTAATACCCTGGTAGGCATGTTATGATTAAAGGTTTAGATCAATTATGGCAGGCTGATCTTGTAGATATAAGGGATTATTCGCATGAGAATAATGGAGTCAAATATATTTTAATAGTTATTAATACACACTCCAAATTTGCCTGGGGTTTACCTGTTAAATCATAAAAGCTGCGGATGTTTCTGAGCGTTTGTTTGCAGACAGGGACGAATTGGTGTCAGGCAAATCTCCAAACCAATCATGGTGAAGAGTTTTACAACGGGTACTCCAAGACCGTGATGCAGCTGTACGGAATGCATCAGTACTCAACATTCAGTGATCTGAAGGCCAGCACCGTGCGACGTCTGAACAGAGAAGTAAAATCAGTCATTGTAGGTTATCTGTCTTGAGGTGATTACAGTAAAATAAAAAAAGAATTACACCAGACGCGTTTCGCTTTTATTTACAAAGCATCATCTGTGGTACTGGTGTTTCTTTACATAATCTGCTTCTTCCCCTCTTGCTAGCAGTAGCTGGTGTCAACAGGCTTCATTTTATGTCTGCAGTTTTTGGCATTTTGCGTTATTTCCTGCGCTGCACTATTTATACTTGACTTTCTTAACTTTTTGTCATTCATCTCTGCAGAAGTATGAAGAAATTGCAGGTTGCTTCTACGCCAAAGAGTTGCAGAAAAGCTCAGAACCGGATGTATTTCTCGTGGAGAGAGTCATAAGACTCGGGGGAAAGGGATTGATGCTAACGATTTACTATATAATGAGGTGCGCAGTCCACAATCACCGCAGTAGTATAACTTGCGTGCTAGGAGACGCGTTTGAGGAGGTGGTGGCATTTTACAGAAACTGCCAGTGGAATTACATATTCCAGAATATAACTACTGTGGACCTGGAACAAAGCTTCATAAACGCTTGGAACGAGGCGATAAGGGGATTACTGTGTTCGACGAAGCGTGTAGGGAACACGACATTGCATACACTGCAAATAAAAGTCTCTCTAGTTGTCACATTGCAGACAGGATTTTAGCTGGTGAGGCTAAGACGATACGCGAAAGAAAGGATGTTGGTATAGGTCAACGAATTTCAGCATTTGTGGTTGATAACACCTTGCATGGGAACATTATAAGTTTAGTTTAGGAGTGATGAATTTAAAGCGAGTTATGAGTGGTGCACGTAGTGCACTAAAGAAGAAGAAGAAGAAGAAGAAGAAGAAGAAGAAGAGTGGGAAGCTAAGGTATTTGGAGAACTGTATGCTGACAGCGTTGTATGCAGCTAAAAACGCTCTGCAGCAGAAGGGAGCCGAAAGAAGATCGATTAATGCACATCGAGTTCTAACAGTACTCAAGACGCCTGGTGGTTTTGTTCCATTCCTCATTCCAGCCCTCTCCGCTCTATGAACGACACCTCGATGATGTTGTTGCAACTATTGCTCGAATAGTCAAGAACGTGCTAACTCCCCAACGCAGTTAGAAGCAAGATGACATAATCGCATGATGGAAGCCGCAGCTACCGGAAAAGGCCTATACTTGAAACCATACAGGAAAGGGCTTGGTCTATTCATAAACAAAAATAGCCCATTAGTAGTTCTACCTAATCGAGCACTCACAAATACTGATCTACTTAAGTCTGGTAGAAAAAAATCAACGTTCCAAGATTCCGCGGTTTGTTTATGCGGGGTACATTACCGAAGACTATGTAGAAAACTGGTGAATGTAGTATTGTGCATTTTGATGTTGCTGGAGATCCCGGCCACCACTGCGTGTCATATTTTATGAAAAATGCAAATACCGTCTACTATTCCGACTCGTTTGGTGACTTGCAACTGCCAGAAAATTACAACGATACTTCAGTCGCAGTAGACGTGTGTTCTACAATTTTCGGCTCTGTTAGGGTTTTAATACACCCTTTCGTGGACACCTGGGTATCCCGTTTTTCTTGACGTTTACAAAGAAGAAGGAGAATATACAAGGGAAGAGCTTTAAGCATTCCTTCACCAGTTGAGCTTCAGGTGCAATTTCGTCCACGTTAAAAGAACGCTCATCTGTATTACGTGCAAATTACTTCCCGCCAGTTCATTTGAGCATTGGCGAATGGAGCATTGCAGTGATTGGGCTGGAAACGTAGGACAGAATCCCAAATAACACCGAGGCAAAAAAGAAAGTGCATTTGGATATTAATCATGAAAAAGACATTGTGGAAGCTGAACCTGGTGCATACGATATCGACGGTTTAAACGAAGTCTTCAAACAATCTGCAAAAGTTCCTGAGCTACATGCAAACATCGGAACACTGAAACCTGAAGTGAAGACTATGAATACAACGATCGACTTTAACCAGAAAGGTTAAATAGGGCGCCTGTTGAGGTTCACAAAAGGACAGGTTTTGAAAAAATATCGTAGTAAATTTTACGAGTCAGATCAGACTGTGGACATACTGGCTGTCAGCATACTCTGAGTGGAGAGTAATATTTCAAAGAACTCCTTTCTCTATGACAGTCTGATTAATATTATTTACGGATTTTTACCTTCCGTTGGAACATGGTATAAGATTGTTGAGACTCCCACCAATGCAATATACCTTCCAACGACAGTTCAGACGTTGGACTATTTGGAGTTGAGTATTGCGATCCAGAATAATCAACTTGTTGACTTTCGTGGTGAGGGAATCATTTACTATTGCTCTGAGGCAGGATGCGCGTACGGTAGAAAACCAGTGCACGCAATCCACAGCACGCCACTTCGCTGCCGAAACACAAAGTTGTGAAGTAGGGGTTTCTTAAATCAGCTGGCTTGAAACCTCGAAATGACGTCCTCACTCAATATAGCAGGTCCAGTAGAGTATGATGAGCAAATTATACGTTAGGAATACTTCTCGCGTAAACTTTATGCTTCAACCACGTTTAACGAGTATGATTAGGATTGTCATCCAGCACCAAGACACGCTTACCCTTTCATGCAAGAGCTTTGTATGTTTGGAGAGATCATTCATGAAAACCGATGGCAGCGCTGCAGTGGGATCCAAGTTTACAAGTAACACCGTAGCATTTGTATTCCAAGATATGCTATGAACTCAGTAGGTTTGAGATTGACCGTACACGGTATGTTGGCGTAACATCAGCCTTTAAACATACGTCTCTGCATCATCCACGGATTTGAATGGTTTATAAAATGCAAGATGGTTCATAGACGATCCGGTGGATAGAGCTGTTACAGAGTACAAACGATTTACTGCGCGCATACCTCTAAAATGCTTATGAGCTACTTTGAGGACATGAAGCAGATTATTATAAAATTTAAACAGGAACTCAGCCTGGTACGGAGTGCATTAGATAATGACTCATACATACAAGGAGCTCAGGAGGAGAATATGATCACAATCAGCAACATAATATGGAGAATACCTCACATCAGTGTATCAGACGAGGAGCGTTTGAAACTTTTAAAAGTTCCGAAATCCGGTACATATCCATCACTAACATTCCGCTCTTGGAAGGTTTACGACCGCACATAGACAAATATGGGCTATTAAAACCTCTTGGTGGGTAGAGATGCCTAGATTCACCATACTTGCGTTGTAGACTGAGAGAAGAGGGAATATAACAAATGATACCACTTTATTCGACAACTGCAAGTTAACTAATGCGAGAGTCTACCTGAATTCAGAATTCTACCCATTTAACATGGGATGAAAATGTATAAAGTCTAGCGTATGACATGTCTGTGAGGTTTCATCCTTCTTACTATGGAAGTGCTGAAGAAGGAGGGGAGTGTCTACTTAGTCCACGGAAACTCAAGGAGCCATCACTGATCATTTTAACAGACTGCTCAAAGCAGAACAAAATAATTAAATCTGGATTGATAGATGTACGAATTGAATTTAAATCTTCAACAAATTGCCCGGAAGAAACTGCAGCGTATGCTCTAGTTCTACATGAGCGTGTGGTTAACTACTGCTCGCTTACCGGTCTTGTGCAACGAGCTGCAAAAATGAAAAGATGTTGCGTCATACCCATAGCATTCCACAGTGGCATCTAAAGGCGTGAACATCATTGCAGACGCTCAGATTTTTAATGATGATTTTTTGATGATGACGAGTGTAGACAGTTCATATTTAGACATACGGCATTCGTAGCATACACAGAAGATTCCAGAATAATAGGGACATTCTCAGCAAACAAGCATCACCGAGGTCTTTCAAGTACGTGAAGTGAGCTAAAACACAGAGGAGTGCAGAGTGGGTAACATATTTCTAGTCCTCCCTCGGGCATGTATGTGTGTGTCGTTCTTAGCAGAAGTTAGTTTAAGCAGTGTGTAAGTCTAGGGACCGATGGCCTCAGCAGTTTGGTCCCTTAGGAATTCACACACATTTGAACATGAAGAGGAAGGAGAAGATCTCGTGGAAACGTCGGATCTTCAAGGTTGCTGCTATTCAAGACCTGGAATTCTATGGGTGTCTTGTCCTCCATTGCCTCAAGCAGAAGATGTATGAAAATAGTGTTACTGTGTCTGCATACGAAAATCTAAAATTACTTCTAAGTTGGATGAGAAATAAATGAATTTTTACCTCATAATATGTGCATGATTTTTTTGCACCCAATTCCCACTTTGATAGTATACATTTTCGTCCAGATACTATGTCAGTGGTTTTCTGCAAGCACAGACGATAAAATTTTATAGACATGTTTTCTATACGTCTTAGGTAGTGTACAGTCACGTGCCTCCTGCTCCCATAAGCCAATTCATGCTACACGATGTGCGTAATTCCATGCAATCATTCTATGTATTTGCTATCATCTTAAGCTTCACGTCCTTAATAGTACTCATCTTCAGAAAAACTAATGTCATTTGTGTCATGCACGTCTTTCGCACATACATAGCGCGATAAATGGATAGTTTTTATTTTGTAAATAACAACAACAAAGACGTATGATAACAATTTTTTTCATTTACTCATTTCAAACAATTTGATTTTTGAGATACAGTTCAGTTCCCGAGATACAATTCAGTTCTTGAGGTGCAGTTCAGTTCTTGAGATACAATTTAACTCTGATATTTCAACGCAGAAATATTGTTAACTTACACGCTACAACAGTAACGTTGGTTAAGAACATTTTTTACAATTTTTTTCTAATAGCGGTGTGTGAGAATGTTTACATTTTTCCAGATAAATAAACCTGCACTCAAAACTAATTTGGAGATACTTTTTTTTTACTACTACAACTACATTCCACTGCCCCAGTAGCGAGAATTGAACAGTAATTCTGATGGACTATCTACAATTAGAACCTAATCAGTCTTGGACAGCTAGCAGGAGATGAGGCTTAAAAACTATTCTTTTTACATGATGCACATGGTGCGTATATGATACACTTACGATGTATGAATAAATAAATATACAAATATTTTGTTTATGCTTTTTACATTTTTAACATATTTTTTTTACATTTTTCATGCACATGGTGTGCATATACAGGGTGTTACAAAAAGGTACGGCCAAACTTTCAGGAAACATTCCTCACACACAAAAAAGAAAAGATGTTATGTGGACATGTGTCCGGAAACGCTTAATTTCCATGTTAGAGCTCATTTTAGTTTCGTCGGTATGTACTGTACTTCCTCGATTCACCGCCAGTTGGCCCAATTGAAGGAAGGTAATTTTACAATTGTGCAATCACGTCATCAACACAGATTTTCTGTGAACGTTTGGGCAGGCATTGTTCGTGGTGTCTTGATTGGGCCCCATGTTCTTCCACCTACGCTCAATCGAGCATGTTATCATGAGTTCATACGGGATACTCTACCTGCGCTGCTAGAACATGTGCCTTTCCAAGTACGACACAACATGTGGTTCATGCACGATGGAGCTTCTCAGCAACTCATTCGGTGACCGATGGATTGGTAGAGGCGGACCAATTCCATGGCCTCCACGCTCTCCTGACCTCAACCCTCTTGACTTTCATTTATGGGGCATTTGAAAGCTCTTGTCTACGCAACCTCGGTACCAAATGTAGAGACTCTTCGTGCTAGTATTGTGGACGGCTGTGATACAATACGCCATTCTCCAGGGCTGCATCAGCGCATCATGGATTCCATGCGACGGAGGGTGGATGCATGTATCCTCGCTAACGGAGGACATTTCGAACATTTCCTATAACAAAGTGTTTGAAGTCACGCTGGTACGTTCTGTTGCTGTGTGTTTCCATTCCATGATTAATGTGGTTTGAAGATAAGTAATAAAATGATCTCTAACATGGAAAGTAAGCGTTTCCGGACACATGTCCACATAACATATTTTCTTTCTTTGTGTGTGAGGAATGTTTCCTGAGAGTTTGGCCGTACCGTTTTGTAACACCCTGTATATAGAGGGTGAGTCACTATCTATTGCCACCAAGATTAAGTCCTAAAGTATGATAGGAGCTGAAAATGTTGTGGGACAAATGTTGCATGGGACAACGGGGGCCATTAATAAGACGTTGGTTTTTTGTTGCTAGGTGGGGTCGCTTCAGAAATATGGTCAACATAGTTTTTTTTAAATGGGATGCTATATTTTGGTATTTATTTTCTGATAGTAGCTATCGAGACAAATCCAGTAATGTGTAACAATGAGGTCTTCGAAGGTCAATGAAGGTCACACACGTGGCATTAACGTCCATTTATAGAAGGTGTTCGAAGTGATGATCATTGATATCAATGCAGTGCTGCAATCTTCTTATCATGGATTGAGTGGTATTCCTTATCATTTTGTCACTTATTGAAGCACATGCTCTGACAAATCTCTCTCGTATATCATGCATATTCATCTATCATGCCATTGACATGTAAACACCATTCGACGGTTTCGCAATACAATACTAATAGGAACGGTAAGACTAGTATCGTCGAATCAAGAGAATGCAAATGATATGTTTCTTCGTAGAACAAGTCGATGTGCTTCTTACTCACCTTACACGTCACACATTTAAGTATGTGTATGATAAATTGAGAACAACTGGATCTTTAATGCACCGGAAACATATCCGGCTAAGGAAAGTTACAAATGAGGAAACGGAAATTGGTACTCTTGCCAGTGTTGTTCGAGATCCTTGTCTTAGTTCGCATCAAATCGCAAGGGAATCTGGCATGAGCCAGAGACCAACTAACCTAGTTCACAACGCCACCACCAAAGAGCACTGTTGGCCCTCCCCCACCCCTCTCCTCCCCTCCTGTCCCCTCCCCATATAGAAGTTGGTGGGAAATTCGCTCAATCTGAGTCGAGCTGCTGGACTGGGAGGACCTCATGACAGTTGGCTAACATAGCATGCACAAGGCATTGTTTAAACAATTAGTTTAAGAATAGTATTTATTTATTTCTGAATTCGCAATACACTTCGAAAATGAGGCTGGTGTTTAAATGATAATAGATAATGTTAAACAATTGTGGTACGTTTTTTTATTCCAGTAGCGGAAGGAACCAAGTAATCAGACTGTCAGAGATCACACTAAATATACCTGACGATTGCGTCTCGCTGTCCACGAATCGCGGCTGCTGGAAGGAGGTATGCGCTGAGCCACTCCACGTTGGCCAGGGCCTGATAAGCGGCATCTGCAGGGATGTGCTAAGCACTTCCAGTCACAGGGGGAAGTATCTCAGCCTTCCTCCTGGACCCTGGCCCACTTTATTTCTTTTGACACATGGGTACCCATTGTCGTTGAACATGAAGTGCATGAGTTATTAAATCTGGTGTTAAAGCAATGTGTGGAATATTGTCACATACGTATCTTGAAGTTGGCACAGGAACCAAACGAACCACTGCACGAAGAGATAGAGACAGCGCTGTAGATGACACAAGAATACTTAAACAATTTGAGATGTAATTACACATGTTATTCCGAGGAAAACCGTCACACTTAAACACAGACTGTAAAACACTTTTGAAACTTCCGAGCCTTCCCCCATGGACACTTCATGCACTTTTACGGGAAATACCACAGGCTTTCTTTGTCTTTGAGCATGGGCTGCTTCAGGAGTTATTAAATACAGTTGAATACCTCTCCAGACACACTTTCAAAACGATCACTTCACAGTAGTTTGCTTCAAGAAGTGTCATAAATAAATCGTTACATAAACTGTCAGGATGGATTTCACAAACTGAATGTACACTCGCACAGTAGGAAATATTAATTAAAAATACAGACCAACACTGCTTTGGAATATTAGGTAAAGTCTGTGATGCCTCAATACATTTGCAAATGTTGCTTTAAATAATTTTCTTCAAATACATTCGCATACAAAACACTGCTGGGTCTGCCCTGGTGCACATGCACTGGAAATACGTGGCATAAAAATAAATAATTGCAAATACACTCAGGAGTACATCGTGCAGGAATGAATATTGTTTGTAAATGAAACTAAAATAAGTGAGCGCAAATACAGCACTTCGAAACTCTGAAGATGACCCTACATCACGTAAAAATATTGTTAAATACACTATCACAGTAGTCTGTTGCAAAAGGCAAGCTTGTAACCCAGGACCCGTGAAGGGGCATATTCGTCAATGGCTGCATCTCACCACAAATTGAACCGGCGACTGAAAGTAGACTTCCCGCCTGAATCGATGGACGCGCGCAGCACGAAGAACAGATCAGTGGAACAAGTTGCTATTTCCAGAGTCCATCAGAACTCCCATGCAAAAGTGGACTAAATCAGTGGCTGCCAAACCAGCACCAAATTGTCCCTTGTGCTCAGACTAGCATTCATCAGCAAGTGGAGAGGAATGCTAGACTCTTGTTGGCTCCTGTAGATACTGATCAGGGCTTCCTATCAAACGCCCTTCCTGATTGGTTCCAGCCAAATCAGTGTCCCTATATAAACCCTATCCCCTCCACATCCAGCCTCATTCTGCCAATGTCAGTTCTCCTTAGTTGTGTGCGTTAGTTTGTCTAAAATGGATCATTAAGTGACACCGACTAACGTTAGCATTAGTGCCAAAAGACGTAGAATTGTAGAAGAAGAATACACATTACCACATACGTAAATAATTCTCCGAACGAATGATGCTGAGAATCATGTTCCGCTTCCTTGGCACAGTACGTTTTATGCATGCACCACTCCAGAAACTTCTTGGAAGTCTACCTCGGGAGGATATGCATATCACTTGAGCTGAATTTCCCGGCAAGGAAAAGTTTCAATTTGCTATTAGGAAGGGGGTTTTCCCATACGAGTATGTGGAAAGTATGGCAAAACTCAATGAAACTAGGCTACTGACATAGCTGCATTCCCCAGCAACCTCACAGGCAATGCCATAATGGATGCAGAGTATCAGCATGCCTTTAATGCCTGGTGGGAATTCAACATCTCCACTTTAGAACAGTATGCACTGCTTTACATGGATACAGATGTGCAAGATGAACCCACAAAATTCGGTATTCCTGCCAGTAAATTTGAATTTGACAGCATTTCTTGAATTTGCCAACATTTAGAGCAGTGAGGCAGATAGAGTTAGGATAGTGGATGTAGCCCAACTGACCTATTTTCCTGCCAATTTGTTTTCCGACGTTGCCACTTGTATGGCCACAATCTTGGATCCACCATTTTGAATAAATTTGTCTATAGTGCAGAGTAGGGCGATGCTCTCTTTATCCCACTACTCGCATGGCTAACTTTCAGATGCCTCTTTTGGTAAGGTGATCAGTTGTACCTTGTGGACAATAGAGAGCTAAAGTAATGTATACATTGGAGCCACTGTCCGGAGTGGTCAGTTTACATGTCCAGAAAGAATTCATCATGATCCATACATTCCTGACTAATGGTGGAGACACGCCCTTTGCAGACATGATGGCTCCTGCCCAAAAAAGAAACTTGGAAGCCGATGCTCATATTAGGACCAGTCGAAAGTTGATAACCTTCTGATTAAGTAGGAAGTTAAGCCATCCAGACATGTACCAACGCTAGAGGTGTCAACCAAAACCAAGGGAAGAGCTAAGATGTTTTGGAAAAGTACAGGACAATGTTGCGACCTATTCTTGAGAGCTGCTCGAGTGTTTGGGATCCGTACTAGGTTGGATTAATGAAAGACATCCAATCAATTCAGAGGCAGGCTGCTAGATTTGTTAGCAGCAAGTTTGAAAAACACATAAATTTACGGAGATGCTTCGGGAAACAAATAGGTATCCCTAGAGAGAACGCGATGTTCTTTCCGAGAGAGACATTTGAGAAAATTTAGAGAACCAGCATTTAAATCTGACTGCCTAATGATTCTGCCGCGGCCAACATACACTCCTGGAAATGGAAAAAAGAACACATTGACACCGGTGTGTCAGACCCACCATACTTGCTCCGGACACTGCGAGAGGGCTGTACAAGCAATGATCACACGCACTGCACAGCGGACACACCAGGAACCGCGGTGTTGGCCGTCGAATGGCGTTAGCTGCGCAGCATTTGTGCACCGCCGCCGTCAGTGTCAGCCAGTTTGCCGTGGCATACGGAGCTCCATCGCAGACTTTAACACTGGTAGCATGCCGCGACAGCGTGGACGTGAACCGTATGTGCAGTTGACGGACTTTGAGCGAGGGCGTATAGTGGGCATGCGGGAGGCCGGGTGGACGTACCGCGGAATTGCTCAACACGTGGGGCGTGAGGTCTCCACAGTACATCGATGTTGTCGCCAGTGGTCGGCGGAAGGTGCACGTGCCCGTCGACCTGGGAACGGACCGCAGCAACGCACGGATGCACGCCAAGACCGTAGGATCCTACGCAGTGCCATAGGGGACCGCACCGCCACTTCCCATCAAATTAGGGACACTGTTGCTCCTGGGGTATCGGCGAGGACCATTCGCAACCGTCTCCATGAAGCTGGGCTACGGTCCCGCACACCGTTAGGCCGTTTTCCGCTCATGCCCCAACATCGTGCAGCCCGCCTCCAGCGGTGTCGCGACAGGCGTGAATGGAGGGACGAATGGAGACTTGTAGTCTTCAGCGATGAGAGTCGCTTCTGCCTTGGTGCCAATGATGGTCGTATGCGTGTTTGGCGCCGTGCAGGTGAGCGCCACAGTCAGGACTGCATACGACCGAGGCACACAGGGCCAACACTCGGCATCATGGTGTGGGGAGCGATCTCCTACACTGGCCGTACACATCTGGTGATCGTCGAGGGGACACTGAATAGTGCACGGTACATCCAAACCGTCATCGAACCCATCGTTCTACCATTCCTAGACCGGCAAGGGAACTTGCTATTCCAACAGGACAATGCACGTCCGCATGTATCCCGTGCCACCCAACGTGCTCTAGAAGGTGTAAGTCAACTACCCTGGGCAGCAAGATCTCCGGATCTGTCCCCCATTGAGCATGTTTGGGACTGGATGAAGCGTCACCTCACGCGGTCTGCACGTCCAGCACGAACGCTGGTCCAACTGAGGCGCCAGGTGGAAATGGCATGGCAAGCCGTTCCACAGCACTACATCCAGCATCTCTACGATCGTATCCACGGGAGAAAGGCAGCCTGCATTGCTGCGAAAGGTGGATATACACTGTACTAGTGCCGACATTGTGCATGCTCTGTTGCCTGTGTCTATGTGCCTGTGGTTCTGTCAGTGTGATCATGTGATGTATCTGACCCCAGGAATGTGTCAATAAAGTTTCCCCGTCCTGGGACAATGAATTCACGGTGTTCTTATTTCAATTTCCAGGAGTGTACATTGCGCGTAAGGTCCACGAGGCTAAGATACGAGAAATTAGGGCTCATACGGAGGCATATGGACAGTCGTTTTTCCTTCGCTCCATTTGCGAGTGGAACAAGAAAGAAAATGACAAATAGTGGTATAGGGTATCCTCCACCACACGCGTACGGCATATATATAGATGTAGATTATTCAGAATGGCAGGGGAGCAATAGCTCATGCCTTACGCTATTGCTAAGGCAAGGGCTCTCTTTGGCTGTTACTGTATGGGGAGGATCTTTTTCAGGCTTATAAGACGAGGAGACGGCTGTCGTGGGAGAAACTTCTCGCTTCAGATAGGTGAAACAAACAAGCACGAGCCGTGATTGGCTGACGCAGGTTTATGACGGAATTATTATGGCTGAGACGCCAGAAGTAGAGAAACAAAAATGTGCAGAGAACATACGATTTTAGAGAAAGAGAGTAGATTTTGTTTTGGAGAGCAGTAGGCACAACATTTGGTTTTGGAGAGCGGAAGAGAGAAGATTCTGTTCCGGAGATCAACGGAGAACAAGTTCTGAGTCCGATGGAGATCGAGGCAGCAGCCGGAGCCGCGCGGGGTAGCCACGAAGTCAGGGGCGCCTTGTCACGCGGTCCACACGCCGCCCTCCCCCCCCCCCCCCCCCCCCCCACCCTTTCCAGTCGGAGGTTCGAGTCCTCCCTCGGGCATGGTTGTGTGTTGTCCTTAGCATAAGTTAGTTTACTTTAGATTAAGTAGTGCTTAAGCCTAGCGACCGATGACCTCAGAAGTTTGGTCCCATAAGACACTACCACAAATTTCCAGCAGCCAGAATGGTCGCTGCAGTGTCGTTACACAGCCGTATATATATTTCTTAAAATTCCAATTGAGTTCTTTTGCAATTCGGGATCAACGTTTGTTACATTCATCTTGAGTTATCATGACTTGCTCCTTAAATCGGCTTCTGCACATACTAGTTCTGATACATGTCTAACTTCTCCTTAGTACCAAGGGTAAAGCAATTATCTTTGACGCATCATTTAAAGTAGATTCAGTGACGATCTCTATCAGGAACCCCACTTTTATACTGTGCTTTCCAGTACCTACTGGTCCCACCATCTGTACATTACTTGTAACTGAGAAAATCTAATAGTGCATATATTTCTTGTTAATTGTGAATGGGACGTCTGATATGTTTAATTTTTCCCAAGTGTATAGATTTTTGTAAAATAAATGTGTAGTTTTCCTATTCTTCTCGATATCATTTCTGTTGTTAGTTTAACACGTCACTTGAATATAAATTAACCAAGGCCCTCATCCACGAATATACGCGAGGAGCATTGTTTCTTATGATAATTCTGTGATTGGAAAATTCATTTTAAATACTGATAGCCTTAAGGCAATAGGATATGTTCCTTTATTTTGTGTTAATCATTGATGCTCAGACATATGACGCCTCTTGTATTGACTCATGAGTAGAGCTTACTGAGTTCCTCCCCACATAGTAGTAAATAGGTTTCGTTAGCTCACCCTGCTAGGATGTTAGTCCTTATCCACATAGTAATAGATATGATTCATTTAGCTCTTCCTGCCAGGTTACTTAGTGTTTCCTCACATGTTATTAGCACATACAGGTTTCTTTTGATGATCCTACCAGGCTACTTAGGTCCTAGCCACATGTTCCTCAGTAGTAGACTACTTTCATCATTTCCGGAAGAACTAATCAATCACTTGTCTTTATTACTTTACGGAAACCGCAGGGAAATTAGTCCCTCCCCTTGAAAAAGTGAATCCACCGTCTTAACCACAGCAGTACTCTAGATCCTCGATGATGACAAAGAAGCAAGGCAGGAAAACTTGGGTTCAACGTCAGAGATTTGACTTGTCACCTATCCAAACGCGAGTCCAGCATTTTACCACTGAGCGACCTTGCTAGGTCATTTGAGGAGTCTAGCTGAGACTGCTCGAAGATGTTATGCTTTTCGTTATTCATGACTCTTACGGCTGAGCCGTTTACTGTGACCCCCTCACTTGTTTTCAGCAAGCACTAACAGAATGTAATTCTTGTGGCACGAAGATACCACAAGAAATAAATTTTCTTAGCTGTAAAAATAACTACTATGCAGGACTGTGAAAATCATATCAAACGGTCATTGGTAATGTAATTTTAGAAGAGTTAAGTAAAAAAATAATTATTTTCGCAACCACTCAAGAACTGCTCAGATATTAAACAGTAATTATAAATGCTGTGTAATAAATTCAGGTCTCCCATTTCAAAATTCAGTTACACTGACTAAGATGGACGTAATGAAACAAAATCTGTTCAGCCTTCTTGCTTAGTGTGTTGTTTTTGAGAACTAATACCAGTTTTATCCTTTCATACTCGTATATTCTATCTTTATATACTTTATATATATTATATCCTTACATATTCTTATAACCAGGTGCAGTACACTGTCTGTTAAAAAGTGCCGAGACACCCTATTGTAATACGGAATTGACCACTTCAAGTCAGTGTAAAGGGAGGTGAGGGATATTGAGTTCTGAGTACAGAAGCAGTAACAGCAGAATAGGTTGATAAGGAGAGCTCAGTAATTCAGAAGGTGGACTCGTCAAGTAGTTAGACAGAATGCCTTCTGGTACAGAGAAGGGTACCGAAGACATCATTGATGAGTCATCAGATTCTTCCTCCCTTCTACACCTCTGAAGATGGCCAGCTGCCATGCGTGTTAAATGCTGGGAAATTCCAAAACTACCAGGAAATTGAAAATAGCCAGCGTTTCCACCCCCTGTAGAGTGACATCATTGTGAGAGTAGGGGTGGGGGGGGGGGGGGGGGTTCTAAGCCTAATTTCAAGGGGAAATTTAAAAATCCAAGTTGACGGATTGTCATACAGGCGGAAGTAGCTCCTAAATGTCTGGCCTGGGATACTGGCACTGTCTCTATGACATCAGAATCCCAGATGCTAGGACAAAAGGAACTAAGTTGCCTGTTAGAAATCGCGCAATCGTGTAGCGTCCTGTAGGGCAATTTAGAGCAGTCAATCACCAAAGTGTGGAATTCCATGTTACTTGTCGTCACCACCATTTAAACAGTTGTCACCTTAAATTTAGGTCTTACGGGAAATTCGATATGGGCAACACATGTGTCATGCACCATCATAACAACTGTCACTGGAGGTCCATTCGCCGAAGCCGTCCCACCACCAACAGACGACTTGGCGCACTGGAGAGAACTACGAAGTGCAGAATATTAGTTCTGACAAAAATGGTGCAAACACGACGGCCACGACGTACGTCCACCAGGTGACACGTGGTGGACGTACGTGGTGGTCTTCTGTTTACACCACTTGAGTGAGTTACCAACTGATTGTGAACGTGAACATTTCTAATCGGCGCAATGTTGTTTTCTTTTTGTCTGTACATTACAGTTGCACGTTTGACATGCCGATGTGTAGTGATCATGGTAATGGAAGGTGCACGTGCAATGTGGAGCGACTTGCAAAATGTTGGCCGGGCCTGTGTGACCGTGTGGTTCTAGGCGCTCCGCTCCGGTCGCAGGTTCGAACCCTGCCTCGGGCATGGACGTGTTTGATGTCCTTAGGTTAGTTAGGTTTAAGTAGTTCTAAGTTATAGGGGATTGATGACCTCAGATGTTAAGTCCTATAGTGCTCAGAGCCATTTGAACCAATATGTTGTAATAGTTTTAAAGTATAAGATCGGCTGACAAATTAGCTCTGCCGAAAGTGGTCATCCGAGAAAATGCTACTTTTAGCGATCTTGGCTTGTGAAGTTTTTTTCAGTTATCACAGCTCGTTACACAGGACCGAGAATGTACAGCGTCTCAGTATATGCAAACGGCAAACATAGACATCACATGCTTCGACGGATTTCGAAGTCATTTCTGACGAACACTGTCCAAAATCACAGTTTTGTAGATTGGGAGAAAAGCTTGGAAGTGTTTTACACACACACACACACACACACACACACACACACACACACACACAAGCGCTACAAAAAGCGTTAGATTCGTTGATTTTTTCAGTTTGTTACGTTCTACTGACTACATACCGGCTATTTTCAATACACAGTTTAAAAACGAGATCCTTGGAGAAAATAGACACTTACAAAGCATCAGTGTTTGACGCCTAGACTTAATCAGTATGCAGCACTAACGATGAGAACAAGATCTGCACAGAACACTTGATCATCACAATCTCTCTCACACGCACAATGACTGCCAAGGAAATGGCTAGAGAAACGCATCCACAGAGCTGAGAGAACCTCACTATTTGCTGTAACTGATAGCTATAAAACCGAACGACTCACTTTTTGTAACCAAGATGTCGCATCAACCCACATGCCTCCACGTTCGATGGGTGCTAGCGTCTAGTGGGAATGCAATTTTATTTTTCAGTTTTGTGTCAGAAGTAAGGAATTTTGCTTTGAAACTGCTTTTCCATCGATTTATATCCAACCTAAAACAAACACAGGACATACAGTCGTTTTTCTAAAGTTTCATTTGATAGCTTAGTAGAAGTAGAGTGGAATTCTTGTGCTTAAAATTTTGTAAATAGTTAAAGACTTGGTGGAGCAGCCCTTTTGATTTGGACTGTGAATGTCCTACAACTCAATATACACTCCTGGAAATTGAAATAAGAACACTGTGAATTCATTGTCTCAGGAAGGGGAAACTTTATTGACACATTCCTGGGGTCAGATACATCACATGATCACATTGACAGAACCACAGGCACATAGACACAGGCAACAGAGCATGCACAATGTCGGCACTAGTACAGTGTATATCCACCTTTCGCAGCAATGCAGGCAGCTATTCTCCCATGGAGACGATCGTAGAGATGCTGGATGGGACGGCTTGCCATGCCATTTCCACCTGGCGCCTCAGTTGGACCAGCGTTCGTGCTGGACGTGCGGACCGCGTGAGACGACGCTTCATCCAGTCCCAAACATGCTCAATGGGGGACAGATCCGGAGATCTTGCTGGCCAGGGTAGTTGATTTACACCTTCTAGAGCACGTTGGGTGGCACGGGATACATGCGGACGTGCATTGTCCTGTTGGAACAGCAAGTTCCCTTGCCGGTCTAGGAATGGTAGAACGATGGGTTCGATGACGGTTTGGATGTACCGTGCACTATTCAGTGTCCCCTCGACGATCACCAGATGTGTACGGCCAGTGTAGGAGATCGCTCCCCACACCATGATGCCGAGTGTTGGCCCTGTGTGCCTCGGTCGTATGCAGTCCTGATTGTGGCGCTCACCTGCACGGCGCCAAACACGCATACGACCATCATTGGCACCAAGGCAGAAGCGACTCTCATCGCTGAAGACGACACGTCTCCATTCGTCCCTCCATTCACGCCTGTCGCGACACCACTGGAGGCGGGCTGCACGATGTTGGTTCATGAGCGATAGACGGCCTAACGGTGTGCGGGACCGTAACACAGATTCATGGAGACGGTTGCGAATTGTCCTCGCCGATACCTCAGGAGCAACAGTGTCCCTAATTTGCTGGGAAGTGGCGGTGCGGTCCCCTATGGCACTGCGTAGGATCCTACGGTCTTGCGTGCATCCGTGCGTTGCTGCGGTCCAGTCCGAGGTCGACGGGCACGTGCACCTTCCGCCGACCACTGGCGACAACATCGATGTACTGTGGAGACCTCACGCCCCACGTGTTGAGCAATTCCGCGGTACGTCCACCCGGCCTCCCGCATGCCCACTATACGCCCTCGCTCAAAGTCCGTCAACTGCACATACGGTCCACGTCCACGCTGTCGCGGCATGCTACCAGTGTTAAAGACTGTGATGGAGCTCCGTATGCCACGGCAAACTGGCTGACACTGACGGCGGCGGTGCACAAATGCTGCGCAGCTAGCGCCATTCGACGGCCAACACCGCGGTTCCTGGTGTGTCCGCTGTGCTGTGCTTGTGATCATTGCTTGTACAGCCCTCTCGCAGTGTCCGGAGCAAGTATGGTGGGTCTGACACACCGGTGTCAATGTGTTCTTTTTTCCATTTCCAGGAGTGTACATAGACAATTCATGCACGGCAAAAGTTTGAAAGGAATTTTTTTTAAAATCATTCATGATAAATTAGAGGATGCTTGTACAGAAAGACGTGCTATAATAGTTCATGCAGATGTATGCGTGGATGCGACTCTATTGGTGTATACCGTACTAGTGTTTGTAGTAGTAGTAGTCGTTGCAATAGTTGTTGCTTAAACAGTACGTCCTACAACGAGTTCAGTTAAGTGGCAGCGTTAGATGTAGATTGCAACTGCATCCCAACTAGCTGTAGTAGCATGTTCATAACCGTGGCTCTCAGTCAGTTGTACTAGGGATGGGGAAAATCAACCGGTTAAAACTGATACCAGTATTTTATTTCAGAATAACCAGTATTTTTCGGTATTTGTTTAGTCTCAGTTATGACAGGGGATATTTTACAAATAACCGGGCAAAAATACAGAAATATCAATTAGCCATAGCAACCGTAGTAATAGTATTCGATTTCACGTAAACTTTTTTTAAGAATGGCAAATTTTTATTCCTAAAATTTGGGTTGTTTTTATATATCGCTTTATTACAGAAAGTGGGGAAAAAAGGTGAGTGCTGTTTTATTAACAACATCGAAGAAACGATCAACAAACACATGGCACAAGAATTGGTACAGCACTGCTGAGACATTAGTACGTGTTAGCGTGTGGCGTGGGCTGTTAGATGGTACACGTATATACACGCAATGTGCAAGACTTGCCCAGTCTGGTCTATATGGTAATTTCTCACTGTCTTTGTCCGTCATCAGTTGTATTAAAGAGTGGCACCATCACCAGTCTGGAAGTAACTTACGAAGTGAGTTGTCAGTGAAGTACAATGTTCCGTGCTTTATAAGATTAAAAACGCGAGGAGCCACAACAAACTAGGAACATAATAGAACGAAAGACTTTAAAACTTAACAGTTCATTCACAGTTTACAATGAAAACAGAAAGCTGGCAGTCTGCTGCCTGTGTCTACACATTATTTCTTTATCTGCTTTTATCTCTTGAAAACAGTCAAATTAACAAAAAACAATAGAGTTCTTCAACACCAGTTTTCACTTTCGAGCACTGACTGTTCGTAATGTCCAGACAGAGGTATGATCCCCGAACACAACATCACCTTTGAACAGAATTTTAAAAAACTACCTAGAATCAGTAATTGAATACCAGTGATTATTTGCAGCAGTCAACAAGTTATCACTTTTCGAGAAAAGCAGCAAATGGTGGACGGACGAAGTTTTCTTTTATTTACTTGTTTAATTTAATACTTTGATTCTGTGTGTCTTGAAACTGAGAGAGTCAAAGTTTTTCAATCTCTTTTCCATTTCTGAGTTTTAGAAAATGATAGGAATTATTTAAGCATCTCGTTGTTTTGAGCGGTTTTAACAGTACGATTAAACTGTCGTATAAAAAAAAAAAACAATATAACCGAATTTGGTTGTTTCTGCGATAACAGCCATCTCTAAGTCATACTACAGTGACCACACCCTCTTTTGATGGTGACAGTTTATTTTTCAATTGACAATGGTAACTCAATCACCCTTCCTATCAACGAAATGCGATGTATTGTTCAGATCAGCATTGCGGTTTAAGTGATTCCTCTCACGGATTGTGTTTTACATTGTACATGACATCTAATATTTGAAATTGATTTCTAAATGGTGATAGATAGGGGATCTGAAGATGTGAGCGATATGTGAAACAACCTCGTAATTGACTAGTAGGGTAGTGATACTTGGTATTAGGAATCATGTATGCCCCTATAGGATTTATAAATCATTTTCAAATGAATGCCCTTATGATTCCCCCAACAAGGCTGCTTGTGCTGGAGGTTTTTCTGCTTTCACAATATCAGGTGGCACGAAATGTGATGTGAAACGACTGTGTCTGTGAGATCTTGGGGACGTTCTACAAATCAGCTAAGTTGCAGTATATTAAAATAAGTTCAATTATAGTGAAATAGTTCGAACAATCGCGTAACATTGAGTTATTCGAAGGTCATGAGGAGTTCGATTTTATGAAGGCTTCACTGCAATATTTTGGATGAATTTGGGACAATGAATATTGCACATGAAATGGGTGACAGTGGAAATAGAATAATTTGTGCACTGCAGAGTGGAGACTATGTAACAATTCATCCCATACATTTATGTTTCAACAAAAGAACTGTAACAAAACGCCCTACAGAACTACACTACTGGCCATTAAAATTGCTACACCAAGAAGAAGTGCAGATGATAAAGGGGTATTCATTGGATAAATATATTATACTAGAACTGAAATGTAATTACGTTTTCACGCAATTTGGGCGAATAGATCTTCAGAAATCAGTACCCAGAACAAGCACCTCTGGCCGTAATAACGGCCTTGATACTCCTGAGCAATGACTCAAACAGAGCTTGGAAGGCGTGTACAGGTACAGCTGCCCATGCAGCTTCAACACGATACCACAGTTCATCAAGAATAGTGACTGGCGTATTGTGACGAGCCAGTTGCTCGGCTACCATTGTCCACACTTTTCAATTGGTGAGTGATCTGGAGAATGTGCTGGCTAGGGCAGCAATCGAACATTTTTTGTATCCGGAAAGGCCCGTACAGGATTTGCAACATGCGGTCGTGCATTATCCTGCTGCAATGTAGGGTTTCGCAGGGATCGAATGAAGGGTAGAGCCACGGGTCGTAACACATCTGAAATGTAACGTCCACTGTCCAAAGTGCCGTCAATGCGAACAAGAGGTGACCGAGACGTGTAACCAATGGCACCCCATACCATCACACCGGGTGATACGCCAGTATGGCGATGACGAATACACGCCTCCAATGTGCGTTCGCCGCGATGTCACCAAACACTTACGCGACCATCATAATTCTGTACACAGAACCTGAATTCATGACGTTTTGCCATTCGTTCACCCAGGTTCGTCGTTGAGTGCACTATTGCAGGCGCTCCTGTTTGTGATGCAGCGTCAAGGGCAACCGCAGCCATAGTCTCCGAGCTGATAGTCGATGCTGCTGCAAACGTCGTCGAACTGTTCGTGCAAATGGTAGTTGTCTTGCAAACGTCCCCATCTGTTGACTCAGGGATCGAGACTTGGCTGCACGATCCGTTACGGCTTTGCGGATAAGATGCCTATCATCTCGAGTGCTAGTGATACGAGGCCTCTGGGATCCAGCACGGCGTTCCGTATTACCCTTCTGAACCCACCGATTCCATATTCTGCTAACGGTCATTGGATCTCGACCAACGCGAGCAGAAATATCGCGATACGATTATCCAAAATCGCGATAGGCTACAATCCTACCTTTATCAAAGTCGGAAACGTGATGGTACGCATTTCTCCTGCTTACACGAGGCATCACAACAACGTTTCACCAGGCAATACTGGTCAACTGCTGTTTGTGTATGAGAAATCGGTTGGAAACTTTCCTCATGTCAACACGCTGTAGGTGTCGCCACCGGCGCCAACCTTGTGTGAATTCTCTGAGAAGCTAATCATTTGCATATCACAGCATCGTCTTCCTGGCGGTTAAATTTCGCGTCTGTAGCACGTTATCTTCGTGGTGTAGCAGTTTTAATGGCCAGTTGTGTATAAACCAGGTGACTTAAATTAATGCAGTCCTCATGACGACCAATTGAAAATAGCAATCAAGGGAACTGGCGCAGTCTGTATGGTTTCAGGTTTAGAATCAAGGTGGTGATCCAAGACGGCAATTCATATCATAAATGACGTTAGAATTCGTAATGACGATCCAAGATTGTGGAGCTGAGGGTAAGAGCAAACTCTGCGAAATTAGCAGACCAAAATAGTTTTTTAATTTTTCGGGGCACTGCAGATTACCCGCACCTCTCATCCTCTGTAGCCATCAAGCTGACCCACTAATTGTGCTCTGTACTCTATAGTGAATGGCTGATCATGATCACGAAGCATCACCATGGATGTACCACATCTAGACAGAAAAGCCTGACTCATGCAGTTGCTTGTTAAGTATTTAGCCATTCTCCTCTTCCAATTATTATTGCTGGTTGTGTGTGTGATAGCCCACGAAATACGTTCTACGAGTTGAGGGATGAAATTTCAAGAGTTTGAATGTGGTAGGGAAGCTGAAAAATCTGAAAACGGAAGTGATAAGGCTCAATATAGATACAGTGGCGGCCAGTGCAGTGGAATGGAAAGAAAACAAAGATTTCTGGTCGGGTGACTATAGCGTTTTATCAACATCAATACAAAATGGTGTAGCTGGAGTAGAATAGAGAGGTAAAGCAGAACGAGAGTTACTATGAACATTTCAGCAGTAGGTTTGTTCTCATTAGTAGCGACGCAAATCAACACCAACACTTATTCAGATATATGTGCCGACGTCGCAAGTAGCAGATAAAGAGGTAGAGAAAGTATATGAAGATATTAAATGTGTAATTCAGAACGTGAACGGAGATGAAAAGCTAATAGTCATGGGGGATTGGTATGCGTTTGTGGGGCGAAGGAGTAGAAGGAAGAGTTACGGGGGAATACGGCCTCGGTATTAGGAATGAGAGAGGGGAAAGACTAATTGAGTTCTGTAATAAATTTTAGCTAGTAATAGCGTATACTACGGTCAAGAATCACAAGAGGAGGAGGTATACTTGGAAAAGACAAGGTGATACGGAAAGATTTCAGTTAGATTACGTCATGGTGGAGCAGAGATTCCAAATCAGATATTGGACTGTATGACGTACCCATGGGCAGATATAGACTCAGATGATAATTTATTAATAATAACGAGTAGGCCGAAGTGTAAGAGACTAAACAGAATGAATCAATTCTCAAAGAAATGGAGTACAGAAATTCTGAGGCATGAAGAGGTACTTACACTTGAAGTTCTCTGAGGCTATAGATACAGCGATAATGAATAGCTCAATAGGCAGATCAGTCGAAGAGGAATGCACATCCAAAAAAAGGGGACAGAAGTTAAAAACAAACACATAGATACACGGAAGGCTACTGTGAGGAAACCATGGGTAACAGAAGGAACAAGATAGTACAAAATCGTTCAGGAAAATTCAGGGATTCGGAAATATAAGTCACTAAGGGATGAATTAAATAAGATGAGCAAGAAAGCTAAGACGAACGGCTGCATGAAATATCTGAAGTAATCGAAAAAGCTACGTTTTCCGGAAGTACTGACCCACCATATAGATAAGCCAAATCAATCATTGGTGAAATTAAAAGCAATGGTGGTAACATTATGAGTGCAATGGGAATTCAACTGTTAAATGCAGAGGAGAGAGCTGGTTGGTGGAAAGAGTATACTGAAGGCCTCTGCGAGGGGAAGGGGCGGGTGAAGAAGTCAGATGACGTAAATGAAGAAAAAATAAAGATCGATAGTGGAGATATAGGGGATCCAGCATTAGAATCAGTATTGTAAAGAGCTTTGTAAGATTTAATACCAAATAACGGAGAGAAGCGATGGATAAAATTCCATCGAAATTTCTAAAATCATTGGGGTAAGTGGCAAAAATATGACAATTGGTGTATAGAATGTATGAGAGTGGGAATATACCACGAGACTTTGGAGAAACATAGCCCACGCAATACCAAAGTTTACAATAGCCGACAAGTACGAGAATTATTGCAGAATCGGTTTAACAACTCATGAATCCAAGCTGCTGACAAGGATAATAAACAGAAGAACGCAAAAGAATATTAGCGATCTGTTAGATAACGATGGGTTTGTCTTTAGGAAAGGTAAAGGCACCAGAAAGGCAGTTTTGATGTTGAAGTTGATAATAAGGTCAAGACTGAAGAGAAATAAAGGCACGTTCATAGGATTCGTAGACCTGGAAAAAGCGTTCGATAATGTAAAGTTGTACAAGGTGTTCGAAATATAGGAGCAACCTATAGGGAAATACGGGTGATACGCAATAGGTACCAGAACCATGAGGCAACAATAAGACTGGAAGATCCAGAACGAAGGACTTGGATTAAAAAGAGTGTAAGACAGGAATATAGTCTTTCGCCGCTATGATCGAAATAAAAAAGAAGTTTCAAGAGTGTGACTGGAATTCACAATGAAAGTATAACAAAGATAATATTCGCTGATGAAATTGCTATCCTCAGTGAAAGTGAAAAAGAATTATCGGATGTGCTTAATGGAATGCACAGTCTAATGAGCACAGAACATGGATTGAGAGTAAATCGAAGAAAGATGAAATCAGAAGTAGCATAATAAGGCCAGCGAGGAACTTAATATCAAAATTGGTAATAACGAAAAAGATGACATTAAGGGATTTTTCTACTTAGACGACTAAAATAACCCATTACGGAATCGGGAAGGAAGACATTTCTGGTCCAGAGAAGTCTATTAATATCAAACATAGGCCTTAGTTTGGGGAAGAAATTTCTGAGAATGTATGTATTGAGCACAGTACTGTACGAGTATGGTAGTGAAACATGGACTGTGGCAAAATCAGAACACAAGAGAATCGAAACATTTGACATGTGGTGCTACAGAAGTATGTTGAAAATTAGGTGGACTGGTAAGATTAGGAATGAGGAGGTTCTTAGTAGACCCGGCGAGGAAAGAAATATGTGGGAAAGGCTGACGAGAAGCAAAGACAGGGCGATAGGGCGTTAAGACATCAGGGAAATACTTCCATGGTATTAGAGGGAGCTGTAGAGGGAAAAACCTGTAGAGACAGACCGAGATTGGAATACATCCAGCAAATAACAAGAAGAAATAGGCAAGTGCTACTCTGAGATGATGAGGTTGGGTCAGGAGAGGAATTCGTGCCGAGCCACATCATATCAGATGAAGACTGATGACTCCAATGGAAGAGCAGTTGAAGGGAATGGAGAGTGTCTTGAAAGGAGGATATAAGATCAACATCAACAAAAGCAAAACGAGGATAATGGAATGTAGTCGAATTAAGTCGGGTGATACTGAGAGTATTAAATTAGGAAATGAGACACTTAAAGTAGTAAAGGAGTTTGCTATTTGGGGAGCAAAATAATAGATGATGGTCGAAGTAGAGAGGATATAAAATGTAGACTGGCAATGGCAAGGAAAGCGTTTCTGAGGAAGAGAAATTTGTTAACATCGAGTATAGATTTAAGTATCTGAAAGTCGATTCTGAAAGTATTTGTATGGAGGGTAGCCATGTATGGAAGTGAAACATGGACAATAAACAGTTTGGACAAGAAGAGAATAGAAGCTTTCGAATTGTGGTGCTACAGAAGAATGTTGAAGATTAGGTGGATAGATCACGTAACTAATGAGGAGGTATTGAATAGGATTGGGGAGAAGACAAGTTTGTGGCACAACTTGACTAGAAGAAGGGATCGGCTGGTAGGACATGTCCTGAGGCATCAAGGGATCACAAATTTAACATTGGAGGGCAGCGTGGAGGGTAAAAATCGTAGAGAGAGACCAAGAGATGTATACACTAAGCAGATTCAGAAGGATGTAGGCTGCAGTAGGTACTGGGAGATGAAGGAGCTTGCACAGGATAGATTAGCATGGAGAGCTGCATCAAACCAGTCTCAGGACTGAAGACCACAACAACAACAACATGCTCTTATCCGCAGTCCACAATCTTGGATTGTCATTTTGGTTTGTGAAGTCATTGATGATGTCGTAGGTCGCAGCCAGCCGTTGTGGCCGAGCGGTTCTAGGCGCTTCAGCCCGGAAACACAATGCTGCAACGGTCGCAGGTTCGAATCCTGCCTCGGGCGTGCAAGTGTGTGATGTCCTCATGTAGTTAGGGTTAAGTAGTTCTAAGTCTAGGGGACTGATGACCTCAAATGTTAATTCCCATAGTGCTTAGAGCCATTTGAACCATTTGAACCATCATAGGTCGCAATCTTTGATTTCCACCTTGAAATGCAAACTTAATATCATGCTCACAGTTGCAGATCTTTCATGATTGCTGTTTTGGATTGGTCACCACGTAGTCTGCATTGTGTTCAGTCATCTTGTTTTAGATGTATGGTATGAAGTGTTATGCAGTCTCCACTATGCAATGCACAAGTTATTCAGTTTCCCCATCATATCATCATTTCATGTTGGGTACTAGTCCACATTTCATCCAGTTATGCAGAGTAGCTTTCACAAAATCGAACTCCTCATGACAGAGAATAACTCAAAGTTAGAGGACTGGTGTGGAGCTTTATCACTACTGTCCAACATTTTTCATTGTTCCAGAACCTAAACGGCTTGTAGAATGCCCCATGACGAGAAATATGATAGTCTTATATCACATCTCCAGACACCTGCTATCGTGACGAGCACAAAGACCTCCTGCACACGCACCCTTCTTTAACGAATCACACAGACATTCACTGGAAAATGACTTATAAATCCTATGGGAACAAGCATACTCGTTAACAAAAGTCACACTACAACACCAGTCGATTATGAGTATGTTTCAAATATCACTCACATTTTCAAATCATCTGTCACCATTTAGGAATCCACTGGAAATGTTAAATATCTTATGTACAACATAAAAAACAATTTCTGTGAGCGGTCTCTTAAAACGCAGTGCTAGTCTGGACAATAGATCACATTCCGTTTATAAGAAGACTTGTTTATTGATAGTAGCCTGTTAAGAATAACTGCTAAAAAACTGTGGAAGACCTTCACCATGTGAAACTTCCTGGCAGATTAAAACTGTGTGCCCGACCGAGACTCGAACTCGGGACCTTTGCCTTTCGCGGGCAAGTGCTCTACCATCTGAGCTACCGAAGCACGACTCACGGCCGGTACTCACAGCTTTACTTCTGCCAGTACCTCGTCTCCTACCTTCCAAACTTTACAGAAGCTCTCCTGCGAACCTTGCAGAACTAGCACTCCTGAAAGAAAGGATATTGCGGTGACATGGCTTAGCCACAGCCTCTCCGCTGCAGAGTGAAAATTTCATTCTGGACCTACACCATGTGATCAAAAGTATCCGAACACCCACAAAAACATACCTTCCTCATATTAGGTGCATTGTGCTGCCACCTACTGCCAGGTACTCCATATCAGCGACCTCAGTAGTCATCAGACATAGAGAGCGGAATGGGGCACTTCGCGGACTTATGGACATTGAACGTGGTCAGGTGATTGGGTGTCACTTGTGTCATACGTCTGTGCGCGACATTTCCACACTCATAAACATTCCTAGGTCCACTGTTTCCGATGTGATAGTGAAGTGGGAACGTGAAGGGACACGTTCAGCTCAAAAACGTACAGACCGACTTCGTCTGTTGACTGACAGTTGAAGAGGGTCGCAATGGTTAATAGGCAGACATCTATCCTGACCATCATACAGAAATTACAAACTGCATCCGGATCCACTACATGTACTGTGACGGTTAGGCGGGAGATGGGAAAACATGGAATTGATGGTCGAGCAGCTGCTCATGAGCCACACATCACGCTGGTAAATGCCAATCGACGCCTCGCTTGGTGCAAGGAGCTTAAACACTGGACGATTGTACAGTGGAAATACGTTATGTGGAGTGACGAATGACGGAGCACAGTACGGCGATTCGATGGCAGGGTGTGGGTATAGCGTAAGCCCGTTGAGGGTCATCTGCCACCTTGTAGTGCCCCCAGTAAAATTCGGAGGCGGTAGTGTTATGTGTGGTCGTGTTTTTCATGGAGGGGGCTGGCACCCCTTATTGTTTTGCGTGTCACTACTTCAGACGTTAGTCCACGCCACGTCGTGTTGCGGAACTTCTGTCCTACACGATGTTTGGTTAGTGTACCAGTTTCTTTGGCTCTTCCAACGGATCTGCGGAGTACTGTCCCGCTGATTCTGCTGTAAAATAATGACCGAAGGACTAACGGATGGTGTTAAACTATCATATCACACCGGTTGTGTGTTCTATGTTCTTGCCTCCCATGCATACATAGGAAAGTTTTCATGTTGATACGAGTCGTTCTGCTGTCTTCGCAATAGTATAATGTGTAAACTTCTGCATTTCGCTGCAGGAATGGCGGTACATCTCACTGGCGTGATGTACCACTTACCACCACCAGCTGGCGGACTTGCGTAGGGCTCCACTGTAGACAGTTTATGGACAGTCGCCAGTAGTTGGCAGCTAGCGCTCTGGGCCAAAGCGTATGATTCATAGCTTCACTACGCTGACAGCGTCATCCTTCTCATCCTCCTTTACACGGATACTTGGGAGCTCTTGTTGTGGTTGGCAGGAGAGCCAACACAGGGTTACTCAAGGAGGCCGAAATGCACGCGTCTCAGCTCACGCAGGCTGGCGTGAGGTCTGGAACATGACAAGGGAATTAGAATTGAGAAAAACGGGCGTAGCTGGTGGAATACTTAACTTTAATCCAATAATGACGAACGTCGCTCTTGACGGAACATGATTTACAATATCAATAGAAACTGATCATGGCGCCTTGCTAGGTCGTAGCAAATAACGTAGCTGAAGGCTATGCTAAATATCGTCTCGGCAAATGAGAGCGTAGAAGTCAGTGAACCATCACTAGCAAAGTCGGCTGTACAACTGGGGCGAGTGCTAGGAAGTCTCTCTATACCTGCCGTGTGGCGGCGCTCGGTCTGCAATCACTGATAGTGGCGACACTCGGGTCCGACGTATACTACCAGACCGCGGCCTATTTAAAGGCTACCACCTAGCAAGTGTGGTATCTGGCGGTGACACCACAGCTCTAACCCCAACAGTCTCTGGACATTGTCCACAGGATGCACTGTGGTCTAACAAATGATCCTGGGGACAGTTTTCCCCTTATCGAAGTGCCATGTATAAGAAGGGTACAAGATATTACTCTCTGAAGATGTAATTGTTTCTCTATCTCAATATTTACCATGTTTCTGATTGTTGTGGTTCAGTTTGTAAATAAGTATAAATTTCCAGAATGAGATTTTCACTCTGCAGCGGAGTGTGCGCTGATATGAAACTTCCTGGCAGATTAAAACTGTGTGCCCGACCGAGACTCGAACTCGGGACCTTTGCCTTTCGCGGGCAAGTGCTCTACCAACTGAGCTACCGAAGCACGACTCACGCCCGGTACTCACAGCTTTACTTCTGCCAGTATCCGTGTCCTACCTTCCAAACTTTACAGAAGCTCTTCTGCGAAACATGCAGAACTAGCACTCCTGAAAGAAAGGATACTGTGGAGACATGGCTTAGCCACAGCCTGGGGGATGTTTCCAGAATGAGATTCTGGAAGGTTTGGAAGGTAGGAGACGGATACTGGCAGAAGTAAAGCTGTGAGTACCGGGCGTGAGTCGTGCTTCGGTAGCTCAGTTGGTAGAGCACTTGCCCGCGAAAAGCAAAGGTCCCGAGTTCGAGTCTCGGTCGGGCACACAGTTTTAATCTGCCAGGAAGTTTCAAGTATAAATTTGTATGATTCTCAAATGTGCTTAATACATGGCGGCCTATGACATAGCTTCCATCACAGCTCTCTCCATTAACTACTACTACTTCTACTACTACGTGATCAGGCCCAGTGGACCGCACGCATCTACAAGTTTCCTCCTCCACAGTATTCTGTCCATTGCTGCTATCCGCCATCCGTTCACATCTATTGACACCTGGTTTAAATCTTCATGGAGTCCATCCCTCCATCGCTTCTTGGGTCTCCCTGGCGGTCTCTTTCCTGTTGGTGCGAAATCCAGGAGCTTCCGAGGCCATCTGTGATCCTTCATCCGGGCCACATGGCCGTCTCACTACATTCGTTTGGCTTTGACATTTCCTGCTATGTTTGGCTGCTGGTATAGTTCCTCAATCTGTTGGTTGTATCTGATCCTCCATTCCCCTGTATATGCATCCAGAACCGGACCGAAGATCTTCCGAAGCACTTTTCTCTCAAAAACAAGGAGCTTGTGGAAGTCCTGTTTCCGGATACTCCATGTCTCACAGCCATATAGAACAACAGGCTGGATCAGGGTTTTGTACAGCCGAATCTTGAAATGTCTGGAGAGATATCTGAACCGAATCAGTTGTGCTAGGCTGCGGTAAGATTGGTTTCCTGCTTGTATTCTGGCATTGTTCTCTGCTCTCCCTTAACAGCACACAAATTGTTTTTGATGACTTTTACAACTATAGTACCTGAACCTATTATTTCGCCATTTGCAGTAGTTCTCTGAGAGAACAAATTTACACCACCTGATTTTTTTGAATTGTCTTGCAGAATGTATACATGTCTGGGCTACTGGCCATTTTAAACCTAGGTGAATTTTGAATTTTCCCACGATTTTTCAATATGGTTTAAATTTACGTGTGATGCTTTCATTTTCAGATTTACCTACATTTCAATTCGGGTGCCATGGGTAGTGAATGTAGCAACATCACAAACAACATACTAGTGTAGGAAATCGAAACCACTATTCTGCACTTTGCATTAGGCAGTCAAAAAGGCAGTATGTTTTGTGTGCTTCTCTCCAATGTGACGAGGCAGCTGGTGGCTGAGGGTCAACTACAGTGAGTACAGCTGTGGGGATGGCGGTGATTATGTTACATAACGTACGTGTTGGCCATTTCGAATATCCTATCAATCGTCAACTTATGGTGACAACTGTTTAATTGGAGATGTCACAGGGGAATTGCTTATCTTGTGACAGGCAGTACGGAATTCCACACGTAGAACAAGTGACCTCACTGCTATAAATAATCGTAATGGCTCTACAGGTCTGGGCATCTTCTAGTAGGTAAGTTACTTCCCGTTGTCCTAGCATTTCAGATTCGGACATCATAGAGACCGTACCAGTATCCTATGTCAGCCATATTGGGCTCTGTAGTTAAGACAAGTGACCTACTATCAGCAGCATGGCAATGCACCCTCTTGAATTTCTTTAACTTCCCTTGAAATTACACTTACGTTAACAGTCCTAATTCCATAGAGACAAGATAGGAGTGGGGATAATCCTGGCTATTTTGAATATCCTGCCAATTTTTGAATTTCCTGCATCTCATTCATTGGCTAATTGGTCTTTGTCAGAGGCTTCGAGGAGGGGGGGGGGGGGTGTTGGGAAAATCCGTAGGCTCATCGATGACGTCATCTATGACGCCATCGATGATGTCTTTGCTGAATATCTCTGCATAAGAACGCACTCAGTCTGTATACTTAGTCATTGCATGCCATCTTAGTAACAGATTCGTCGGGGGCAATTCAACCATTCTCAAGCTGCCGAGGTAGACTGTTGGAGATGTGACGGTGAAGTGGAAACACCAAGGAACAACCATAGCTAAACAGAGTCCAAGCAAACCTCATGAACTCACGCAGAGGGACTGTCGAGTATTGCGAAGGGCGATTGTGAAAGGATCGCATGAAATCTGTGGAAGGAACCAGTTGTTGCTGTTGTCTTCAGCCCTGAGACTGGTTTGATGCAGCTGTCCATGCTACCCTATCCTGTGCAAGTTTCTTCATCTCCCAGTACCTACTGCAACCTACATCGTTCTGAATCTGCTTGGTATATTCATCTCTTGGTCTCCGTCTACGATTTTTACCCTCCACGCTGCCCTCCAATGATAAAATTGTGATCCCTTGATGCCTCAGAACATGTCCTACCAACCGGTCCCTTCTTCTCGTCAAGTTGTGCCACAAACTCCTCTTCTCCCCAATTCTATTCAATACCTCCTCATTAGTTATGTGATCTACCAATCTAATCTTCAGCATTCTTCTGTAGCACCACATTTCTAAAGCTTCTATTCTCTTCTTGTCTAAACTATTTATCGTCCATGTTTCACTTCCATAGATGGCTACACTCCATACAAATACTTTCAGAAACGACTTCCTGACACTTAAATCTATACTCGATGTTAACAAATTTCTCTTCTTCAGAAACGCTTTCCTTGCCATTGCCAGTCTACATTTTATATCTTCTCTATTTCGATCATCGTCAGTTATTTTGCTCCCCAAATAGCAAAACTCCTTTACTACTTTAAGTGTTTCATTTCCTAATCTAATTCCCTGAGCATCACTCGTCTTCATTCGACTACATTCCATTATCCTCGTTTTGCTTTTGTTGATATTCATCTTATATCCTCCTTTCAAGACAATGTCCATTCCGTTCAACTGCCCTTCCAAGTCCTTTGCTGTCTCTGACAGAATTACAATGTCATCGGCGAACCTCAAAGTTTTTATTTCTTCTCCATGGATTTTAATACCTACTCCAAATTTTTCTTTTGTTTCTTTACCGCTTGCTCAATATACAAATTGAATAACATCGGGGACAGGCTACAATCCTGTCTCACCCCCTTCCCAACCAATGCTTCCCTTTCATGCCCCTCGACTCTTATAACTGCCATCTGGTTTTTGTACAAGTTGTAAATAGCCTTTCGCTCCCTGTATTTTACCCCTGCCACCTTCAGAATATGAAAGAGAGTATTCCAGTCAACACCGTCAAAAGCTTTCTCTAAGTCTACAAATGCTAGAAGTGTAAGTTTGCCTTTCCTTAACCAGTTACGACTTACAAATTACTACCAGCAGTCTAGCTAGCAAAATGACTGTGTGAGAGTGTTAAAGATAATGGGGTGAAATGGTCCTGCAGCTCTACATGACCCTATATTTCTGTAGGCCGTGCTAAGTGATGCTTGATGAGGTGTAAAGGACGACGCTACGGGTCAGTGGATGACTGGAAACGAGTGGGGTAATGAATCACGCTATACCCTGTGGCAGTCCGATGGAAGGGATTGTGTGTTTCAAATGCCTGGAGAATTTTATGTGGCATCAAGAGTAGTTCCAACAGTGAAGGTGATGTTAGTGTGTAGTAATATTTTTTAGGTTGGGTTGTGGTCTCCTTGTCAAGAAAGAATTTGAACACTTTTTACAGCGTTCTGCACTACGTAGAGGATCAGTTCGATGACGCAAATTTTTTTATCAGCATGACTATGCTCTCCGTTCTAAAGCAGTAGTTGTCGGGCAAAGGCTTTTGGACAGTAAAGTTCTTGAAATAGACCATTCTGGGCAGAGTCCAGGCCTGAACCCACTTAAAACCTTTGGAATGAATTAGAATACCAAGTTCTCATAAATTGGAAGGAACACATAGATAATGTTGTGGGGAAGGTTAACCAAAGACTGCGTTTTATTGGCAAGACAGAAAATGTAGCAGATCTACTAAGGAGACTGTCTACACCGCTCCTGTCCGTCCTCTTTTAGAATACTGCTGCGCGGTGTGGGATCCTTACCAGATAGCATTGACGGAGTACACCGAAAAAGTTCAAAGAAGGGCAGCACGTTTTGTATTATCGCGGGACAGAGGAGAGAGGGTCACTGCAATGATACAGGATTTGCGGTGGAAATCATTAATTAAAACAAAGGCGTTTTTCGTTGCGGAGGAATCTTCTCGCGAAATTCTAAACACAACCTTTCTCCTCCGAATACCAAAATATTTTGTTGACACCGACCTACATAGGGAGAACGGAGTTACCGTGATAAAATTAGAGAAATCAGAGCACTTACTGAAAGATATAAAAATGTTCGTGCTTTCCGCGCTTTATACGAGATTGGAATAATAAAGAATTGTGAAGTGCCAAACACTCTAATGCGATTTTCAGAGTACCCATGTAGATCTAGATGAACTTCAGTAGCTGACATTTTCTACTTTGCTACGAAAACATTCGCCGGCACAAGGCAGTTAGCGTAAGACAGTATAGTAGATAATATCCGAGAGATATGCATGGGGCATTCAGAAACAGTGTGAAAAGCTCGTAATAATGTTGCAGAGCAAATTTCGGTGAGAAATAATTGTCAAGAAAAAAGTCGATGTGCTGCGCCTTACTGCAGCTTAGCCAATGAGGCTGTTGCGCGCGCGATTTCAATCGGCCTACCAGACATTCCCTTGGTTTGGTTTCCTAAAACTAAACAACACAGCGATAATTAGATTGGCCATGGGACAGATATATTTATCGAATACGAGCCAAAGGTTGGAGAGTCTCATGCGCCATTGTCTGTGCTATGAGAACAATTGACACTAATTGTATCTGGCAAGCCGCTTGAATCTGCGCCGACAAAGGCCTGAATGGCTAACTTCAGTACTAATTATCTCGGAAACGAATTGAGTTCTTTTTCTCAACGATTATTTCTCAGGAAAATCTACACTGTAACATCCTTACAAACTCTTCAGACTTTTTGTGACCTCCCTGTGGATTGAAGGCTACAAAACCGTACACGCTAGCACAGTGAGTTGCGCCTACACGGAGTTTCTTTCACTTCCCAGTGAAACTCCTAGGTTTTATGCGGAGGCCACAGCTCTACTTGCAGCTTTACAGTACTTGCAGAACCTCACAATATGAAACATTCTGCTTTTAACGTATTATAGAAACTTCGTGTAGAATATGGCTTCTGAAGAAAACTAATCCACTGGTAATGGGTATTATGAAAGACAAAAAGCAAAACGAAAATCTAGGGAAGAACATAAAATTTCTATCTATCAAAGGACACTCTAACATTACATATTAAGAAAGAGTCATTGACTTACCGAAGACCGCCGCTCAAAACGGTACATTTAAAAACTTCTTATCACAGCAATCAGATCTGAAGGGTATGTTGTATAGAAGAAGAAGACGCCAATGGGAAGACAAATATCAATTAACAACAGAGAGTAAAGGGAAATATTATGGACAAATAGAGCCAAACATTCCTTCTAAGCCCTGTTTGCACACAATCAAGGCCAATAGGTTCCGTAATTCACAGTGACATTTTTTAATCAAGTGTCATTCCCCAGCCATCTTTACCGAATCATTGTGAATGACGTGGAGTAACAGTAGTAGATATCAATCAATTTTTTTTCGGTTATAAACTGTAAATTAATTTATTGTAATGGATGACTAGGCATCATAAACCATTATCAATAATATAAAATCTCTTCTTTGTCAAAATAATGTACTAACTTTAAAAATTGGTATGAAATTTTTGACTGAATGTGATCTTAGTGTATAAAATACTAGGAAAGTTCTAAAGCACTGAGAGATGGCTGTATGGTGTCCACAAAATAGGCGAATTCTCCCCGTTTCTCTTCTATGTATTACTCTTCAAATGTCCAATTGCACTCTTTAATCAATGTTGGGCAATATTTGGTCACTGAAATATTGGAAAAAGAAATGGAAATAAATTTGCTCCATTCCATCGTAGAATCGTTACAACCTCATGTAAGCTTTCTATGAAATATAATAGCCTACCTCATTTCATCTAAACTTTCAATAGAATATAATAGTCTACCTCATTTGATGTGCATTTCGGTTATCCCACAGAAAATGTGACCTTCAACCACCAGAAGAATTACATAAATACCTCACTCAAAGAACGCATGTGCTCTACAATTATCGACGCTATCAGGACTTAGTTCTGTGGACATCTATGCATCATGTTTCTCTTGAAGTTCACAAAGAAGAAGAAGCATGCTATATAAGGATGAGGTTTAAACATTCATTCATCAGTTGAGGTTCAGATGCAATGTTGTACACTTTGACGTTAAAAGAACGATCATCTGTACTGCGTGCAAATTAATTCCCGCCAATTGATTTGGGCGTTGATGAATGGAGTATTTCATTGATTGGACTGGAGATGTACAGTCATGCTCAAAAGTATTGCATTTTGCCTGATTCGCATACAACCCACATAACGCAGCTGTCTAGCACGTCCTCGAATCGCTCCTTGGTACAGTCGTTTGACTATTGATAATGGTTCCAACAAGTCACCACTAGAAAACACTACTCTGTATCGCAACAACTCTAGATGTAAAGTAATACTACGATACTACAAACATCAGGGAACACCTTATCACAGGTAAGACTGTCCTTAACGCTTGTAAGCTCACATTTAGTAGAATAAATGACGTACCTGAAATGTTACCACTCTCATTATTACGTCAGATATGTAATGCACGTAGTAGGTTCGTCGTATTTATGATTTCCTCTTCAAAGTAACATACCGTACTTATTATTTAACACAAAATGACATTAAAAATTTAAGTTATTCACGAGCAGCTAGTTGAGAATATGTATGAACTTCAAATGACACGACGAACCGTCTCGTTCTGCATATGGATTCAAACCCAGGTCATGTAGGCTAAGCAAAGATTTCGTGACTGACGGAAACTAACAGTCATTCCTGATTAGGCATAGAGAGAGTGATATACCTCGGTTTCAGACAGTATCAATTAGCAAATACCATCTTTAAATTACATAACTCAAACATTTTTAACGGACCCGAGTTCCTACCCAGCTCCTATTGTCCCTGTTAACGAACTACGAGGAATGTTAAATATTGCTTCTTAACAAATAACTTATTTGAAATGCCGTGAGGTAAAGCTTTGTGTTGGACAGGGATTCGAACCCAGAACCTAATCGGGTAGATATCGAAGCACAATCAACTGTGACATATCGGATTTTATCGGCAGTAGCTAGATGTTTTAACTTAAATGACGAGACGAAACATTAATTTTTTTCCTTTCCAGGACTCCAACCTGGCACCTATCGCTGTTATATTCTAGAGAAAACGAACGTTAAATATGGGTTTGTTGCACCTTCAGCGACATGTGAGCATGTTTGAACTAGAAATAATATGACGAAGAGTTCAGTGCTGACTGGGAATAGAGCCCCACACATACCGTTGTTAACTACACGCAAAGAGACGTCAGCTACCGAACTTTTCTCCACCAGCAGCTCGGAATAACATCTTGTTGAACTTACAATGATCTCGCAAATAGTTCTGTGTCTCAATGGGAATCAAAAGCTTTACCTTACGGCGTTTCAAATAAGTTATTTGTTAAGAAGCAATATTTAACATCCCTCGTAGTTCGTTAACAGGGACAATAGGAGCTGGGTAGGAACTCGGGTCCGTTAAAAATGTTTGCGTTATGTAATTTAAAGTTAGTATTTGCTAATTGATACTGTCTAAAACCGAGGTATATCACTCTGTCTATGCCTAATCAGGAATGCTGTTAGTTTCCGTCAGTCACGAAATCTTTGCTTCGTCTGCATGGTTCAAATGGTTCAAATGGCTCTGAGCACAATGGGACTTAACTGCTGTGGTCATCAGTCCCCTAGAACTTAGAACTACTTAAATCTAACTAACCTAAAGACATCACACAAATCCATGCCCGAGGCAGGATTCGAACCTGCGACCGTAGCGGTGGCGCGGTTCCGGACTAAGCGCCTTAACCGCTAGACCACCGCGGCCGGCTAGTCTGCATGACTTGGGTTTGAATCCATATGCAGGACGAGACGGTTCGTCGTGTCATTTGAAGTTCATACATATTCTCAACTATCTGCTCGTGAATAACTTAAATTTTTAATGTCATTTTGTGTTAAATAATAAGTACAGTATGTTACTTTGAAGAGGAAATCATAAATACGACGAACCTACTACGTGCATTACATATCTGACGTAATAATGAGAGTGGTAACAATTCAGGTACGTCATTTATTCTAATAAATGTGAGCTTACAAGCCTTAAGGACAGTCTTATCTGTGATAAGGTGTTTCCTGATATTTGTAGTATCGTAGTATTACTTTACATCTAGAGTTATTGCGATACACAGTAGTATTTTCTAGTGGTGACTTGTTGGAACCATTTTCAATAGACAAACGACTGTACCAAGGAGCGATTAGAGGACCTGCTAGACAGCTGCGTTATGTGGGTTTCATGCGAATCAGGCGAAATGCAATTCAGGTCGTTCGGATACATTTGTGCACGACTGTACAACAGCATCCCAAATATCACTGAGACTAACAATAATACACTCCTGGAAATTGAAATAAGAACACCGTGAATTCATTGTCCCAGGAAGGGGAAACTTTATTGACACATTCCTGGGGTCAGATACATCACATGATCACACTGACAGAACCACAGACACATAGACACAGGCAACAGAGCATGCACAATGTCGGCACTAGTACAGTGTATATCCACCTTTCGCAGCAATGCAGGCTGCTATTCTCCCATGGAGATGATCGTAGAGATGCTGGATGTAGTCCTGTGGAACGGCTTGCCATGCCATTTCCACCTGGCGCCTCAGTTGGACCAGCATTCGTGCTGGACGTGCAGACTGAGTGAGACGACGCTTCATCCAGTCCCAAACATGCTCAATGGGGGACAGATCCGGATATCTTGCTGGCCAGGGTAGTTGACTTACACCTTCTAGAGCACGTTGGGTGGCACGGGATACATGCGGACGTGCATTGTCCTGTTGGAACAGCAAGTTCCCTTGCCGGTCTAGGAATGGTAGAACGATGGGTTCGATGACGGTTTGGATGTACCGTGCACTATTCAGTGTCCCCTCGACGATCACCAGAGGTGTACGGCCAGTGTAGGAGATCGCTCCCCACACCATGATGCCGGGTGTTGGCCCTATGTTCCTCGGTCGTATGCAGTCCTGATTGTGGCGCTCACCTGCACGGCGCCAAACACGCATACGACCATCATTGGCACCAAGGCAGAAGCGACTCTCATCGCTGAAGACGACACGTCTCCATTCGTCCCTCCATTCACGCCTGTCGCGACACCACTGGAGGCGGGCTGCACGATGTTGGGGCGTGAGCGGAAGACGGCCTAACGGTGTGCGGGACCGTAGCCCAGCTTCATGGAGACGGTTGCGAATGGTCCTCGCCGATACCCCAGGAGCAACAGTGTCCCTAATTTGCTGGGAAGTGGCGGTGAGGTCCCCTACGGCACTGCGTAGGATTCTATGGTCTTGGCGTGCATCCGTGAGTCGCTGCGGTCCGGTCCCAGGTCGACGGGCACGTGCACCTTCCGCCGACCACTGGCGACAACATCGATGTACTGTGGAGACCTCACGCCCCACGTGTTGAGCAATTCGGCGGTACGTCCACCCGGCCTCCCGCATGCCCACTATACGCCCTCGCTCAAAGTCCGTCAACTGCACATACGGTTCACGTCCACGCTGTCGCGGCATGCTACGAGTGTTAAAGACTGCGATGGAGCTCCGTATGCCACAGCAAACTAGCTGACACTGACGGCGGCGGTGCACAAATGCTGTGCAGCTAGCGCCATTCGACGGCCAACACCGCGGTTCCTAGTGTGTCCGCTGTGGCGTGCGTGTGATCATTGCTTGTACAGCCCTCTCGCAGTGTCCGGAGCAAGTATGGTGGGTCTGACACACCGGTGTCAATGTGTTCTTTTTTCCATTTCCAGGAGTGTATAACATGTCTGTGAGGGGATGTTTTGCTTGCTGGTTTGTGCAGTTCTCGAACTACTGTCTCCATACTTATTCAATGATACCTTTTTCTCTAAGCTCTGAGATTATTGAAACGACCTCCTTCGAATGAGCTGTATTACATGCAGCAGCTAATGCCATGAGCAGCCGTGGTTGATATAGTAGTTCGTTGGGGTCACTCATAATATAAATACTGAGGAATTAGATTGTTCACTTGCTTTATGCTCAATGTCAATACCATCACCGCTGCTGTTGTTGTTGTTGTTTTCGCCTTCAAGTATTGGTTTTATAATGATTTTATATTTCCTGTTTCTCAGGCTTTCGTGATTTCGTGTGCACCAGTCAAGTGCAGTGTTTCACTGTTCGTTTCCCTATCATTAACTGAATAATTTATAGGTTTTTTGGCAGGTCTTAGGAAAATAAGATTCATTAAGCAGGGTGTTCTCTCAAACTCTCTATCACCAATCTGTATTGTGTCTTCAGTTACAGTTATAGGATGCGCAAAAAACATGTACTCTCTTCCCCTGCTAACGCCGAATGTTCTATCTGAGCGGGGTTGTGACGAATAATGAATTCATCAATGCCAACACCCTCGTTATCGTGTGTTTTTGTTTTTGCTGAGAGCTGTTGGAGAGATTCAGTAATCAGCTTAAAGGTCTCTCTTAGAGTTTGCTGTCGATCCATATGTCCTAACCTCAGCAATCATAATTTCTCACGAACTGCTTTATGCGCCTGAATCACTTTCTATTTCGTCGACAGTTCAGTGTATACTAATCAGACATCTCCTCAGCGTGAGGCTTTATACATCTGGTCATTTTCTTCCTCCTCTTACTATGATCCTGATCGCCCTTCCCAACAACAAGGAAGCCTACACCTATTTTCCCCTCAATAGCCTCGGCCTTTTCAGTTAAGTCGGTTATTTTCCACTGATTTGATTAAATAGCTCATTTAACGCATTCACCATTCTCAGAAGAGTTTGGTAATACGTTTCTAGTTCCCTGAGGGTACCTGTAACTTTACGCTCAATAGCCCGAATTTTCGCATCCATGTACAGGCGAATGTTCTGTCTGTGTAGACCCAGCCTCTCGTGTTGTCCATCGTGTAGCGTAGACTGATGTACCAACGTCTCTTACTGTGTTATATATGCAAGAAGTCTTGAAAGTTTCGCCTGTACCTACCGTCACTCCGTCTTCTTGTTATACCACTAACGAGAAACCCATACTGTGAATGATTCCAGCAATTTGCACATATCTTTACAAAATCATTGAACGACATGTCCATTCAGACATGTGTCTAGTAAATGTGTTTTAAATTGAGGTTGTCTTGTTCGAATGCTATAATGATGTTTGAGTTACCCCTAACCAACTGTCTGGAGATTCTGGAATACGTTTGACTTAGATAAAATAAATCAGCACCCATATGACGATCGAAACAGAAATATTTTCGAATTTGGTCTTGGTGTTCCACAGCAACATCGTCAAATATGAAGATGGTGTTTGGCTTTGCCTTTTCAGGTGGAGAGATATCACTGCTTTCACTGAATGTCTTGTATGTAAAACCATCTACACTGCGCAGTATCTCCTGCAATATTTGATACTTGGGTTGAGACAGTATTTTTGAGAATACATGTGTTTGAACTAGACCCCATCTACATGTGTTAGCAGAGTCATGAGGACATTAGTGATCTGAAATTGGATGGACCTACAATAATTGCTCACATATGATCCGGAAGGAGAAATCCGTTCTTCTTTATGCATTATCCTGCTGAAATTTGAACATGGGCAATGTTTCTGGGGGAGGTTTGGGGTTAGGTTAGTGGTAGCAGCCAAGTGTCCAGTCTTTCCTCGATTTTCTTAGGTTAATGGAGTTAACTGTGGTGTGATGCATTATCCTGTTGGAATTTGAATTTCCCACAATTTTTCTTGGGGAGGGGGGGGGCATAGCACTTTCCCGCCAAAATTCAAACCTCACGCCAGGGGGATGCGGCAGGAGGTGTGGCACTTGTGTCAGTAGTGACGTCACGGACGCCATCTTGGATGACCTACTTTGGGGCCATACCCCTGTAGCCTCACTAGTCCTCTCATGAACCATGGACCTTGCCATTGATGGAGAGGCTTGCGTTCCTCAGCGATACTGAAGGCTGTACCGTATGCTGGTGCAACCTCAATGGAAGGGTATCTTTTGAGAGGACAAACATCTGCTTCCTGAAGAGGAGCAGCAGCCTTTTCATTAGTTGCACGGCCAGCAGTCTGGATAAGTGACTGATCTGGCCTTGTGACCTCAACCAAAACATCCTTTCTGTGCTGGTACTGCGAATGGCTGAAAGCAACTGATAATTACAGCCGTAATTTTTCGCGAGGGCATGCAGCATTACTGTATGGTTAAATGATGATCGCTTCCTCTTGGGTAAAATAATCCGGAGGCAAAATAGTACCCCTTTCTGATCTCTAGGCGGGTACTGCTCAGGAGCACATCATTATCAGGAGGAACAAAACTGGCGTTCTATAGATAGGAGTGTAGGATGTCAATTCCTTAATTGGGCAAGTAGGATAGAAAATTTAAAAAGGGAAAGCGATATGTTAAAGTTAGATATAGTGGGAATTAGTGAATATCAGTGGCAGGACGAACTAGACTTCTCGTCAAGTGAATACAGAGCAATGCAGGAGTAGGTTTAATAATGAATAAAAAATAGGAACGCGGATAAGCTACTACAAACAGCATAGTGAACGCATTATTGTAGCCAATATAAACACGAAGCCCACACTTAGCAAAGTTCAAGTTTATGTACCAACTAGCTCCGAAGAAGATGAAGATATTGAAGAACTGTATGATGTGATAAAAGAAATTATTCAGATAGTTAAGGGAGGCGAAAATTTAATAGTCGTGGGGGACAGGAATTCGATAGTAGGAAAAGGATGAGAAGGAAAAGTAGTAGGTGAATGTGAACTAGGATAAGGAATGAAAGAGGAAGCCGCCTGGTAGAATTTAGCACAGAGCATAAGTAAATCATATCTAACGCTTTGTTTGATAATCATGAAAGAAGATTGTGTACTGGAAGAGGCCTGGAGACACTGGAGGTTTCAGACAGGTAGTATAATGATAAGACAGAGATTTAGGAGCAAAGTTTTAAACTGTAAGACATCCGCAGGGCAGATGTGGATTCTGACAACTTATTGGTTATGAAATGTAGATTAAATCTGAAGAAACTGCAAAAAGATAGGAATTTAAGGAGATGGGACATGGATAAACCGAAAGAACTATAGATTGCAGTTTCAGAGGGAGCATTATGGAACGGTTCACAAGAACAGGCCAAAGGAATACTGTAGGAGGAGAATGGGTATCTTTGAGAGATGAGATAGTGAAGGGTGCAGAGGATTAAGCAGGTAAAAAGACCAGTGCTAGAAAAAATCCTTGGGTAGCAGAAGGGATTCTGAATGTAACTGATAAAGGAGAAAATATAAAAATACAGTAACTAAATCAGGCGAAAAAAATACAAACGTCTTGAAAATGAGATAGACAGGCAGTGAAAAACGGCTAAGCAGGAATGGCTACAGGACAAATGTAAGAATGCAGAAGCATATATCACTAGCGGTAAGATAGATACTGCCTACAGGAAAATTAAAGAGATCTTTGGAGGAAAGAGAATAATATGTATGAATACCAAGAACTCAGACAGAAAAATGTCATAAACAAAGAAGCGAAAGCACAAGGGTGAAAGATGTGTGTAGAGGGTCTACGCAAGGGTGATGTGGTTGAAGGCAATTTTATGGGAATTGGAGACGACATAGACAAAGGTGATATGATACTGGGTGAAGAATTTAACAGAGCACTGATAGACCTAAGTCGAAACTTGGGCCCGGGAATAGACAGCATTCCATTAGAACTACTGATAGCCTTGGGGAGCCAGCCATGACAAAGTCTTTCATATGGAGAGCAAGATGTATGAGACAGGCGAAATACCCTCAGACTTTAAGAAGAATGTACTAATTCCAATCCCAAGGAAACCAGGTTTTGACAGGTGTGAAAATTACCGAAGTATGAATTTAATAAGTCACGGTTGCAAAATACTTACATGAATTCTTTACAGACGAATGGAAAAACTGGTCAAGTCGTCCTCTGGGAAGATCAGTCTCCCCTGGCCACCGCTGTCACCAAATCTCAGAATTATTGAGCGTTTGTGATCTGCTTTGCAGAGAAGTGACCACTATCCATCTCATCATTGTTACCTGAACTTGGCACTATTTTGCAGGAAGAATTGCATAAGATTCCCTAGATAACTTTACAAGACTTGTATTTTTCCATTCCAAGACGACTGAAACTGTTTTGAATGGCAACGCTTTTTGTGCAGCATATTAAGCTTGGTAATGCTTTGCATTTTGTGGAGTTTCAATAGATTCGTTCACCCTGCCTACATCTACAGCTCCATCTACATCTACGTAATTGCCTTGCAACTAAGTGACTGCACCGAGTTCATCTAACAATGTTTAAGCATTTGCTGTACCGTTCTAATCTGGTAAAGCGCGCGAGAAAAACGAACACTTAAATCTTTCCGTGGGAGCTCTGATTACTCTTACTTTTTTTTATGATGATCATTCGTCCCTATGTAGTTGGGCGCCAACAAACTATTTTCGCATTCAGAGGGGAAAGTTGGTGATTGAAATTTCATCAGAAGATCCTGTCGCAGCGAAACAGTCTTTGTTTTAATGACTGACACCCCAATTCGCGTATCACATCCGTTACATTCTCTCCCCTATTTCCCGATAATTCAAAACGAGCTCTTCTTCTTTGAACTTTTCCAATGTCTTCCGTCAATCTTATTTAATGTGGATCTCATACTACGCTGCAGTACTCCAGAAGAGGACGGACAACCATAGTGTAGGCAGTCTCTTTGGTAAAAGTCTGCCAATAAATTGTAGTCTTTGGCTCTTTTTCCCCACAGTATTATCTATATGATCATTCAAACTTAACTTATTCGTAATTGTAGTACCCAACTATTTAGTTGAAATCACAGCGTCCAGGTTTGCTTGAATTATCGTGTAACCGAAATGTAGCAAAATTCCTTTTAGTACTCATGTGGATGACAGCTCACTTTTAATTACTTAGAATCAATTTCCAATTTTAGAACCATGCAAATATCTTGTCTAAATAATTTAGCAATTGATTTTGATCATCTGACGATTTTACAAGGCGGTGATTGACGATATTATCTGCAAAGAATCTAAGAGGCTACTCAGATTACTCCTAAATCGTTTATGTAGATCAGGAACATCTTTCCTCATAACCAAGTATTAAGCTTCGAACGAATGTCTATAATTGGATATAGAGGAGTTATTTTGGGAGCAATAAAAGTCTCTGTCAATTTTTCATCCCACATAAGTGTTTTAATTCATTTATTTGTCAATTTTCACTCAGTGACCTATCTTTCAGAGATGCTGAAAGTTTCGTCAAGTAGTTTGTCGTATTATCCTGTGACTCTAGCTAGTCCTGAAAGTAGCCGAGCGATATGTTTAAGTCACTTGCATTCGGATGGACGGTCATTCAGATCGTCATTCGCTTACCCAGACTGAAGTTCTCTGCGATTTCCCCCCAAATCGCTTGAGGCAAATGCCCGGATGGTTTCTTTGAAAAAGATAGCCTAATTTTCTTACCCACTCTTTCCCTAGCCGAGTTTGGACACAGCCTCTAATGACCATTTCTCGACGGGACGTTAAACCCTCATTTTCCGTCTTTATTTCTGAAAGAGTTGTTCCTAATAAGTCTTAGCTGCCGTATTAAATAATCCCTAGTGGTTTATACTATGTCTAAGCGTAAGATTACTGTTTAAGACCTATTGCTGCACTTCGATCGTTACTTTTCCTGCTCTTACGCATTATGTATGTCAGAGCTTTAAAAGCGTGCATGAGTGGATCTCTTTTTAAGTGTAGAGATAATTTCTTACTTGTTAGCCCAATGCGTTGGATTTCGTGTATTTAGCGTTACACGTGGAATAATTATGGAACAAGTTTTTAAGTCGTATCACCTCAGTATGCTTGACCGAAATATTTGCATATATTGTCAACTGTTTCGAAATACAGGACCGCTTCTTAATCAGCGTCTTAACTCCCATAGAATCTTTAAGAAGTAAATTAAATTGTAACGTGATTCGTTTTTGTACCCCGTTGTGTACTAAAAAATAATACACTCTATATGCTCTGAAAGCCCAACGGTTTCGACCGGCCGCCGTGTCATCCTCAGACCACAGTGGTCACTGGATGAGGATATGGAGGGTCATGTGGTCAGCACAGTGCTCTCCCGGCCGTATGTCAGTTTCCGAGACCGGAGCCGCTACTTCTCAATCATGTAGCTCCTCAGTTTGCCTCACAAGGGCTGAGTGCACCCCGCTTGCCAACAGCGGTCGGCAGACCGGATGGTCACCCCTCCAAGTGCTAGCCCAGCCCGACAGCACTTAATTTAGGTGATTCGTCGGAACCGGTGTTACCACTGCAGCAAGGCCGTTGACTCACAGATGTGTACGCCACTCATGAAAGATACTGCATCGATGCCTCACACGTGTTCATATCTGGTCCCTTTCGTTCTGTGTATTCAGTTAATTGATGATCGTATTCTAAGAGAGATTGGTCTCTGACTGGATAAAAGAGGTAAATGATTCGCGTATCTTTGCCGCAGAATTGTTTTCAGAACAATCTTTCATTATTTTAACATACCGGAAGACTTCTCTTGGCTGATCGATTTTACTAAAATTTCCACTTTGCCTTCTCATTTTAATTTTTCTTCTTTTTTTAGAATTTACTTCTTTCCAGATATACTTTATCAGATCCGATGCCCCTGTCTTTCCAGCCTAGTTATTCCCCTGCTATTATCGTTGGATAGTTTTACTCGTTGTACAGTGGTTATTTTCCGCATATCCTCTCACAGAAAACAAAATATCGCTACGTGCCTCGGTTCCCAAAAACAGGAGTGTCACTGCAAAGGCCCACGCCTAGCTTAGCAGCAACTGGAGGAGAGGCCGCTGGCCATCAAAATTAATGTGTCCATCAATTAACAATTTTAAGAAGTCCGTGAAATTCCGTAAAAACACAAAACACCACGTTATATGGAAAAACATGTTATACACGCATATGTGATAAAAAATAACTCATTTTTATAAGACTTTATATAGCACTATAGACGAATTTCAAGCGTTAAGCTGTATTTTTGTCAGAAAATTAATTTTCTCGTATAGCTAATGTTTGACAAGTCTAGCGTATCACCATGACGTCTTAAAATACACGTTATACCTGCACATATGGTAAGAAATAACTGATTTTAAAAGAATTTCTAACCCAATATAGAGGAATTTTAAGTATTAAAACCTATTTTTGTCAGAAAGCTAATTTGTTTCTTACATCACAGAAATAAATTATGATTTGAAGTCTTTGTTTCTACTTTCTTATGATTAAATAAGGTTTTATCGTTTTTGTGCCAGTTCAGCTCGTATCCTGAAATCCAGTTTAACTATCACGCGTTCTCTAGGATTTCCGTTACCCAAATACTGAATCATTAGAAGTCTCTGGAGTTCGAGGTGTAAATGTTACGTTTATTGTCCTCGCTGCCAACTTAGAACAATCAGATAATCCCATCGAAGCACTGATGCATTATTGGTCGTTACAGTATCTGTTTTCATAGAATGTCTGTATTTTCAAATTACGATGACCTTCAGACATGCATGCAGCTGTGTTAAATTGTACGAAATGGGTTCCCATTTTGCGAATCCATATTGACGTGAGCTGTTTGCGATACTAGAATATTTGTTCGCTACCGGGATTCGAACTCGTATTTCCTGCTTATCAAGAGCAGTTTCCGTAACTACTTTGGCTGTCCGAACAAGCCTCTAGCACCGATCCAGACTTCGATATGTCACGGAGTCGACAAACCTTATTCTCACACATTTAGCATTTTTCGCACAGGGAGAGACAAATATCTTACAGCCATTTTAACACGTCGAGGTATGATTATTGATGGTTATGGTGTCTGTATCTTCACATTACGATGTAATTCAGACATTGTAATCATCAATAAGTACTGAATAGTATGAGTAGTATGCCCAATAATTGAAATCAGAAAATAGAAAATTGAAATATGAAAGTTGCAATGTAACAGCCTACATTCAAACTTTGTAAGTAGGCTTTTGCACGATGGACAGCCATCTCGGGTTTTTCAGCGTCTCGGTGACTCTCTCCCGTGGCTTAAGCAAATCAGTCACCATTCGAGCTTCACTTCTTTGTGTATATTCGATTTCCGGTGTTATTCCTGTTTCGTGTGTACTTGACCCACTATCTACAACGTGACGCACAAGTAATTTCTAAGTAGCCTTCTTTGTGGCCGCATAGATTTTTCGCAGTATCCCACCAATAAAGTGAAGTCAATCACCAACTATACCTATGACGAAAACTATGCGTTCAGTCCACTTTGAACCCCTACATAATGTTAAACCCTGCTATTTATTCGAGTTGATTCCAATATCATGACTCAGTGATTATAGGATACTACGTCTTTGCATTTAGTGAAGTGAAAAATTCTGAAATTCTGAACATAAAAATCAAGTGGACAATCTTTGCACCACCCTGAAATACTTTTACGATGTCGTCGTAGAAGAGACAAACCGTGGTTTTGGTTCCTTCTTTGCCTCCGTGCTATACACTGAGTTAACTGAGGTCATGGGATAGCGATGTGCACATATGAAGATGGAGTTAATATCGCGTATACTAGCCATAGAGGGGCAGTGCATTGGCGGAGCTGTCATTTGTACTCAAGTGATAAGGTGAACATGTTCCCGACGTGATTATGGACGCACGACGGGAATTAACAGACTTTGAACACGGAATGGCAGTTAGAGCTAGAAGCATGGGGCATTTTATTTCGGAAATCGCTAGGGGATTCAATATTCCAAGCACCACAGTGCCAAGAGTGTGCCGAGAGTACCAAGTTTCCGGCATTATCTCTCACCATGGACAACGCAGTGGCCGACGGCCTTCACTTAACGACAGAGAGCAGCAGTGTTTGTGTAGAGTTGTAAGTGCTAACAGATAAGCAACACTGTGTGTAATAACCGCCGACATCAGTTTGGACGTACGACGAACATATTAGTTAGGGTGGTGGGGCGAAATTTGGCGTTAATGGGCTGTAGCAGTAGACGACAGAAGCGAGTGCCTTTGTAAAAGCACAACATCGCCTGCAGTGCCGCTCCTGGTCAGACGAATTCCAGTTTCAGTTGGTAACATGGACATGGATCCACATTGTCAACAAGGTATTATGCAAGCTGGTGGTGGGTTCATAATGGTGTGGACTCTGTTTACACGGAATGGCCTGGAAGTGGTTATGTTCGGCTTCTTGGAGACCATTTGCACCCATTCATGGACTTAATTCTCCCAAATAATGACTGAATTGTCACAGAGCCACAATTGTTCGCGATTAGTTTGAAGAATAATCTGGACAATACGACCGAATGATTTGGGCACCCCAATCGTTCGACATGAATCCCGTCGAATATTTATGGAAGACAATCTAGAAGTCACTTCGTGCATAAAATCGTGCACCGGCAACGCTTTCGCAATTATGGGCAGCTACAGAGGCAGCAAGGCTCAGTGTTTCTGGAGGGGACTTCCAACGACATATCGAGTCCACGCCACGTCGAGTTGCTGATAGCTGCAGTACGACCGAAAAGTCGCCCTCACGAAAATACACTGCCGGGGGAAAAATATTGTGCACACTTTTAGACGTTTTCAATTCAATCAAAATACGAGGGTTGGAACTTTAATGGTGGCATGTACACTACTGGCCATTAAAACTGCTACACCACGAAGAAATGCAGATGATAAACGGGTATTCATTGGACAGATATATTATACTGGAACTGACATGTGATTACATTTTCACGCAATTTGGGTGCATAGATCCTGAGAAATCAGTACCCAGAACAATCACCTCTGGCCTTAATAACGGACTTGATACGCCTGCGCATTAGGTCAAAAAGAGCTTGGATGACGTGTAGAGGTACAGCTACCCGACTGGCGTATTTTGACGAGCCAGTTGCTCGGTCACCATTGACCAGACGTTTTCAGTTGGTGAGAGATCTGGAGAATGTGCTGGCCAGGGCAGCAGCCGAACATTTTCTGTATCCAGAAAGGCCCGTATAGGACCTGCAACATGCGGTCCTGCATTATGCTGCTTAAATGTAGAGTTTCGGCACGATGTTAGGAGGTATCTCATAACTTTTGTTATCCCAGCGTGGATGTAGAATACAGCATGGAGAATGTGAGACTGATCGCTGGTTCCACGTAAATCTACTGGAAGATACTGTAGTCAGTGACAGTAAGTCATGGTACACTACTGGCCTTCAAAATTGCTACACCACGAAGTTGACGTGCTACAGACGCGAAATTTAACTTACAGTGAGAAGATATTGTGATATGCAAATGATTAGCTTTTCAGAGCATTCACACAAGGTTGACGAGGAAAGTTTCCTACCAAACAGCAGTTGACCGGCGTTGCCTGGTGAAACGTTGTTGTGATGCCTCGTGTAAGCACCATCACGTTTCCGACTCTTGTAAAGGTAGGATTGTAGCCTATCGCGATTGCGGTTTATCGCATCGCGACATTGCTGCTCGCGTTGGTCGAGATCCAATGACTGTTAGCAGAATATGGAATCGGTGGATTGAGGAGGGTAATACGGAACGCCGTGCTGGATCAAACGGCCTCGTATCACTAGCAGTAGAGGTGACAGGAAGCTATCTTATCTGCATGGCTGTAACGGATCGTGCAGCCACGTCTCGATCCCTGAGTCAACAGATGAGGACGTTTGCAAGGCAACAACCATCTGCACGAACAATTAGACGATGCTTGCAGCAGCATGGACTATCAGCTGGGAGCCCATGGATTCGGTTACCCTCGACGCTGCATCACAGACAGGAGCACCTATGATGGTGTACTCAACGACAAACCTAGGTGCACGAATGGCATAACGTCATTTTTTCGGGTGAATCCAGGTTCTGTTTACAGCATCGCATCCTTGTTTGGCAACATCGCGGTGAACGCACATTGGAAGCGTGCATTCGTCATCGCCAGACTGTCGTATCACCTCGCGTGATGGTATGGGGTGCCATTGGTTACACGTCTCGCTCACCTCTTGTTAGCATTGACAGTGCTTCCCACAGTGGACGTTACATTTCAGACGTGTTACGACCCGTGGCTCTACCCTTCATTCAATCCCTGCGAAACCCTACATTTCAGCAGGATAATGCACGACCGCATGTTGCAGGTCCTGTACGGATCTTTCTGGATACAGAAAATGTTCGGCTGCTGCCCTGGCCAGCACATTCTCCAGATCTCTCATCAATTGAAAACGTCTGGTCAATGGTGGCTAAGCAACTGGCTCGTCACAATACGCCAGTCAGTACACTTGGTGAACTGTGGTATCGTGTTGAAGCTACATGAGCAGCTGTACCTGTACAAGCCATCCAAGCTCTGTTTGACTCAATGCCCAGGTGTGTCAAGGCCGTTATTACAGCCAGAGGTCGTTGTTCTGGGTACTGATTTCTCAGGATCTATGCAACCAAATTGCGTGAAAACGTAATCACATATCAGTTCTAATATAATATATTTGTCCAATGAATACCTGTTTATCACCTGCATTTCTTCTTGGTGTAGCAGTTTTAGTAGCCTGTAGTGTAATAATTACGCACGCTGAAAATATTGAGTATCCTACAGTGTCTCCTCGTTGTGAACGTACCAGCTGATCGTTTTTATTTTTATTTTTTTTAGTGAGCTGTCACTTGTTGGTAATGTCGAAAAAGCTGTAGTAAAACAGAAAGAATAGCGTAAATCTGTCGGTAGTTTACGGCAGTCCCCCTGAGGGACGGCCGTGCCTCGCGAAGGCTGTCAGAAACCACCCTCGCCAGACACCCCACGGACAAAAGAAGGGACGGCAGCGGCGCAGTAAATCTTTGAGGGAGACAAAGCCGGCGGGCGGGGGTGGCGAGGACGAGGAAGGTAATTCCGATATCGGCTGCGGTGGCGGCGGCGGCGGCGGCGGCGGCGGCGGCGGCGGCGGCGAAGTTGATTCAGTGGGCGGCGGAGCGGCCCCTCGCCGTCTGCAAAGTTTGGCAGACAGGCGGGACGGGAGAGGCGCAGGCGGGCGGGCTTAAAGCGGCATTAGGGCCGCGTCGCGGGCCGCTGCAGGTGTTCGCTTTCACAAGCGGCGGGGGCGGCGGGCGCGGAGGCGGCGAGGGCGGCGGCGGCGGCGTGGGTGGGGGCCGTCTGGGTCGCGTCTGCCGTTCACAATGCGCCAGACGGCGGCTGCAGCCACCCACCTTCCAGAGGGGGCTTTCCCACCGCGCGCTGTCACGACTCAGTTGCGTCACAGGGTCCGAGTAGTACGGTACGCGGGTTATTTATACCCGCACCAGAGGCATAAACTGACTGATAGCTGCAGGACGACCGAAAAGTCGCCCTCACGAAAATACACTGCCGGGGGAAAAAATTGTGCACTTTTTTAGACGTTTTCAATTCAATCAAAATACGAGGGTTGGAACTTTAATGGTGGCATGTACACTACTGGCCATTAACACTGCTACACCACGAAGAAATGCAGATGATAAACGGGTATTCATTGGACAGATATATTATACTACAACTGACATTTGATTACATTTTCACGCAATTTGGGTGCATAGATCCTGAGCAATCAGTACCCAGAACAATCACCTCTGGCCGTAATAACGGACTTGATACGCCTGCGCATTAGGTCAAACAGAGCTTGGATGACGTGTACATGTACAGCTACCCATGCAGCTTCAAGATGATACCAAAGTTCATCAAGAGTAGTGACTGGCGTATTGTGTACGAGCCAGTTGCTCGGTCACCATTGACCAGACGTTTTCAGTTGGTGAGAGATCTGGAGAAAGTGCTGGTCAGGGCAAGCAGTCGAACATTTTCTGTATCCAGAAAGGCCCGCACAGGATCTGCAACATGCGGTCCTGCATTATGCTGCTTAAATGTAGGGTTTCGCAGGGATCGTACGAAGGGTAGAGCCACGGGTCGTAACACATCTGAAATATAACGTTCACTGTTAAAAATGCCGTTAAAGTGAACAAGAGGTGACCCAGACGTGTAATCAATGGCACCGCGATGTCGCCAAACACGGATGCGACCATCATGATGCTGTAAACAGAACCTGGATTCATTCCAAAAAATGACGTTTTGCCATTCGTGCACCCAGGTTCGTCGTTGAGTACACCATAGCAGGCGCTCCTGTCTGTGATGCAGCGTCAAGGGTAACCGCAGCCATGGTCTCCGAGGTGATAATCCATACTGCTGCAAACGTCGTCGAACTGTTCGTGCACATGGTTGTTGTCTTGCACACGTCCCCAACTGTTGACTCAGGGATCGAGACGTGGCTGCACAATCCGTTACAGCCATGCGGATAAGATGCCTATCATCTCGACTGTTAGTGATATTAGGCCGTTGGGATCCAGCACGGTGTTCCGTACTACCCTCTTGAACCCACCGATTCCATATTCTGCTAACAGTCATTGGATCTCGACCAACGCGAGCAGCAATGTCGCGGTACGATAAACCGCAATCGCGATAGGCTACATTCCAACCTTTATCCTATTCGGAAACGTGATGGTACGCATTTCTCCTCCTTACATGACGCATGACAACAATGTTTCAGCACTCAACGCTGGTCAACTGCTGTTTGTGTTTGAGAAATCGGTTGGAAACTTTCCTCATGTCAGCACGTTGTAGGTGTCGCCACAGGTCTGAAAAGCCAATCATTTGCATATCACAGGATCTTCTGTATGTCGGTTAAATTTCGCTACTGTAGCGTGTCATCTTCGTGGTGTAGCAATTTTAATGGCCTGTACTGTATTTATTTACAGCTCGAAAACAATCGATACGTGTTTCAATGTTTTTCTGACCTACAAAGTAGTCACCAGCATTGTGTATAATCCGTTGCCAGAGATGTGGAAGACGTAGGATACTCCTAACAGCGCCAGTTATGTTGACAGTTCGAGCGGCTGGTCTATTGCCCGACGAATTTGTAGCGGTTCTGAAGCGAATGCCGTGAAGTGTTTCCTTCAGTTTAGAAATCGAGTTGAACTTACGAGGGCTTAAGTCAGGGGAGTGCAGTAGCTAGTATAGCACTTAGCAGCGTCATCAGTTATACAAAAAAATAACAGCCTGGACTGTACGTGCTTAAGCATTGTCCTGCAAAATGATGGTCAAGTCCTGCAGAAAGTGTCATCACTTCTGTCTGTATGTTGTTCATTTTTGGAACGCAGCCTACGGCCAGCTTCACCGCATTCGCTTCTGAACTGCTACAAATTCGTCCGGCAATAGACCGCGCTGCTAAAACTGTCAGCACAACTGGCACTGCTAAGAGTATCCTACGACTTCCACATCGCTGGCAACGAGTTATAACAATACTGGTGACTATCTTGAAGGGCAGTAAAACTTTGACACACGTATCTATTTTTTACGATCTATAAATAAATACTTGCCACTATTAAAGTTCCAACCCTCGTAAATTGTTGCAGCTGTGCCTATGCCTTGATGACATTTACAGGTCAATAGGACTAGTAGGGGTCAGTGAAGTGCAGTGGAAGGAAGACAAGGATTTCTGGTCAGATGAGTATCGGGTAATATCAACAGCAGCAGAAAATGGTATAACAGGTGTAGTATTCGTTATGAATAGGAGGGTAGGGTAGAGGGTGTGTTACTGTCAACAGTTCAGTGACCGGGTTGTTCTAATCAGAATCGACAGCAGACCAACACTGACAACGATAGTTCAGGCTTACATGCCGACGTCGCAAGCTGAAGATGGACAGATAGAGAAAGTGTATGAGGATATTGAAATGCTAATGCAGTATGTAAAGGGGGACGAAAATCTAATAGTCATGGGAGACTGGAATGCAGTTGTAGGCGAAGGAGTAGAAGAAAAGGTTACAGGAGAATATGGGCTTGGGACAAGGAATGAAAGAGGAGAAAGACTAATTGAGTTCTGTAACAAGTTTCAGCTAGTAATAGCGAATACCCTCTTCAAGAAATCGAGCAGTGATTATGTGTCTTTAACAACTATGACAATGCATTCATTCGATTAGCCACTGAAAGATAGCACCAGAGACATGTCAGTACCGAAGGCACCGGCGATATAGCACCCAAACAGGGGCATAAATGAAGAGAGGGTGCAAAACTGTCCGGAAACTAATGCAACGTAGTAAGGTGGCTTAGAATGGATGCGTAGGCTTTCCCGGCGTAATAAGTGTTGAAAGTCTCTTCGGGTTTGCTACCGGATCCTAAAATCAACTTGACTCGATATTTCGGCGATCCAACTGTTCGCCATCTTCAGGAAAATGCTGCTCTTTCTTCCTCCGAAGTTTATCTAACTTCTATACAAGTTTCACCATCTCCTCCCTGTAGAGGTACTTGATGTAATTACGTAGGCTTTCCAGGCGTAATAAGTCTTGAAATTCTCTTCGGGTTTGCTGCCGGATCCTGAAGATGGCGAAGAGTTGGATCGGCGAAATATCGAGTCAAGTTGATTTTAGGATCCGGCAGCAAATCCGAAGAGACTTTCAAGGTGGCTTAAATATTCGTTGCGCTGCTTTGAAGATGTGCAAACCAAGTTTCAGTTCTCTTTTCATCGTCGTCCTTGCACCTCTCCTTTGATTGTGATTATTGGTAGCTGCAAGCTAGAGTACGTAAATGTAAAAATAGGGAAGTGTGGTAGAAAATCAATAAAATTGTTTGTTTCGCCAACAGCTTTGTTTATTTCTCAATATTGTCTCGTTTGAGGAATATACGAGGTGCGACAATAAAGTAATGAGACTGATTTTCTTTGCAAGATGTGGCAACCCTGCAGGCTTGTGTAGGCACAACATCTTTGACCTTGGTCTATAAGCTGCTTCTAGCCCAAGTGTCACATCGATGAAAATGCTCAGTCGTGAGTTGTGCTGTAATAAGTTAACACGTCTTTGTGTCTCTCGTCACGGAAATGGGAGCGCATAATATTGCGCAACGGTATGCCGTTTCTTTTTGCGTAAAATTGGACGAAAACGCGACGACAACTTACAGTAAGCTTCGGAAGGGTTTTGGAGAGGAGGTTATGTCAAGAATTCAAGTTTCTCGTTGGCATAAAGTGTTTAGTGAAAGCAGAACGGATGTTGAAGAGAAACTCCGCAGTGGAAGACCATCAATCTCACGGACGGATGTCAACTTGGCCAGGGTGCATGAACTCGTACGATCTGATCGAAGATTATTCGTGAAAATGATTGCAGAAGAACTGCACATCAATCGAGAAACGGTTTGTCTAGTAATAACTGAAGATCTTGGTATGAAAGGCTTTGTGGAAAAATGGCCCCCAAAATCTCACACCACAACAGCTAGAAACAAGGAAAAATGTGGCAGCCGATCTGTTAGAGCAAACGGATATGAATCCAGAATTGAATTGTATTATCACTGGTTGCGAAAGTTGGTTTTTTCAGTACGATCCAGAGAAAAAACGCCAAAGTTCGCACTGGTGGTCAAAGGGATCACCCAGACCAAGAAAAGCTCGCATGTCAAAGTCAAAAGTGAAATGCATGCTTGTGTGCTTCTTTGATTCAAAGGGAATTGTTCATAAAGAGTGGGTTCCTCCTGGACAAACAATTAAGCAATATTACTACAAAGAAATTTTAGAAAGTCTTCGTAAAAGAGTTGTTCTTGTCCGTGCAAACATTGCTGATAATTGGATTCTGCATCACGATAATGCGCCATCCCATACTGCTCTGTCAGTACAGCAATTTTCAATACTAGCATATTCACCTTATTCACCAAATATCGCTCCGTGAGACTTTTTTCTATTTCCAAGAGTCAAAACGGCGGGCAAGGGACACCATTTTCAAACAACACAAGATGTCCATAAAGTTGTGAAGAGGGTCTCGTAAGATGTTACAGAAGATGAGTTCCAGAAATGTTACCATCAATGGCAGAAACGCTGGAAAAAGGGTGTGTAATTAGAAGGGAACTACTTAGAAGGAGTCAACACTAAACTTGACTAAAACGGTAAGTAAAATTTTTTTCATGTCAATCTCATTACTTAATTGTCGCACCTCGTACTGTTGGTCCAGAGATCCTCTTTTTTTTTATCCCAACGCAAAAATACTCGTTGACTGCTGCTTTAATGTCCTCATTCGATGATTTTTTTTCCAGCAAGCCATAGTTTCAAGTAAGGGAACCGTAAGAAGTCACTTGCGGCTGAGTGTGGTGAATAGGGTGGATTAGCAACCAATTGAAAGCCCAGTTCATGCACTTTTGCCATTGTTATCACTGGTGTGTGGGATAGTGCATTATGTTGTTGAAAGAGCAATTTTTTGCGTGCCAATCTTTTTTTCAGCCTACTTTAGTTTAAAATGATCCAACAATGAAGAATAATAGTAACCAGTCTTGGTTCTGTCTTTCTCCAAGTAAACTATGAGGATTACTCCTTGGGATGTGCAAAACATAGTGGTCATCACCTTACGAACTGACAAAATGGTCTTTGCATTCTGTGGTGCTCATTCATCAGCCTTTTTGCATGTTTTGGCTACAGTTTTGACTCTGTTGTATAATAATGGATCTAGGTGCTCTTTCACCAAGACAGGATGACGATGGCGAAAATGCATGAATTAGAGTCTTAACTGGTTCATCATTGATTCTGTTCACCATATTTAGCCGCAAGTGACTTCTTTCTGTTCCGCAAGTAGCCGCAAGCAATCTTAAAAGATTGCGATTAAGCATCGGAAGACGTGTTGAAATGGTGTGACAGATATGCTTTTGGTCGACTGTAAGTAATCTCGACAGTCACGTCGCATACAGCTTCTTCATAGACAATTCTCCACGCAGGATATTATGCACTTACGCAGTTGAGATGACTACTGTCTCGGTAATCTCACGACTTTTTATTCGGCAGTGTTGCATTATCATATCATGGATTTTGTCAGTGGTTTTATTTTGTTGTGAACGCAACTGGATGGCCGAAACGCATTTTATCTTCGGTGTTTGTCCGACCACGTTTAAGGTCATTAATTCAAATAAATGGTCTTCGGTGATGGTGTTGAGTCTGCGTGAGCTTCATCATATTCTGTTTTGATTCGTGTGGCATTCCAACTGTTCAAATGAAAACTCTGTTTTCCCCATTATTAATCGCTGTCGACCCTTGCAACAGTCAAGCTTACGAGCCATGAAGGAGAAACAAAAATTTTCGTTTCTTCCATTGACGTTTACTGGACTTATCAAACCACCGTCATATATAATGCTGCTATAACCATTGGAGAGTATACTGTTCAGACTAGCTTTTATTTCTGCTAATAAATACGTAGGAACTGCATGACACAATTTTGCTTGCATACATGCAGTAGTGCGTAGTAATGCTCCTACCTGCACTCTAACGATAACAGTTTAGCGCTTCTTTCATTCTTACATCTGCTAGTTTCACAAGCTATTTCTATTTTTATAACGGAGCCGTTCTTCTGTTTTGAAAATGGACGAAGTATAATGATGATTTACGGAGAATTCCTGGGCCCAGAACATTCGTATGACGCTGAAGATGACTTAGATTTTGACTATTCGGATGAAGATCTCCTAACCGCCGTCTGCTTCACGTCTGCTGTGCACCGAGCTACCTTAATTTAAGTATTATCTGTATTTTTCTTACTTGTCACTTCTTCTTCTGCGTGTTTTTGCTTTTAGGAAGCTTTAATAGTCGAGTGCTATTAAGTGTTCCATAGATCTCGTGTTTGTTTTGAATACAGTCAGAGAGAGTCCCTTTAGTCAGCCATAGTGCGAGTAGTGTCAGTGTCGCCCTAACCGCCGTCTGCTTCACGTCTGCTGTGCACCGAGCTACCTTAATTTAAGTATTATCTGTATTTTTCTTACTTGTCACTTCTTCTTCTGCGTGTTTTTGCTTTTAGGAAGCTTTAATAGTCGAGTGCTATTAAGTGTTCCATAGATCTCGTGTTTGTTTTGAATACAGTCAGAGAGTCCCTTTAGTCAGCCATAGTGCTAGTAGTGCTAGTGTTTGTTTTCAATACCGTCCAGAGACAGGTAGTGCTATTTTCCTTGTTTCTACAAGAAGTGGTTAGCAATCACAGTTTAGTCAATAATCAACCGCCTTTAGTGAATTAGCAGTCTAGTTAAAAGTTGATTAACACTCTATAGTAAATTGATTTCTTAGGATGGATAGGATGTGTGCTGCTGTGTACGGACGCAGGAGGAGCTGGCCACTCTTCGCGAACAGCTGAGCGTGTTGATGGCCGCGGTCAGCCGTCTTCAGGCTGCTGCCTCGGAGTGTAGCGGCAGTGGGGAGTCTGGTGCGTCGCATGGGGCACCCCAGGTGTTAGATGCTTCACCCACTGTCCCTGCTGTCGAGACATCTTCGCGGGTACCGGGCGCGGTTGGGCCACCCTCTCCCCAAGGGGAGTGGCGGGTTCAGCGGCGTTCGCGGCGCACGAGGCGGAGGGTCAATGTGGAGGCTGGCCGTGTGGCATCGCCCGCTCTGCCTGTGAGTGGACATGTGGCTGCTCCTTCAGCAAGGTCCGAGCAGGCACACGGGGGGGAGGGGTTTATTAGTTATTGGGAGCTCTAACGTTAGGCGGGTGATGGAGCCCCTTAGGGAAATAGCGGAAAGGTCGGGGAAGAAGGCCAGTGTTCACTCTGTGTGCTTGCCGGGGGGTCTCATCCGAGATGTGGAGGAGGCCCTACCGGCGGCGATAGAGAGCACTGGGTGCACCCGACTGCAAATTGTTGCTCATGTCGGCACCAATGACTCTTGCCGTCTGGGTTCAGAGGTCATCCTCAGTTCGTACAGGCGGTTGGCGGAGTTGGTGAAGGCGGAAAGCCTCGCTCGCGGGGTGGAATCAGAGCTAACTATTTGTAGTATCGTTCCCAGAACCGATCGCGGTCCTCTGGTTTGGAGCCGAGTGGAAGGCTTAAACCAGAGGCTCAGACGATTCTGCGGAGAGCTGGGGTGCAAATTTCTCGACCTCCGCTATCGGCTGGAGAAATGTAAGGTCCCCCTGAATAGGTCAGGCGTGCACTACACGCCGGAAGCGGCTACGAGGGTAGCGGAGTACGTGTGGAGTACACATGGGGTTCTTTTAGGTTAGAGAATTCCCTCCCTAGGCCCGACAAGACGCCTCCTGAGACGCGGCAAGGAAGGGGTAGGCAAAATGCAACAAGGAATAACAATATTAATGTGCTAATAGTAAACTGCAGGAGCGTCTATAGAAAGGTCCCAGAACTGCTCTCATTAATAAACGGTCACAACGCCCATATAGTACTAGGAACAGAAAGTTGGCTGAAACCAGACGTAAACAGTAATGAAATCCTAAACTCTGATTGGAATGTATACCGCAGAGATAGGCTGGACAGTGAAGGGGGAGGCGTGTGTATAGCGATAAGAAGTGCAATAGTATCGAAGGAAATTGACGGAGATTCGAATTGTGAAATGATTTGGGTGAAGGTCACGGTTAAAGCAGGCTCAGACATGGTAATTGGATGTCTCTATAGGCTCCCGGGCTCAGCAGCTGTTGTGGCTCAGCACCTGAAGAATAATTTGGAAAATATTTCGAGTAGATTTCCCCACCATGTTATAGTTCTGGGTGGAGATTTTAATTTGCCGGATATAGACTGGGAGACTCAAACGTTCATAACGGGTGGCAGGGACAAAGAATCCAGTGAAATATTTTTAAGTGCTTTATCTGAAAACTACCTTGAGCAGTTAAACAGAAAACCGACTCGTGGCGATAATATATTAGACCTTCTGGTGACAAACAGACCCGAACTATTTGAATCAGTTAATGCAGAACAGGGAATCAGCGATCATAAAGCGGTTACTGCATCGATGATTTCAGCCGTAAATAGAAATATTAAAAAAGGTAGGAAGATTTTTCTGTTTAGAAAAAGAGACAAAAAGCAGATTACAGAGTACCTGACGGCTCAACACAAAAGTTTTGTCTCAAGTGCAGATAATGTTGAGGATCAGTGGACAAAGTTCAAAACCATGGTATAATATGCGTTAGATGAGTATGTGCCAAGCAAGATCGTAAGAGATGGGAAAGAGCCACCGTGGTACAACAACCGAGTTAGAAAACTGCTGCGGAAGCAAAGGGAACTTCACAGCAAACATAAACATAGCCAAAGCCTTGCAGACAAACAAAAATTACGCGAAGCGAAATGTAGTGTGAGGAGGGCTATGCGAGAGGCTTTCAATGAATTCGAAAGTAAAGTTCTATGTACTGACTTGGCAGAAAATCCTAAGAAATTTTGGTCCCATGTCAAAGCGGTAGGTGGATCAAAACAAAATGTCCAGACACTCTGTGACCAAAATGGTATTGAAACAGAGGATGACAGACTAAAGGCCGAAATACTAAATGTCTTCTTCCAAAGCTGTTTCACAGAGGAAGACTGCACTGTGCTTCCTTCTCTAGATTGTCGCACAGTTGACAAAATGGTAGATATCGAAGTAGACGACAGAGGGGTAGAGAAACAATTAAAATCGCTCAAAAGGGGAAAGGCCGCTGGTCCTGATGGGATACCATTTCGATTTTACACAGAGTACGCGAAGGAACTTGCCCCCCTTCTTGCAGCGGTGTACCGTAGGTCTCTAGAAGAGCGAAGCGTTCCAAAGGATTGGAAAAGGGCACAGGTCATCCCCGTTTTCAAGAAGGGACGTCGAACAGATGTGCAGAACTATAGACCTATATCTCTAACGTCGATCAGTTGTAGAATTTTGGAACACGTATTATGTTCGAGTATAATGTCTTTTCTGCAGACTAGAAATCTACTCTGTAGGAATCAGCATGGGTTTCGAAAAAGACGATCGTGTGAAACCCAGCTTGCGCTATTCGTCCACGAGACTCAGAGGGCCTTAGACACGGGTTCACAGGTAGATGCCGTGTTTCTTGACTTCCGCAAGGCGTTTGGCACAGTTCCCCACAGTCGTTTAATGAACAAAGTAAGAGCATACGGACTATCAGATCAATTGTGTGATTGGATTGACGAGTTCCTAGATAACAGAACGCAGCATGTCATTCTCAATGGAGAGAAGTCTTCCGAAGTAAGAGTGATTTCAGGTGTGCCGCAGAGGAGTGTCATAGGACCGTTGCTATTCACAATATACATAAATGACCTGGTGGATGACATCGGAAGTTCACTGAGGCTTTTTGCAGATGATGCTGTGGTGTATCGAGAGGTTGCAACAATGGAAAATTGTACTGAAATGCAGGAGGATCTGCAGCGAATTGACGCATGGTGCACGGAATGGCAATTGAATCTCAATGTAGCGAAGTGTAATGTGATGCGAATACATAGAAAGATAGGTCCCTTATCAATTGGCTACAAAATAGCAGGTCAGCAACTGGAAGCAGTTAATTCCATAAATTATCTGGGAGTACGCATTAGGAGTGATTTAAAATGGAATGATCATATAAAGTTGATCGTCGGTAAAGCAGATGCCAGACTGAGATTCATTGGAAGAATTCTAAGGAAATGCAATCCGACAACAAAGGAAGTAGGTTACAGTACGCTTGTTCGCCCAATGCTTGAATACTGCTCAGCAGTGTGGGATCCGCACCAGGTAGGGTTGATAGAAGAGATAGAGAAGATCCAACGGAGAGCAGCGCGCTTCGTTACAGGATCATTTAGTAATCGCGAAAGCGTTACGGAGATGATAGATAAACTCCAGTGGAAGACTCTGCAGGAGAGACGCTCAGTAGCTCGGTACGGGCTTTTGTTAAAGTTTCGAGAACATACCTTCACCGAAGAGTCAAGCAGTATATTGCTCCCTCCTACGTATATCTCGGGAAGAGACCATGAGGATAAAATCAGAGAGATTAGAGCCCACACAGAAGCATACCGACAATCCTTCTTTCCACGTACAATACGAGACTGGAATAGAAGGGAGAACCGATAGAGGTACTCAGGGTACCCTCCGCCACACACCGTCAGGTGGCTTGCGGAGTACGGATGTAGATGTAGATGTACAATACAATACAATACAAATATTGTTACAGAGCCTTAGACTACCATTGGACCTACACACACTTCAAACAATTTTTTGGAATATGATAATAACGAATCTGTTGCTGAGATGCTGTTGCTACATGCTTGTAAAAAACACTAGATGATATAGAAAAATCAAATCATCTGGGGAAAAAATGCTTCATGTCATTATGAACCAGTTGGGGCCACACACAGTTCAAACAATTTTTTGGAATACGATAATAAGGAACCTGTTCCTGATATGCAACTATGTGCTTGTGAAAATCACAAGAAGATACAGAAAAATCGAATCATCTGGAAAAAAATTGCTTCATGTGATTATGAAGCAGATTTTGTTCAATCTGGAAACGTTGTGATTCAGCTCTTACGGGAAATTATAAGGGAGCAGAACTACTGGATTTTTTTGAAAGGTATTAAACTTTTATACGTCTAGTTCTATATCTATTCAAGATAGGAATTAAGTGTGTAGGAACGATCCAAAGAAATAGAGTAATAAACTGTAAATTTCAAAATGAAAAGGGGTTGAAGAAAGAAGCGTATGGCTGTTCTGAGGAATGCATTACTACTGATGGCGAAATGGACATTTATTCCATTTCGTATAAATACAGTGTTTTCTGTCTAATTTTGTAAGTAGGCTGTTTAGGTTTTTTTATTGGTAACGCCGCCGTCACGTAGCGCTCTGTATGAAAATCACTGGCTGTGCCGTGTGCAGTCTGTGACTGGTTTGCATTGTTGTCTGCCATTCTAGTGTTGGGCAGCGGCAGCTGGATGCTAACAGCGTGTAGCGTTGCGCAGTTGGAGGCGAGCCGCCAGCAGTGGTGGATGTGAGGAGAGAAATAGCGGAGTTTTGTAATTCGTAAGACTGGATGTCAGGAACTACCATATATATTTTGACTATTCAGGTAAATACACTGTTTGTTCTCTACTAAAATCTTTCATTTGCTAACTATGCCTGTCAGTAGTTAGTGCCTTCTGTAGTTTGAATCTTTTATTTAGCTGGCAGTTGTGGTGCTCGCTGTATTGCAGTAGCTTGAGTAACGAAGATTTTGTGAGGTAAGTGATTCGTGAAACGTATAGGTTAATGTTAGTCAGGGCCATTCTTTCGTAGGGATTTTTGGAAGTCAGACTGCGTTGCGCTAAAAATATTGTGTGTCAGTTTAAGCACAGTCGTGTATAAGTTGTTCAAAGGGGACGTTTCAATTTTTGTGGGTGTGTTAACAAAATCTAAAGTGAGAAAGTATGACACAAAGAAGAGAGAACACTCATAGGCACTCTGAGATGTGCGTACAGGTACTGGAGTGGTTTTGCCTTACTTTAACTCCTTTTTATAGCGAGGTTTCGCTCTTAGTTGGTTAGGAGAAAATTTTCGTTACTTTTGGAGTACAACCTCATACGTGCGCTAATGATTGATATTTACAAGCGTAGTACTTTGTCTATAGATCGTTTAACTACCACTTGGGGTGGTCAGACAAAGGGACCATAGTTAGTTGAATATTTTATCAACTTGTTTCATCCTCAATGCTTTAGATAAATGAAAGGGGTTTACTTATGCTTAACACAGTTTTGGAATTTTAAGCTTCATGACTTTTAACGGGCTCAGTGATTGGGTCATTGTTTCAGCCACGTTACTATGTGATGTAGTAATAGTACTGATATCATCTGCCTTTTTAGTCTTTCATAAGTTTTCGTACCTTCTATGTTTGTCTGGTACGTGGGTGTTTTTTAGTTTAGATGCCGTTTTTGTTGCCATACGTCGGGTTTTCTACTTTGCGTGCTCGTCAGTTTTCCACCATATGTTTACTAGACCATGTTGATGTGCCTGTTCGTATTCATCGTTCTATTGTGGTAAATTTTTTCGTGAAATGAAGAACTATTCTTGTATTTAAAGTTTGTCTGTTTATCTGTTCCGATTTAATGGCTTTTTACGATTTTCCGACCACCCATATGCTCCTCAGGCTATGCTAGGGCATATTATGGCTTTCTGTAATAGATTGTTCTTTAGCTGATCGATAAGGATTATATATATATATATATATATATATATATATATATATATATATATATATATATATATATATATATATATATGAACGCGTTGTCATGGTGCTGATAGGGCGATGTACTGTACTAGACGCAGAACTGACTTTATATACATATAAAGTCAATTCTTTATATTTTTTTTTGTTTTTCCCAGTTTAACGAATTTTAGCGATATTCGAACCTATTCATTGTGATGAGATGATTTTCTGCCTAGTCTGCAGTGGTTTCTCTCTCGCGAAATCTATTTTTGTGTGAGTGATCGAATGTTTGGTTCTGTATTTTATCGTTCTCCTTGTGAACTACGTATTTCCTTCCCGGCACTAATACGAGTATTACGATGCACTAAATGAACGGGAGTTCATTCCCCATAATGTCCGCCTCCGGTAGCTGAGTGGTCAGCGCGACAGAATGTCAATCCTGAGGGCCTGGGTTCGATTGCCGGCTGGGTCGGAGATTTTCTCCGCTCAGGGTCTGGGTGTTGTTTTGTCCTAATCATCATCATTTCGTCCCCATCAACGAGCAAGTCGCCGAAGTGGCGTCAAACCGAATGACTTGCACCCGGCGAAGGGTCTACCGGACGGGAGGCCGAAGTCACATGACATTAATATTATTCCCCATAGTTGAATGTTTATTGTTATTCTTAATATGAATGTAGATTATTGCCGTATGTAATGTTATGAATACCCCATGTTGATTTTGATTTCCAATGGATTGAAAAATACATTTAATTCATGAAAGCTTATTCATTATGGTAGCACTTAGCCATGTGATGTTTAACTCCAGTGTTCGTTGTCATATTCTATCTTGAAGGATTTTATTGTTGATGCGTTACTAAGTGACATTTAATGATAATGGTGATGTGTTTGTGACAAATTTTCAATGCCCCATTACATTGAAACAGCATACTGCAAATCATAAAACAAGGGTGTTTCATTCTTAATGTTTAAATAACTGATTATATCAACTCACTTCTAAGAGAGAACTCTGAAATGAAGGCATCAACCTTCGATAAATCATTACGTGACATTTTACTATAGTAATAATTATAACAAACCATTCCAAGAATTACGTGTTTTTATAAATCTCAGGTACGCGAGCGTGAAATCTTGTGAGAGGCCCGTATCGAATACTAACGAGAGTCGATAACCGATCATGCAGTCATCGATATTATGTGTGACTCCAAAACGACGTCACGTTTTCCGGAAATTGTCAAACAACTGATACCTGTCATCTCTTACCAACACATCCTCTGACAGCCAAAGAGTGACATATCACTCATGCGTCGAGGCACCCAAACATAATCATAATGTCAAAGCTTTATAAACCTTTCACAGTTCACGAAATATAAGTGGTGCAATTTATATGTGACTCACTTTGTATGTTAGGTGTCTCGCCTAAGAGTCGTTAGTTTGTTTTTCTCATGCGTTTCGACAGCTATTTTCAGTGTCGGCGGTAGACATCTCTTTGTTTTTCGTAATAAATGAGTTGCCAAGTGTCTTGCTCGTTGACAGGTGAGGGAACAGTTAACAGTAACTATGGATCTCAGGATCATACCGATAGTATAAATTTCTCGTACGTTATAATGTCTGAGACAGAAAGCTTCAGTCTTCAATGAGGCATTTTCTATTTCTTAATGAATTGAAGTAGGCGGTTTTATCATAATTGTTTTCTTCAGTATATTGTCTGTAGAGACTTTATGTTTTTTGTGCTGTCCTGATGTTAAAAGATTTAAAATTTTCTCTTCAATAGTCCTCTTTATTTATAACAACAGAAACGTTCTATTTGTGAGATGGAAAAAATATCCCTCTTGGATGTTTTGGTTGTAAGAAGACTGACGGAAGTTTAGAACATAATGTCTTCTGTGAAGTCAGTCATATTTACATAACAACCCCAACCATCATGCACAGCAAAAGAGGTGTGTCATTGCTAATTTTTTAGACGGAGACAAAGGAATTTTCACACCGTACTATCTGCACACCGAACTAACATATCGGAAGCAGGTTTTTCATAAAAATGGCTATTCTGGAAAAGAAGTAAATAGAGTCTTGTTACCAAGGCCGAAGGACAAGGATATAAAACGGCGAGGGAAGATAATATTTTCTTTCCCTTTTTTAAAAAAAGTAACTGATCAGATCTGTAAGATTTTATAGAAACATAACATCAGATCAATTTTTCAGCCAGGGAAGAATATATGTCAAGCACTTAGGTCTGTCAAGGATGAACGCCATTATATTTCTGCATGTGGGATATTTAGAATTCCATATATGTGATGTAATATCGACATTATTACTCGTGGCCACATACAGAAGTCATAGAAATACATTAATGTGACTAAACATTATGTATTGTAATATTTTGAGACGCCAGCACAAGTAGTAGTGTTGTAGTAGTTTCGAGTACAGGTCAAAGCTGTATGTCATAGTGTCACTGAATGAATGCTTATGTGGAGTGCATGTGATGAGACGAGGAGCCCAACTGGATGCGCCAGAGCCACCTGCAAACCACTTAGAGTAGTTCTGTAGCTGAGTGACACTAGCATTCACCAGGCACAAATTTTTTTTATCCACTACTAACATATTAAGATCAATGGCTTCCAGAGATAATTTTTTTAAATTGATATGCGTAAATAATTATTCCATGTTTTGTAAAACTAAAGTGCAAGTAATGTTAAATTACAGTTTCCATTCCGCAACTGTTCTGTTATCAAGAGAGAGAAAGTAGTTTTAAGTGTATTTGGTCTATATCTGTACTGCTGTATAAAGGTAAATCGTTATTTAATAATGTTAAAAAAATCTCGAAAAATTCTTGACCAGTTTACTGCAGATTTTTATACGGTACTGTAATAAACGCTTGAGCAGACAAGTGCTGCACATTCATAAAATATATATGGTGTAAAAGTATTTATGTAATAACATACATAGAGGAACTTCTGTTAGCAAAAATTTAAAAAAGTTCATGTCCGGTTTACTTCTTATTTTTGCGCAAGACTAACGAACCGAAAGGGGTAAGGTTTTAGGAAAAATCACGAAAAGTACTTTAACACTTTCCTCCAAAGTATATATATATATATATATATATATATATATATATATATATGGCGGGGAACACGAAATTTTAACCCTGGATAGCTGATACCAGTAGTAACCAAAATTGCTGATGTAGTGTAGGTCGAGAACGCACAATTTTTAAACTACGGAAACTGGCACCACGAACTCCCATTGGCCGTGGGATTTTCCTGTTGCCGTTTGTCGGTTGACGGGCAGCGTGATGGTTGTCGGTTCACACATACAAACGTCCCTCACCCCTTCACTGACCCAACGTGATATGCACACGTCGAATAGGTCTTGCTGTTTGTCTCCACCTCACGTCTGAGGCATTCACACGTAAGCTTCGCTTCGGAGCATACACAAGCAGCGATTTAGTCATGGCGGCACAGTATTCGTTTGAAGAGCAACGAGATATGGATATGGTTTTTGATTATGTACTAGCCGACGGTAATACTCATGAAGCTGGACGGTTGTTTGAGGAGCGGTAGCCAGCAAGACTCCACCCACACCCACAAATATTTACAGCAATTCACCGGCGACTTGGCGAAACAGGCTCGTTAGCGGAATATCAGGTGATTCTGGTAGACGTCGAACACGACAGGATGCTGCGTTTGAAGAGACTGTTCTCGAGCGATTCGAGAAAGCTCTTACAAGTACTCGAGCGGTTGGACACGACATTGGAGTCACTCATCGGTTAGTCTGGGGAGGTTTTGAGGGATGACCGTCAACATCAATTCAGTTTTCACCTTGTCCAGACGTAAATACTATGGCGGACTATGAACACAGGTTAGTGTTTTGCCGGTGGTTTCTGCGACGTGTTGCAGGAGATTCCGACTTCCCCGTTATTGAGTTGTTTACGGACGAGTGCACCTTCCATCGGGATAGCATTTACAACACTCGAAACGTTCATTACTGGGCAAGGGGAAATCCCCACGTCACGTACGTCAACGGAGACCAGAAACGAATTTTGCTCAACTTTTGGGCGGCCACTGTGGGTGACCATCTGATTGGGCCGGTCCGTCTACCTCTTCGACTTAGCGGGGAAAATTATATCCACTTTTTGTAAGAAACTCTACCCGGCTTGCTGGAAGATGATCCCCTGGACATACTACTATGCTGGTAGATGCAGCATGATGGGGAGTCCGCACGTAACAGCCGTGCTGTGCGCGGATATTTAAACGAACTCTTCGACGGCCGGGTAATTGGCAGACCTCGCGCCGTCGGACTTTTTCCTGTGGGGATTCTTCAAGGTTGTAGTTCACCCAATCTGACGCGAACTACCTACAAACGAAGAGGAATTAATGGATCGCATTCAACATGCCACCAATCACATCAGAGTAATGGAAATTTGGAGGTTTGTGGTAAGGTCATCGGTGCCTCAGCTTAAACACTTAAGGACGACACACACCCATGGCCGAGGGAGGACTCGAACCTCCGACGGGGGGAGCCCCGCGGACCGTGACAAGACGCCTCAGGACGCGCGGCAGGGTGAAGTCTGGAATCTTCGAAAGAGTTCGGCAAAATACCGTTCGACGTTATCAAGCTTGTGTCGCGTCAGAGGGTCACCAGTTCGAGCACCTGCATTTAGTAAACAATGTCCTAGATACAAAAAAGGCCCTTTTGAGGGTCGACACAATTTGCAAAAGACTTTCTGTACCCGAACTAACAGCTGTTGTCGGGTTTGTTCCCGGTTCGTTTTATCACGAAACAACAATGGATGTGTCAGGACCCCGGCGCATTCGCCCCAAGGCCCACAGAGTGGAAGGCTGACGCGCTACCACCGAGCGTGCTGGCCGCCTTGGATGCATCGCGATCTCCGGCAAGCAAAGCATTCGCGCTCATGCGTTGTCCAGAGTATCTGGCAACATGGCAATCCCGCAACCAATCGGGGTGCATAGCACCAAGTTTTCGCAAAAATGTTGCGTTGTCGACTTACACAAGATTGGTAATTTTTAAACGTTCTTGAACACCTTTGCCCAAATTTCCAATTTTTTTCACGATATTTCTCCCATACATGTTCTTTCTCTTTACACATAATTTTAAACAAAAATTGTGTTCAAGACTATGTGCTTTTTGTTTTCTTTCCCAAGCAGTCGATTTTAGCTGAAAAGAGGATAGATTTATGGCTTATCTGCTTTGAATAAGAATACTACTGTGGAATCTGGGTTGTCCGAAACTATGTAATTCTACCCACTTACAGATTAAATCTATGGGAAACTCCCTATTCGACACTACTAACCTCACACATCCAGCAACAGGAGAGATCTCTGATATCTGATATAATAATGATCACAACAGATTTAGCTATAAATTTTAAGCGATTTCAATTCCCAGTCAATATTTCGTTAGCAATAACAGTAAAAAACAGGCTAGAGGTTAGAGAGAGGGTGTAAGGGGAGACGAAAGGAAGAGGCGGGAGGGATGAATTGGACGTACTGAGGGGGGCGGGGAGGAGACAGAGAGAGGATGGAGGATGAGGTGGAGAGAGAGGTGATGGAAAAAGGAGAGGAAGAGGAAATGGACAAAGAGTCGGCGGAGGAGGAGATGGTTAGGCAGAGGGGGAGAAGGCGACTGTTCCTTAAATTCAACTTCTGTACATCAATTTACGGTTGCGAAGCTCTACCAGCTTTGCTAGTAACTTATAATGGTCCTGAAGAGAACAGCTGCAAGGTCAGTGAAAAATTTGAGATTTTAGTTGATTTAATGTTTCATAGAGACGCGGCCTAATATTAGAATTTTAACTATCAATGCTCACTTGATTGGTGAAAATTGGTACCATTAACGACATCATAACAACATTTGAGAATTTGGTGTAAGAACTCCGTCAACACATAACAGTATCATTGATACGATGTTTGTGGAGAGAGAATGATAGCCTAATGTTTTTATTGTGGTCAGAAACTAAGGAATTTGTCTTGCAAAAGATCAATCTGCACTCAGCATGTAATACATGTAATAAGGACAGTATCCGTGATGCCAATTTCGTACTTATTGCTCTCACCACTTGGTTTAAGAATCATGAAAGAAGGTTGTATACATGGAAGAAGCCTGGAGATACTAAAAGGTATCAGATAGATTATATAATGGTAAGACAGAGATTTAGGAACCAGGTTTTAAATTGTAAGACATTTCCAGGGGCAGATGTGGACTCTGACCACAATCTATGCGTTATGAACTGTGGATTAAAACTGAAGAAACTGCAAAAAAGGTGGGAATTTTAGGAGATCCGACCTGGATAAACTGACTAAACCAGAGGTTGTACAGAGTTTCAGGGAGAGCGTAAGGGAACAAATGGCGGTAATGGAAGAAAGAAATACAGTAGAATAAGAATGGGTAGCTTTGAAGGATGAAGTAGTGAAGGCAGCAGAGGATCAAGTAGGTAAAAAGACGAGGGCTAGTGGAAATCCTTGGGGAACAGAAGAAATATTGAATTTAATTGATGAGAGGAGAAAATATAGAAATGCAGTAAATGAAGCAGGCAAAAAGGAATACAAACGTCTCAAAAATGAGATCGACAGGAAGTGCAAAATGGGTAAGCAGGGATGGCTAGAGGATAAATGTAAGGATATAGAGGCTTATCTCACTAGGGGTAAGATAGATACTGCCTACAGGAAAATTCAGGAGACCTTTGGAGAAAAGAGAACCACTTGTATGAATATCAAGAGCTCAGATGGAAACCCAGTTCTAAGCAAAGAAGGGAAAGCAGAAAGGTGGAAGGAGTATTTAGAGGGTCTATACAAGGGCGATGTACTTGAGGACAGTATTATGGAAATGGAAGAGGATGTAGATGAAGGTGAAATGGGAGATACGATACTGCGTGAAGAGTTCGACAGAGCACTGAAAGACCTGAGTCAAAACAAGGCCCCCGGAGTATCCATTAGAACTACTGACGGCCTTGGGAGAGCCAGTCCTGACAAAACTCTACCATCTGGTGTGCAAGATGTATGAGACAGGTGAAATACTCTCAGACTTCAAGAGGAATATAATAATCCCAATCCCAAAGAAAGCAGGTGTTGGCAGATGTGAAACTTACCGAACTATCAGTTTAATAAGTCACAGCTGCAAACACTAACGCGAATGCTTTACAGACGAATGGAAGAACTAGTAGAAGCCGACCTTGGGGAAGGTCAGTTTGGATTCCGTAGAAATATTGGAACACGTGAGGCAATACTGACCCCACGGCTTACCTTAGAAGCTAGATTAAGGAAAGGCAAACCTACGTTTCTAGCATTTGTAGACTTAGAGAAAGCTTTTGACAATGTTGACTGGAATACTCTCTTTCAAATTCTAATGGTTTTAGGGGCAAAATATAGGGAGCGAAAGGCTATTTACAATTTGTACAGAAAGCAGATTGCAGTTATAAGAGTTGAGGGGCATGAAAGGGAAGCAGTGGTTGGGAAGGGAGTGAGACAGGGTTGTAGCCTCTCCCCGATGTTATTCAATCTGTATATTGAGCAAGCAGTGAAGGAAACAAAAGAAAAAATTCGGAGTAGGTATTAAAATCGATGGAGAAGAAATAAAAACTTTGAGGTTCGCAGATGACATTGTAATTCTGTCAGAGGGAGCAAAGGACTTGAAAGAGCAGTTGAACGGAATTGATGGTGTCTTGAAGGGAGGATATAAGGTGAACATCAACCAAAGCAAAACGAGGATAATGGAATACAGTCGAATTAAGTCGGGTGATGTTGAAGGTATTAGATTAGGAAATGAGACACTTGAAGTAGTATAGAAGTTTTGCCATTTGGGGATCAAAATAACTGATGATGGTCGAAGTAGAGAGGATATAAAATGTAGACTGGCAATGGCAAGGAAAGCGTTTCTGAAGAAGAGAAATTTGTTAACATCGAGTATTGATTTAAGTGTTAGGAAGTTTTTTCTGAAAGTATTTGTATGGAGTGTAGCCATGTATGGAAGTGAAACATGGACGATAAATAGTTTGGTCAAGAAGAGAATAGAAGCTTTCGAAATGTGGTGCTACAGAAGAATGCTGAAGATTAGATGCCTAGATCACATTACTAATGAGGAGGTGTTGAATATGATTGGGGAGAAGAGAAGTTTGTAGCACAACTTGACTAGAAGAAAGAATCGTTTGGTAGGACATGTTCTGAGGTATCAAGGGATCACCAATTTAGTATTGGAGGGCAGCATGGAGGGTAAAAATCGTAGAGGGAGACCAAGAAATGAATACACCAAGCAGATTCAGAAGGATGTATGTTGCAGTAGGTACTGGGAGATGAAGAAGCTTGCACAGGATAGAGCAGCATGGAGAGCTGCATCAAACCAGTCTCAGGACTAAAGACCACGACAACAACAACTTAAGAGTAGCAAGTTATGCTGAGTGAAGCCGTAAGTTAGCATCATCTGCACTGCTTTGTTATCACTCTCTGTTGTGTATAAGGAAGTCAAAATTATAAATGTTTGTACTGTGAATTAAACGTCACTACATTATGTGCTACATACTACATGAAATAATTTTCAGGTCATCTATAAACACGAACGTTTTTATGTTAAATAAATATACATAAAGGAAACGAAATATGTGGAAAGGAACAGAGAGAGACAAAAAGGTAAATATATCTGCAGCGAATGCAGGTATTGTGATAAATTTAATACTTAACTGACAAACAGGGTATGATATGTGCTCATTGAAATAAACAATCTGTTCACACGTTCTTGCTACCATAACGAAGGAAGTTAATGATTTCTATATGCTGACGAAATTAACAAACAATTGTTCAAATGGCTGTGAGCACTGTGGGACTTAACATCTGAGGTCATCAGCCCCTAGAACTTAGAACTACTTAAACCTAACAAACCTACTGATATCACACACATCCATGCCCGAGGCAGGGTTCGAACCTGCGAACGTAGCGGTCCCGCAGTTCCAGAGTGAAGCCCCTCGTACCGCTCGGCCACTCCGGCCGGCACGAAATTAACAGGGAAAGCACTTTGACAGACAGTGGAAGTGGAATCGTGTATGTGATTTGCAAGTGTTAGTGTTGCTGCATAACAGTTACAGTACTATTTACTCACTTTGCGGAATTTTACACTGTTTTTTCCTCTACTGAAAGTATATCTTGGGGAATTTATTACGCCAAGGAACAGATTTTTCGTTAATAATTACTCTTCTCCTTTTCCTGATTGTTTCTAAATTACGATTCTACACTAAAAGATTTGTCCGAATGGGACGTAAATGTCTAGACAAACAAATTATTACAATTTCAGAGAAAGAGAACGTCCTTCTGAGGGATATCATGCCAGATTCTGTCGAATTGCAGTGTTCCATCAACAAAATCGCGAGCTTGTTAGAGGGCCCTGTCCATAACGTTTCAAACGCTCTCAACCGTGGGGAGACCTAGCAGCCATGCCGGCCAAGGTGGGGTTTGCCAAGAACGAATATAAGTAGATACTCTCGCAGTGTGCGGACGGGCATTATCTTGTTGAAATGTAAACCCAGAATAGCTTGCCTGGACGGACAACAAAAGGTGGCGTAGAATATCGTCGACGTATGGCTGTGTTGTAAGGGTGCTCGGATGACAACCAGGGCGTCTTGCTATAAATACAAATGGCATCCCAGATTATTCCCGGTTGTCAGACCGTATGGGGGGGGGGGGGGGGGGGGGTTAAAGTTGGTTTGGTTTCCCACCGGTGTCCAGGATGTCTCCATTCAAGTCTTCCACCGCGCGGGATTAGCTGAGCGGTCTGGGGCACTGCAGTCAAGGACTGTGCGACTGATCCCGGCGGAGATTCGAGTCCTCCACAGGGCATGGGTGTGTGTGTTTGTCCTTAGGATAATTTAGGTTAAGTAGTGTGTAAGCCTAGGGGCTGATGACCTTAGCAGTTAAGTACCATAAGATTTCACACATATTTGAACATTTGAACACGTCTTCCCTGATCACTGGGGCTCAATTCGATGCAGGACTCATCGCTGAAGACAATTTTACTACAGTCAATGAGGTTCAAGACCGAAGATGTGTCTGGAGACGCCATGGAGTCTTAGAGTGTATGATGGTCGGTTGGGTGGAGTCCATTAAGCACAAATGACTGGGATTTCATTGTTAATTTATTAAATCCTGTGTTGGAACAGATTATAGTAGCAACATAACGCCACAAGATTGGATAAAACTTAAATTTTCATCTATGCTGCAATCTTGGTCGACATTCCCTACTTACAAATCAATGTTCAGTGTGATTTTTACATATAAACTGGCGGTTTTTGTCACGGGATCTTCAGCCGACGTTTGTTTGACGATTTTCCTGACATTTCTTAAAGTTTCATCCTCCACAGTTGGCGGCGCACCAGGCATTGTTAGCTTTGAAATGGTTTCCTCTTTTCCCTTCTAGTGTCGTAAATTAACACCATCCTTCTCAAATTATGACAGATTAATTATGAAGAATTTCTTAAGCGAATATACACTGGATGATAAAAAATGGTGAAGGCCCAGAAGAAATGGTCGGTTATCAATGTAACTTCGTACACCTGCGTATTGTCGGTGGGTAAGTAAATGATTAGAGTTGCAAACTTCCTGTGACACATAGAATGGTCAACTGTGTGTATTAGTGTTGCCCGTGTTTAGTGTCAGTATCAGGCCTGGTAGGGTATATAAGGGGCGGGAACAGTGTTAGATGTTAGTGGTCACTCTGAAGGGCACGGGTATGCCATGACTTGTACGAGACAATGTCGCCAGTACTTGGCAGATACTGGAAGAGGTCTTCTTGTGGGTCTCCATTTGTCCACTTCGTCGAATTGTGCAAAATCAAGACTTGTAGTGGATTTGGATGTGACAGTTACCCGATGTCGAGCTGTATGGGAATGTGAGAGCAAGTATATTCGTTGTCAAGATTCTGATCGTCCAATTCTGACCCACACAAGGGAAGATCGATGTACTATGCATCAGGCATATTATAGCCTCTCCACATATGCCCCTGCTATCCGAGAACAGGTTCAAATGTTCAAATGTGTGTGAAACTGTATGGAACTTAACTGCTAAGGTCATCAGTCCATAAGCTTACACACTACTTAACTTAAAGTATCCTAAGGACAAACACACACACCCATGCGCGAGGGAGGACTCGAACCTCCGCCGGGACCAGCCGCACAGTCTATGACTGTAGCGCCTGAGACAGCTCGGGTAATCCCACGCGCCCGAGAACAAGTAAAGGACGCACTGAATCGTCCTGTGTTACCTCTTATGCGATAGTATCTTGGTATACTTTTCATCGGGATAATCGGTCCTCACACGGCACATGTCTCTGTATAGTGCAGAGGTACTTCCGTGATCAACAAGATCCCCTGAACTGTCTCCAATAGAGCATATGTGGGACTAGCTCGGACATCATCCCAGTGCCAGCGTCCAGGATATCAAGGACCACTTACGACAGTTGTGGATGAGCTTGCCCCAGGGGAGGATACAACGGTTTCGTGACAGAAGAATCGGTGTATACATCCAAGCCAAAGCGGGTGCAGTGTCATACTGATAAATGAGCTCATGCTGCAAAGTTTGTCGTAAATATGACTCGATTGTGGAATCGTTTTAATGACATCACATTCCCTCTCCACTCATGAAGATTCATGGCGTTTCCTCCTCCCATTCTGGATGCTTTTTTTTTTGAGGTGGTATATTTATTGTGAAGGTTGAATTAAAATGCCTATCTGCTTGAAGGGATATCTACAGGATGTGTGCAGGTAAGCCCCACATTTTTTTACTACTCATTTTTCTGCAATCATATTTTCTTTTCAAGTGACGAGTTATCCTATTTAATTACTCCAAGAGACATTAATAAGGGAGAACATGCAAAGGAAGCTAGTCTTCTTTCCGAGACTGGCATTTATATGTAGTGCAAAAGGTGGGTGAACTTTGAGCAGCTCAGTAATACGTTCAATTTTTAATCAATATGTACACCAGAAAGACTGGAGCAGTCTACCCAGCTCAGTGACTCCCAGTCATGTGCTACGTCAATTGTTATACTCTACCTGTTTTAGAAAATTGGATGTAGCGTGTTTTGTCAGATTCAAGGCAGAGCCTATTTCCAGAGAACCACCCAATAAACTATGAAAGACATAATTAATATTTCCTTGTGTTACTTTTTCTTCAGTGCGACTTATTATAACACTAGTATCGTATGGAAATCGTGCTTGATGAGTGTTAAGTGGCAGATCATTCATATAATAGGGCTTATTAGAGGAGACGATATTGAACTCTGTCGGCTAGGCTTCCTGATTTCTCCCCTCTCACTAAATTTTCTGTCCTCCCAATTGTTTGAATTATTAAACACAAAATTTTGCATGCTGTCCGTTAAATATGATCAAACCAGTTGCAAAGCCATCATTTGCATAAATCCGTTGGTTTTTGTGAGAGAGTAAAAAACAAACCAATAATTTTCCTTTGAAAATTCTGCAGTTAATGCAGCTGCCCAGAATCGACCTTCCAACGACGTTTTTACAGCTCTGAAGCTGAAAGACAAATTAGTTTTCGCGAGACGAGGTACTTTTTTTATAGCTGCAAATTGTTGAGCAGAAATTTCCGCACATTCTAATTTTACGATATTGCTATGTCGTGAACCAACCAAAAGCGTAAATAATAACACCTGTTAACTAAACAGTTATCTCGCGAAAACCACTGATTCCCCCTGCGTGCATACTACAGAGGCTAGATATCGTAAAGGTGGCACGTATTACCTTCTCACCTCGCAAGAACTCACCGGCTTGCTGAACTTGAGGCTCTGAGGAAGTATTAAAATGTGATTTAAAGAGTTGATTTTTTTTTAACACAAGAAGGGAGAAAGTACAATAAGGAACAGAAATTTTTTTGTTATTCATGAAGTCACACGACACAAGCGATGCATCATGATCAAGATTCTCTCTGTGGAAGTCTTTATGTTGGCATTGGATTTTATTACGGTTTGTATTGGCAAATAAATGTTAATGTTGTAAAAAACTAGTTTGAACTGGTTAATTTTTTGATTTGATGCAGAACACATCCTTTGTTTCTAGAGAGAGAGAGAGAGAGAGAGAGAGAGAGAGAGAGTGGGAGAGAGAGAGGTAGAGGGGCTTTTAGAGTCTGGAGACAAGCAAGCCTTAGCGGACACCTATGGGAACAAGTCTCAACTCGCATTTTTCTTCTCTCTCGGAGAAAACAAGTTTGTCAGTTGTTTCTCATGTTGCTTACTTCTGTCTCTTCAACTGTGTGGTGCTTGTGGGAAACCAGAGTTTCCTGTAAATATGCTTTGCAAGCTCTTATTCAGCCCATGAGATAAGAAATCTCAGCAGTGAGGCGAGGCTGTAAAAGCAGGGAAAAATTCACTAAGAAGCTATCGATTGCTGCTGAACCACTGGGGACAGTCATCATCGTGGGATCAGTTGCTAGTTCAGAGAGCAGAGTCGTAAATTCAGAAATAAGTAAATGTTAAGTGTACTTTTGATTATCCACTGTCATTCAAACATTTTGTTTGTCATATCTATGAATACAATTTTTTTCATTTAATGTTACAGAATCTGTAATCCTTTTGAAAGAGCAGCGATTTGATAGATCAGGAGAAGAAGGAGAAGAAGACCAGTTGAACGTTGTGGACAACGTCATTGTCATCAGCGTTGTAGTCAGCTTAAGACCAAGTAAAATAATACTTCATTATGTAATTGTGATTCGTGCGTCATGCAGAAAGCGTGTCAAAATCAGTTGTAATAGTCTAGAGCGAGTTTGTGCGAATTCAGCTTTCAAAAATTGAGTACGCACTGGAGTAATAGTCAAACACGATGGGTTCAAAGATCCCAAACAACTTATTGCTGCTTGTTACCCGATTTTCACCAACAAAATGCTGAAGCTGAATCGGTCATTGCTCTGTATGTTCTATTTCCTGTAGACATGTCGGCTTCGGGGAATGTATAAGAACACGAAGGACATGCCTTTATCGGGCTCTGATGCCATCAGATTATAATTTATATAATTGCACTGCACGTAGAAAGCTGAGCTGTACTATATGATTTACGTGCATGAATTTCGTTACGAACACTGGATTCCAGCAAGCATTCGATGTCTGCGTAAATTACAAATGGTAATTTTAATTGTTTTGCTGTACGACTCACATTTATTGAACTGTTTTGCTGCTGGCGATATTATACGCCAGAATGCTTTCAACTAATGCGTTGTTCGAAGAGATTTCGAGATTTAACCTCATTCCACTATATTTTGACTAGATACCTATCACTCTTCTTCAGGTGACCCATCGATGGCTGACGTAGGTTTCTCCTTTCCTTTATTATAATTTCTACGTCCATCCGGGGTGGGCTGGCAGCATCAGCATAGGCGCTTCTCTTGAGCCTAGAGATGTTACAATGGTATAGGAGGACGTTTAAAACAATAAAAAGGACATACAAGGGTGAACATATAAACAAGGGGGAACGTACGTAATGGGAGAAGTATACAGAAAAAGGGGTGACTGTAAAATGGAGATAAAAACAAAAAAAAATATTTTACACAAAAACCACTCGCAGTGAGAATTAAAAGACACAAGTCCAAGTATGGCAGGAGCATAAAAAGTCTCACAACGATGAAAACAGCCACGTGAAGTGAGGTGCAGCACTGAAAAACCACAGACAGCAAACTACATAGAAGGCGATCACACAATTAAATACCGCATCACTCAACAACACTTGAGAACTGCACAGAACAGAACACTGATGCAGTACACTCGACAATGAATAAAAACTGGGAGGATCTGCCAGGGGTGGGGATATGATAGAGAAGGGAACATGGAGCGAAAGGATCGGTGCTAGAACGGGGGGTGGAGGAGGGTTCGCGGGATGGGATGGAGGTCCACTGAAGGTCCTGGGGAGGGACAGGACAGGAGAGGAAAACAGCTGAGGACGGATTGCAGAGACTCGGGTTGGGGGGGGGGGAGAGGAAGGAAGAAAAATTGCTCAAGGGGAAGGAGAGGATGGAAAAGGGAGGGCCCTGGGGAGGGGCTGAGCTACACTTGCTAAGAAGGATGGACATCATGGTGAAGTTCAGCATTTGAGGGTGAAAGGACCTGCAAATTGCCCTAAAGAAAGATATTGAGGGTGGTGGCAATGGGCAGAGGGTGGAGAGGAAGGGGGACACGAGGAGGTGGGGAGGATCAATCCTGTGGACTCAGTAAAGGATTCGGATATGTTGGAGGAAAAGGTTGAGGTGAGAGGGAGGGAATGAGTTTATAATGGATCCTTGTGGGGGATGTAAGGCAGATACAGAAGGCGAGGCAGAGTGCTTGGCATTCAAGGATTTGGATGGCCCGAAAAAAGTGGGAGGGGGGACAGAGATCAAGGCAATGCCATCATAACAAAGAATATGACAGATAAAGGATTTGTGGGTGTGTAGGATGGTGGAAGGATGAAATCCCCATGTCTGGTCAGCCAGGAGTTTCAATAGGTCGAGACAGGTACAGGATCTCTGCTGGATGATCAGGAGATGAGGGGTCCAGGTGAGGTGACAGTCGAAGGTGAGGCCAAGGTATCTGGGGGTGGGGGTGAGGTGGGTGGGATGACTCTAAATACTGGGGTAGAAATCATGGAGACAGGAGGAGTGGCTGGTGTAGCCTATGATGACTACTTTGGTGTAGGAGGGGTTGATATGAAGGAACCACTTATTGCACCAAGTGGTGAACTGGTCAAGGTGGGTCTGAGGGCTCACTGGAACCGTTGAACACTATGATAGAGGGCCAGAAAGGCGTGTCATGAGAATATTGGAGGAGATGTTGGGCATATGGGTGGTGTAGAAGAGATAGAGGATGAGAGAAGACAAGAGCCTTAGGGGATGCCGGCAGTGGGATAAAAGATATGGGGGTTGGTACTGTGGAGGGTGACACAGGAAGGTCAGTGAGAGAGGAGGGATGAAACCAGAATTGGCAGGCAGGTCACAGGTTTGGAGTTTAAAGAGGAGACCAAGATGCCATTTTGGAGGTCGAGGGAACAAAAATGGCAGAGAGATGGGAGCTCAGTTGGATGGAGAGAAGGAGGATGAGGTCAAGGAGTTGGTCTTCAGCTGAGAAGGAGGTTCAGAAACCACACTGGGCAAGGGGGAGGAGGTGACGTTGATTAAGGTGGACGGATTCTTAGACCTTACTGAAGATGGTGGTGAGGCAGATGGGAAGATAGGAACATATGGCACAAGGGGGTTTGTATGGTTTGAGGAACAAGAGGATGTGGGTAGTCTTCCACAGGTCAGGGTAAAAGCCAGTGGAGAGGATGACTTTGTATAAAGTGACAAGGGCAGTCAGGAAGGAGAAAGGGCAATCTTTGAGATATGGTGACCAGGGGTCATGCTGCGTTTTGACTGGAGGATAAGTTTAATGCCTTGTGCTGTGATGGGATTTTGATGTTGGAGGGGGCCAATTGCCCCTGCCCCTAATAATAAAGACTAATAGCAAGTGGAGTGACTGAGGCATCCCACATTACATGACAGCTGGGAAAAGGGAGTAGTCAAAGTGGCGATCATCAGAGATGGAGAAGACCTTGGAGAGGTGGGAAGTGAGGTGGTTGGCCTTACTTACATTTTCAGGAAAGGGGTGGTCGTTATGAAAAAGAGGGTAATGCAGTGCAGAATAAGATCCTGTAAGACAATAGAAGGCAGATGTTTTGGAAGATTATGGTCAAAAAATGGATGATGTCTTCAGGGAATTGTTCTGGTGAATGGGAGGTCGACGGGACAGATGGGGATGGTAAGCTCAGGGGTGGCAGGAGGGGGTTTAGCCTTAAATTTGTAAGAGTAGGTGGTCAATTGCAGATGTTACAGGAGGGAGGAGTGGCGAGGTTGGGATAGTTTTTAGGAAGTAGGAGGCCTCACAAGGGGGACAAGTCAGGGAGTTTTTACAGTTATGGGTCAGGTGGTTATTACATATTTAACAGTGGTAGGATTGGGGAGGGGATTTGGAGGATTCAACTGGGTGGCAGCAGTGAAAAATCAGGCTGCCCTAGGTGATTAGGTGGTCAATGGAGGGGGTGGACTCCAAAAAGACCCACTTGAGATAAGTAGGACTGGTGGAATTGTGGATACAGTGAGCAGAGCGGATTTGAAGCTCAGGGTGAGAGTTGAATTCAGCCAAGACCTCATCCTCTGTGATCACTCTGCTGTGCTTGGTGATCATGTTGGGGTAGGCCAGGGGATGATGGGGAGGCTGGGGCTGGTTAGGAGAGGAACAGGTGGGGAAGGATGTGAGGGACATGCAGGGGCCAAACATGATACTCTGGAGTTTACACAGAAGGTCCATATGAAAGGAGAGAAGGGAGGTTTGATAATGACTAAGCCCCTGCAGAGAATCAGATGGGAGCACCTGGGATATACTTTCGTATCTCCATGGTGATGATAAGGACGTCCAGGAACTTGGGGTCCTGGGTTGAAAGGACAAATATGTGGAGGGTTGGGCAGGTGTATGGGTGACAGCAGGAGGAATGGTATCCACGATGGTTGGAGGAGGAGGGGGCAGTGGTTTTTTGCTGGGTGTAGCAGAAGCGTAGTTGGCATTTGTGCACTTCTGAGATTTTTTTTTGGTGAGGGTAGCCTGGGAGGAGTGCACAGGGATAGAGATGAGGGGGAGGTGTCAGGTGGTAAATCATTCAGACATGGCAGAGGTGCTGGGAGATGCTCAGGGTTCTGTTGTTGCAGTCATGGCCCAGCATGTTATTATTGGGGTGGGGGAGGCAGAAGATGATGTGACAGGTGGTGTGAGTGGGGGGGGGGGGAACTGACCAGCTGAGTGGTTGCAGCAGAGGTGGCAGTAGAGGCATAAAAAGGTCAGGTGCAGGAACAGGAGCCATTTTTGGTGTGGAAGTGGGGGGAAGGGTGTATAAGTGGGGAGCAGATGAGGGAAAGGGTGAGTGGGGGGAGTTGAGGTGAGGTATAAGAGGGGAGGCCAGAGGCGGCACTCTAGTTTGTTATACTTGACGTGGGGGAGGGGGGAGTGTTGATTAGTCATGGTGGGAGGGCACATGGTGAAGCATGAGGCCTACCGGCAGCAGGTGTCGCCGAGGCATAAAGATAAGATGAAAACTGAGCCAAGGAACGAGGACAAGGAAAGGGTACGATGACAGTGATAGCAGTCAGTGGTTTACGTGTCCAGCAACAAGCGTACAATAATCCTTCGTCGTCACTGTCCTCTCTAACGGACCCATACCAATGTGAATGTTCCCTAGAGCATAATGGAGCTACCACATCTTGTCTCTGTCCCACAGTATAGGTTTCACGAAGCTGTTCTACTGGAAATCGATGTATTCGTGCACACCCATCGGCATGGTGAAGAAGGTCTCGTGACAGAAAACTACGCAATGCTCTGCCACTGCGCCAACGTCCAGTGCCGATGATCACCTGCCCACTACAGCGTAGTTGCCAATTTTGTGGAGTTGCACATGCATGGGTTGTTGGCTGTAGAGACCCATCGTTAGGAGTGTTCGGTGCATTGTGTGTTCAGACACACTGGTCTCTGACAAGCAGTAAAGTCTGATGTTAGCTCGCCGCCTGTCCTTTTTATCGATCTGCCTATCTTACGATGTGGCCTACCAACCCAGATGTAATTTCGCCAAGTGTTGAAAACAATCACAAAAACATTCTGTGAAGACCCGACAATTCGTGCAGTTTTCGAAATGCTCGTGCCGAGCCTCCGGGACATCACAGCCTGCCCTTGGTCAAATTAAGATATATCACGAGCCTTCCCCCTTCTACACACGGACCGCACGCTCACTAATACTACACCAAAGAACCGAAGAGACTGGTACACCTGCCTGATATCGTGTAGGGCATCCGCGAGCACACAGAAATGCCGCAACACAAGGTGGCATGGACTCGACTAATGTCTGAAGTAGTGCTAGGAGGGAATAATGTTCATGGCTGGGGAATTTGGCAGCCAGCGGAAATGTTTAAACTCAGAAGCCACACTGTAGCAACTCTGAATTTTTGGGGTGTCGCATTGTCCTGCTGGAATTGCCCATCAAAATGCAAAATGGACGTGAATGGAGGCAGGTGATCAGATAGGATGCTTGCATACGTGTCACCAGTTAGAGTCATATCTGGAAGTATCAGGGATCCCATATCATTCCAATTGCACACTCACTACGCCATTACAGAGCCTTCACCTACTTGAACAGACCCCTGCTGACGTATAGGGGTCATGAGGTTGTCTCCATACCCGTACACGTTCGTCCGCTCGATATAATCTGAAAAGATACTCGTGCGACGACATGTTTCCAGTCATCAACGGTCCACGTCGATGCTGATGGGCCCAAACGAGGTACTGTGTCATTTACTCACGAACAGAGCCACGGGAAGGAAGCTAGTAATCTCGAACAGTGACATGTCAATGTCAATGACAAGTTGTGCAACAGTGTGAGATGGTCGATTTAATTTTTTAACTTTGTCTCACTTTATTTGTAAGACACTAGAATCCAGAAGATTTTACATTATACTGAGAGTTGCAATTCAATGAGTTGTCGCATGAGTCGCCATTGAAAATTTTAACGTTAATCATGGTTATGCAAATAATATAGACCTATCTATTGTATAACCACATCTGCTATGAAACGTGACCAGTTTCATGTCTTATTCACTGGTTTCTGTAAATCAACTTAAATATGTAGAATGTTACCATATATACTACAAGTGTAAAACACCTGACTCGCTATAAATGAAATTCGTGAACGCAGTTCCAGAAAAAGCATTAATATTCAAACCTAGAGCATCATGTCCCAAAGCTGTTCTTAGGGCAGGAAATATTTAAAGGAGAAATGACACACAAGAACTATAATACATCATTTCAAAGTCTGTAAGAACGGGTTTATATGACAATGATCACCCGACCCGGTTTCAATGTCGAAAGCAGTTTGGTGTGGTATTAAGTGGTGTGTCCGAAACAGCTGCAACGTGAGTCGAACTTTCCTGTTACTGACACTTGCAGTAGGAGTTGTAGCATCCATATGAACATGATTTTAAGGCAATCCCAACGGCCTCGTATCACTAGCAGTCGATACGACAGGCATCTTATCCGCCTGGCTGTAACGGATCGTGCAGCCACGTCTCGATCCCTGAGTCAACAGATGTGGACGTTTGCAAGACAACAACCATGTGCACGAACAGTTCGAAGACGTTTGCAGCAGCATGGACTGTCAGCTCGGAGACCGTGGCTGTGGTTACCCTTGACGCCGCATCACAGACAGGAGCACCTGCGATGGTGTACTCAACGACGAACCTAGGTACCCGAATGGCAAAAACGTCATTTATTCGGATGGATCCAGGTTCTATTTACAGCATCATGATGATCGCATCCGTGTTTGGCGACATCGCGGTAAACGCACATTGGCAGCATGTATTCGTCATCGCCATACTGTCTTATCAGCTGGTATGGGGTGTCATTGGTTATATGTCTCGGTCACCTCTTGTTCGAATTGACGGCACTTTGAACAGTGGACGTTACATTTCAGGTGTGTTACGACCCGTGGCTCTACCCTTCATTGGATCCCTGCGAAATCCTACATTTCAGCAGGATAATGCACGACTGTATGTTGCAGGTCCTCTACGGGCCTTTCTGGATACAGAAAATGTTCAACTGCTGCCCTGGCCAGCACATTCTCCAGATCTCTCACCAACTGAAAACGTCTGGGTAATGGTGGCCGAGCATCTGGCTCGTCACAATACGCCAATACGATGAACTGTGGCATCGTGTTGAAATTGCATTCGCAGCTGTACATGTATACGCCATCCAAACTCTGTTGGACTCAATGCCCAGGCATATCAAGGCTGTTATTACGGACAGAGTTGGTTGATCTGGGAACTGATTTCTCAGGATCTATGCCCCCAAATTGCTTGAAAATGTAACCACATGTCAGTTCTAGTATAATATATTTGTCCAATGAATACCCGTTTATCATCTGCATTCTTCTTGGTGTAGCAATTTTAATGGCCAGTAGTGTAACTCTGGTCTCCAATTGCACAGATACTGAAAGAACAATTACTATTCTCACCGGAGATGCACGATTTCCACCCCCACACCCACCCCCACTATCTTCTCTCTCTCATCTCTCTCTCTCTTTTTCTCAGTGCATGTGATTGTATGGAGACAAATATTTTATAACGTTACCTTTTTAGATGTCTGTCGCTGACGGAAACATTACAGAATATTATACGCGGACTGCTATAATTATGAGCACTTAGGACAGCCATTTTCAACAGAGAAAATTACTAATAATGGCGAGCGCATTAGTTCAGTAACCGCATGGGGAAAGATCAGGAATATAGGGCGGGTGTTCGAGAGTCTCTCGGTTGAATTGGCTTAGCTTCTATGCTGGGATATGGTGACGTGAATTATCTTGAAGCAGCAGCACACATTGTCGCTGGTGCCCCGTACACATCTTCATTGCGCGATGAATGTCTAGACTTGAGTCTGTCCTTAGGCAGCCAATGAAAAAGAACAGCACGTTGGTCCGATTTGGACGGTTTTGACAAACACGTTGCCACAGTTCACGTTTCCGCGTTTACCGCAGGCGCGTCGGAAAGACACGAATGCTACCCTAACCCATCGCCCACATGCAGAAACGGCCTCAAAGAGAAACTGTTTGATAGTCCCTTCTAGCTTCCGTGTTTTTTCCTCATTCGTATAATTCTTTTTTTAATGATTTACTTCATAACATACTACCTGGGTGTTGAATTCAACGCTCATAAAATTTATTGAGCTCGTTACAGACGTTTCCAGCTGTGTCAGAGTCTCTGCTCTGACAGGGAAAAGTGAGCGCCCGGCGTACAAGGCCTCGAAGCGCACTGGCAGAACGCAACATTAATCTAGCGCAGCTACGTAGCAATTAGTGCAGGCGATAAATGAACGCTGCCTGTGCCGTTACTAACACCAAAATAAGCACGTCTGGCGCTGCTGAAGTGGATGTGCCGTACGAATCGCATTGTTCCCATGATCTACGATCACTAGGAGCACAATAGTGCACTCATCTCTTATTGCCCTTAATTCTACTTACGCTGCAGCGGTCACGAATTCTTAGGAGGTCAGGTCCCCTCCGCTAGTGTATTCGTATCTTCTTCATGCGTGTTTTCGACAGAGGAAAGCCGCAGATGTCTCACAGGATGTACTTATCCGCCATTTGTAGTCATTTATTGCAGTAGCAGTGCATGTATAACAGTGGTAGCATCGACCGCCCACGACAAACTCATACCGGGAATACGTATGAAACTTACAAGATGGCGTTATATTCGTAGAACTCACAACGAAGGCCGCTGTGGCCAAGCGGTTCTAGATGCTTCAGTATGGAACCGCGCTGCTGCTACAGTCGCAGGTTCGAATCTTGCATCGGGCATGGATGTGTGTGATGTCCTTAGGGTAGTTAGGTTTAAGTAGTTCTAAGTCTAGGGGACTGATGACCTCAGATGTTAAGTCGAATAGTCCTTAGAGCCATTTTGAACTCACGACGAAAGGACGAATCATCTCATGCAGGAACTGAATACAGTATTGGATTCTTCTTTTGTCCTGTCTGTTGTATATCCAACAAAATTGAGGCTACTCTGCAAAAGATAGGCAGATTTCAGCGCGCGGAGTGGCCTCGTGGTCAGGGGCGCAATGTCACGGACTGCGCGGCCCCTCCGGCCGGAGGTTCGAGTCCTCCCTCGGGCACGGGTGTGTGCGTTGTTCTTAGCATAATTTAGTTTAAGTAGTGTGTAAGTCTAGGGACTGGTGACCTCAGCAGTTTGGTCCCTTAGGATTCACTCACTTTTGTTGATTTCTCGTAAATTTTCAAGCATGCAGTTTCAACATTTAGCGACAATTATGGGCAGCTTCTCCAGGATAAGCATCAGAACAACTTTTTCCAGGAAACTGTGATGATTGTCAAGATAAACTAAGTGCAAGAGGGCAAACAAACTTATTCAGCAGTGACAGTAAGCTGTACACAGGGTGTGGCAGTAAAACGGCTCCGTTAGCTGGTCTATAAAAGTAGAACGCTAATATTGGCAACACTGAAAGTTTGTTAAACACTGTAAGGATAAAAAAAATCGGAAATCGATAGATGTGATGCACGTGTACAGAAAAACAAATCTTTAATATTTCAGAAAAATTGGATGATTCATTCACGAGCATGAGCATAACAGACGGAGCAAGGCAATAATGTGTTGATCCACTTCGGGTGATTCGACTTCGAGTTAATTGATAAAGTTGTTGGATGTCCTCCTGAGAGATGTTGTGCCGAAGTTTGTCCAATTGGTGCGTTAGATCGTGAAAATCGCGAGCTGGTTGGAGGAACCTGCTCATAAGGCTCTTGCTGGCCGAGATAGCGTTCGGCAAGCATGGAGACAAGCATTAGAAACCCTTGTCGCCGACCTCTGTGGCCGAGCGGTTCTGGGTGCTTCAGTCCGGAGCCGCGCTGCTGCTACTGTCGCTGGTTCGAATCCTGCCTCGGGCATGGATGTGTGTGATGTCCTTCGGTTAGTTAGGTTTAAGTAGTTCTAAGTCTAGGAGACTGATGATCTCAGACGTTACGCGTCCGGCCATTCTGATTTAGGTTTTCCGTGATTTCCCTAAATCACTCCAGGCACATGCTGCAATGGTTCCTTTGAAAGGGCACAGCCGACTTCCTTCCCCATCCTTCCCTAATCCGATGAGACCGATGACCTCGCTGTCTGGTCTCCTTCCCCAAGTAACCCAACCCCAACCTCAGACTTTAAGTCCCATAGTACTCAGAGCCATTTGAAACCCTTGTCCTGGGCGTTCGGGCATTATCTTGCTGAAATGTAAGCCCAGGACGACTTCCGCGAAGGGGTACAAAACGGGACGTAGAATATCACCGAGGTACCGCTGTGCTGTAAAGGTGCAGCAGATGAGAACCATGGGGGTCCCACTATTAAAATAAGTGGCACCCCAGACCATAAATTCTGGTTGTCAGGCTGTATGGCGGGCGACAGTCAGTTTGGCATCCCTCCGCTGTCTGCGGCGTCTGAAGACAAGTTTTCGGACTGGAATCTCACTGAGTGGAAAAAATATATCCTCAGTGATTAGTCCCGCTTCGAACTGAGCCCCGATGATTAGCGAAGCCGCGTCTGGAGACGCCCCAGATAGCACTTGGATACCAGCCAGACTACTGCCCAACTGAAGCGGGTTGTCAAAGCTGGCGGTGTCTGGTACGCTTCAGCAGTGGAGGTTCACCCTTTGAGAATACCATCCACTTGTGCTGGCGAAATGTCAGGAAAATCGTCAAACAAATGTGAGTCCAATATCCTGCGACAAAAGCCAACAGGCGATATGTAGTAATCGCAATGACCACTAATTTGCAAGTGGAGCAAGTCGTCCAAGATTGTAGCATTAATGGAAATTGAAGTTTTATTCGAATCTCGTGGCTTTATGTTGATACTATAATTCAATATTCTGTTCCAACAAAGGCTGTAATAAACTAACAGCGACATTCCAGTCATTTGTACATAATTGACTCCACCCAGTCGATCATCATACTCTCGAAGTCGCCGGAGCGTCTCCAGACGCATCTTCAGCCTTGCATCTCGATGACTGCAGTAAAATTGTCTTCAGCGATGAATCCCGCTTCGAACTGAGCCTCGATGACCACCGAACATGTCTGTAGTTGTCCTGAGAGCTGTGGGGAACCAACCTGACTGCCGCCCCCATACGGCTCGACAACGAGCAGTGAGGGTCTCTGTGGAATTTCTTTTCATAGTGGGGCTCCTTGGTTATCATACGTGCACCTTTACAGCACAGCAGTCGACGATATTCTACGCCTCGTTTCATTGTCCTTCATGGCAAGCTATTCTGAGTTTACATTTCAGCACGATAATGTTCGTCCGCATAGGGTGAGAGTTTGTTCTGCTTGTTCGTTCTTAATAAACCGTACCTTGGAAGACAAGGTTGCCGGATCTCTCCCCAGTTGAGAGCATTTGGTACATTATTGGCAAGGTCCTCTATCAAGCTCATAATTTTGTCGATGCAACCCACTAATTGGACAAAATTTGGCAAGGTATCTTTCGGAACACTATCAATGCATTTCCGAGTATCTGCTTGCATAAAAGCCTGAGGTGAACCAAGGCCTTATTGACTTGCTCAGTTTGTGATTGTTCTTTCTCTTTCGCTGAAATTATAAGAATTTGTTTGTCTTCAGGTGTATGTCACAACAACCGATTACCGTCACATTAGAATAAATTCTTCGTGGTGTGTTTTTTTGTTCTTGACTGTAGATTGGTAATCAGCAACGGAAAAGGAGAAGAGTAGTTGATAACGAAGTAAACAAGTGAAGAGCTAACAAGAGGGCAAATCTTTCATTTATTCTATTGCAGTTTCTTTCCAAATTATGACGTTAAACAAGTCGCTATTATCCCTTTTACTACTGTCCATAACTTTTTGCGATCCTCAACCATTAATCTGTACTCCATGTGCATCCCATTCCCTTCAATTAGTCTTTAGATACTTTGTTACTCAAGGCATTCAGATAGAATTTTATCGTTGGTATTTGCATTCCTCTAGATGCAAACCTCGTCTTCAATTTCCCTTTGCTTCCTGTAGTGCTTCTTCGCATACGAGTTAAATGATAATCTTTCGCTTGTGCCTTTGTCCCACAGGTACGCATGGTCAGCATGGTTAATCGGATTTGTCAATGTTAGATTAAGGGGTGGCCGGATGCCCTTCCTGCCTCCACCCTTTACCCCCCCCCCCCCCAGGATGGAATTAGTGTACCCCAACTGTCTGCGACTAGTGTAATCCATGGAATAGTGCGAAAGTGTTCAGTTGTCTGCGAGCCATGTAACTGAGGCGGGATGTGGGGACCAGCCCAGTATTCACCTAGGGGGATGTGGAAAACCGCCTAAAAACCACATCCAGGCTGGCTGGCACACCGAGCGCCGTCGTTAATTCGCCGGGCGGATTTGATCCGGTACCGGGGCGCCAACCCGAGTCCACGAAGCAGCGCATTAGCGCTCTCGGCTAACGTGGCGGGTCATACGAGATAATACCAATTTCTAAAACCACGTGTAGTTCAAAAGTTATCGAGAGCTTGTGTTCTTAGATCTTCGAATCATAGCACGCATGTTGGATTCCTGTGGCTCGTTCTTGTGTTTCCATATTTTTTGTATCAATTCACCCCGAGTTCCGAGTATCTGAAACAGTGAAAGGCATTTTTCAGTGTCACAAACGCAACGAATCTATTTTTTTATTCATTTTCTTTATTCTTTCTTCCATTAATAACAATTGGCCTTACAACCAAGAGAAACATTCCGAAAACCTTTGTCGGAACCTTCTTCACATTCGTCTAAATATTTCTGCAGTAAAAAATCCGCTACTGAGAAAACAAATGGATTGTCAAAAATTTGTCTTTTTCACCCTCTCTCGCCTTTTTTTCGTCATTGAACCCAGCAGACTAATCATCATCTTTGACAAGCTAATCGTAGCTAGAAAGGCGATTTTCAATATTTCAAGAACGTTTATCTGTTTCTTTCTTTTTTCGAATACACGATCTACTCAGCCGAACATGTAGGAAAACCGACTGTTGATTTTTATTATTTAAGGCTCATACTCTCTTATGAGTGACTGCAAAAATATCATTCTCAGTCGGGCAAATCTTCTGAAATCCAGACGTGATGTTCTAAGTAAATTTTTCCGCGTATACTTCATTGTGAGGTTATTTTTTAGAACATTATATTTCCCGATATTTATAAAAAGACGTCAGCAAGGAGATTGAATGGCGAATATTGAAATCTGTCTTGACACGTCTCTTATAAAGAGGTTTAACAGTGGCATTTATAACATGTATGGACGCTGCAATCAGTGAATAACATGTGCCACAGTTAGTAAAGAACTGCACGTTAGCCATGGTTGCCTGCACCATACCATTCATTCACAGTATTGTGTTACACCGTAGAGTTTCTGCTAGGTTTGCAGTAAAATGGCTTACTCCCTGATTTGAAAGAACTTTCCGTCTCGATTAGTGCACGTCACCCATAACGTCACGATATCTACTAGCGATAGGTCCACTATGTTAAGCTGTAGACTAGTGGAATGCAACTTATTCTGCTAGAAAACTGATGCTTTCGCTGTTTTGAGACCATAAGGGCGCATTCTTGAATCACAAGGCACAAAGGTTTACACGGAGTTCTGCTAGACTATCTTTACGTTTATCAATCTGCTGAAAAGTCATGGTTCTTCTAAGTACTGACGTACAGTTGCCGTAAAGCAGCAAACAACACAATAAACAACTAAGAAAGTCAACGATGGTTTCAGATAGCTCCTATATTCTGCCGATGGGACACATATGGTACGATATAGACATTGCGACTACAAATCACGGTCTGCTTTTTACGGCAATTCCGTGACCTGCACATCGACATCTGTATCTACTTTCCTCTCGAAACCCTACAATGTATTCTTCGAATTCAGGAGGCATTTGGATTCGAACCCTTCTGTACCAAAGACAGTAACGCAAACTTTTTTTTTCTTCAGTGGAGCAGTCAGCTTCAGACTGGTCGAGAAACGAGCTTTTAGGCTTATTGTGTATGTAAAAAATACTTACTTTACTTTAATCTCACAACGTCTTTATAATACGAGTGAACGGCTGCATTGAGTGAATAAATTATAGATTTTCCACTGTGTAACACTGACATTGATAATAGTTCTTGGTGCAGTTTAGAGGGCAGGCATACACAAAGGATGGAGAGGGTCTTTTCCACTTCATTCACTGCTTGAATGAATCTAACACGCAACGAGTAACAGTAAGAATACCCCTCTGAGGGAAGGGGTTAATGCAAATACTTGTATGCTCTCCAGTATAATAACGATTTATACATTTGGCATACGAGTTTCATCACACAAATCGCGTTTTTCATTTACCATATCTTTCAAAAGGATAGGTACATTCTGTACTCCTATTAATTTCTTTACAAAGGCTGTGAAGGTATGATTTGCTAGAGAGTATTTCAACTTTTTTTTTCTTTTGGAAAGGCTGTGCAATTGTTCTAGTATCATCACAAGAGGAGATGAAATCACATCACTTCATCTTTCGGCCCATGATACAGCAAACTCTTGACATGTTCAAGAAAGAATAGGCAGACTCGGTTGCAAAATGGTTTTTTATTTATTGCCTTTGTGACGCGTTTAACTTAGAGAGGAGCATCATCAGACATCCGGGGGAAAACAAGTTTCCTCTGTACAAATTTATGAGTCGGAAATCAGCTATAAAGCTACTTTGTCATTTTAATAAAGCAACTGGGAAACAGTGACCTGAGTTGTGAAAAGAACGTAATTACAGACAAACTTCCCGGGTACAAACACTCGAAGACCACTGGCAAGTCTGCAGAAAGTCCAGCAGTCACCAAAAATGGTACGTCATCCAATATAACTTACAAGACACATCAACCGAGAACAAACATTCGAGGACTACCACGAACAGAACAGAACGTCTAGCACCAAAAATGACACCTTGTCCAATAAAGCATACAGAACACATCAGACTATGGAAATAAATAAGAATATGTTGAAACCTTCCCGTCTAATATTGGATGAACGTTTGCTTGCTGACTGAACGCTGCATCTCTTAAAATCTTTTAACTGCTGCTCTGTCAAGACTACCTGCTGATTATTACGACGAAACATAAAATGTGTTGTCGCCGTGGCCCTCAGTCGTTACCTGAAATTATTAAGACTGATTCTTACCTTTAATTATTTATACTGGATCGCCATCTGACTGCTACAGCAAACTGTGGAATGAATATACTTACTTCTCTTTAACATAATTATAAGCTGCTGGTGGAGTTTCATAATACTTTGTGACTGGAATTCTTTAAGTTGAAGTTAATTTAGATTTGATAAAAGCTGAAGCTCAGTTTAGACTTTTCTTTTAAGATAACAATAAATTCCGTAAAGCATTTACGTGAATGATTTTGGGATAGAAAATTCTTAATGCATTTAATCTGGTAGAAGTTAACTATATTCTGAGAACGATCTTGACAAACAATTACAAGGGGTATAGTTCTTTACAAAAATTCTTAAAAACTAGCATTGCGCTACATATAGCGAGTGGCTGGCGAGCACACCGCTTCTTTCAAAGTGTTAATTCATACCTCGCTTACAGCGACCTCCTCTCATGTCTCTCTAGCTACGACTGCCTCGTCTCACATCTTACTCGCAACTGCTCGCTTCCAACGCTCAATGCTACAAAAGTGCGGTCTCGCCGCCAACAATGGTTTTTGGTGCAGACAATCCCTGCTACCATTACAGATGTATTACTGCGCGCTGTTTCCCACTCTTTCTCAAAATGTATCTATGCGCGGTTTCCCGCTCTTTCTCAATAATACACAATGCAATTTAATTAACAAAACAATTTAAATAAGAAACAGTTCAGATAATTACATGCTAAAACAGTTTAAATACGCCTATTACATAATTACAATGTTTCAAATCGAAGGACGGTAAGAGAAAGAAACATAAGAAACCAAGTAAATAAGGTTGGAGATAAAGTTACATCAGGCCCCAAGACCGTGTAAGGTAAGTTTTTTAGATCGACGATTGCTCGAATGTTTGAAGTTCCCCTCTCCTTGGAATCTTTCGAAAAATAAATTAGCAACATTTTATATGTAGCACACGAAAATGGTTTAAGAGTGTCTTTGGTCCATCGTTTATGCAAAGAATACCAGGAACGAGCGGAACGTAAGGTCACAAATGGCTGACGCTGATGTGCGTTTGGCTATCCCCTTTTTCGGCCCCTTTTGTTTTGACTTGGACAAACTGTTTAGGAACACTAAGGTACAAATTGTGTTCTCTAGAAATGTGGGAACACAGTTCCTGCTTGCTCACAACTTAGGTCGTCTCTCTTCTCGAGGTCGGGAGTATATAAAATTAAGTGTCTTCATTGTGATGCACACTATATCAACCAAACGGAGAGGTGCTCTATGGCACGTTTCAGTGAGAATCATTTAACAGAAAAAGGACACTTAAAAAATACTCTCCCTTTGCGCAACATTTGAAAACTTCTCGCTATCGCACACCACCCATAAATGTTTTCCATATTTTCCACATTGTACAAAAAGACAAGAAGATGGTCACCCTCGAAGAATTTGAAATTTCGAAAAGTCTATTTTAAGAGCCCAGCCCTGCTCAGCAAACAACTGACCTTTCATAACCAGGGCTACTTCGAGGCTATAATGGTACTTGTTTAAATAAATGTCTATGCACACGTGGCTTTGGTTTTTACATAGATATGATTTAGTTTTGCTTCCTTGTTTTATTTAATTTAATGGATCTAAGTGTATCGTTACTCTGCAAACACATTCTCTGTCTTCCCGCATGGCGGTGCCACCTACTAAGCCGTCGGCCACTTTGATTCATAGCTCTGCAGTGGGAGCCGTAAACGTGTGCCATAATGACGGTTTATATGCCTGCTCTTTGCCGTAAACATGCTCTGTGTTGTGTTAAGAGCGAATACGCGTAACGCAGGTAACGTGCAACACTTCTACGATTTTATTTTTTATTTTAGTCACATACTCTGTGAACCAAGGTCTCTTAACCGTCAATACTTGTTGCTTTATCTCCAAGCTTATTTACGTGGTTTGTTATGGTTGTTCTGCTTGCCGCTCCATGACCTGAAACATATTCTCTTTTATTTCCGTAGGTGGACGTGTCCTGTTTGCGTTATTGGACGACGTGCCATTTTTGGTCACTGCGGGACATTTTGTACTCTTGCCGGTATTCCTCGAATGTTTCTACGCTGCGAATTTGTCTTTGCTTAAGCTCTTTTCACAACTCAGATTGTGGTTTCACAGTTGCTTTATTTAACTGACAATGTAGATTTATAGCTGATTCCTGGCTCATTAATTTGTACTAAAGAAACTTGTTTTCTTTTCCCCCAAATATCTGATGATGCTCCTGTCTAAGTGAAACGCGTCAAAAATTAAACAAATAAAAAACCATTTTGCAACCGAGACTGCTATCCTTTTTTTGGACGGCATGGTCTTGTAGCATATTTATATATAATCGTCTTAAGAAAACATCCTCTCTGTTGCATGATTAGCGGAGAAAAACACAGCACTCTGTGGTCTCTCTTGCAAGAATTTGAAACGTCCCCTTTGGAAAGTTATGTATTACTGTGCAGGTAATCTCTTACATTATTTGTTTTTCAAACAGCTGAGCAAAACAGATCGTACTCAGACATATCTCTCTTTACTTATTCTGATCATCACTTAACTGACACACAATATTTTTAACGCAACGCAATCTGACTTTCAATAATCCCCACAAAAGAATGGCCCTGACTAAAAATAACCTATAACTTACATCAGAAAAGTCTTCATTACTCGAACTACTGCAATACAGTGAGCGCCAATACTGCCAGCTAAATAAAAGATTCTAACTACTAAAAGCACTAACTTCTGATAGGCATAGTTAGCAAATGAAAGATTTTGATAGAGAACAGACAATGTATTTACCTTAGTAGTGTTCAAAAGTCATCATATATGTATCAATGACATCCATGTTTACAAATTTCCTATTTCTCGCGGGCGCGCGTCCAGATCGTCCGCTCTCAAAACTCTGCCATCTCTCTCCCCACATCCACCACTGCTGGCGGCTCACCTCCAACTGCGCAACGCTACGCGCTGTTCACATCCAACTGCCCAACACTACAATGGCGAATATTCCAGCAATGAGTAAAACCAACCACAGACTGCACACAGCGCAGTTAGCGATTTTCATACAGAGCTCTACGTGGCGTTACCAACATAAAAACCCAAACAGCCTACTTACAAATTAAATGTTATCAACGCGCTTTATGTCAAGCATGTTTTTTGTGAACAACACCTTTCTGATGGAATGTAATAGAACATATCTTCGACCTTTGACTCATTTTTTTTTTCAATTTTACGCTAGGGGCGTGGATGTGAACACAATTTTGTATATTAGATATTGGGCGTTATGTATCATGCATTGTGCATTAGCTGTTAAGCATAAAGTATTACTGGATTTTTAACCTTCATGCGCTCGCGCGGGCGGTCGGCCGACCGCCCGAGAGTTTTCATCAATCTCTTGAGGTTTTCCGTTTTTAAAGGTCATATTTCAATAAAATATCGACATAGGATATCTCACACAATATTGGAAACACATTTGTAATCAAAATTATTTATGTAGCAATAAAATATACAATGGAATACAAAGAGAAGCCAAATACCCAAATGGAATATAAAAACATTTCTTTGATTGTAATGTTTTGGGACTATATAAAGTAATACTTAAGACTATAATTATTCACTGTCTTAACTCGTCACAAGAAAAACTAAACGTCACAAAAATTTCTGTCAGATGAAAAATGCTAATCAGTCTGTTTCCATTTCATTTTCGTTTTGAGGCTGACAACAATTATTGCACGTAACTGTCGTTGTTGAATGTCGTAGACAGACGTTTCTTCCACACTCACCGCATTGCCACTTTGTTTTTATATTCTTTTTTGAGCCACACAAATAACATATTCCTCTCCTTGTAGGTGTTGATACAGCTGGATAAACTACGTCACACTCTCTGTAATTTTCCAAAAATACTAACAAATCTTTTGGTAAATGCTTCAATTTAGCTCTTTCTTTCAGCTTTTCGCTCATCAGTTCCAAAGATAAGGCATGTAAGAATTGTATTCTCGGTTTTTCTTTCATACACTCCTGGAAATGGAAAAAAGAACACATTGACACCGGTGTGTCAGACCCACCATACTTGCTCCAGACACTGTGAGAGGGCTGTAAAAGCAATGATCACACGCACGGCACAGCGGACACACCAGGAACCGCGGTGTTGGCCATCGATGGCGCTAGCTGCGCAGCATTTGTGCACCACCGCCGTCAGTGTCAGCCAGTTTGCCGTGGCATTCGGAGCACCATCGCAGTCTTTAACACTGGTAGCATGCCGCGACAGCGTGGACGTGAACGGTATGTGCAGTTACGGACTTTGAACGAGGGCGTATAGTGGGCATGCGGGAGGCCGGGTGGACGTACGGCCAAATTGCTCAACACGTGGGGCGTGAGGTCTCCACAGTACATCGATGTTGTCGCCAGTGGTCGGCGGAAGGTGCACGTGCCCGTCGACCTGGGACCGGACCGCAGCGACGCACGGATGCACGCCAAGACCGTAAGATCCTACGCAGTGCCGTAGGGGACCGCGCCGCCACTTCCCAGCGAATTAGGGACACTGTTGCTCCTGGGGTATCGGCGAGGACCATTCGCAACCGTCTCCATGAAGCTGGGCTACGGTCCCGCACACCGTTAGGCCGTCTTCCGCTCACGCCCCAACATCGCGCAGCCCGCCTCCAGTGGTGTTGCGACAGGCGTGAATGGAGGGACGAATGGAGACGTGTCGTCTTCAGCGATGAGAGTCGCTTCTGCTTTGGTGCCAATGATGGTCGTATACGTGTTTGGCGCCGTGCAGGTGAGCGCCACAATCAGGACTGCATACGACCGAGGCACACAGGGCCAACACCCGGCATCATGGTGTGGGGAGCGATCTCCTACACTGGCCGTACACCTCTGGTGATCGTCGAGGGGACACTGAATAGTGCACGGTACATCCAAACCGTCATCGATCCCATCGTTCTACCAGTCCTAGACTGGCAAGGGAACTTGCTGTTCCAACAGGACAATGCACGTCCGCATGTATCCCGTGCCACCCAACGTGCTCTAGAAGGTGTAAGTCAACTACCCTGGTCAGCAAGATCTCCGGATCTGTCCCCCATTGAGCATGTTTGGGACTGGATGAAGCGTCGTCTCATGCGGTCTGCACGTCCAGCACGAACGCTGGTCCAACTGAGGCGCCAGGTGGAAATGGCATGGCAAGCCGTTCCACAGGACTACATCCAGCATCTCTACGATCGTCTCCATGGGAGAATAGCAGCCTGCATTGCTGCGAAAGGTGGATATACACTGTACTAGTGCCGACATTGTGCATGATCTGTTGCCTGTGTCTATGTGCCTGTGGTTCTGTCAGTGTGATCATGCAATGTATCTGACCCCAGGAATGTGTCAATAAAGTTTCCCCTTACTGGGACAATGAATTCACGGTGTTCTTATTTCAATTTCCAGGAGTGTATTACCTGTGTTGAACTGAAAAATGCGTAACGAATGTATTCCCGGCAAGTAAGCGGAAAAATATACATGCAGGCCACCTTGGTGTTCTTCTTGATGTTGAAATTCTGGAGCAGATGAGGTCTACAGTATCAACTACACCTTTGTCTGAATTATAGTCTGTGATTTGTACAGGTTTTTTGGTATCTTCATCAATGATGTCAGTATCATACATTGTGGAGAGCACTACTACAGCTTTTCTTTTTTTTTTTTGTAATCATGGAAATCAAAGTTTTGTCATTTCCATTTACTGCCACAAATTCTGGGGAAATTTATTTTTTATTTTTTCTCATTGTACCTAAAAAAAGTGAGGCCTTTGCTAAGGAGGTATTCAGCCAACTTGAAAAATAATTATCAGTTGTTACATTTCTATTTGTTCCTTCTATGCATTCAACTAATCTAGCGACCAAGTCGTATGGTTTGTTAGACAGTACGTTAGGGCCTGTCACTTGTTTTCCGCAGTACGCTTCTACATTATATGTATGAACAGTGCGTGCATCACACAGTGCATACATTTTTAAGCCATATTTGGCTGGTTTTTGAGACATGTACTGGATGAATGAACATCATCCTCTAAACGCAACTAACATATCATCAACAGTGACAAATTCCCCTAAACTGAATGATTTTTGGCTGTTAGCAATGAAACAAGACAAAATTTCTCGTATAGGAACAAGTTTGTCCGTTGCTTGACGTTCCAATCTCGTGTTTAGGTCATCAAATCTTATAGCTCGTAGCAAAAATCTAAATCTATTTACGCTGAAACTGGCTCGCAAAATTGTCAGACCTGTTCCATTGCTATTGAAATATTCAGAGAAATTTGCACGGCTTCCTCTTTTCACTGCAACCAAAAACAGAGCACCAAACGATGCTAACATTTCATCCGTTGTTGTCGGCTTATAATCCCTTTCACGTACTTCAGAGTTACTGCTTCCTTCTGCCAGTGCTTGACGTGCCAATTTTTTCCTTTCGTTATAAATATTCGTCTACCTTACGATCCCTTCTACCATTTCGGGAGTTATTATACACTGAATACTTTCGAGCCGAATTTCACATTGTCTGCCTTGTCCTCTAGGACCTGGTAGAGTTTTGTTTATATTTTTTGACTTTGATTTTGTGCTGGTAATATTGGCACTACTAGCCCAAATAGTTTCCATGTCCTTACCTATATGATGTCATTTGTTGGTAGCTCCTGTTGATCTATGTCATTTTCTCCCCCGTTTCCCAAATCAATTTCCGACTCACTTTGATGTATATCATCTTCAATCCCTTCTTGTTCATAATCTGGGTCATCGGAAACGTCATCTTCTAGGGATTCCTCGTTGCCTTTCCCCTCTGCTTCCTCTCTCTCCAATTCAGCCAAGATTCTATGTGTGTCATCAGACGTAAGGTTTCGTCGTTCCCTGTAAAAAATAAAAATAATTGTTACTTTTGCCAACAGAAATTTCTTAGAATGACGAAGTGCTAAAGTAGAAAGAAAAACAGAACTTGTGAATGGCAAAATTTATGTAATGCACATTCAGTAGAGAATTGGAAGAGTCCATAAAATTGAGGAATTATAGGGGAATTACAAAAAGAAATACTTATATTCCGAAGTAGACGAGTAGAACAAATTCTCGTAAACGCTCGCAAAACGGTAACTCACTGTTTTTGCAAGTGCCGTAAGCACTTGCAAGGCGGTAAACAGACCGCCGAACGTGTTCGGACCTATTTGAACTTCTCCTGAGAGGCAGAGAGGTGCGACTTGGATAACCTTTGAGCAGCATCTGTCGGAGGAAGCTGCAACTAGAGAATACATGTCCCTCCCGCCGCCTCGTTACCTTTGTGGAGTAAGTATGGCGCGAAATTGCAAAAAGGCGGTCACTTCACCGCCCGCGCGAGCGTGTGAAGGTTAATTGTGTCCTGACACCAGATGGATATCACTTACTGGAGGTGGGAAAACTATGTATTATAATGTTCTTGCCTGGGGGCATATTGCGTAATGTGTTGACCATCGTTGGCATTAAGTGTTACTGGGGCTTACGCAGCATTCTAACACCAGACTGATGATAGGTGCTAGAGGTGGTAACTTTGTGTTATAATATTGTTTCCTGGAGACATTATGCGATATGTATTAGACGTGAAGTCTCAGGTATTAATGAGTCTTAAATAGTATTCTAACACGAGATAGATACCAGCAACTGGAGTAGAGGGGGGGGGGGGTGAGTATATACTATGATGCTGTCAACTGAACGCATTAATGGATCTTTGATAGTATTCAGATACTAGATAGATTTCACTCGCTGGAGGGAGGAAAGGGTAATTTAAACGCACTTTCCTGGAGGCGTTGTGTATCGTAGAAGACGTTGCTAAGTAAAATAACAGGAACCTGTGGTGCAAAAATGATGGCTATCCTGTCCAGAATCTGTGAATCACTACAGCATGTCTTCACGAAATCTTTCAAATCGTTGGACTTGGCGCAGAGAACCTGTACCTTGGATGGCACATTCCCCATATTTGACGCTCGTAGATCTTTTTCTGTGGAGGAAGCCGAAAGACGTGCCTGCAAAGTCATACATCCGAAGATATGCAACGACGTATTGCTGCAGCCTGCTCGGAAATGTCCGCAGAAATGCTAGCATGTGTGTAGCAGTCGTTCCACACCAGACTGCAAGCTTTTATGCCGCTGCCGGCGGCCATTTTGAATACAATCTGTGGTGCTCAATTGTCTCCATACTGATCAGAATCCATATAACTAGTGTACGCACCTGTGCTGTTCTTTAGTGTGTGCTACCACAAGTGTAGGACAGGTGTCAGTGAAAGAACTTTTCAAAAGCGACTCGCTCTGAAATCCTGCAACAAGCACCAACTGACATTCCAATTTACTCTATTTTTAGTATGCTAATGTCAGTAGGTGTTGTTCCATTAAAAAGGGTATGTTTGCACAAAAGATACACTTTCTAAGTATTATTACAATCTGTTGGTTGGCTAACAGTACTACCAACCCATACTGTGAAAATCGCACATCAGTAGCACTTAACAGTTCGCAATATTTGTGATGCAAATTTTCGGTGATTCACATTCTATGGGTGACAGTATAGGAAGAGGTAACATAGATGGACTTACAGCCTTGCCTAACACCTGCTAGTACAGCTTATGTGTGATTTTTGCGGAGTTATGTAGGACTTAGTTGCCTGTGCAGTGAGTGGAGGGCCGAAGTGTCTGCGGGGGCATTGCTATTAACAGCGAGGGGTATACGACCCATGCAATGACCTGCAACGTCTCTGTGCGCCGTGGTACACATCACTTACGACTGTAGTAAAGAAGGCCGTCTGCGCAGGCGTCTGGGGGGCCGCCGTTAACAGTACCGGCAGTTTACAGCGCGTTAAATTCTGTCTAAATTACGGGTCAGTAAACGTTTCCAAGTCTCCTCTTAATGGTCGCATACACGCAGACTAGGTCGTTCGGAATAGCAGTCGGGTGGTACCATATTGGATTTTACTCATTGGAGACATCCTGGTTAATGGTCCAAGTGAGATAAATAGGTAAAATTGTTCTCATATAGTGGATATTTTTCCGATGACGCTTCCAGTTGCGTCGTTCCGTCTGAAAGCAGGAAAGTCCACCCCCTCACCCGCCCTTCCCTCCTTCCATTTGCACTGTTCCAGGGGTTTCCTTGTCATCGAGTCGTACACACTCATTCATTCTGAATTTCGCATTGTCACGTTTCTGTACCTAGACGCATTTCGTTATGTAAAAATGTGACTTTCGCCACAGATTGGAGGGGACATTGGTTACTGTACTTCATCTGTATGCGTGTTCTGCACACTGATGTTAAAGAATAACGCATGGTCGATGTCACAATCGTCAGCGTCGGAGCACTATTGAATGAAGGTTAGTCTAAGCCTCGCTGAAATAACCTTCTCCTTATTTTCCTCGACAGATTTAGAGAAACCACGGGAAAACGAAATCAGTGTCATCAAACGGTAATGCAAACCTGTTTCTTTCCAAATAGGAGTGCGTTGCTCACTTATTTCCTTGTCAACGGCCGTGCAGTGATGGATACACCGGTTACTTAGTTAATTACATATGATATGAACAATGCTTTTATCGAATAATGCGCAACAAGTCAGCCTACAGGATATGGACACATTATTAGTGTTAGCATTAATGAACACATCATTTTTTAATTTTTCCTCACGCAGCTACACTTAAAACAGGTGTTTTTTATTTTTTACTGGCACCCGGTTTTTAAGCATAAATTAGTCATTGCAACAGAAGCAACTGCCAAGAGAAATGATTTTGAGTTAGATTTAAAATTTGCTTTCGTGCCTGTCAGACATTTTATGTTATTGTACAAATGATCAAAATGTTTTGTTGCTGGGTATTGAACTCTTTCCTGTGCTGTTGACAGCTTTAATAAAGGTCCCTTTTCCCTTTAGTGTTGTAGGTATGGGCATCATTGTTCTCATATTGTGATGGATTATTTATGATAAATTTAATTAGCGTAGCTATTGTGACGGCACGCTTAAAGTGCCTAGAATGTTGGAGAGATACCTACATGACGTCCATGGGTGAACACCACATGTTATTCTTACTGCTCGCTTTTGTCCAATGCATACTTGTTTTCTAAGTGATGGGTTGCCCAAGAAAAGTATTACATAAGACACTTTCGAACGGAAGTATAAAACATATGACCAGAGGTTGATTCGTTTGTTTCCAAGGTTAGTACTTATGCTAAGAGCAGAAAGAGCTGAACTTAAGTTCACTTGAAAGCAGCCATTGAGCCCTGTAACGGTCTGCTGGAATGTTTGTTTAAATCCTAGTAACGGGTTTTCTTGTTTGGTAGAAGGAGTGAGTTCCCGTGAGTGCTTATGTGCAGGTTGTTCGGTTGGCCGTGAGTGAAAACTAGTTATGCACTGAGAGCGATTTTCTGCTTTCTTCCCAGCGCCACATCTTATTGATTAACCATCACAAAATCGGCAACGACTGGCAATTGTTAAAGTTTTTTATAAAATTATCATTGGTCGGAAATAGCAAGGTGTGCTGCAGTTGGCTGGTCAGATTCCGTTTATGGCAGAGCCAGCTAAGTCCGTGAGGTAAAGTGAGGAGACACACTTGCTTCAAGGGCGCCGCACACGACACTTACCCCAAGGCTTGATCAGGGACTGAGTGCTGCAGAACGAGACGTCTGCGACTTAGAGCACATTACAGAGGCCAAACTGAGCCTCGAATTTTCAGCCGCTACTACAGCATCCTGGTATACCGGCACAGCTTAAGAGTGGTATGCACCAAGCACTCGCAGTTGCTGTAACCACCGAGACGAAGGGAGCGCCATATTAGTTAATTTGCGTAAGTGTACCATTTTGCAGACCTAATTTTCACAGACAGCTATTTACACTCTTCATGGCTTAAGTAAGAGTGTGAACTTTATTTAATTCACTAACCATTTTCAAAATCATTGGCCGTATTCACGGAACGGTTTCATATTACGCTTTTATGAATCCACCCACCTGTGCCAAGGCTACAGTTCGTGTTTGCAATCCTTTGTCAGTTTATTAAATGATTATAGTCTTGATTCATTGGGTAAATATTGTTTTTCATGTATTTTGGCAATAAACCAGATTGTTATAGTGACAGTTTTTTTCTTTTCTTGGTCTGATTGTTAGCTTCATTAAAATATCTGTGTCAAGTGTAGTACCCGAACTCTCAGGTATAATTGACCCCCCCAAGTAATTTTTACTTAAAAAGATATTATTTCTTTTAAACCTGTCTTATTTTATGGGAGCTTCTCATCCCTGCAGGTCACCAGGGTCGGACCTGTAGTATCCTAAGGATATGCTAAACAGCTCTACCGCCACTTCACACACTCAATCGTTAAACGAGTTGTGATTCTAGTATAGGGCTTGCGAAGGCCAACTCATTGCAATTCACTAACCACAATAAAGACAAATCGTGGCTCTAGTTACAATCGATAATTAATACAAGGAATAGGGATACTAATGATATACAGAATACACGAAATATTTAATATTTCCACAGAAAATATTCATGTGCGTCCCATGAGGAGACTGGGATCAGACTTTAATCACTGCATGCTACTATTAAATGAGAAGCAAGCTTGAGCTTATCACAAAATCCATGATTCCACCTCTCGCAAAGCGGTCCGTTTAATGTCTCCAAAATGGGTCTCCTTTGCCCGACGGTCATCAGGCAAATGGCTTTTACCTGTGTTTCCGCCAGCGGAAAGTGACGTCTAGTTCCCTGACAAACTTCTCCAAAGATGTAAAGTAATGTACGCACGGTTCGGTTTTCTGATTCTGGCGTATCGACAGTGTCAGTATATGTCTGCTTCAACAAACATTCCGTCTGCTGAAGCAGTAAAAGCAGTGTGACAAAGTTTATTCGCCTGTATCTAATCATCTTTCATTGTTAGAGCAACAAAGAAACACATCTAAGGTGTATGACTCTGAGCACTATGGGAGTTAACTTCTGAGGTCTTCAGTCCCCTAGAACGTAGAACTATTTAAACCTAACTAACCGAAGGACATCACACACATCCGTGCCTGAGGCAGGATTCGAACCTGCGACCGTAGCGGTCGCTCGGTTCCATACTCTAGCGCCTAGAACCGCTCAGTTCCAACCCGTCACCCACGGCGCGTAAATCCTCACATGAGCGAGTACTAAAAGACCATGGATGGTAAAAATTTACCAGAGCGTCAAGATATACAAACCATAATTGTCTCAACTCCAAACGGCCACGAACAATAACATCAGGGGTCGCTGTGGAAGATGAGATCAACCCTACTAATGAATGCACTTAAGAATTGACTAGACAACAAAATAATAATATGCTGTATATCACAAAAAACGACAAGGATCAAACCTGCCACGGAGAACATGGTCAACGCTAAGAATAATTAGAATCCAACACTGCAGGTGTTCATATTTTTTAAACAAATGGCGTAAGAAACTATATTTCATACATAACATGTATAATGAGCACAGGGCGTTATACTTAATGTTTAATGGTAAGACGAAAGATTTCACGCGCTAGTAAAAAACACAAATTTTGGAGATGTGACTCCTTGAGCACGGATTTTGCGGACGCCAGACGGTTGTTACCTAATGATGTCTTAAGAAAGCAAAAACCAGGTCGTAATAAACATATAAAAATACACTTTCGTGTGCTTTCACACTTTAACATAAAATTGACGGAATATTCCACTGACTCTGTTTGTTTCGCTGGAAGATTGCTGTTATGTTTCGCGTGGCTAGCCCTCTTCTTCATCTAACCAGACTTTTTTAGTGATTTCATATTACAATATACATAGTAAATGATCATTAGATGACAGTAAAATAATAATAACACTAATAAATGTAGTAAAAAATATTGATTATTTTAAAATGCCGGACTAATTAAAATAAATTTCCGCAGCTCTTTTTATCAAACTTGAGTGATGACATCTGACAGAAATGTGTGTAATAATACAAAAGGAATCCAATCTGGAGAAGGAGTTGATGAATCTAAGAAACGAGAAATAATAGACTTAAGTTAGCAGATGAGATGAAACAAAGAAAACCGAATTACACATCCGGAAAAAAATTCAACACCGTCAAGGAGACGGTCATTTTATTGACAAGTGAAGGGACAGGGAATTCGTCATTGTAGGATCTTATCATAAGAGATTCAGATCAAACGAAAGTCACAAATCACCGTGGAGGGTGTCCTAAGAGCCGTATCAGTACACTGTGTACCTTACTTTCAAGGCAACACAAGGGTGTATTCTCGCATGCAAACAATCATGAAGGTGCCCAGTAGCATCCTACCCTGGGTTGTCCCAAGCATATTCAGCCAATAGCTACAATTCAGTAACCGTTCTTTACAGCCGTGGAACACGACCAAGTTCCCGCTTCATCATGACCTATACGTGTTCAGCTGGCGAGACAGCTGCTGATCTTGTTGGTCAAGGCAGTTCTACACCACGAAACTCGACAGCAGCCGTATGTAGACATGCATTGTCCTGCTGAAAAAGCACATCACCTTGATGCTGAAGAGCTGGCAGTAACTCGGGGATAAAAAAAATGGTTCAAATGGCTTTGAGCACTATGGGACTTAACATCTTAGGTCATCAGTCCCCTAGAACTTAGAACTGCTTAAACCTAACTAACCTTTAAGGACATCACACGCATCCATGCCCGAGGCAGGATTCGAACCTGCGACCGTAGGAGTCCCGTGGTTCCGGACTGCAGTGCCTAGAACCGCACGGCCACCGCGGACGGCCCGGGGATAAAAGCACCAAATGGTTCAAATGGCTCTAAGCACTATGGGACTTAACATCTGAGGTTATCAGTCCCCTAGACTTAGAACTACTTAAACCTAACTAACCTAGGAACATCACACTCGTCCACGCCTGGGGCACGATTCGAACCTGCGACCGCAACAGCAGCTTGGTTCCTGACTGAAGCGCCTAGAACCACTCGGCCACAGCGGCCAGCGGGGATAACAGGCTGTACAACGTAACAGGTACTGGTTACTTTACGCTAGGAAACAGTAAATGTGATCGCGAGCTATAACTGATAGCCCCCGCACCATGAAGACGGTGATGGGACAGACAGTGACAAGCCAGAACATTATGGCCACTGTCCACCGCGACCCTGGATGCCGCCTGGTGCCGTTGCCGACACGTGATGCGTTAGCAAAAGTATTTATGCGGAGCAGACAGGGACGCGTGATCACCCTAGGGAAGATACGGACTGCAACTTCGGAAATACATAGAGATAAGCGACTTTGACAAACGCCACATTACTTGTGAACGAGTATCTCAGAAACGGCAAAGCTGGTCGAATGTTTACGAGCTACAGTCCTGAGCAGCTACGGGAGGAGGTAGAAGGACGTGAAACTACCACTAGACGCTAAATGGTAGGACGCCCTAGACTCTTCACAGAACGTGGGGCACGGAGGCTTGTCTGCTGTATAAAGTAGGACAGATGGTGATTTGTGGCATCTCTGCCAAAAGAGCAGATTGCTAGTGCACGTACAAGCATTTCTGAGCACACCGTCCGTCGAACGTTTTGGAAATGGAGCTCCGCAGCAGAATACCCCTATGTTACAACAGAATACCCCGATGTTACAACCCCCTCCAATTCTCTCCGGCGGGGGTACATGCACTGATTTGGTTAGGAAGGCAAGTTGGTCCCTGACTATTGTTGGCCCTTCATATTCTGGATACTGGCCCTGGGAGAAAGGTAACATCTGAGCTGGTTGCACGCTTGTTCCACTGAGAATAGATATAGGGTTCTTCCGGGTCACGGGAGTACCTCAACATCACGCGGACAGCTCATAGAGACTCATGCCATGTGTGGATGTGCACTGTCTGCAGAAAAATGGCACCATGATATTATCGCACGAAAGGTAACATATAAGGACAGAAGTTGTCCGTGACGGAGCGTTGTGTCGTTATGGTTTCTTCAATCATTACCGGTCCTGACCTGCAATCACACTCGATGGCTGCCCACACTTTGATGCCAAGAGCAACATCACTGTGGCTGCTCTAAGCACTGTAAGAATGGTATCGCTTCCTAGGTCGCTACTATAACCGTCAACGATGATCTTTCGATATAGTGCAGGACATGATTCATCACTGAGCCCAGTGCGGCGCCTTTCATCTAATCGATCTTCTCGGTCGTGGCACCACACTAGTCGCAGCTGTTTACTTTGTAGTATTAACGGTAGTGTACCCACGGGACGGTAAGAACCTAGTATGCGTGCCACTAGTCTGAGGTGCAGGATGACACATTGTTGCAAGAAGACCACTGCTTGTTCATGAATGAAAGGCACAAATTTGAACAGGTTAGCAGCGCGGTATTAGCCGAGCGGAATCAGGCGCTGCAGTCATGGACTGTGCGGCTGGTCCTGGCATAGGTTCGAGTCCTCCCTCGGGCATGGGTGTGTGTGTTTGTCCTTAGGGTAATTTTGGTTAAGTATTGTGTAAGTGTAGGGACTGATGACCTTAGCAGTTAAGTCCCATAAGATTTCACAAACATTTAACAGTTTTTGAATAGGTTACGTGTGCTTGGTGTACTGAAACGGTCAAATCTTTTTTTTTTTTTTTTTGGTCATCAGTCTACTGACTGGATTGATGCTGCCGGCCACGAATTCCTTTCCTGTGCTAGCCTCTTCATCTCAGAGTAGCACTTGCAACCTACGTCCTCAATTATTTGCTTGACGTATTCCAATCTCTGTCTTCCTCTACAGTTTTTGCCCACTACAGCTCCCTCTAGTACCATGGAAGTCATTCCCTCATGTCTTAGCAGATGTCCTATCATCCTATCCCATCTCCTTATCAGTGTTTTCCACATATTCCTTTCCTCTCCGATTCTGCGTAGAACCTCCTCATTCCTTACCTTACCGGTCCACCTAATTTTCAACATTCGTCTATAGCACCACATCTCAAATGCTTCGATTCTCTTCTGTTCCAGTTTTCCCACAGCCCATGTTTCACTATCATACAATGCTGTACTCCAGACGTACATCCTCAGAAATTTCTTCCTCAAGTTAAGGCCGGTATTTGATATTAGTAGACTTCTCTTGGCCAGAAATGCCTTTCTTGCCATAGCGAGTCTGCTTTTGATGTCCTCCTTTCTCCGTCCATCATTGGTTATTTTACTGCCTAGGTAGCAGAATTCCTTAACTTCATTGACTTCGTGACCATCAATCCTGATGTTAAGTTTCTCGCTGTTCTCATTTCTACTACTTCTCATTACCTTCGTCTTTCTCCGATTTACTCTCAAACCATACTGTGTACTCATTAGACTGTTCATTCCGTTCAGCAGATCATTTAATTTTCTACTTCACTTTCTTCACTTCCACTCAGGATAGCAATGTCATCAGCGAATCGTATCATTGATATCCTTTCACCTTGTATTTTAACTCCACTCCTGAACCTTTCTATTATTTCCATCATTCCTTCCTGGATGTTCAGATTGAAGAGTAGGTGTGAAAGGCTACAGCCTTGTCTTACACCCTTCGTAATACGAGCACTTCGTTCTTGATTGTCCATTCTTATTATTCCCTCTTGGTTGTTGTACATATTGTATATGACCCGTCTCTCCCTATAGCTTACCCCTACTTTTTTCAGAATCTCGAACAGCTTGCACCATTTTATATTGTCGAACGCTTTTTCCAGGTCGACAAATCCTATGAACGTATCTTGATTTTTCTTAGCCTTGCTTCCATTATTAGCCATAACGTCAGAATTGCCTCTCTCGTGCCTTTACTTTTCCTAAAGCCAAACAGATCGTCACCTAGCGCATTCTTAATTTTCTTTTCCATTCTTCTGTATATTATTCTTGTAAGCAGCTTCGATGCATGAGCTGTTAAGCTGATTGTGCGGTAATTCTCGCACTTGTCAGCTCTTGCCGTCTTCGGAATTGTGTGGATGATGCTTTTCCGAAAGTCAGATGGTATGTCGCCAGACTCATATATTCTACACACCAACGTGAATAGCCGTTTTGTTGCCACTTCCCCTAATGATTTTAGAAATTCTGATGGAATGTTATCTATCCCTTCTGCCTTATTTGACCGTAAGTCCTCCAAAGCTCTTTTAAATTCCGATTCTAATACTGGATCCCCAATCTCTTCTAAATCGACTCCTGTTTCTTCTTCTATCACACCAGACAAATCTTCACCCTCATAGAGGCTTTCAATGTATTCTTTCCACCTATCTGCTCTCTCCTCTGCATTTAACAGTGGAATTCCCGTTGCACTGTTAATGTTACCACCGTTGCTTTTAATGTCACCAAAAGTTGTTTTGACTTTCCTGTATGCTGATTCTGTCCTTCGACAATCATATCTTTTTCGATGTCTTCACATTTTTCCTGCAGCCATTTCGTCTTAGCTTCCCTACACTTCCTATTTATTTCATTCCTCAGTGACTTGTATTTCTGTATTCCTGGTTTTCCCGGAACATGTTTGTACTTCCTCCTTTCATCAATCAACTGAAGTAGTTCTTCTGTTACCCATGGTTTCTTCGCAGCTACCTTCACTGTACCTATGTTTTCCTTCCCAACTTCTGTGATGGCCATTTTTAGAGATGTCCATTCCTCTTCAACTGTGCTGCCTACTGCCTACTATTCCTTATTGCTGTATCTATAGCGTTAGAGAACTTCAAACGTATCTCGTGATTCCTTAGAACTTCCGTATCCCACTTCTTTGCGTATTGATTCTTCCGGACTAATGTCTTGAACTTCAGCCTACTCTTCATCACTACTACGAGGGTCAGTCAAAAAGTAATGCCTCCTATTTTTTTCTACGTTTAATTGTCAGGAAATTTAAATGCAATTACATAGGTTGAAAACCACAACATTGAGGATCATTTTGTCATTTTTCAATGTAATCTCCGCCCATCTCTACAGTTTTGGTCCATCTTTGAACAAGGGCATGTATCCCAGCACGGTAAAAATCACAGCTCTGCTTCCTAAGCCATTGACGCACGGATGTTTTAACGGCCTCCTCATCTTCAAAATGAATCCCACGATGAGCTTCTTTTAGTGGCCCGAACAGATGGAAGTCTGATGGTGCCAGGTCAGGGCTGTATGGGGGATGAGGCAAAACTTCCCATCCAATTTTGAAATTCTCGTCAGAGGTGTGACGACTGGTGTGTGGTCTTGCATTGTCATGCAAAAGAAGAACATCTGCCATTGATTTTGTTGGGCGAACTCGCTGAAGACGTGCTTTAAGTTTTTTGAGGGTTGTGACGTATTGAACAGAATTTATTGTGCATCCCTGCTCCAAAAAATCAACCAGAATCACACCCTCTGTATCCCAGAAAACGGTTGCCATAACTTTCCCTGCCGATCGCACAGTTCTGAATTTTTTCTTCCTCGGCGAGCTTGTGTGACGCCACTCCATTGACTGCCTCTTTGATTCGAGTTCAAAAAAATGCACCCATGTTTCGTCCCCGGTCACAATTTTTTTCAGAAACTCATCTCCCTCCAAACGGAAGCGCTGCAAGTGTTGGAAGGCTATTGTTTTCCTTGCCTTTTTATTCTGATCGGTTAACATTCTTGGAACCCACCGTGGACAAACTTTTGAGTACCCCAATTGTTTAATAATCGTGATCACACTGCCTTTACTAAGAGAAATAACGCGACACACTTCATCTGCAGTCACCCGACGGTCACCACGAATGATGTCATCAACATGCTGAATGTTGTGTGGAGTCACTGCACTCACCGGCCTGCCGCTCCGCTTTTCGTCAGTCAACGGTGTTTGCCCTTCAGCTTCCTTACAACGACGAACCCATCGTCTAACAGTGCTGACATCCACTGTCACAACAGCATACACCTTCTTCAGTCTTTCATGAATACGTATGGGAGTTTCACCTTCTGCATTCAAGAATTCAATCACACAACGCTGTCTCAAACGAACATCGATGTCGGCCATCTTACAAACTTCTGCTGTGCTGCCACCTGTTGACACAGAAAGTTACTACTGCAGTGGATTTCAGAAGAAGGTTTGAGGAATGGCGCCAAATTCAAATTTTTCGCTTAATTTTTTTAAGTAGAAAAAAAATGGGAGGCATTACTTTTTGACCGACCCTCGTATATTGTGATCTGAGTCTATATCTGCTCCTGGGTAAGCAAGTGTGATAGGACCTGTGTTGTTGTCAGTACACATAAATGATTTGGCGGACAGGAGGGGCAGCAATCTGCAGTGGTTTTGCTGACGATGCCATGGTGTATGATAAGGTGTACAAGTTGTGTGACTGTAAGAAGATACAAGACGACTTAGACAAAGAATCCAGTTGGCAGCAACTCCTGAATGTGGAAAAAAGTAACTTAGTGCAGATGGGTTGTTATGTTGTGGTCTTCAGTCCCGAAAATGGTTTGATGCAGCTCTCCATGCTGCTCTATCCTGTGCAAGCTTCTTCATCTCCCAGTACCTACTGCAACCTACATCCTTCTGAATCTGCTTAGTGTATTCATCTCTTGGTCTCCCTCTACGATTTTTACCCTCCACACTGCCCTCCAATGCTAAATTGGTGATCCCTTGATGCCTCAGAACATGTCCTACCAACCGATCCCTTCTTCTGGTCAAGCTGTGCCACAAACTTCCGTTCTCCCCAATCCTATTCAATACTTCCTAATTAGTTATGTGATCTACCCGCCTAATTTTCAGCATTCTTCTGTAGCACCACATTTCGAAAGCTTCTATTCTTTTCTTGTCCAAACTATTTATCGTCCATGTTTCACTTCCATACATGGCTACACTCCATACAAATACTTTCAGAAATGACTTCCTCACACTTAAATCTATACTCGATGTTAACAAATTTCTCTTCTTCAGAAACGCTTTCCTTCCCATTGCCAGTCTACATTTTATATCCTCTCTACTTCGACCATCATCAGTTATTTTGCTCCCCAAATAGCAAAACTCCTTTACTACTTTAAGTGTCTCACTTCCTAATCTAATTCCCTCAGCATCACCCGACTTAATTCGACTACCTTCCATTATCCTCGTTTTGCTTTTGTTGATGTTCATCTTATATACTCCTTTCAAGACACTGTCCCTTCCATTCATCTGCTCTTCCAAGTCCCTTGCTGTGTCTGACAGAATTACAATGTCATCGGTGAACCTCAAAGTTTATATTTCTTCTCCATGGATTTTAATACCTACTACGAATTTTTCTTTTGTTTCCTTTACTGCTTGCTCAATATACAGATTGAATAACATCAGGGAGAGGCTAAAACCCTGTCTTACTCCCTTCCCAACCACTGCTTCCCTTTCATGTCCCTCGACTCTTATAACAACCATCTGGTTTCTGTACAAATTGTAAATGGCCTTTCGCTCCCTATATTTTGCCCCTGCAACCATTAGAATTTGAAAGAGAGTATTCCAGTCAACATTGTCAAAAGCTTTCTCTAAGTCTACAAATGCTAGAAACGTAGATTTGTCTTTCCTTAATCTAGCTTCTAAGGTAAGCCGTAGGGTCAGTATTGCCTCACGTGTTCCAATATTTCTACAGAATCCAAACTGATCTTCCCCGAGGTCAGCTTCTACTAGTTTTTCCATTCGTCTGTAAAGAATTCCTGTTAGTATTTTTCAGCTGTGGCTTATTAAACTGATTGTTCGGTAATTTTCACATCTGTCAACACCTGCTTCCTTTGGGTTGGAATTATTACATTCTTTTTGAAGTCTGCGGGTATTTCGCCTGTTTCATACATCTTGCTCACCAGATGGTAGAGTTTTGTCAGGACTGGCTCTCCCAAGGCCGTCAGTAGTTCCAATGGAATGTTGTATAATCCGGGGGCCTTGTTTCGACTCAGGTCTTTCAGTGCTCTGTCAAACTCTTCACGCAGTATCGTATCTCCCATTTCATCTTCATCCACATCCTCTTCCATTTCCTTAATATTGTCCTTAAGTACATCGCCCTTGTATAGACCCTCTATATACTCCTTCCACCTTTCTGCTTTCCCTTCTTTGGTTACAACTGGGTTTCCATTTGAGCTCTTGATGTTCGTACAAGTGGTTATCTTATCTCCAAAGGTCTCTTTAATTTTCCTGTAGGCAATATCTATCTTACTCCTAGTGAGATAAGCCTCTACATCCTTACATTTGTCCTCTAGCCATCCCTGCTTAGCCATTTTGCATTTCTTGTCGATCTCATTTTTGAGATGTTTGTATTCATTTTTGCCTGCTTCATTTATTGCATTTTTATATTTTCTCCTTTCATCAGTTAAATTCAATATTTCTTCTGGTACCCAAGAATTTCTACTAGCCCTCGTCTTTTTACCTACTTGATCCTCTGCTTCCTTCACTACTTCATCCCTCAAAGCAGATGGGTAGGAAGATCAAACCTGTAAATTTCGGATACAGTATTACTAGTGCCCTACTTGACACAGTCAGGTCGTTTAAATATCTGGGCCTAACGTTGCAATGCGATATGAGGTGGAACGAGCATGTGAAAACTGTGGTAGGGAAGGCGAATGGTAGACTTCGGTCTTTTGGGAGACTTTTAGGAAAGAGTGGTTCACTTATAAAGGAGACCGCATATAGGACGCTGGTGACAAATAGTCCTGATACTGCTCGAGTGTTTGGGATCCGTACCAGGTGAGATTGAAGAAAGATATCGAAGGAATTCAGAACCGCGCTGCTAGATCTGTTACCGGTGGATCACGGAGAGCTTCGGGAACTCAGAGGGAAACCAATAGAGGGAAGGCGACGTTCTTTTCGAGTTACACTATTGAGAAAATTTAGAGAGCCGGCATTTGAAAATGACTAACGAAGGATTCTACTGCCGCCAACACACTGTTCGTAAAAACCATGAAGATAAGATACGAAAACCAGAGCTCATACGGACACTTTTAGACTGTCGGTTTTCCCTCGCTCTGTTTGCGAGTGGAACAGGAAAGGAAATGACAAGTAGTGGTACAGGGTACCCTCCGCGACGCACCGCACGGTGGCTTCAGGAGTATCTAAGTAAATGTATATGTAGTTGTACACTATGTGATCAAAAGTATCCGGACACCTGGGTGAAAATAACTTACAAGTTCGTGGCAACCTAGGCCTTGATGACAGTTTCCACTCTCGTAGGCATACGTTCAATCAGGTGCTGGAACGTTTCTTGAGGAATTGCAGCCCTTTCTTCACTGAGTGCTGCACTGAGGAGGGGTATCGACGTCGGTCGATGAGGCCTGGCACAATATCGGCGTTCCGAAACATCTCAAAGGTATTCTATAGGATTCAACTCAGGTCACTCCATTACGGGATGTTATTATCGTGTAACCACTCCGCCACAGGCCTTGCATTATGAACTGGTGCTCGATCGTGTTATAAGATGCAATCGCGATCCCCGAGTTGCTCTTCAACAGCGGGGAAGAAAGAACGTGCTTAAAACATCAATGTAGGCCTGTGCTGTTATAGCCCCACGCAAAACAACAAGGGGTGCAAGCCCCCTCCATGAAAAACACGACCACACCATGACAATGACGACTCCGAATTTTACTGTTGGCACTATACACGCACGCTGGAAGATGACGTTCACTGAGCGTTCGCCATACTTACACCCTGCCATCGCATCACCACATTGTGTACCGTGATTCGTCACTCCACACAACGGTTTTGCACTGTTAAGTCGTCCTATATTTACGCTCCTTACACCAAGTGAATCGTTTGGCATTTACTGGCGTGATGTGTGGCTTATGAGCAGCCGATCGATCACGAATTCCAAGTTTCCTCACCTCCCGCCTAAATGTCATAGTAATTGCAGTGGATCCTGATGCAGTTTGGAATTTTGGAGTTTCTGTGTGATGGTCTGGATAGATATCTGCCTATTACACATTACGACCCTTTTCAACTGACGGGTGACTGGGTGTTGTGTGATGTCCTTAGGTCAGTTAGGTTTAAGTAGTTCTAAGTTCTAGGGAAGGAGAAAATATAAAAATGCAGTAAATGAAGCAGGCAAAAAGGAATACAAACGTCTCAAAAATAAGATCGACAGGAAACGCAAAATGGCTAAGCAGGGATGGCTAGAGGACAAATGTAAGAATGTAGAGGCTTATCTCACTAGGAGTAAGATAGATACTGCCTACAGGAAAATTAAAGAGACCTTTGGAGATAAGAGAACCACTTGTATGAACATCAAGAGCTCAAATGGAAACCCAGTTGTAACCAAAGAAGGGAAAGCAGAAAGGTGGAAGGAGTATATAGAGGGTCTATACAAGGGCGATGTACTTGAGGACAATATTATAGAAATGAAAGAGGATGTGGATGAAGATGAAATGGGAGATACGATACTGCGTGAAGAGTTTGACAGAGCACTGAAAGACCTGAGTCGAAACAAGGCCCTCGGAGTAGACAACATTCCATTGGAACTACTGACGGCCTTGGGAGAGCCAGTCCTGATAAAACTCTACCATCTGGTGAACAAGATGTATGAAACAGGCGAAATACCCGCAGATTTCAAGAAGAATGTAATAATTCCAACCCAAAGAAAGCAGGTGTTGACAGATGTGAAAATTACCGAACAATCAGTTTAATAAGCCACAGCTGAAAAATACTAACAGGAATTCTTTACAGACGAATGGAAAAACTAGTAGAAGCTGACCTCGGGGAAGATCAGTTTGGATTCCGTAGAAATGTTGGAACACGTGAGGCAATACTGACCCTACGGCTTATCTTAGAAGAAATATTAATGAAAGGCAAATCTACGTTTCTAGCATTTGTAGACTTAGAGAAAGCTTTTGACAATGTTGACTGAAATACTCTCTTTCAAATTCTAAAGGTCGCAGGGTAAAATACAGGGAGCAAAAGGCTATTTACAATTTGTACAGAAACCAGATGGTAGTTATAAGAGCCGAGGGACAAGAAAGGGAAGCAGTGGTTGGGAAGGGAGTAAGACAGGGTTTTAGCCTCTCCCCGATGTTATTCAATCTGTATATTGAGCAAGCAGTAAAGGAAACAAAAGAAAAATTCGGGGTAGGTATTAAAACCCATGGAGAAGAAATAAAAACTTTGAGGTTCGCCGATGACATCGTAATTCTGTCAGAGACAGCAAAGGACTTGGAAGAGCAGTTGAATGGAATGGATAGTGTCTTGAAAGGAGGATATAAGATGAACATCAACAAAAGCAAAACGAGGATAATGGAATGTAGTCGAATTAAGTCGAAATTAGGAAATGAGACACTTAAAGTAGTAAAGGAGTTTTGCTATTTGGGGAGCAAAATAAGTGATGATGGTCGAAGTAGAAAGGATATAAAATGTAGACTGGCAATGGGAAGGAAAGCGTTTCTGAAGAAGAGAAATTTGTTAACATCGAGTATAGATTTAAGTGTGAGGAAGTCATTTCTGAAAGTATTTGTATGGAGTGTAGCAATGTATGGAAGTGAAACATGGACGATAAATAGTTTGGACAAGAAGAGAATAGAAGCTTTCGAAATGTGGTGCTACAGAAGAATGCTGAAGATTAGATGGGTAGATCACATAACTAATGAGGAAGTATTGAATAGGATTGGGGAGAAGAGAAGTTTGTGGCACAACTTGACCAGAAGAAGGGATCGGTTGGTAGGACATGTTCTGAGGCATCAAGGGATCACCAATTTAGTATTGGAGGGCAGTTTGGAGGGTATAAATCGTAGTGGGAGACCAAGAGATGAATACACTAAGCAGATTCAGAAGGATGTAGGTTGCAGTAGGTACTGGGAGATGAAGAAGCTTGCACAGAATAGAGTAGCATGGAGAGCTGCATCAAACCAGTCTCAGGACTGAAGACCACAACAACAACAACACAAGTTCTAGCGGACTGATGTCCATAGATGTTAAGTCCCATAGTTCTCAGAGCCATTTGAACCATTTTCAACTGACGGGTGTCTCTGTCAGTCTACTACGAGGTCGGCCTGTACTCTTTTGTGCTGTACGTGACCCTTTACGTTTCCACTTCACTAACACATCGGAAACAGTGGACCTAGGGATGTTTAGGAGTGTGGAAATCTCGCGTACTGTCGTATGACACAAGTGACACCCAATTACCTGACCACGTTCGAAGTCCGTGAGTTCCACGGAGCGCCCCATTCTGCTCTCTCACGATGACTAATGACTACTGAAGTCGCTGATATGGAGTACCTGACAGCAGGTGGCAGCACAATGCACCTAATATGAAAAAACTTATGTTTTTGGAGGTGTCCGGATACTTTTGATCACATAGTGTACCTCAAATGCGTCTTCCGAGCAGTAGATTGAGATGCGTATGTCCAGGACAAGTACAGCTCAATTGTTCCAGTTCACCGCATAGTTTTTCATTAGTTACCTGGTGAGCAGATATTTGTAAACTATATTATCTTATAATGCGGAATGATTTCTCGAGAGAGGTTTTAGATGCTTTGAAATCAGGTATGTAGTCAGGTGAGAAAATGGACCGCCACTCTATTTGCCAAATGCATACTCTGGACAGTGATTCGTAAGAAGTGAAAAGGTGTCGGAAATTGACTCAGGGTTGGCTATAGAAAGATGAATTTGCAGTTGACCTCATATTTTCTTCTTATTCGCTGGACACATTTGCACAACAAGTCAATCAACTGAATACCCCAGTCAGCAAAAGGAGACCTCTTTTGATAAAACTGAATTTAATGCAAACGTCAAGTCACCATCTAGAGTACTACAGGTAGGCGAAGGGTAATTCAAACGGAGAGAGAAGTTTAAATATCAAGGAGAGTGGAGCTAAAAATTTCTGATGAAGAAGCCCTTGCATCATAGACTGGAAATGGAAACAGCCCATCAACTAACCGAAGGTGTCTATAAGAAGGAATTATTCAAATTAATATCTAGAGATGACACTGCTGCTCAACAATACGACCGGAGCTTCCATATACCGCCGAATGCCTTGCTATGAGAAGAAAAGATCCGATAGAGAAATTAGATACGAGTAAAAAATCTTCAGGAAAGTTGTGAATTCACAAGGCGACTCAAACACTAACTCTATACACATATAGAAAAGATCATAGACACCAATCGCAGGAGCGCTGGATTAGCCGAGCGGTCTGTGGCAGTGCAGTCAAGGACTGTGCGACTGATCCCGGCGGAGGTTCGAGTCGTCCCTCGGGCATGGGTGTGTGTGTTTGTCCTCAGGATAATTTAGGTTAAGTAGTGTGTAAGGTTTGGGACTGATGACCTTAGCAGTTAAGTCCCGTAAGATTTCACACACTTTCCCCACCAATCGCAGGAGGCCGTGTTACTCGTATGAATTCGACAAAGTTGAGCAGTCGGATGTTATGCCAGTTCGTAACAGTTAAACCAGAAAGAGGTGAGGTTGGCTCCAGTAGGAGAAAAACTGCAATAACTGGGGACAACAAGAATACTTTTTTTTAGGAAAAACTAAAAACTGTCAAAAAGTATTTGAAATAGAGGAAGGGACAACGTAGGAAATGTATACGGAAATACTCGGATGCTGTTAAGCAACGGTGCAAGGTCAAGGAAAAGTGCACTAGAAATTACAAAAAAATGGCTCTGAGCACTATGGGACTTAACTTCTGAGGTCATTACTCCCCTAGAACTTAGAACTACTTAAACCTAACTAACCTAAGGACATCACACACATCCATGCACGGAGCAGGATTCGAACCTGCGACCGCAGCGGTCGCGCGGCTCCAGACTGCAGCGTCTAGAACCACTCGGCCACTCCGGCCGGCAGTAGAAATTACGTATTGACCGTCTCTCATCCACGCAGAGCCTGATAATGTAATAACCATTATAAAATTCTGATGTAAGTATGGCCGCACGACTGTAATTAAAACGGCAGTCGAAGCTAGACGCTTTGAACATTTCATTTCGCAAATCGTTAGGAAATTAAATACTCCGCGATCTACATTGTCAAGCGTGTGCTGAGGATACCGCATTTCAGGCATTACCTTTCACCACGGATAATGCAGGAGCCGAAGGTGCGACCGAGAGCATCGGTGTTTGGGTAAAGTTGTCAGTGCCAATATACAAGCAACAACGTGTGATATAGCCGCAGAAACGAATGTGGGACGTATGACAAAACAACCCCTTAAGATAGTACGTTGAAATTTGGGGCTTTGATAACAGCGCGACATTGCCTGCAGCGCCTCACCTGGGATCGTGACCATATCGTTTGAACCCTAGAGCACTGGAAAGCGTGGCCCGATCAGATTAGTCCCGATTTCAGTTTGTAAGAGCTGACGATAGGGTCCGAGAGTGGCCCAGACCCCACGAAGCCATGTACTTAAGTTGTCGCAAGGCACTGTGCAAGTTGACGTTGGTCCATAATGGTGTGGACTGTGTTTACATGGAAAGGATTGAGACCTCTGGATGTTTCCGCTACTTGGAGCCCATCTGCAGCCATTCATGAACGTCATGTTCCGAAACAGCAATCGTATTTTTATGGATGATAATGCGCCACTTCACCAGACCACAAAGCTATGCATTTGGTTTGAAGATCATTCTGGGTAGTTCGAGCAAATGGCTTGTCCGTCCAGATCACCCGGCGTGAATCCCATAGGACATTACTGAAACATAATCGAGAGGTCATTTCTTGCACAAAATCATGCACCGGTTACACTTTCACAATTCTGAACGGCTGTAGAGGCAGCATGGCTCAATATTTCTGCATAGGACTTGCTGCGTCCATGCCACGCCGAATTGATACACTACGCAGCGCAAAAGGAGGTCCGACCCTACATTAGTAGGTATCCTATGACTTTTGTCACCTCAGTATATATCTGAACATCACGTCGTGGTACGTGTAAATGTGGAGCAACGTTACATGGAAACTCCGTCTTCCACAAGTCCGACGCGCTGTGGGGAGAAATAGCAGATACGATCCTCGTAGCGAGGCTTGTTGAACATTGCAGTGGTCCTAAAGCTGCAAGCCGCTGCACCAGAAGCGCCCTGCTCGGCGGGCAGTTACTGGACAGGACGATTCGCCCATAGCGATGCAGTTCCCGCCGTTTACAACTGTCATAACGGTCTCCAGCCGTAACGAAGTGGGCAATAAGTTTTCTCGCTTCGCACAACAGCCTCAGGAAATATCCTTTGGCGACGCGACCCGTGGGTAGAGGGGTCGACGAACATTCGCTGTCAGGCCGGTCGGCCGTCTGCAGGGTCGTAAACACGAAGCCTTCACACGGTCGGGCAGGGCCGTGGTATTGGATTATAGTCGGAACGAATGAAGCGCAGTGGAGAACGTTTGAGCACTACCACACCGCTATTCCGAGGTTGTTACTCGGAAAATAACATTTCGTCTTCATGTACACTCCAAGAAAAAGAAAAAAAAAAGAAAAGAAGCATGAAGGAGTTATTCAAATTGAACGAAAATCGTTAGGTTTGATGTACATATACATACAAACAAATTATTAAAATGTAAGAAAAAAATTCGATGATTTGTTCAAAAGAACGAGCTTCACAAACTGAACAAGTCAGTAAGTCTGGCCATTACTCAAGCAATTATTCGGCTTGGCATTGATTGATAGTCTTGGTGGATGTCCTCCTGAGGGATTCATGGGGTGTTAGATTGTGAAAGTTACGAGCTGGTTGGAGGGCCTGCCCATAATGATCAAAACGTTCTAATTCGGGAGAGATCAGATGACCGAGAAGGGTTTGACAAGCACGAAGACAACCAGTAAACACTCCCGCCGTGTGCGGGCGGGCATTATCTTGGTGAAATGTAAGCCCAGTATGGCATGCCATGAAGGGCAACGAAACGGGGCGTAGAAAATCTTGACGCACCACCTTGCTGTAAGGGTGCCGCGGATGACAACCAAAGGAGTGCTGCAGTGAGATTAAAGGGCACTCCAGACCATCACTCCCTGTTGGCAGGCTGTGTGGTGGGCGAAAGTCATGTTAATACCCCACTGCTGTTATCCCACCGCTGTCCGTCTCCATACAAGTCTTCGACCTGGAATAGCACTGACTGGAGTAGAATTGTCTTCTGCGGTGAGATCATGAGTCCTGCTTCCAGCAAAAAACATGTCTGGAGATGCCAAGGACAGCGACAGGATACGGATCTAACTGTATGAGCAGAATCCTCCAACTATCTCCGGATTTTGGCTGTCTAACGCGCCAATTGAACAGAATTTGGCACCATGTCCCTCAGTGGGACATCCAACAACGTTATCAGTCAATACGAAGCCGATAACTGCTCGCATAACGGCCAGATGTAGACTAACGTGTTATTCGCTTGCTCAGTTTATACATCTCGTTCTCTTTAATAAAGCATTCAATTTCTCCCATCTTGTAATCATTTGTTTGTCCGCACATATACATAACATCTACCGATTTCGTCTCAGTCGAATAATTCCTTTGTGGCGCGTTGTTTATTTTTGTCCTAGAGTGTATGTATTTTATTCTCTCCAGATAAATATTACCACGGGGTTTGCCCAAAAAATATGGAAGTGCAGATGCTAGCCAAGCTTTTGGGCGATGCTGTTGTATTTGACCACGAATGGCACCTGTGCAATGCCCTTAGTAAGCGTCAGTCGTGATCAGAACACCCTTTCCTTTAGTTGTGAGTGCATTAAGTCGCAGCCAAGTGAAGTGGTTGTCGGAAGAACTGACACAGTATATACGGAAGTCAAAACAAACGTCTTTAAAATTAGAAGCAAGAATGGCAACATTAAGAGCGCAACGGGAATCCCACTGTTAAAAACAGAGAAGAGATCGGATAGGTAGAAAGAGTGCATTCAAGGCCTCTACGAGGGGGAGGATTTGTCTGATGTAATAGAAGAAGAAACAGGAATCATTTAGAAGGGATAGGGGATCCAGCGTTAGAATTTAAGATAGCTTTGGAAGATTTAAGAACAAATAAGACAGAAGGAATAGATAACATCCCATCAGTAAGTGGAAACAAAATGACTATTCACTCTAGTGTGTCAAATGTATGAGTCTGGCGATATTTCATCTGACTTTAGAAAAACATCAGCCTCACAATTCTGAAGACTGCAAGAACCGACAGGTGCGAGAATTATCGCACAATCAGCTTAACAGCTCATGCATCCACGTTGCTGGCAAGAACAATATACGGATGAATGGAAAAGAAAGTTGACGGTGTATTAGATGACAATCATTTTGGATTTAGGAAAGGCAAGGGCACCAGAAAGAAAAATCAAGACACGTTCATGGGATTTATCGACCTGGAAAAAGAGTTCGACAACGTCAAATGGTGCAAGATGTTCGAAATTCTGAGAAAAATATGAGCAAGCTTTAGGGAAAGACGGATAATATACAATACGTACGAGAGCCAAAATGTTACAATAAGAGTGGAAGAACAAGAACGAAGTGCTAGGATTGAAAAAGGTGTCTGCATCGAAGAAACAGTGGCTAAGACTCGCTGATGACATTGCTATCCTTGGTGAAAGTGAACAAGATTTGCAGGATCTGCTAAATGGGATGAACAGTCTAATTAGCACTGATTATGCATTGAAAGTAAATCGAAGAAAGACGAAAGTAATGAGAAGTAGCAGGTATGAGAACAGCGAGAAACTTAAAATCAGGATTGCTGGTCACTACGTAGATGAAGTTAAGGAATTCTGCTAGGTAGGTAGCAAAATAACTCACGACGGGCGGAGCAAAGAGGACAGAAAAAGCAGACTACCACTGGCAAAAACTTTGTTCCTCACCAAGAATAGTCTCCTTGTATCAGACGTAGGCCTTAATTTGAGGAAGAAACCTCTGAGAATATACGTTTGGAGCACAGAATTGTAGAGTAGTGAAACATAAACTGTGGGAAAACCGGAAAAGCAAAGATCGAAGCATTTGTGATGTGGTGTTCAGAAGAATATTGAAAATTAGGTGGACAGATACGTAAGGTATGAGAAGGCTCTCCAGAGAATCGGCGAGGAAGAAAGTAAGTGGAAGACACTGACAAGAAGAAATAGAAAATCTGTTAAGAAATCAGGGAATAGCTTCCATGGTACTACAGAGAGCTGTAGAGGATATAAACTATAGAGGAAAACTAAGATTGAAATACATCCAACAAATAATTGAGGACGTACGTTGCAAGTAGTACTCTGGGATGAAGAGGTTGGCACAAGATAGAGATTCATGGCCGGCAGCATCAAACCAAAGAACTATATATATATATAATATGAAATAGGACATGGGTGTGAAGTGGGACGTAGGCCACTTGTTGTGGGTGCGTACTTGCGTAACCAATGTAACAGAAGTGTTTGATCTTTCAAGAGGCACCATACCAGGAAAGTGGGGAAACTTTATGAGCTACGTGGTAACGTGTGTTGCGGGATCTTTACAAGATTGAGACGAAAAGTAAGAGAAAAACAGGTGCGAATGTTACTGAAGATCTGAACGTCACACTCGCGAACCCTGTCAGCACAAAAACAACACGAATTGAGTTCTTAAAATGGGAATTTCAGGGCGAATTGGAATTCCAGGATTACATAACATTGATGCAAATGCCCTCAACAAGAAAATATGGTGCCGAAGCCATAAACCTTGACTGTTGAAATGGAAGAAAGTCATTTGCTTGAACGGGTCTTGCTTCACACGGTTTTCAACTTCTGACCGAGTTTATGTCTGGTGTAGGCCGTCCCAAGCCTACGTCTCAGGCTTGTCGCTCCCATGAGCGAGACAAGGCTGGCAGTTCGTTCATGATTTGGGCAACCATGTCGTGGTATTCCAACGACCCCATCGTCACGTTACTGCCAAGGGTTTTGATTGATCAGCTCCGTTCCATTTTACAATATTGTTCTCCAGTGGTGATGTTGCGGCCCAAAATGACAAGGCTTTACCAGATCTGTGATCCATTTTGGAGAGAATGGTGCGTGATCGATAACCAACTCCATCATCACTGACCGAACTTGCCACTGTTTTACAGGATGAATAGTATAACATTCCCTTGAAAAACACGCAAAACCTTTACGTATCCATTCCGAGACGACTGGAAACGGTTTTGAATGGCAACGGTTTTCCTGCAGTGCGTTAGCCGAGATAATGTTCTGATTTCGCTGTTCCCTTATTTTTGGCCAGCGTCTCTTCGTCTCATTTACTTCTTTAGTACTCTTAATATTGTTTCTTAGCCACTCACTTGTTTTCGGTATTCCAAATGAAGTGTTCCAGTTCCTGCTTTACATTTTCCTTCGTAAAGTGAACAACAGCACGTCTTGACTCGAAAGATCGTTTCAGGCATGCCCCACGACTTAACCAATGTGCGTTGCAGTAGTAAGCCACATCTACATACCATTTCTGCAGTTCTGTCAAAAACTGATTAAACTGACGGTGCAATAACCCATCTGACTAGATCATTTACTGCTCGGACTATCCCTGAAAATGTAGCACAAAGTACTTCTTGGTGTGTGAAACAATGAATTCCTGGTGCGCGAAACAATGAAATCCGTGCAAATCGTTATAGTGTATTGCGCGACGGTTCTGCGAGTCCATTTTGTACACCTCGATAGCGTTTCATTGGCCGTAGCTGAGACCGACATGTCCTAATTCGGGACTACAGCTTCAGCTGCCAGTTGCAACAGTTTTCAGTAAGCCGATTCCCCTCGTTACGTCCTTCATTGGCGCCAGACCTAACTGTTCTTCTGTCAGGTGCAAATTGCTGTCGGTTCCAGGAACATAAATCTCAATTGTTCCATGTCTGAAATGTCGATGGACACGTCCAAAGCAATTGAGAATGCAATGAACCTGATGGAATTGCCAATTAACTTTCTGCAGACGCTCGCTGCCTTGACAGCTATGCGACCAGTTATTGTTTGTAGCGGAAGACTAATTTCAGGAAACTTTTTTACCTCCAATGGTGTCACGAGATCTGCTGCCGCAACTCTCCACTCTTTAACGAACTCGCAATTTTGAGGTTTATTTAGTAGTCTACTTTTAATGACGGGCCGTACAGTTTGTCACCGGCTAAAAACAAGGGAACAGTAGAACGAACTATAAACATACTGGATTTCTACAAGCAGATACGAAAAAAATACAGAACCACACAAACTCAAAGATTTTTACGTTGAGATTCGTTCGCTGTGTAGCACTGCAACTTTTTAGGTCTGACAACTTGTATTCTCTTTCATCGTGAACTAAATCTTTAAATTCCTTATGCATAATGGTGTAAAAACGTTGTATTGTATATTTCTAGTGCCTGGCGATTCGGTGACTGTACAACAGACACTGAATATTTCATCCTTCTCTTCGGAAAAGTACAGTAACTCACACTCATATTTGAATGGCCTTGACAGTAAGTCACTAGACCTCTTCAATGTATGTGACATTGGGACAACCACATCTCCTTTAAGCCATATTGAAATAGCGAGCAATACACAGCGATGGTATTTCGAAAAACACTGCAGCGTATGCCAGAGAAAACAGTGCCGCAACGCTGTACTACATGAGATGTCGCTCCGTACTGAGCAAAGCTGAGTGAGACAGACAGAACCTTGGCCTACATGCGGCTCGAACATCAAACATGTGTGCAGTTTGGCACACCGTGGCCAGTCCTATGTTAACCGATTAACTGTGTAACATCTCAAAAGTTCAGTCTGGAACCACGCGACCACTACGGTTGCAGGTTCGAATATTGCCTCGGGCATGGATGTGTGTGATGTCCTTAGGTTAGTTCTATATTCTAGGGGACTGATGACCTCATATGTTAAGTCCCATAGTGCTCAAAGCCCAACATCTCAAAAAGTTGATCATCGAATGGCTGAACGCGAAATTTACACACCATAAGGGAAACGTGGAAAGTTTCCAAACTCATGCATCAATAAAACATCTAGAGAACAAGGCCAAATCACCGCAAATCAGAGCATATGGCGCAGAAACAATATACAAAAATCATATATGTGTGAAACTGACTGTAAAAAATAGGCTACTGGCAATTAAAATTGCTACACCCCGAAGATGACGTGCTACAGAGGTGAAATTTAACCGACAGGAAGAAGATGCTGTGATATGCAAATGATTAGCTTTTCAGAGCATTCACACAAGGTTGGCGTCGGTGGCGACACCTACAACGTGCTGACATGAGGAAAGTTTCCAACCGATTTCTCATACATAAACAGCAGTTGACTGGCGTTGCCTGGTGAAACGTTGTTGTGATGCCTCGTGTAAGGAGGAGAAATACATACCATCACTTTTCCGACTTTGATATAGGTTAGATTGTAGCCTATCGCTATTGAGGTTTGTCGTATGGCGACATTGCTGCTCGCGTCGGTCGAGATCCAATGACTGTTAGCAGAATAGGGAATCGGTGGGTTCAGGAGGGTAATACGGAACGCCGTGCTCGATCCCAACGGCCTCGTATCACTAACAGTCGAGATGACAGGCATCTTATGCGCATGGCTGTAACGGATCGTGCAGCCACGTCTCGATACCTGAGTCAACAGATGGGGCCGTTTGCAAGACAAGAACCATCTGCACGAACAGTTCGACGACGTTTGCAGCAGCATGGACTATCAGCTCGGAGACTATGGCTGCGGTTACCCTTGACGCTGCATCACAAACATGAGCGCCTGCAATAGTGCACTCAACGACGAAACTGGGTGAACGAATGGCAAAACGTCATTTTTTCGGATGAATCCAGGTTCTGTGTACAGCATTATGATGGTCGCATTCGTGTTTGGCGACATCGCGGTGAACGCACATTGGAAGCCTGTATTCGTCATCGCCATACTATCGTATCACCCGTCTTGATGGTATGGGGTGGCATTGGTTACACGTCTATATCACCTCTTCTTCGCACTGGCGGCACTTTGAACAGTGGACATTACATTTCAGATGATTTACGACCCGTGGCTCTACCCTTCGTTCGATCCCTGCGAAACCCTACATTTCAGCAGGATGATGCAGGACCGCATGTTGCAGGTCCTGTATGGGCCTTTCTGCTGCCCTGGCCAGTACATTCTCCAGATCACTCACTAACTGAAAACGTCTGGTCAATGGTGGCCGAACAACTGGCTCATCACAATACGCCAGTCACTACTCTTGATGAACTGTGGTATCGTGGTGAAGCTGCATGGGCAGTTGTACCTGTACACGCCATCCAAGCTCTGTTTGACTCAATGGCCAGGCGTGTCAAGGCCGTTATTACGGCTAGAGGTGGTTGTTCTGTGTACTGATTTCTCAGGATCTATGCACCCAAATTGCGTGAAAATGTAATCACATGTCAGTTCTAGTATAATACATTTGTTCAATGAATATCCGTTTATCATCTGCATTTCTTCTTGGTGTAGTAATTTTAATCGCCAGTAGTGTACAACAAGATCAAATACAGAACTACGTGAACTACTGTTTTGTCCACATGGGGTAGATCTTGTAGTACTAGGTGCACTCATCTTTTAACAGGACTACGTTGAATAATAAGTAAAATTTGCAGACTTTGAATTATTATAACGCAGCTTTGGCGAGTGACTTCTTTCACTACATGATGTTCATTACCACTGTTTCGGTCCTATATTTTCAATTTTCAGTGTTTTGCTCTCGTTTCCTACGTATTTTATCGGAGCATCAGAGTCCGTTATCACTGTTTTTGCCCTAGATGTTCTAATTTGCAGTGATTTGCTCTTATTCGCTACGTATTTTACTGGAGCATGAGTTCTGATGCTTTCGACGTTCACATTATCTTGTAGCAATTCTGAGTTTAACCATTCGACGGCCATCCTTTTAAGAGGTTACGCAGTTAATCGGTTTACATCTTGAATATTGGGACATTGTCCGTTCACAGTAGCCTTATAAAGTGAAAAGCAGTGAGTGAGAACATGTTTCTTTATCTCGCTGTTATACACTATGTATTAATAGCATTTTATAAAACTATTATATTTGTATTCAACACAGGTTGACACCTGAAAATGCACCTATAACAATGAGAAATCGGTTGTGTTGAATAATAAAGGAATCTGTATACAGCTAATGCGGTCTTCATTTCATGTTCAAACATTTTTTTTAAGTTTTTCTTAAGATCATATTGCAGAACTTTTAAAATCTCTTTAGAGTAACAATGTGTAATCAAAACAGTGTTGTCCTAGTTACGAAATACTCTGAAATAAAGTAAAATAGAAATTTCAAGGCTACGAACCATACGCTATTTATGTATTTGAGGGCAATATTACGGGAATTGAAGAGGACGTAGATGGGGATTAAATGGGAGATATGATACTGCGTGATGGATTTGACAGAGCAGTGAAAGAACTAAGTCAAAACAAGGCCCCGAGAATAGGCAACATTCCATTGGAACTACTGATTGCCTTGGGAGAGCCAGCCATGACAAACCTTTTTCATGTGGTGAGCAAGATGTATGAGATAGGCGAAATACCCTAGGACTTCAAGAAGAATATAATAATTACAATCCGAAAGAAAGAAGGTGTTTACAGGTGTGAAAATTACCGAACTATCAGTTTAATATATCAAGGCTGCAAGATACTAACACGAATTCCTTAGAGATGAATGCAAAATCTGGTAGACGCCGGCTCGGGGAAGATCAGTTTGGATTCCGCAGAAATGTTGGAACACGTGAGGCAATACTGACCCTACGACTTATCTTAGAAGATAGACTAAGGAAAGGCAAACCTACGTTTCTAGCATTTGTAGACTTAGAGAAATCTTTTGACAATGTTTACTGGAACACTCACAAATTCTAAAGGAGGCAGTGGCAAAATACAGGGAGCGAAAGATTATTTACAATTTGCGCAGAAAGCAGGTGACAGTTATAAAAGTCGAGGGGCATGAAAAAGAAATAGTAGTTGGGAAGTGTCTTAATCAGGGATGTAGCTTATCCCCTATTTTATTCAATCTGTATATTGAGCAAGCAGTAAAGGAAACAATGGAAAAATTTGGAGTAGGAATGAAAGTCCATGGAGAAGAAATAAAAACTTGCCGACGAAACTGTCGACATTGTAATTCTGTCAGAGACGGCAAAGGACTTGGAACAGCAGTTGAACAGAATAGACAGTATGTTGAAAAAAGATATAAATGAACCTCAACAAAAGTAAAATGGGGGTAATGGAATGTAGTCGAATTAAATCAGGTGATGCTGAGGGAAGTAGATTATGAAATGAAACACTTGAAGTAGTAAAGGAGTTTTGCTATTTGGGGAGCTGTTTGGTGGAAGTAGAGAGGATATAAAATGTAGACGGGCTATGTCAAGGAAAGCGTTTCTGAAGAAAAGAAATTTGTTAACATCGAGGATAGATTTTAAGTGTTAGAAAGCATTTAATGAAAGTATTAGTATGGAGTGTACCTATGTATGGAAGTGAAACATGGACGATAAACAGTTTAGATAAGAAGAGAATAGAAATTTTCGAATTGTGATGCAACAGAAGAATGCTGAAGATTAGGTGGGTAGATCACGTAACTAATTAGGAGGTACTGAACAGAACTGGGGAGAAGAGATCGGTTGGCAGGTCAGGTTATGAGGCATCAAGGGATCACCAATTTTGTAATGGAAGGAAGCGTGGAGGGTAAAAATCGTATAGGGAGGCCGAGAGATGAATATGCTAAGCAGATTCAGAAGGAAGTAGGTTGCAGTAGCTACCCAGAGATGAAGAATATTGCACAGGATAATGTAGCATGGAGAACTGCATCAAACCAGTCTCTGGACTGAAGACCACAACAACACCACCACCAACAACAACTATCAGTTTGTTACATTTGGAATCGTAGATGAAAATATTTGAAATTGTGACGTCGCGTATATTTCGCACACTCGTACTAGCAGCTTAAATAAACGCTAGCGATCATAAATATTGCTACGTAGGCAAACAATTCTGAGTGAAGGTACTAGGCTGGGTTCTAACAATTTACCTGCGTTGTCCGCACACAAGGCTAGCTCAAAAACACAGGTGGTTTACTTATAACTGTAGTAGCTAATGCCCAATAAATATATATTGTTGCACAGAGAGACAGGTTATAATCATCTACAAAGCCACCCTGCTATTGTGAATGTTATCTAAACTCTATGTTAAGCAAATCGGTTTTTCTCTATGATGCCACATGACCTAGATACACAACAGAATAAAAATGGTAATAGCGGAAATTGACACAATTAAGTGAAACGAATATACATATGCAAACCTATACCATCAATCAAAATACTATTTTGTATGTATGTATGGGCATGATGGCGATAACAGGTCCAAATTAGTTCAAAAGATATTTTCATCTTTGACTGTCTTTGTTTTTTGAAAAATGCGACGACAGAGCTCTTCTTTTGTTTACCGTTTCATCACTCTCACCCCAGCAGTAGTCACCTATCATCGAAGGGTTCTAATCGTCTTGGTAACTGTGTTCCATAGTAAGAATGTCTTGGTGAAAGCGTTCACCATGCTCATCGCATACGGCTCCCAAATTTTCCGGGCAGAAATTAAGGTGAGACTGTAAAAAGCGAATTTTAAGCGACATTCTACACTTCATGTTCTTATAATTGTCCAACAGATCATTCACAACGGTAACATAGTTTTTGTCTTTTCTATTACCCAAAAAACCTTCACAATTGCTTTAAAAGAAGACCAAGTTGCTAATCGGATAACTGTGAGTTTGGTGCCAAAAGTTGGATCTTTCAGCAATTTTTTTGTTTGTGATCCAACAAATATACCTTCTGTCTGCTTTGCTCCACTTAATCTTTTAAGTGATTGAAGGCCTCACTTTCTTTATCCAGAGCAAACTAAGTTCTTTATCAGGCCCAACTTGATATGAAGGGGAGGCAAAATGATTTCATCGGGCTCATCCAATGGGGTATTGTCCACATATACGTTTCCAGGAACATATGGCTTCCTCATAGGCCATTCCTTGACTGTATAGTGGTTCTTGGTGACACGGCTGTCCCAAAGGCATAAAAAGCAGCAGTATTCCGTGAATCCAGCCTGTAAACCTGTAAGGAGTGCAACAACTTTTAAACAATTTCAAAGCTGCCATTCATGATCCATAAATTTGATTGCCTCTAGCAGCAAAGCCATGGTTTCAATAGTTTCTTTCATGTCTACTGCGCAAGCTAAAGGTACCGATGGAAATGCACTGCCATTATGCAGTAGTACTGCTTTTAAGCTGGTTTTACTGGAGTCAATCAATAGTCGCCACTCCTATGTTGTACACCCAGGTGCATCATCAGACCATTGACATCTCTACATACACACACTGAATTCTGTATATCGATATATTGAGCGAAGGAAACACCTCTTGATCTGAAACAGGAAATTTTTGTCCCTGGAGCTAGAAGGTTCCGTTGTTGTAGTCTCGACCCCAAGAGTTCATCTTGCTGTTCCGAAAGTTTTAGATCGCGAACGAAATCGTTCAAGTCCTTTTGATTAAAGAGCTGAGGTGAAGTGTCATGATATTGAGGGCAGTACTCTTTTATATGTTCAATACTTTCTGATCCACTTGACACGGTGATTGATTCCGTGGCTTTCAAGTTACAGACGGGAACAGTGAACCCTTCATCCTGGAGCACAGGCAAATGCACTGAAGATACATTTGGATACTTTATTTTATGTCTAGTTTTACTTGAATGTCAGAAGTAACGGTCTGAATAATGGTCATTAGGCTCACACCACACCCTCGGAAGAGCGAATGGCATGGCTCGTCGTTTTCCTTTCAACCACTCGGTTAAGGTTGTAGTACAGGTTATGCAGGCAATGTGAGGTGCCAAATTTTTATATTGATCACCAACAGGACAATCAAATGACAATTGATATGCCTGCTTAACCAAATCAGTGATTGGTTTTCTATGGAATTTTGGTAAAAATTTCCCACACACATAACAAAATTTGCTGGGATGATTTAGACAGCAATGACATTTACTAGTTGCCATTTTTGTTAGTGTAAGTTTTAAACACAAAAAGTTTGCTACATCTTTCACAGGAAACACTCACTGAGGATCTCTTTCACACCACTTGATTACCACACCAACCATTTACTGACGATTTGTGGATCTTCTAGTTCTCCTCTGCAAATCAAAAACAAACAATTAGATATCAAAACAGAAGAACAGCAAAAATCGAAACACTGAATACGAAAAATAAAAAACCTTTAAAAAACCAAAAATGGTACGTAATAAAACATTTGAAAGGTGTATTAGGATTCAACGTACCAAAATACATACTAGTTGATGTATCACGTCCCAGATGCAAAATGGCTGTTGAGTAGAGTTATCTTTGCGTTTGTCGTGCATATTTAATGAAAAGTTTTCTGCAATTTTTTTTTTCTGATAGCGAAAGTATTTAAAGTATTATTTCCTGTTATCTTGTGGGTGAAGCCTGAAAGTCTTGTAATTAATTATACAGGGTGATTCACGAAAATATGCATTTTTTAATACGTTATTAAGTCTTGCAATTAATTATACAGGGTGATTCACGAAAATATGCAATTTTTTTAATACGTTATTCTACTAGTAAAACTAAAAAAAAAGTTCAAATAAACATAGGTCCGCAAATTTTTAGTTACGGTGTTATGGTTAATAAAGAATTGTACCTGAAATTAGCAACTTCACTAATATGAAGCCATCGCAAAACTGTAGGAGGTTCAAGTAGACCACGATTTCCATATATTTTGTTGTTACTGATCTGGTGAATCTAGTGAAACATGTCCCACACGTGTACCTGGAGTAGTTTTACAGAACATACCTGCATCACAGTCACCTATTCTAGACAGATGTATGTTATAAAGGGCACATAATTGTAGAAGACCCAACATTCACATTTTACTAAAAAAATTTAAAAAAATCCAAATAGGCTTTTTATTAAGCCCTTGGGATCTCCTGCATTTAGCTTGAACCTACACTTTTAATATACGTAATGTTCTGACAAACAGTAATAATAAAAGTATAGTAAAGTATTCACGGTAATGACTGTAAGATCATACAGTCTACTGTTTAAGTAAGAAGAAAATTTCGAGAAGTCACACAGTAGATGTAGATTGAAAAGGAAATTCCTATAATAATAGTAATAATAATAATAATAACACGATGTTTGATGTATGGGCTACAACAGTAGTAGATATGAAAAATGAACTCAGAGCAGAAAAATCATGCAATAATTATAGGAAGGGAGAAACATAGAGATCTAGTTACACAGAATGATGACCCTTAAGGGGATGAGAAAAAACTAAAGTGAAATGGTTAGCAGTTGATCGTTCAGAAAATCCATTACCGCCGCTATCATAACGATGTTAATGTGGAAATAATAGATAGTGCTCCAACTTCGTCTCGATTGAAAATGGCGCTGGATGATGTAGAAGCTGCAGACCCTTGTTTCTGGAAGCTGTGTAGACTTACGTAGTGGTTTGCCTAAGTCGTAACGAGTTATCTTTGTTGCAAGCTTTGGCCGATCCCAACTGCCATTTCTCTCTAGCACAATTAGTTTAACGTACTAATAAATTCGGTGTGGACTTCAAGATTCCTTGATTTGTGCTTAGTAACTGTGAATGTTTTGACCAAGCCACATTAATGCAAGCAGCTTCTACGTTAGATGTCAACTTGCAAAAACAACGTCAGATGGCAGCACTAGCAGTGAAGAGTAAATAAAGCGTGTCATGCGAACGCAGAAAACAGTGCAGTCGTCGTAATGCGGAAACGGAGTTATTTATCTGATGTACAAAAGGACATTATCTTTGGATTTCGGACCAAAGGTGGAAGCATTTCCGAAACGGCTAAGTTTGTAAACTGTACACATGCTGCTGTTGTTAGTGGCAAAATGGCGTCATTCAAAACCGGAGCTGAGGCACTTGTGGTGCATCCTCTGTTATGGCAGCATTGCCTGGATCTCTGCACCCACCCGCTTTTTCAAGGCCCTCCAAATCCTCGAACGCCATGTGCTCCACCTTGTCTTCTGCATCCGTCTTCCTTCCCCCACACAGCTCCGGTACGACCTCATCCCCCTCCCCCACCACCTCTATTTCCTCCAACATCTACACATCCTTTACACTGTCTGCAGGCTTGATCCCCTCACCCCTAGCTTCCTCTTTTCTCTCCACCCCCCACCCATTGCCCTGCCTCTATTGTTGTATTCCTCCCTCTCTCCACCTCCACATCCTCCATCTCCTTCATCAGGGCAGTTTCGAGTATCTCCCTACCCGTATGATGAACTTTGCTATGACATATACCCTTCCTTCCAACTGTAATCTGGCCTTGTTCCTTGTTCCCCTCTCCCACCCCCTCTAGGTCCACCCTTTTTCTATTCCCTCTTTCTCCCGAGCGGATCTTCTTCCTTCCACCCCCCCCCCCCCCCCTCGAGACCCTGTGCCCCATTCTCAACTCTTACCCTCCCAAGTCCTTCCCTCCCTGGCGCTCTTCAGCTCTCCAACCCCCATCTGTCTCCCCCCTCTCCTCCCCACCCACCTTTCTTCCCTTCTCCCTCATCTCCATGTGTCTGGCAGATCCTCTGTTTGCTCATCATCATCAGTGTGCTATGTCAGTGTTGTGTTTGGTGCTGTTCTCCAGTGTGTCGAGAGCTGTGATTTTAATTGTGTGCTGAACTTGTACATAATGTTACTGTCAGTGACTGTTATGTGCTATGCCATCCGTCAATACTTTTACGCTCTAGTCATCTTCGGCTTGTGTTCTTTTAATTATCCCAGTGTGTGGTTTTTTGTGTGTGCTACTTTTTTATGGTTATTATCTCCGTTTTACAGTCGCCGCCTTTTTGTCTATAGTCTTCATAATGTTCCCCCTTTTTTATATCTCTGTATACTTATTTTCTCCTTTGTTATTTGTAATGTCTTCTATTGTATGATCTATGTCTTTCGGCTGAAGAGCAGCACATATGCTGGTGCCAGCCAGCCTCGATGGTGAATTGAAATACAATAAAGGAAAAAAAAACCTGTGGTGCACCATGGGACATAGATTATAAATGTGAACGATGGCTGTTCACAAGCGAATAGAGGGCAACTGTTGAGCAACTAAATCCCCAGATGAACCAAGAGGCCACCAACGGGGTCTCCTTAACGACCCTTCAGTGAACGTTATGCTATATATGGGTCTCAACAACAGGCACCTGATTCAGGCACCCTGCTGACTGCTGTTCATTAGTGACGAAGGCTGGAATGTGTACGAAAATACAATGGACGACCAGTGAATACCGATAAGTGATCTTTTCAGATGAATCACGTTTTATGCTCAGTCAGACAGATCGCCGTCGGTGCGTACAGTGTGAAACGTCTGAAAGCAAAGGTTGCAGGTGGGCGAGCGAGCGTTATGGTCTGGGAAATGTTTTCGTGTCGTTCCGTGGATAATCCCGTGTTTCAGGAAGGCACAGTGAATTAACACAAGTATACATCTATCCTTGGGGACCATTTCGTCCCCCACATGCAATTTGTCGTTCCTCGGCACGATGGTATCTACTAGCAGGACAAAGCAACGTGTCATTAATCTTGCAGTGTATGTGCCTGCTTCAGAGAGCACCGGGATCAGTTTAACGTAGTCCCAGTCCACCAAAATCCCCAGATTTAAGCCCAGTCGTGACTCTATGGTCAACGTTGATCGTATTCTTTGTGTCATAGATTGTCAACCGCGAAACCTAGAACTGGCGGCCATGGCGCAGGTGTCGACACGGTACCACACCTATTTCGGTGCGTTCCACGACTTCATTGACTTTCCAGCTGCACACCTCACAACAGGACACACTAAAAAATGTGGTTTCTGTCGTGTCTGGCCCACTCGTCTAATATAGTGTGCCTAGAAAGATGTTTTTTCGGGTAGCTACACTCATACTCATAAATTAAGGATGATGCTGATACATGGTGAAACAACGCTCTGGTGGGCGGTTTGTGGGTTTAAATCACCTCGGGATATGACCATCCGGTGCATTTGACCTGCGGTCGTCGCACGGTGGCGCTGGTCCCTCTCTATGGCAGCGCCATCTCATAGTGCAGAGACGGACGAGCGCTGCGCCTGCACTGTTGCGCTTAGCGGGGCGGGCTCTATTGGGAAAGTTGTGTACGTGCTGACTACGCAGAACTATGTACACAACAGCTTGCGACACCTCTTTGAATATTGTCAATGTGCGAGGTATTATAACGAGTGTACATACCTCCGATTAGCCAGTCTGCATCAGTCCGCATTAGTTTGCATTAGTCTGCATTTGTCTGCATCAGTCTGCATTAGTCTGCATTAGTTGATTGTCCAGTTTCAGTCTGCACATAATAAGATTATCATATTCTTGTACATAGCCATGAAGAGAAATGTATAGACACTATGTCAAGTATCAGAGATATGTGAGAATAAGATTAAAGTACCAAGACCAAAGGAACTTCAGATTGTCAACTGTAAATAGCATCCAGAACCAAGTTAAGTAGTTTTTAGGCTTGTTATTATTTCAATAAATGTGTGTCAAAATTAATAAAGTTCTGTTTAAAGTTGGTCACGGTCACCGACAATCTGCTACTCTAAGCGTGCAAGTGGCATTTCTATCGTCTAACCTAACGGCAGAAGATAAACACGCCACGATAAGACCACAATACATATTGATGACACTCGCCTACTTCGCTAGAGCGACAAGTCAAATAATCTGATGGTGTGTGTACCGAAGGTCTTACAGTACGCACACCACACAAGCCATTGGCGACAAGCAAATAATCAATGTCCTTCGATATATTCGATTTCCATGCAAGCAATTAATGCAGTTCATAAGTCTCGGCTAAAGCGTTTGGATGACGTCTCGTCTTGCAGTGCCACCGCGGGTTGCTGGAGCGACGCTTATATTCTCTACGTGAAGTGGCCGCTCCTGTCGTGGTGTCGTCCTACTTAGCATACTATTGACTGACGTCGTCTGACAGTCCTCTCTACTGTAATGTTCCAGGCCGACGTGCAGGCGCTTGTTGATTGCCGGAACAATTTCTCAGACCTTTGGCGTACAGGTGGTCTCATTAATGTGACTGGACAGGGTGGAAATTTCTTATTTTCGTTCTCGCTCGAAATCGCAGAAACGTAGTTTCCAAGTAGAGTCGGTTTAAAATTCCGCACTGATGGACGATGATTCATTCGTTTTCTCCTGGCGCGATCTTACTTTAATAGTTCATCGGCTTGACATATCTGCAAGGAAGTCCAAGAACACGAACGACCTTGGGAGGCTATTTATGAGTTCGGACGTCGATATTAATATCGCCTGGCGAACGCTCATAGGAGATTAGATCTCTGTCCTCTGCTCCACGGCCGTCCTCAGAACGCGCCACCTCCGCAGTGCAACGTGGATCGGACTGCGCATCTAAATTGCCGGTACACAGTTACAAACGTGCATAATTACACAGGAGTAGGAGGGCAGCCCAACACTGGCGTGACAAGTAAATTGGAAAAAGACGGCCAGCGCCGGCGACGTTCAATTAATGTCTGGCTGCGTTGTCGCAGCTGTCTGCTATGCGTACTGAGGCCCGCCCGCCCAGCTGAGTTACTAGCTTCTCTCTCTGTCTCTGTCTCTCCTTCTCTCTCTCTCTCTCTCTCTCTCTCTCTCTCTCTCTCTCTCTCTCCCTTCACTTTCTTCACTCTCAGCCGTTAGCCTTGAAACGAGAGTGCCTGACATGAGACTCTTCCAATTTTTTGTCGTATGTGTTTCAGACAATCTGATATTACCTTGTTCTGTAGCCAGTTTACAGTCAGATAAGATCAGTCTCTAGAGATTTTTTATTTCTGCTGCTATATCACTGATTTTTGTCTTGTGCGTGTAGTTATCTGTCAGTTTCAGGAAACAGATATTACATCAATTAACACTAATTAAACTTTCTGTTTAAATAAATTATTGAGAATATTGTTCACAGTGTAATAGTCGTTTGTTTATTCCAATGAAAGGCAATATCATTGCAGCTGTATCTTTTGTATTTTATTTTGATGTTCGTCTCGTGTTGGTACTACCGACTTAAAGACAATAATGTCTGGGCTTCAGCTACCTATGCGATACAAAGAACACATATGAACATCTACGTTACGTTCATCAGGTCGCTATAGATATTGCTAAAGAATACATCAATTAACATATATAGAGGTAAACATAATGCAGTGGTCAAGTAAAACAGCTACAGATAACAACAGCAGTATGATCTGCATGAAGTACTAGCAGTCATATAAAATTCTGTTAACGGTTTATCCATGTGTCAAGATATCATCGTAAGGCACAACTAAGAATATGTAGAACTATTTATAGGGGTTATGGCTGGGAGTACCACTCAAAATACCACAGTGACCATTATATCGTAAGTTTATATTTAGCACATGCAATGCATATCAGAGTTTTAGGTCTCTCGGCCTGCAAGATCTGGGCAGTCACAGAGAGTTTGATTACTGGCAGCTAGGAGCTCCAATTTTAGGTTAGGTGTGTAATGTATGGCTGACAAGTAGGGAAACAAATATGGTGTGTACTTTGAATACCGGGAGGAGGCATTCCAGATGTGGAACGGGTTTCAGGATGCCACGAAGAGAACAAGATGCTGTCACAGCAGGTGGTGGCTCATGTCGATACTAATGATGTGTGTCGCTGTGGACCGGAAGAGATTCTCTCTGGTTTTGGGCAGCTTGCTGAAAAGGTTCTCATTCAGAATACTAATATTGTCACAGATGAAGTTTTACACATTTCTGTATGTCTTTCACCAAAATACAAGAAGTAAACAATTTTCACCTGGCGACCCTCCCAGGCTTTTATTTCGTTGGATGATTTTGCAGTTAGAGATGCTTTGTCTTGCTACTGCATCTGCAAAATTTTATGCAGTAGTAGTTGCTTGATCAGTAGTTTAGGCACAGCATTTTTTTTGCTTGCGAACTGCTTTGCATGAATTCAAAATTTTTATTTCAGCAATTTTCTTGTCTAGAATTTGTAACAGCAAGTTAAACATTTTTTGTGAAGTTACTTGTTTTACATTTTTATTTAATTTTCTTTATTGTCACAATGACAATGACAACTGGAGCGTTGGCAGTAATGGACAAGACTGTAGAAGTAGCTAGAAAACAAAGTTTTGGAAAATTTCAGACTAGTGTAGAAAATTCTTCTCAGGATGATGAAGTCAGCAAACTTTTGAACAATACTGTGAATAATCAGACTATAGTTTATTATTTGGCAATAACGCATGATGCACTGCAGGGAACTACATGCAGTTCAGGAGATCAAAATACCACGACACAATCCGATTTTGTTATGAGAGATTCGGGTATGACTTCTACATCCACAGAGCAAAATAATTTTGTCTTTCTCTCCTTCAGAAAAAATGTTACAAATTGATACTAGCTCAACTTGATGAGATTAGGAAATCGAATAATCAAGTCAGAGAATTTAAAAACGAAATTAAAAAGTCTAACGACAAACTTCTTGGAGAGATCAAAGAAGCTTGGGATGACGTTAATGACATTTTAAATCGTAAATTATAGGATATGTCAGAACGATTGAAACCGTAGGTACGTCAGGAACTCAAGTATGATATTAATATCTTGAGTCCAGTCTGCTGATACTGTTGAGTTGAGACAACAAATCTCACAACAAGAATTGCAAATATAGGAATTCGCACAACAGTTAGAATCATTACAGTTACAGATTAACTCTAAAGTTACACTGACGCAAAATCTGTTGATGACTATTGCAAAATCACTCGAAGAATTTCCACTCTCAAATCAACAATGATTGAGATAAAAGGTCAGACAATGCTCGAACGGTTCCGTTCACTGAACCGAACAATTTCAGTCACCGAAACGTTTCGAAGAAGAGAGTTTGACAATGAATCATCAAAATAAACGTGATGTGATAAAGATACAGGAACAGCTTGCCAATGTGGAAGAAAAGATCGATTTCGATAACTATACCAGTAGGATCAATAATTATCATGTTGGAAATCACAATGAACGGACTAACTTCGGAAATGCTGATTACTGTTCAGGAATTATGGGCTACATGTTACTTCAACAATATGAAAAAGCGAATTCGTACTGTCTTGGCAAAATAAAAACTGTGCCAAAAGACGAAACCACCTACTGTTACACACATAAAGCCGCCATTTCCAATCATTCCTGTGAAAGTATTAGCAACGGTTGACATTTTCGGTCCTTTTAGGAGATCTAAACTTGGCCATTCATTTGTTTTGTAGCTGTTGAGCTTACTTCTAACTTTGTACCGTTTAGACCTTTTTCGGAAAGCAACTGCAAAATCTGTTTCTACAGCATTCGTAAATTAAGCCCTGAAAGAAGTAGGACATGTTGACAAAGTAATTTCTGATAATGAGCCACAGTTTTGTTCTTATACATGGCGAAAAAGTTTGATACGTAGAAAGATTAAACCAATATTTATATCACTTTTATGTCACCTTGTAACCCTTCGGAAAGCATTACGAAGAAATTAGGCAATCTTTGTAGATTTTATTGTTTTCGTCAGCACAAAAACTGGGTTTTACATTTGTCGGATTTTCAAAATATCTTAACGAACTACCAATGATTCTACAACTTTGCCTCCACTCCTTGTATTAAAGAATAAGTCACCATCACAGCGTACAAAACAGTTAACGGCCTTCCCGACACTACAACGTTTAAAAGACTGTGAAGTAATCAATTTAGCATTGGTAAACATCAAGATATCCGCAAAGAAAAGGAAGAAGCTACAGGAATTAACGAGAGAACAGCAAGAGTTTACAGGTAGGCCAGAAAGTGTTGCTTTCGCATGGGTTATCTCATAAGTCGCAAGTTTTTCTTGGTGTATGAAGGTCCTTTTCGCTTACAATGAATCCGACGTGCGAATATTGTGGAAATTGAAACTACACGCGCACACAGATCAGGAGGACTTTGTCACGTGTCGAACATCAAATTGTACAATGAGTAGTACCCTAGGCGGTTTACTGTTCTTTGGTAAAAAAATACAGAGGCGAGCATAGGTGCTCCAACTGTTGAAGTGCGTTTACTTACTTTATCTTTCAGCACTTTCATACTCCTCAACGAATCTGTATATCTGTTAATGTATATTTCACTGTCAGTTTGCTTAATAGGGAATTTTAATGAAAGGTGACGATCTTTAATATGTGTACTATGACAATATGGAATGATAACTCATCTGTGAACAATTTGTATTCAGCTGATATTGTTCTCAGTTTATTGGTGAAGTATCTGCTTGAAATGCAACACTGTTATCTTGTTTCATGAGTTTGGAACCTTTCTTTTGAGATCTTGGTATAGCAGAGTAGATTTGGTTTTGAAATTCTAAGATAATCTTTTTTCTTCAAGAAAATCATTTGCACATATAATGAAGTTTTTTTGACTTTTGGTAACTTGAGGATTCTTGCTTCACCTTTACCAGAAACAATAGTGTATCATTTTTGTGGAATGAGCCAGAGCTGACATTTTTTGTAGGTAGATATTTTGTAAAGTAAGTCGTGAATTTTAAAGGTATATATAACTGCTGACATTATTTTGGATAGAGATAATATATGAGTGGTTATGAATTGACGAAGGTATTTCTGTTGGGCAGTGGTTTAACTAGGAATATATCTGATTGATGCTTGTTCCGCTATTTAGGAAGTACCTTAAAGAGTGATAATTTCAGAGTTGTATGCATACACATGATGAATTTATGGGATACTGCACGATATCGATATGGAACACGATGAGGAATTTTGCTTAAGGACGGCCATGTGGGGCTTATGGTGATACTATCGTTTACTACAGTGCAACTATGGTAATGTGTACTATAATTTGTAGGACATTATGCTGCAGGTTAATGAAATATGTTGTTGTGAGGAAGACACACGAGGCTTTAAATATGATTTAGTGAGGAACTATTTTTTTTGCTGATATTTGTGGATCAAGACACAGTATGGAATGTACACACTTTAAACGAAGCGACCCACTGCTTTACTATATACATAGAGGTTCTACTTGTGCACACGTTGTTCAGAGTTAGAGTCACAGTGATATTCTCAAGAGAGATCTATTTTGTCATGAAAGGATTTCTGAAAGGACAGTACTACAGAAGTTTTGTTGCTACTGGGGAGATTTATTATGATGTTAAAAGCTATGATTACGTAAAGAACACGAATTACAGTTTCATATACCAATCGTACCTGCTTCATACATTGCAAACTCCAGAAAACCAGGAAAATTTACCTATTCTAAACGCCAGGGCCTGCAGATGAGACATTTTCTTTTCTTCTATTTGGAGATGAGAGTGCATATGTGGCTGCATCTGTCTAGAAATGAGCATGAGTGGTTTTACAAAGATATTTTTTCTCTATTGCTGAATTACATGGTGTGAGTGTGAGGTGAATTTTTTAGATTTGCGAAGTTGTGAAATGAAACTGTCTCAGTGAAACATTTTATATCTCCACTTTTTATTGTTTACACTTATTGTATTTACGTTTTTGGGTGTGATGTGAGCATAATTGAATATTTCTCTATTGCAGAAGTAATAAAACACACAGAATAGTGTGCATTTGTATGAACTAAACAGTATTTTCAGGTCGTAGTGTAACGCACATAGCGAGCGAGTTACAGTACATTCCAACAACGCAAATGTTGCAGTGGTCTGTTAAGTAGAACCAGACAAGCCAGATGTACCCGGTCGTGTTAAAAACACCAGCCCGTGACTTGTATATAAATTTGTATATAAATGTATATTTTCGCCTCAATGCAAGTTGATCTCCTACATTTTTATGCATGTTGTAAGTAATTGTTAATGACTGAAAAATGATGATCTTCTCCTCTTGCTTTATAAGCTATGTCTTTTGAATGTTGTATTTATTTTACTGTTGTGATTAACTAGCCATGGTCATACAATTCTGACTTCACACACAGACAAGTCGACATTGTCCTTGACGATGATGCGCCTAAGACATGTGTTACCTTTCCTGGTTTTCTCCTCCAGATGATTTTTATTTTCTTGAAGTACTGTGAATAAAATGTTACTATCTTGTCAAATGAATTACCACCAGTGTCATACAGATATGAGTGCTTACCTGAACAATGATACCTGTATATTTATTTCCTTACTCTACTCACCCTTTGCAATTCTACGTAATATTTGTATTTAAAAGTGAAAGTAATTTTTTACACTCTTGGAGAACAGTAAATAACATTTTGTTATCCTATCAAATGAAGTATGATGAATGTCATGTGGGTATAGTGCTTTCATGCATAAGTTGATATTTGTATATTATTTTCCTTGACTATGTTGTGTAGCTTATCAGTTTCTTATTATGTACATAATTTATGTAATCTTATGCTTATGTTTATGTATTTTACAACTTTTGTAAAACATCCAGAGATATTTTTCTCAGTGTTCTTATGTAAGAATTTTGCATTTGCTCCTTGCCAAAATGTTAGACAAGAACCACCCAACACAGATTCTTGGAAGTGATGGTCGAGGTTATGAAAGTTGGACGATAATATTTCTTTAGAAAGTTGGCCACTGATTCTCTTGTAGTGTGCACACCCAACCTCTGAGTCTCAGATATTATTATCGCGAGTGGTAGCGGGCGAACAGTTGTTGAGAGTAGTCGGATGCAGCCTGTCGTGGGGAGAAGCCGCGTGACAGATGGGGTCACAGCCTGCCGTGACCGTGCTAGTAGCACCGGAGGAGATCTTAGTATTAAATAAGGATTTTGGTAATTTTCGTTTTGCTGCGCGCAGTCGTTGTTTAATTATGCACTGCAGGGATTTTGCCCAATTTGTGTATGCATACATTGAGAATAATACTCGTATTTTTTTTTGTGACTGGATACGTGATTATTGATTATAGTTGTTGCCTATCACACTTTCGAAGAGAAACAAAGCTCAAAGTAAGTTTGTCAGTTTTTAAATTGTCGATTTTCAGAATACAGTAAATGAAAAGTTTTATATATATAGCAGCGACAAGGTGAGGTAAGTTGTCTCTTGTGTGCAGGAGCGTTTTGTATGAAACGTTATAAGGTGTTAGAGAATATTTTTTATAATCGTTAGTCAGGTAAAAGAGAATTTGATTTTTTCGTGATTTATAGGAAGAGTAATAAGAAATGAAACTACAACATTCATTTCCATTAACGCCTGATAAACTGTGTCCATGGTCATACTCACCTCATGTTCGTTTAATAAGAAGTCAAGCGTAACTCGATCTCCCATGACCTGACAAAGCTTTGGTTGAACATCTGTAGTATTTTCTGAGGTTTCGTCTCACCCAATTTTAATGAATTCTCACACAAATGTGTAGGCCACGAACCTCTTTAATCTCCCTGTCTGAAACAGCACAGAAAACAAACAACACCTGGCAAAATCAACAAATTATACCAATAGTAACAGCAGCACACACCATGGTTACATTGCAGATATCATTATGAAATATCGAAGTGGTTGGCTTGACAGTTTCACAATACATGGACCTCTGTTCAGATTTCTTTACTATATAATCATATAAGAAGTTCAGTTTAACTGATAGTGATATTTTTAATATTGTATCCACTTAACGATAATACTTTGGAACTGATCTATTACAATATATATTCACATTTCCAAAAGGATCTTTCCATTTAAGCCAAACAGAATGACCCAATAATAAATTGCAAATTTCAGCGTCGTAATGGTTGGGATTTACGGGATTTCTAAAAAGTGATCCTTTAGCTCTGTTGAGCACTGTAGATAATTTATATACAAGGAGAACCAGAACTCCACAGTCAAACTTTCTGAGGTGGTAGTATTGACCAAAACAAGAAAAGATGTTCAGTCAACATAGACTCCAAAATGCATACCAAACCATTTCGGTGCTCTCTGCGTGAGGACGGCTTTTGTTCAGACTGTACTCTTCACCAAAAGCTGGTGCCTGTGTTGAAAGTTAACGTTCCGACCTACGTTCTTACAGTCCGATTGCTTCACCCGAAAAAAGAACTAAATATCTTTGCTTTATCACTCATACTTATTATCCTGTATCAATTTAAGAGAAACATTGAATGAAATAGTAAAGAGTTTGCAGAGCTAAAAACGCATGGCGCAAACATTGCATATCGTTTATTTTAGCTCATACGTTGCAGAGAATGGAATGTAGGTAAGGTATCGAAATTTATATAATTAAGAGCTGAAAGAAATGTCATTTTTTTCTGAAGTCACTGGATTTTATATCCTACGGTCATGCACGACGGGCCCATTCAAAGCGTTGTTCATCATGAATCATGTGGCCGTAAAGTTGTTGTTCAAAAAGTGGTTCAAATGGCTCTGAGCACTATGGAACTTAACTTCTGAGGTCATCAGTCCCCTAGAACTTAGAACTACTTAAACCTAACTGACCTAAGGACATCACACACATTCATGCCCGAGGCAGGATTCGAACCTGCGACCGTAGTTGTAGCGCGGTTCCAGACTTAAGCGACTAGAACCGCTCGGCCACTTCGGCCGGCTAAAGTCTATCATGCACGGCAAAATGGAGTTATCCAAAACGGGCGCCGAGGAAACTGTGGTGCTCCACGGCCATAGATACCAGGGATGAACAGTGTCTATGGAGATGTGTACTGGAGAACAGATTTACAATTGTTGAGTAACTGAGCACCCAAATGCACCAAGGGCTTACCGACACAGATTCCTCAATGATCTTTCAGTGAAAACTGCTCAGTTGCTGCCTATGGGCCTTCACAGTAGGCGCCTCATTCATGCTCCCATACTGTCTGCTGTTCATCGGCAACAAAACCTGGAATGTACACTCCAGTACAGCAGCAGGAAATCCAATGTGTGACGACAGGTGGTCCTTTCACATGAGTCACATTTTATGCTACATCTGACCAAAAAAAATGGTTCAAATGGCTCTGAGCACTATGGGACTCAACTGCTGTGGTCATTAGTCCCCTAGAACTTAGAACTACTTAAACCTAACTAACCTAAGGGCATCACACACATCCATGCCCGAGGCAGGATTGGAACCTGCGACCGTAGCAGTCGCACGGTTTCGGACTGCGCGCCTAGAACTACATCGGACAGCTGGTCGTTGGCGTGTATGGAGTGAAACATGCCTAAAAGCAAACAAGGAGGGAACGCTATGATCGGAAAATGTTTTCGTGGTATTCCGCGGGTGATCTCGTCATTCTAGAAGGCAGAGTGAGTCAACACAAGTATGCATCTATCCTACATCTATCCACCCCTACATGGGGTTTCTTTTTCCTTTGCCCAGTGGCATCTACCATCACGACAATGCAAGTGTGCGCACGTTGTTTGAGTGGCACTTAAATCCAGTCGAGAATTTGTGGAACCACCTCGCTGGGGCTGTTCGAGCCGTGGATCCTCAGCCAAGAAAACTAACTCAGCTGTACAGTGGTGTTGGCATGGCTCCACAACCCTGTCGGTACCTTCCCGAACGTCATTATTCTCTTCCTGCGCATCTCGCAGTGGTCTATGCTTCAAAAGGTGGTTATTCAGAGTTCTGAAAGGTCATCACATTAATGTGACTGTACAGTCTAGAATATATTAGCAATCTATATTCCACTGTAGCACCACTGTTTTTAGACTTTTAGTTCGCAGTTGTAAGCAGACAGAGAAGCTTGACATGGTACTGATCGAAACGTTTCACCTTGCTGCATAGGCAGTAACTAACGGCTTAAGGCGACTAAATTGCAAAACACCGTAGCTTTAGTTGGACTAAAATTTCAAGAAATTAATGTGCCACCTATTTTGGCAGCACTTTATCCATTTAATGACGTAGTTTATGCATAGATGCGATCCAGATTCTCGTCTGATTTACGCCGTAAATGGGTTGATGATTACGGGATAGTCAGTTACGTACATGTACGTTGGTGGTGAATGAGTGCTGAAACGGGAAAACGCTCAACCACAACAAAACTCTTGTCAAATTAATCTATCCAGCTCATAACGAAATACAGTGCTGAAATACTGATTTCCAAACTTTTCTATTATAACCGGATAACTTTATTTTATGCGTTTGCGTTACTTTTGCCTTTTATTATTTTTCTGTTTCTTTATTTTAAATCTTCTTTTTTTTTTTTTTTAGGCAGCAGCCAAAATATCAACGATTGTAAACAGTAGTCATATCTACTTATTTATAATTTAAGAATATCTTTATTGTCTTTCATATATCATTCTAGCCATTTGTTTTATTTTTCTCAGTATTCTAACGTCCAATGGAAGTTCACATCTTTGAAGCGTTTCTCGAAGCTCACGCCAGGCGGCAGTGTAGATTTTTTCTTTGTTTCCAGTGCCAGTTGTAGCGTCTAATATTCACCCGAGGTTTCTCCAACTTTTATTATAGTAGGTTCGTCCAAGTAAATGTCGAATTCTTATTTATACTGTTCTGTTTATTACTCTAGTTAGTGACGTCTAAATGTGCAACGTTGAGTCAACCATTTTATTGTCCTGACATTCATGTCTGTTTTGCTTTCCAGTACCAAGATAATGCTTATGTGGAAAATTTTCGTTTCCGCCGCTGTTTCAGATGTATAGATTGTCGGACTGACTAATCCTCTATCTCCTTCAACCAATTTCTTCAGAAGCTGTTTCGAAAACAATCTTTCAATGTCTCTGTATGTCCATCTTTCCAGAGGTGAATGGGGGACCACGGCTGTTCAGTTCAGAACGTCAAATCAAACACCTTCAAGCCGTCTAAAATTCCAAATTGTTATTTTATAGGGCTACCAGTTAAACTGGCCGTAATACCTTGAATTTGGGCTAATACGATCCATTTCTTTCACTTCACTGTGTCTTCTTATATTTTGGCTTTGAAATTTTAGCATTCTCAGGCCGTCGTTAGGTTTAATTTCTTTTTTTTACTCCGTTTCCATGTATCACTTCCTTTTCAATTTCTACTTGAAAAGATGCTTATTGTGACTTAGAATGCTCTCTGGGATGCCCAGATTATTATAATGTTCCCTGCAAGATCTCCAGGAACTCAGTCATCGAGTTACATAATGATTTATGGAAAAGTGTCTTTGAAAATCACTCAGGGCGGAAAAACAATAGTCGAGATCACGGCCAATGTGGCAGCAAGTAATTTCAAACACGGCGTAACAGGTGTTATGGAAGTTATGAAAACCATCGTTGCCGCGAATAAGCTAGAGAAGGATCTTCTTTTGGATCTGGAAGGATTACTGTGTGTTCCAGGTGTCGCTGACGGGAAGTATGTTTAACTTAAATACAGAAATTTAACCCAAAACTTTAGACTCGATCTTCGCGAAACCATATTTTTCAGATTGGCACGAAACATAAAACAAGAACGGTACATATGAATTGAATCGGAATTTGGTGCGAAATCTTCAAAAGCTTATCTTCGGTGAACGCTTTTGTATATATTTGGGAGGAGAAAATAACATTCGTTCAATAGGTCACCATTTTGTTAGAACTTAATATTATTCAGTTATGCTATGCATGCCGACAGAAAATATATTGAAAGTGACTTATACATAATTATATTGTTTCAAGTCCAATAGGCATTTTTACCAGCATTCCGGCTGCAACGGCCCCTTACCCCTCTGCTGTGGTTACAGGAAGCGTCCGATGTGGACACAAAAATGATCTCTTAAAGACCAGAGTGTGAGAAATATAATTTAATCATCATATTTAACTTTATTTTTTATTATACTTGGTAAAAGGGCGATTATCGCTTATTTCCCATGCGTTCAAAGTGGACTACTCCCTTAACGAAGTTTTCCCATCTGCAGTTCTGATCCCTATTTCTACCCTTGTATTCCAGAAAACTACATTTAAACTTTGTGTGTTTCGTCGTCAGATCTCTTGTAGTCCATTTAATTTTGATTTCTTCACATTTTTATCTCAATTCAGACTTAGTTTTACGCTGCTTATTTCACCGTCCTGTTTGTCGGCTTCCAGTTTCATCCTACTGTTTTCATATCGTTTGTAAGTGATCTTCCCACTCTATGCCACTTGTACTCAAAACGTATTCCTCAACCCTGCCATTACGAACAATGAATATGATAATAAGCGCCGTTAGCAAAAATAATGTCATGGTATAGGTAAATGGAATGTACTTGATGTTAACTTCCCCTCTTTCATGTTACATATGATCGATGTCCTCTCCTTCTTTTCTTGTGAGTCTACCTACCAGTCGTGGGCCAGTGGCAGTTGATTTCTGGAGTAATAGCTTTGTGACAGTTCAGTACTATGACTAATAGCTGGGTTCACGAACAGCGTGAGACCCTCGCTGTTTCTTCCAATGTAACACAAGAATAGACTCCAGATGTTAACTGAAAATACCACGGCCGCCTTGGGTAACATATGGAGTCTCGGCACGAAATCTGCAAACTACTCACAAGTAGAACGTGAATGGACGTTTTACTTTTATTGTCTGAGGCATAATTCATCAACTCGTTCAATTTCAAGTCCTATTGTTTTACGAATCTGAATCCAAATAGAAATAAACACGGAAAATCGTTGTACGTACCAGTGATTAGGACAAAAGCCGGGGACAAGTTGTCTTTTGCTCTGCTTTCGTTTTCTGTTAGATTAGATTAAAAATACTTCTTGTTCCATAGATCCACAGTGAGGAAATAATAATGTAAAATTTTTCGTAGAAAATCGATATCTAATATATAACAAAAGAAATAGGTATGCATATGTTCCTTCCATAGATCCTAACTGAAATCGTCTTCAAGGATGCGGGATAAGACCAAAAAATTTCAAACATAGTTTCATTCAAGGTATAATAAGAAACTAACCACCGGACATTTCTGTGCGCAAAACTCTGAGGCACATATGATGATTCTTAGGTCATTGTAGGCACACATCGTCAAACAAAAAATCAGTGTAGAACATTGATTACATTGATAATATTGCTCTAAAGATTTGCGGAGTCAGATTCAGTTACATTATTTCACATTATTAATAAAATATACATTGACGGATTCTGACAGTAAATTCGTCAGTAGATTAGGAGCAACTAGCCACCAGCAATTAGGAGGACTATTTTTGTGTCTCTAGTAAGTCAGTGTTTCGTGTCACGTGGAGTTTTCCAGTTCTGAGCGCACAGTGAGCACGTAAAGATGCACAGAAGAATAGTCTACCGCCAAGTATGAAGTGCTTGCTAAATTCGATTTTTCCTTGCTGAGGGGTTTCGCCTGGAGTCATGCAGCCCACACAACACGTGCATGACATCAAACAGCGGTGGTGCAAGCACTTTGAATCAGGACATACAGATGTTCACGATGCAAGCTGTCAGGGAAGGAAGCCTACATTCTCTGTCAGCAAGTGATTTAGTTTATTCGAGAAAATCCTCTACGAAGGACAATTCAGAGCAAGCAAAGAGGTATGCTGTCAGAAGGCATCGTCTTTGTTCGTACCAATGGTCACACGATGGAACTGCAACAAAGACGCTCCTACAGCATTTTCAAAGGAAAGTGTATGATCACCTACCATACTTCCGGGATTTGGCTTCCTCTGACTTTCATCTCTTTCCTCACGTGAACCGCCGCCTATGAGGACACCACTTTGGCTTAGACAACGGGTTCCAGACAAGTGTGGAGACTGATCGGAAAGCACAGGTGGCTGCCTTTTATGATGAGGGTATTATAAGACGGTATCGCGCTACGATGAATGTCTACGTCAGCGTGGCAACTAAGTAGAGAAGTAACTGGAAGGTGTAGCTAAATATCGCAAGTAAAACAGTTTTGATTTTCACTATGGTTTCCACTTTGTGACTGATCGGACCTTGAAAAACAAAAATAGCTGCCTTATATGCAGGAAACATATGCCACTAGTTATTTCTTTCTTTCTGTAAAGAGAGGAACATTTTTTTAAATTAAAACACTCATTTCGAGGGTTGGAACATGTTTAATTATAATATCCACACATGATAAGATCAGCCCGCCCAACGAAATAAGGATTCAGACAAAACTTCAACGCAGCTCCAAATGCACCCTTGTGATTCTGCAAGGAGGCAGGTGTTACGTCTTGCGAGACCTTTATGAACATCAACAAACACGATGGTGGTTAACAGGAACGAATTAGTCCATTTTTTTAATGGAAATATCAACAGGTACACTTTCTGGAACCCAACAACCTTCCTCTACCATTTAAAATTTATGTGGTAGCCGAAGGGTAACATGTTTAGATTACTTGCAAATGACAATCGTTTGGGTCTATTTACAAAGCAGAGAAATCACAAAATTCCTGGAGCTCGACATGTTTGGAACATTCTTCAGTGGCACAATTATGGAGGACAGTTTTATTTTCCAAAAGGATGGTTCCCGCCACATTTGCAACTAAATGTTTGGGAAGCCTAAAATGCATATACCTTACAAAGGGCTAATCGAACATTGGTAACAGAAAACACGTTATATTCTTTAGCAATCAGTTGTCGGCAGATTATATGATCATAGATACATTTATGTTGGACATAATTTATTTGGTAGTATTTGAGAACATTTCTACTGAAGAATATAAACGGTTTTGACAAAATGCTTTAAAACTGAATTAAGAACAGTCTTGACCGCAACAAAATATTTATTGGCAATGGTAACCGGTTTCGATTAAAATGTGACCATCTTCAGACCATATTACATCATGATCGTAGACGGTGGCGGTGTACATTCCGTTTACCGTCACAGAACCCATCATGGTCTGAAGATGGTCACATTTTGACCGAAATCGGTTACTACTGCCAGTAAACATTTTACTGCAGTTTATTGTTTTTCATTCAATTTAAAAAAAGTTTAATAGTCCCCACATGTTGCGCTACAGCTTCGCTTAGCTAGCAGGGGCCACTGTGTACTCTTGCGAAAGAGTATGCTGATAATGAGGAAGTCATCTCCCTGGTCTCCGGAAAGTGAAGCTGTCACACCGTCATGGAGCACCCGAGGCTATGACACCACTGACATTTGGAGAAATATTGCAACACTGAGGTAGTGATATCTTGACTGCCCAACAATCACACCTTACGCATCGCTTCTGCTGTGACAGGAGAGGAAAAACGCTGCCATTTCATAAACTGTGATGAATTAGAGAATAGGAGATGAGAGAATATGAGATTATACCTTGGCTGTATTTCATATTTGGGGATGTAGCTGTATGATAGGAGTAAAAGATTCCCACTCTAACAGCTGGGCAGCTGCCTCTCACTACCAGGGTGGTTAGCTATCGAGGGATCTGGGGCTCTCCTTTCGTTATGGTTTTGCAGAGCCCTCCATTGTGTGTTATTCATTTTACTGTGTGTCGAACAATGGACTACTGCTTTGCGGAGTTCCCAGAAAATACGGATAGCTATAGTTAAAGAGCAATTCTCACAGAGATCCAGTGTGGGCTGTAACTACCGTGTGGCACTGAAAATTGGTGAATTTCCTAAAGTTTTTTCAAAGAAAATTCCGCACTGCCTGTATGAATGATTTTTATTAAATCTGCGACCGGCTTCGTACCGCTTATCGTTGCATCCTCAGGCAATCTGTACAAAAAATAATATAATAAGAGCTGATATGAACTATTCGAGCCCCCAATTCTTAGGTGTAAATTAAACTTTTAAATGGCCAGTTTTTTTTTAATGAAACAAGAAAGTACTCACATATACTATTTATAATAGTAACGTTGAACACTGCCCTGAAGCCACTACACACCATTTACGTCCAATACACCGTCATCTGGTGAAAGCGGTGGTTAAAATTCAAAAATCTTTTTTCAAATCTTTTTTTTTTTAATATTCGGAGCGGCAATGACCTAGAAATAAAAATAAAATACGATGTTGGTAAAACTCCCCTAAACACGAACTCACGAAGAGCAGAACATTAGCATGAACAAACAGCAGAATGAGGGCCATCTAAACATATCAGAACATACCGTGCTCGTTGTGAGGAACGGCACTGCAGCGGACAAGGCCTGACTGACTGGCCTAAACCCGGAAAGGGCTCACGCAGTGGCGCGAGAATCGCCAGAGGCCGGATGACGTGTACAAGGTGGGAAGAGTGGGAGGTGCTGTACATTTAATAAACAGTTCCTTATGCCTATTTTTTTAAAAGTCTAATACCATACTAGGTTTCCAATATAAAAAAAATGAGCAGTTAGTTAAAACCATAAGAATAATAAATGTGGTGGTTCTGAAAGCGTAAGGCCCGGAGTACGCATAAAAATATGTTGGACAGAACCTACAAGTAAGCTATAGGGGTAAGGCTACCAGTTTAAGTAATCAAAATTTTTTAAAAGACCCTTGTGCCTCACATCGGTCTGGGCATTAAGTGATGAGCGAGGGATTTTCTTCAGAACTCTTCCAAAACATTAATGGTGTTGCCCTTACTTTCCTAGTGTAACACCAGCATGTTCTTCTGGAAACCGGTGATATGGTGACCCGTTTCCTGCAAATGCGCATCTACGGCCGATTTTTTGGCTGGGTCGCTGATGTGCTCCTTAAAGCGGGTCTCAAAACTTCTTCCTGTCTGGTCTATGTACTCCACATCACAATCATCACAGGCGATACTATATACCCCCGACGACTTGAAACTATTCCATGCTGCACCCTCCTTGTGCCTGAACGTCTGTACATTGTTTTTAGGAACATAAAAAGCCGGATGTATTCTTTTAGAACTTAAGCATTTGCCGATTCTGCTTGAAATGTTACCATAGAAAGAAATGCTGTGGAATTTACGCCCAATAGCTAATCCGCTATTTGCTCGCTGTAGGGAAGTGAATGTTCCGGATGTAAGTGAGGTTCGAGCATTGTTATGTTTCATGTTTATCTTCCGTAATACACGCCTGTTAATCTTTCCAACAAAATCCGCGACGTATCCATTCGAATAGGCGATAAACTGTGTTACTTTAAATTCCCGATCCCTGGCCTCTTGAGATAATGCGTCCTGTGTAGTAAAGCCCTGAATGTGGCCTTTTTGAATTGCAAAGGATGATTACACGATCTATGTATCGCGACGTCAGAAGCGGTGGCCTTTCTGAAAACATTAAAATTAACCGAGTTCCCATTGATTTTGACCAATAGATCTAAGAAGGGAAGGATGCCATTAATGCGTTGTTCCACAGTAAATTGCATCCTCTAGTGTAGTTCGTTAGTTTACTTAGAAAGCGTTACAATCCTGGAAAGAACCACTATGCAAGAAAATTATGTCATCCAGATATCTAGCCCAAAAAAATATCCTTTCAGAGTACGTGCTTACGTCGAAAATCATATTATGCTCAAAAAACGTCATAAAAATGTTGGCACGGCAATAAGACAGTGGAGATCCTATTGCCAAGCCCTGTTTTTTGATGTATGTACTATCGCCAAATTTAAAATAGTTAGAACTTAATATCAATCTGAGAAGCTGCAATACCTCTTCTATCTCTTCTAATGGTCTGTCACTATTTTTCTTCAAATTTTCACTAATTATTTTGTGGAGGTGGTCGGTTGGGATGCTTACAGAGATTTTTTTTTACATCAAATGAAAGCAGGGAAGTACCCTTTGGGATTGTCAAGGCTTAAAGTTTGCTAATCAGTTTCTCTATATTAGGGATTCCGAAATTTACCGGATTCTTGAAGTTCCTATTCAAGTATTCAGCCAAATGTTTCTCAAGTTGAGCACCTGGGCCATTCCTGCAATTAACGATGGGTCAGATAGGCAGGCCTTGCTTATGGAGCTTTATTACACCACGAAGTCTAGGAGCCGATGGGTTCATCGCAATAATTGACCTCTTATTCAAAAGTCTGAGAAAACTACTTGTATACCTTGTTATAACTACTCGCCACGCATTTAGCAGTTAGGTCATACCTGCTTTTCTCAATATGGTTGGTGTCAATAAAATGCTCGACCTTTTGAACGTACTGTTCCTCCGAAATAACTACGACCGGTTTAGACTTATCCACTTGCACTATAGCCGCAACATTATCCCAGAGCTTTTGATGGATTCTACTTACTGTAATATTCTCCTCAGACCCTATAAGAAAACTACGACTAGGATGACCTAAGCTATTAGAGTAATTCTCTACTATTTTGTTTACCCCTAGCCACTTCATTACGCTGAGCCGTCGTCATCAGTTTTCCATCCAAAGCCGAAACAGTACGGGAGAACAACCGATCAAGTTGCTGCTGCTATATTTTGTGTAATGTATTACAGGGGAAACCCTTATCCAATAACCATTGCTCTCTCCGATCGAAGACAATGTCGGTTAAGTTACACGTCTTTGGAAAAAAATTTAAAATCGCTTTCAGTGATTGGAGGATTATGACCCCGTTGCTTCAAATTTTGAAGCTTTTGCAATTTTTTTTTCCTGATTTTCAGTCAGACTTTGCTTAAACGAATCCAGGTACACATTGATGTGATCTTTTTTTGGAATATCTGTTAACTGAACAGGGAAACAAATTTTCTCTTTTTGAAAAATTTCATCTAATTGTAATCCAATATTTTTATATTTACTAACTCTTTCTTCATCACGATCTGCTTGATGTTAAGCTGGTTTTATTCAATTAAGAAAACATTATTGTTCTTTTTTAGTATAATTACAGCTCTTTTATCTTTAATTTCTTTTGGTAAATCGATATAAGGAGAACCAGAGACTGATTTGTGTCGATTAGCACTTAATCCTAAACTATTTATATAAAATAAAAACTAACTAGATTTTTCCTTTGTATTTTCTCCATTTCAGTTAATAGTTTATTCTACGATTTTTGATGATAATCTTCTAAATTAGTTGTTCTTTATAAACATTCATAACTTGTTTCATAATTAGATTCTTATATTGCATATGTTAGCTTTAATTGCACTTCTTTGCATTGGAATATTCTTAAATTTAGTGATTACTTCTTCTTTAATTTCAGAAGTTTGTATACTACATTTAAAAGCAGAGTCTTCTCTATTCATTGATCTAGATGATATTAAGAAAGAATGATCATCTAGAAAATTGTACACTGAAAATTTTTTAAGAAAGTTTTTTGTTTAATTTGTTTGTATTTATCTACTAGATTACTTTGAAAGTAACTCTAATTAACGATATTATTAATATTGCCCTAAGATGTATTGATAAGTTGGTTTAATTCTTCTTTATTAAGTTTATAATGTTTTTTTCACTTTTTCCATTTTACAGATTTCACAAAGATGTGTTAAATAAAGACTTTTATTCTATTCATTATTGTTATTATTGATATTGTGCTCAGATCTTTCAAGAACATCAATAAATGAAGTTTGAAATAATATTTTAAATTTTTCGTTTTACAGATTTCATAAAACTTTTTTTAACGTATTTTTATTCAAATTGTTATCTTTATTATTAACATTGTCAAGAAAGTGACCAAAGTTTTTTTTATATTTTCGTATCTTAGTTGTCTCTTCTTCATTTCTTTCATATTAAAATAATCAGTGAGTTCCAAGAGATAATGTGAAGTTAGATCTGAACAACCATTTTCAATACAGTAATTTTCAAAATCTGTATAACTCAGTCCATAATTTTCTTTACAACTTTTGAAATAGCTCAGCTTAAGAGTACTTTATGTTTTGCTCTTATTTATATAGAAAACTAGATTAAAAAAATTAAAACACATATGGACGAAATGAAAGTTTTAGTTTTTAAATCAAAAGTTCAGTCTTTGAAATAGACGGACAATGTTTGACAGAACTTATTCATAAAGGAAAAAGTTACTAGATTTTGTATTTTTTAATTAAAATTAAAATTTCAATCGTGGCTGTAGATAGATGAGGTTTGGTGGAACTTATTTATAAAGAAAAAAATTTATTACATTGTTTTATTTTGAAATGAAATGCGAATTTTGTTTGCTGGTATAGATAACACAATCTTGGAGACCTTATTTATAAAGAAAATATTTATTAGGTTTTTTTTATAAATAAATGGATATTTCTTCCGTGGGTACAGATAAATTTTGAAATGGGGGAAAACAAGATTAACATTTTGTATTAAATTGTGGTAATTTAAAAAAATATGAACTTTGTGCCAGGACTCCCATACATATACTACTTCTGAATGAGACATTAGGGAAGTTGTTTGCATAAAACTGGTTAATTATTACTTCACTATCACCAGTAGTGTTGCACCTTTTGCGTTAAAGCATAAACGATCGTGGTAAAGTGCAACATTATAGAGCATCATTTTAATAAGTGTTGAACAATTTATCAACATTTGATTTTGGCGACAGGATTGATTGCTGAACTATTGCACTTTTGGACACCAGCAGTCAGCAGTACACCCATGAATTATTTTGTTCTTAATTGAATCTTAAGTACCTCAATTGGCAAACAGAACATATAATAGGAAATACTCTGGTACATTGGTGAGTAGCTTTCGAAATTCCTGAGGCTACTGTCAGAGAGAGACTAGACTAGACACTGAAAATACTTGAGATTATTCAAAAGTTGTCGTTTTACTTGTCAGCTTATTTCTTCTGGCCATTCCTCCTTCTATTCTTTATACTAGTCCGTCTTCTCACTCTTACTTTTTAATTGTATTAGTTTCTACTCATTATTATTGTTGTCAACTTTTTCTGTAGTGAGAACTGAGGGTAGCTTCAATGCAGAATTTTAAAGAATATATTAGTAGTACGTATACTAAAGTTACTAGGTATGGTATGGAGCCAGATCGATGATGCTTTTTACTCTGTATAAGGTCTAGATCTGTTCTGTCTTCGACAATGGAAGCATTGTACAAGGAAATGCACCAAACTCTATTTTGCAGTAACTAGATGTTCCACTGAATGGGTTACTCAGCCTAACCCTAGGATCCATGAAATCAATCCATACCAAAGCACTCGTCCTGGAAGCTTTGGAAATATCACTAATGATGCAAAGAGAAGTATTACAAGTGTCACTTCTCTTGGACCATTTATCAGCATCTGATCACAACTCCATAAAGACAGTGACTAAATTCTGGATGTTAACACAAGAACATCACAGAAAAAACACAAAACAAGCTCTTCCGCTAGTAATAAACTATGAGAATAATCCTATAGCACATGAAGTTATGTACCTTGCTTTTGGTATTTATTTGAGATCATATTTAACCAGCCCTCTTGTCACACATGGCATGCGTTTTAAGAAAGAGAAGAAGTTTCATATTAGAGCAATTTATTGAACTATATTGGTCACAGTAGCCTTGTATATGCTCAAATTGTTCTAAATCAGGAGAGGGAGTAGTATATGCCTTCTAGCCCATATAATAGCATGTACAAAATGAGTGTGCATTCACCTTAATGTTCTAACTATACAGCGGAGCTATTGGCCATAAAAGAAGCCATTTGTTATGGCATACATAAATTTAAGGTCATATTGAAATTCAAGGACTCCCCATGTGTTATCCATAATTAGAAAATTCAAAATTCCACATGTAGCCTAACTTTTTTTTGTTATATTGGGGAACATCAATAAGTAAGGAAAAGTGACACAGATGTCAACCTGCTATGGACAAAATGACGCAACGAAATTTTAAATATGGAAATAGTCGACCACCTAGCAAAGAGGAATATTACTGAAAGGCATTTCTGTATAACACCAATCCCTAATGTTGACTTCAAGTTCACTTTCATCGAAGCTACTTATAGTGAACTGTAAATGGCATCTATCTCAGCAACACAAGTGCAAACACCAAGCTGCCATTCAACTGAATGTCCCTCTTTGATAGTGGTAGCATTGTGTGAAGGTACTCAATTCTCACTTAATGTCCATTATGCTATGAGGTTGAGATACAGATGTTAGGCCCCACATTTACATCGAATAAAAGTTTTAGTGTGTGGAAATGTTCATGAGGACATAGCAGATATGATTTATGTAACAGTCACATGCACTGTGTATGAATAAGCACAAGAAGTACTATGCTTACAACTTCATATATATATATATATATATATATATATATATATATATATATATATATATATAGAACTATATGTGTACATGAAGAACTAAATTATAATTCCTTTGTATAATGTTAAAATACAAGATGGTATGTTTACATATGGATTGGAACTGTCTTGAAAAGGATACAAGGATACTCACTGTACTAGGGTTGGTTAATAAGTACCAGTAACACTGCCATAATACTGACAATGTGCACCCAGTGATATGCACTCTGTCAGTAGCTGTCAGCAGAGGGTTAGTTGAAGTAGTGCAGTGAGCAGTGACGTCTGTGTTTGAGTCCATTGCAATGTGTAGTGCCTGGAAGTGTGGCAGGTCAGTTCAGACACACTAACAATATGTTTAGGAACCACGAACAACATGTATGGATCAAGATTTAAGTGACATGTCGCCGAAACACACAACATTGTTTTCATAGACAGTGTGAGGCATATGGTGATGCAGCATTGTCATATCATGCAGTGGGGAGATTTATGAAACTGTTTCGGCATAGAAAGGATGTCATTCAAGATCGATCCGTTTTGGGATGTCCCCCAAGCACAACATGACAGTTGAGTCCCTTGCCTACTAGTTGCATGTGGATTGACAAAGGAATGCATTCCATCATGCTTCATGAAAATGCTTGATGCCACATGGCAAACTGATGCAGGAACTCCTGCGTACATGGGGGTGGGAGATACTGGAACATCCACTGTATTCGCCTGGTATCGATCCATGAGGTTACGACCTATTTGCCAAAAGTGAAGGAAGGTTTCCATGGCACGCACTACAACACAAGAGTCAACGTCTCAAGCCATTGGACCATCCTTCCGAAACATCGAAAGAGATGGACGTGATGACGATTTGCGACACTTTCCATCTGTATGAGGGAAGGTAATCGAAATGTGGGACGATTATATAGAGGGCACGTAATTTGGTGGATGTTAGTGAATAAAGTGTGGTGTGAATTATAACATTGTTGCTACTACTTCTTATCCATGTCAGTATATTCACTGTAAGAATATACTTGTACATAGTGTAATGTCCTTAGTATATTGTTTATCTTAAAGCTAAGCTTACGCTATCGTTTTAAATCAAATCTCATAAGATCTTTGTACTGATCATTTATTGTTGTGTGGTTAATTTTTTCTAGAGCCAAAATAAATAAATAAAATAGCAATAATTAGTTTATAAGCTATTGGCATATACATCGTATTCTAAGCAACAGCAACAAAAATGTGTCCTTTTTCTGTACATATTGTTTCAAGACGTACTGTGTAAATAAGTGGTCCATTTACTTAACTAGGTGACGGACCATCAGCAAAGACAAATGAACTTAATATATATATATATATATATATATATATATATATATATATATATATATATATATATATATATATAATTATGTGTTAGTAGACTGAAAGTAGAGTATGAGCGGTTAATAAATAAGTCTAACTCACAATTTTCTAATAATATTTAGAGTTACTTCATGTCCTCACTCAAACAGTCACATATCTATGCCTACTTTTATCACTTGTCATTTCTGTGACATATAACATTTTCCGCATCTGTGTAAATGGGGACTACATTAACTGAATATACACTCCTGGAAATGGAAAAAAGAACACATTGACACCGGTGTGTCAGACCCACCATACTTGCTCCGCACACTGCGAGAGGGCTGCACAAGCAATGATCACACGCACGGCACAGCGGACACACCAGGAACCGCGGTGTTGGCCGTCGAATGGCGCTAGCTGCGCAGCATTTGTGCACCGCCGCCGTCAGTGTCGGCCAGTTTGCCGTGGCATACGGAGCTCCATCAAAGTCTTTAACACTGGTAGCATGCCGCGACAGCGTGGACGTGAACCGTATGTGCAGTTGACGGACTTTGAGCGAGGGCGTATAGTGGGCATGCGGGAGGCCGGGTGGACGTACCGCCGAATTGCTCAACACGTGGGGCGTGAGGTCTCCACAGTACATCGATGTTGTCGCCAGTGGTCGGCGGAAGGTGCTCGTGCCCGTCGACCTGGGACCGGACCGCAGCGACGCACGGATGCACGCCAAGACCTTAGGATCCTACGCAGTGCCGTAGGGGACCGCACCGCCACTTCCCAGCAAATTAGGGACACTGTTGCTCCTGGGGTATCGGTGAGGACCATTCGCAACCGTCTCCATGAAGCTGGGTTACGGTCCCGCACACCGTTAGGCCGTCTTCCGCTCACGTCCCAACATCGTGCAGCCCGCCTCCAGTGGTGTCGCGACAGGCGTGAATGGAGGGACAAATGGAGACGTGTCGTCTTCAGCGATGAGAGTCGCTTCTGCCTAGGTGCCAATGATGGTCGTATGCGTGTTTGGCGCCGTGCAGGTGAGCGCCACAATCAGGACTGCATACGACCGAGGCACACAGGGCCAACACCCGGCATCATGGTGTGGGGAGCGATCTCCTACACTGGCCTACACCTCTGGTGATCGTCGAGGGGACACTGAATAGTGCACGGTACATCCAAACCGTCATCGAACCCATCGTTCTACCATTCCTAGACCGGCAAGGGAACTTGCTGTTCCAACAGGACAATGCACGTCCGCATGTATCCCGTGCCACCCAACGTGCTCTAGAAGGTGTAAGTCAACTACCCTGGCCAGCAAGATCTCCGGATCTGTCCCCCATTGAGCATGTTTGGGACTGGATGAAGCGTCGTCTCACGCGGTCTGCACGTCCAGCACGAACGCTGGTCCAACTGAGGCGCCAGGTGGAAATGGCATGGCAAGCCGTTCCACAGGACTACATCCAGCATCTCTACGATCGTCTCCATGGGAGAATAGCAGCCTGCATTGCTGCGAAAGGTGGATATACACTGTACTAGTGCCGACATTGTGCATGCTCTGTTGCCTGTGTCTATGTGCCTGTGGTTCTGTCAGTGTGATCATGTGATGTATCGGACCCCAGGAATGTGTCAATAAAGTTTCCTCTTCCTGGGACAATGAATTCACGGTGTTCTTATTTCAATTTCCAGGAGTGTATATGTCGGGAATGTATTTGTATTCAATGTTAGTGAAGATACAACCTTAAGAAATCAACTCATATATATATATATATATATATATATATATATATATATATATATATATATATATATATATATATATAATCTTTGGAAAGCTTCCAGTAGAATATGACGTTATATAGGCCACATTGTTCTATATCAGACATATATCGTAAGATATAGTAAGTCTACAACTTATCTTTGGCCATTTCTTGTCCAAATTCAAGTTTCCTTAGGAAAAACGTACAAGTATTGGTCTCCGCTGGCCACTACCTACTCTCATCTTTCGGGCTCCACACCAATTCCGCAGCGGGAGAATTAGGCGTCTTTTGAGGAGATCCACCAATCGATCCAATTTTACAGGTGTTCATATGAATGGAGGTGCTGGTCAGTCAGTTTGTGTGCCATTGAAAGCAAAAGATCGTTGTTACAGGGAGCAGTGCCTAGAGAATACCGTGGGTGGGCTAGGACTTCCATTTCAACGTTTCCAAGTATTTTTTGACAAATTTTGCGACATTGGGTCGAGCACTGTTATGCTGCAAAACTACGTTTACATGTCTGTTGTCTGTCTTTTAGTACGGGGCTCAAACCCCTTCAATTTCTTTCGATAATGATCTGTAATCGTTTCCGTTGGTGTCAGTAACTATGAAAACCTTCTCTCTTCCACCGCCATGCCGGTCTTCAACGTCAAAACCAGCGTTCTCGAATTACTGAAACCTTCCTTTGCACTTCTTTCATTAAGGTGCCTTACCAATGGCCTTACTCAGCATTTTACGAGCTTCAGTCGCAGACTTCCACTTTAAAGCAGAAAATTAAAATTTCCCGCAAGTGACGGGAACTGTTGTCGCATTCAATCGAGACTAGCTTTATGAAGCAATCACAAATCGACTGATATTTTGATGGCGTTATGTTTAAAAATGCCTAAGCTAATTGTATGTCTCCTCCGATCTTCCACCTGGGCGAACATTTGCCGCTTCTACCATCTACTGCAAAACAGCGGAAGCAAAGTTATAGAACTAATAATATGTCATGATTAACAATGTCAAAAGTCGAAAGCCCGACTCATCAACGCTTTAAGACAGAAACAAAGGAGTTAAAAAGACATTACTTGCCGGTGTTCACTGATTTATGTCAATGGGACAAGTTGTAAATCTTCGAGGCGGGCGGGACTTGAACGCTGGTCCCGTGCGTGGCTGGGCACGTGATTGTGTAACTAGGTACTTACGCCTCTTTTTTTACGAGACTCGAAACCGGGATCTCCTGCTTATCCCACCCCCATTTTTTTGCGGCAGGAAAGAACGGACACAGTCAGCTTCAAGCTGGGTGGAGACAGGGAGACAAGGTGGACAAAAGTCGAATCTCGAAGCCTGTCCACGATGCCAATGTCTGTGTCTGCAGGTGACCAAGCGATGAACTAATGGATTTGTCTCATGGGAACGACTGCATAGGTCTGTATCACTAAAGCCATTGTGATAAAGTCGAAAGTTGTTGGGTATAGTGTTACGAACGAGTTGGTGCCATGAGAATGCCAATTCCGTCGTAAAAATAAGTTGGCTGACAATGGACAAAACAACGTTCCAGTCGGAGTCAGGGGCTCCACAGAGGAAACGTGATTTGGAAACGTCCAGTGACATAACGGCGTCTTTGAAAGAGAGAGGCGACTTGGATAGGATGTCAACTCCCAAATGACTGACATCGATATAAAAACTTGTTATTTATCCTACCAACCTTTACTGAAGGGGTTAAGCTAGCAGGTGTGAGACAGGCAAAAAAGCGAGCTGTAAGTGATTGCGGACACAAAGACACTTTAAAATAGTGTGTAGAAGAAACGCCATCAGGACACAGTGATCACCACAACCGAACAGACTATCCTACCGTGTCTCCCATCTGACACAACTTACACGACACATTTCTGATGTAGTGCCCTTGCTCATTAGCCTCATTACTCTCAGTGTCTCTCCGATTCCCTTCAGAGCTCGAGCTTTGTGTACACTTACACTGAATAGATCACTGGCCGTCACCCCCTTAATCGTATATACACTGACAAGCCGAAACATTACTACCGGTGCCCACCGCGACGTTGGTGAGACAAGCGGCGTTGACAAAAAGCAGATTATTATTATGCAGAGTCCGTGAACGAGTATCTCGGAAACGGAGAAACTGATTGAATGTTCACTTACTACTGCCACAATGAGCATCTACGGAAAAAGGAAGAAGAACAGTGAAACTACTTCTAGGTGCTAAATCGTCGGACGTCCAAGACTCTTCACAGAACGTGGAGTTTGGAGAGTCTTGTCTGCTCTGTGAAGTAGCATAGATGGTGATCTGTAGCATATCTGCCGAAAGAGTACAGCGCTGGTGCACGCCCAAATGTTACGGAGCACACCGTCCATCGTACGTTGTTGAACATGGGGTTCCACAGCAGACCACCCCCACGTGTTCACTTGTTGATCCAATCACATCGTCGATTACGATTACAATGGGCACGGGACCATCGGGATCCGACTGTCAATGAATGGAACATGTCGGTTCTTCGGGTGAATCAAATTTTTGCTAGACTAGGTCAATGGCCCCTTTAACAGACGCCGTCATCGAGGTGAACGGCGGCTTGTAACTTGCAGCGCGCCACCGAGGCAATATTTTGAAGTATTTTGCTAAGGGATACATTCACCTGTGGTAGTAATGGATGACATGCTGACAGATGCAAACCACCTACATCCCTGCACGCTTGATGTCTTCCCCAACGGCGATGTCATCTTTCAGCAGCATAACTGTCCGTGTCTCGGAGACAGAACCGCGCTACAGTAGTTTGAGGAGCTTTGTAGTGAACTCATGTTGATGCCTCGTGACAAATTTACCTGATGTAAATCCTGTGGAACCCATCTGGTTTGATATCTTGCGTCATTACCACGTAGGCAGATCAGCGGCCCTTATATTTGCGCCAGTTACTTTACTTATGCATAGACATGTAATGCCTCCACTTCGACAAACTTGCCGACAAACTGTCGGACCCCTGATACGCTGAATCAGTGAATTGTTTCGTTCCAAAGACGGACGAACAAGCTGTTAAGCAAGGCGTCAAATGTTTTGGCTCTTCAGTGTATGGTGTCTGTCCTTTCAAAAATGTCCAAAAGAACATACACCATTTTGATCCCGCAGGCACTATGAAACTAGACACAAAGGAAGACATTAGCTCCCATTGCGAATTGATTTACACTGAAGAGCCAAAGAAACAGCTACACCTGTCTAATATCTGTAGGGCCCCCACAAGCACGCAGAAGTGCGGCAACACGACGTGGCATGATACCGACTTATGTCTGAAGTAGTGCTGGAGGGTACTGGAGGGAAATGACGCCACGAATAATGCAGAGTTGTCCATAAATCCGTAGGAGCATGAGAAGGTGGAGATCTCTTCTGAACAGCACGATGCATAGTATCACAGATATGCTCGGTAATGTTCATACCTGGGGAGTTTGGTGGCCAGCGGAAGTGTTTAAACTCAGAGGAGTGTTCATGGAGCCACTCTGTAGCAATTATGGATGTGTGGGGTGTCGCATTGTCCTGCTGGAATTGCTCAAGTCAATCGGCATGCACAATGGTGATGAAGGGGTTCAGGTGATGCTTACGTACGTGTTAGAGCTTCCGTTACAGAGCTTCCACCGGCTTGAAAATTCCCGTGCTGACATGCAGCTTCCATGGATACATGTGGTTGTCTCCATATCCCTTACACGTCCATCTGCTCGATACAATCTGAAACAAGACTCGTCCAACCAGGCAACATGATTTCGGTCATCAACAGTCGAATGTCGCTGTTGACGGGCCCAGGCGAGGATTAAAACTTTGTATCGTGCAGTCTTCAGGGGTACACAAGTGGTCTTTCGGCACCGAAAACCTATATCGTTGATGTTTCGTCGAATGGTTCGCAACGATGACACTCGTTGATAGCACAGCATTGAAATCTGAAGCAATTTGCGGAAGGTTTGCACTTCTGTCACGTTGAACGATAATCTTCAGTCGTCGTTGGTCACGTTATTTTTCTGCGATGTCGGAGATTTGATGTTTTACCGAATTTCTAATATTCACGGTACATTCGTGAAATGGTCCTATTGGAAAATCCCCACTTCATCGCTACCTCCGAGATGCTGTGCCCGTCGCTCGTGTGCCGACTATATCACCACGCTGACACTGCCTGCAGCAGTAACCGACCTAAAAACTGCGCCAGACACTTGTTGTCTTATATAGGCGTTGCCGACCGCAGCACTGTATTCTGCCTGTTTACATATCTCCGTATCGGATTACGCATGTCTATATCAGTTTCTTTGGCGCTTCAGTTATATAAATGATGCTAGTAGAAAATTCGTTCCAGACTGGGATTCGAACGCAGGTCTCGTGCTTTCTAGGCAGATGCGTTGATCACTGTGCCGGCCAGACACATGGGTCATTGAAACCGGAAGGGCTACCCCAACCACGTCTTCTATCAGATCCAAATTCTCAGCTTATACCACACACTACTCATGTAGTGTCCGTTCTCATTTCACCGATTCCCGTAAGAATTCGAGCTTTGTGTGCATCTGCATTGAAGGGATCATTGGTCGTCACTAATTATATATATATATATATATGTCTCTTCTTTCGGAGACGTCCAAGAGAATAAGCACCAGATATGTATAGCTGTAAGAGAGAATTCCGCCCTGCTTCATCGCATTAAAACATTGTCATATTCGTTAAAAGAGCTCCTTTGACGTTCGTGTTTCTATAGACTACTGTGTAGATTAGTTTACATAGAACGCGTCGGGAAAACGTCCGATTCGAGAGAATGCTATAATGGAATGCAATTCATTTCCTTAACTCCCGATAGCAACTTTAGCTTCGTTTTGAAGTCGGTGCACCGGCGCATTCATCTCACTTAGCGAGTGCAGAGCAAGTTGGCTGGCGCCGGCACGTCGGCTGCAGCCCTTAATTGCAGCCTGGCGATGCAGCGCCCGCTGACGGGAAAGGACGCCCGCTGGAAGTTAGTCGCTCGCTGTTCCCTTCTGCTGCAACGGAGCGGGCCTTTTTGTTTGCCGGGCTGGGAGAACGCCCTCGTTAGGGAGCGCGGTGGCGGCTGTCGGCTGTCGGCTGCGCGCGGGGGCCACTGGCCGTCAGGGCCGCCCCCGCGCTCGCCGCCCCCGCGCTCGCCACCGCCGCCGCCGCCGCCGCCGCCCCTCAAGTGGGTCACACCGAATGCCGGGGGAGCCAACTTTACAGACGTCTGGACAAGTTCGACCATTAATCATTGTCCCATTAAATCCGTCTGGCGCCGCCGCTTCAAGTTTTAGCTCCCTTGGAAAAACGACCAGGTCGACGGATAACGAATGCACATCGTAGCAGTAAAGTTGCACAATTAAGGAGTTCCATCGAGATCGGAGGCCCCTCCTGCTGCATCCTGTCGCGAAGGTGTCGCTGCATGGGGGGAGGGTGGGAGGGACAGGGGGGAACTGCACGGCTAATTGCGACGTACTTCGCTGCTGCATTTCAAAGAGCGAGATTTCATTCATCAGTGCACCGAAACGAAGATAGACGTTGCAATACTAACGGACATGGGGCATTCAGAGCCTGTTGAACATGTAGTAAATTTGCCACATTCCAGACCTCTATTACAATCAAAACAGTGAGGTCCGCAAATGGTTTATTTGTAATGGCATTAATGCGAGTCCCATTAAAAGATTCCCAAATAAACAATTCCAATTGCTATATTTATCTTGTTGTCGTTGGTTGCCCAGGGCTGCAGATCCACAATACCGTTTTATCGCCGAGGTGATCTGCGTTTTATAAATAACAAACAGTAACTTTAGATAATTTTTGTTTGTTATTATTCCGTACGAAAACAGTAACATGAATATGATGCATTTAAACATCTAGCTGCATCAATTTTGTCACCTCCGCATTTGGGAAAAAGAATACAGCAACAACTCGAAAGCCGGCCGCGGTGGCCGAGCGGTTCTAGAGGCTTCAGTCCGAAACTGCGCTGCTGCTACGGTCGCAGGTTCGAATCCTGCCTCGGGAATGGATGTGTGTGATGTTCTTAGGTTAGTTAAGTTTAAGTAGTTCTAAATCTAGGGGACTGATGACCTCAGAAGTTAAGTCCCATAGTGATTAGAGCCATTTGAACCATTTGAACAACTCGAAAATACGCTTATTTGTAGCTGTCCAAGCGTCTGCCAACTACACTCGTCGATACTGTGTCGACACGCTCGACAACTACAACATCTGCATCCCTTCAGCTCAAGCTTCTATTATTCCGGTATCTTCTAACGTCATTTTCATGGCGTCAAAAAACCATACGTAAGAATAACGATGCGTGGTAATGAATCAAATTAAGTTCAATAAAAAATGGTTCAAATGGCTCTGAGCGCTACGGGACTGAGGTCATCAGTCCCCTAGAACTTAGAACTACGTAAACCTAACGAACCAAAGGAAATCACACCCACCCATGCCCAAGGCAGGATTCGAACCTGCGACCGTAGTGGTCTCGCGGTTCCAGACTGAAGCGTCTAGAACCGCTCGGCCGGTCGAGTTTAATATAATTCTACGTTACCTTCAGGACCAATTACACAGATAATTCAGTGCATCAAAATGGCACCGAGAGTCCATCATAAAACGCTGGTTTCGTTTACATGCCAACAGTATTTATAGTAAATCGGTTGAACCAACAGAAAGAGCAGTGGAAAGGCTAAAAACATACCATACAATCACAGAAAATACCATAATAAAAACCAAACTGAGCGACATTCTGATGTATAACCGATGCCATACTATCAGAGAATTATTAAACTGAAACTGCGTTCAGTGCTGGCTAAGTATTTGGGACAATTCAAATGTCGCCAATACTGCGACGCATTCGGACCCCCGCAGGCGTCCCTGCCGTTCAAGGTGTTGAGTAGCGTTGTGGTCAGCGCGACTGTGACGCCTCCCAAACGAAGCTGCCTGCCATCTCCTGTGGGTTGACAACACCAGTTCTCTTCCACCGCCAGCTCTGAACCCGTGACTACCATCGGCGGAGGCCACTATTCCCGCGGTCCGGACTGGCCTGTTTTCCGGGTTCTTTATCGTCGACTGCGCTGGCTACAATCAAGTTAGCTTATCTGGTTGATATTATTATCCGTGGTGTACCTCGTTACAAGCGAAGGAAGTGCTGGGCAGCTTGATTACTATCCAGATAGTGTCTGGTCATAATTCAGAAAACCGTTGCTGTGACTGGCCTAAGGCAAGTTGATTTGCTTAAATGTTTATAAGTGTGCTGGCCCCAGACCTGCCTCCTGTTTTATTTAATCGGAGTTTAGTCACAGAGGAAGCCGACAGTAATACAGTGTAACCTTAATTCAGTTGACAAATGGGGATTGTTGTTCGTGAAATAATACTTTTTGCTTCAACGAAGCTTCATTCAGTCCCAGTGTTTTCCATGAATGGCTAAGATTTTTAAAAATAAATTATTTGTTTTACGCAAATTGTTTTATTATGATATCTTTTCATGATTTATTGTGGTTACATTTCATAATTCCTGTGAAAGTTGTGGAGGTATTTCATTTAACTGTACAAAATTATATGTTGCCTTACTTTTTGTATAGTACCAAGTAGTAAAGGGTGCAGCAATCAGTCCCAAATAATGTTTATTGCTTATTCAGATTTCGGTCACTATGTGGCCATCTTCAGTGCAGTGAATGAAAGTCAAAACTTCAAATCCACTTACACGTGCACGTAGCGCCAACTCGACAATTCATAAGTGTGAACTTAACACTTGAAATGATTAGTTCAAGTGGAACTTCATGCATATATAAGTGGTTTTGATGTTTTAACTTATATTCAGTGTACTGAAGATGGCCACACAGGGACCAAAATATGGAAATGCAATAAACATTATTTGAGACTGACTGCTGTACCCTTCCCCACTTGAAATAAATGAAGTCACTGGGCGCACGGCTTCCCCACGGAATCAAGCCTGTTTGAATGATAGTTATGTACATTGCTTGTTCCTTTTTCTTTATGAAATAAAAGTATAATAGATTTAGAAGAAAAGCATCACACCCACCTCAAACCAGCCTATCCAATCACTTATTCCATAACACTGTGGTAGCAGAGTTTTGATAAGGCAATATATATAATCATCTGGGAGAACATTCGTTACTTTGCTGACTGATATACTTGTCTGGTATTTTGTTTAACGGGACTACTGGTTACTGCTCTGTTTCAGCATGGCAGCCATGGAGGTGCCCAGATTGTGGAGATGAGAAAAGATGAGCTTCTGTATAAGTTAAATATTGGCGATTCTGATACGTTGGGTAGTGTGGCGGCTTAACGTGCCATCTTTGCGATGTTGTTGCTGGTCCTATGGCCTGGCTCCTGCGCGGAGTGGCCGTGGAGGTGTGAGTCGCCGTGTCACGGATTGCGCGGCCCCTCCCGCCGGAGGTTCGAGTCCTCCCTCGACCATGGCTGTGTGTGTTGTTCTTAGCATAAGTTAGTTTAATTAAGTAGTATGTAAGTCTAGGGACCGATGCCCCCAGTAGTTTGGTCCCCTAAGAATTCACACACATTGGAACATTTTGTGTCTCTGCTGGGGCTGCAGGGACAAAAAGTGGTTTACGCGCTATCCAGTATTAAGCTCACATTAGCAGAATTAGAACTAAAACTCTCCTTTTTCAATGTTAGTTGATCACGTCATTCACGGAAGTTGGAGAACCATCTCGTTCGCAGGGCAACTCCCATTTTTTCACATGATATATTGCGAACCATGGATGAAGGGAATCAGACGGATGCGTTAGTACTTGACTTCAGGAAAGAGTTTGACTCGGTGCCCCACTGCAGACTCCTAACTAAGATACAAACATATGGGATTGGTTCCCAAATATGTGAGTGGGTCGAAGACTTCTTAACTAATAGAACCCAGTACGTTGTCCTCGATGGTGAGTGTTCATCGGAGGTGAGGGTATCATCTGTCAGTGCCACAGGGAAGTGTGGTAGGTCCGATGTTGTTTTCCGTCTACATAAATGATCTTTTGGATAGGGTGGATAGCAATGTGCTGCTGTTTGCTGATGATGCTGTGGTGTATGGGAAGGTGTCGTCGTTGAGTGACTGTAGGAGGATACAAGATGACTTGGGAAGGATTTGAGATTGGGGTAAAGAATGTCAGCTAACTCTAAATATAGATAAATGTAAATTAATGCAGATGAATAGGAAAAAGAATCCCGTAATGTATGAATACTCCATTAGTAGTGTAGCGCTTGACACAGTCACGTCGATTAAATATTTGGGCGTCACATTGCAGAGCGATATGAAGTGGGACAAGCATGTAATGGCTGTTGCGGGGAAGGCGGATAGTCGTTTTCGGTTAATTGGTAGAATTTTGGAGAGATGTGGTTCATATGTAAAGGAGACCGCTTATAAACCACTAATACGACCTATTCTTGAGTACTGCTCGAGCGTTTGTGATCCCTATCAGGTCGGATTGAGGGAGCACATAGAAGTAATTCAGAGGCGAGCTGCTAGATTTGTTACTGGTAGGTTTGATCATCAAGTAAGTGTTACGGAAATGCTTCAGGAACTCGGGTGGGAGTCGCTAGAGGAAAGGAGGCGCTCTTTTCGTGAATCGCTACTGAGGAAATTTAGAGATCCAGCATTTGAGGCTGACTGCAGTACAATTTTACTGCCGCCAACTTACATTTCGCGGAAAGACCACGAAGACAAGATAAGAGAGATTACTCACATAGAAGTAATTCAGAGGCGAGCTGCTAGATTTGTTACTGGTAGGTTTGATCATCAACTAAGTGTTACGGAAATGCTTCAGGAACTCGGGTGGGAGTCGCTAGAGGAAAGGAGGCGCTCTTTTCGTGAATCGCTACTGAGGAAATTTAGAGATCCAGCATTTGAGGCTGACTGCAGTACAATTTTACTGCCGCCAACTTACATTTCGCGGAAAGACCACGAAGACAAGATAAGAGAGATTAGGGCTCGTACAGAAGCATATAGGCAGTCATTTTTCCCTCGTTCTGTTTGTGAGTGGAACAGGGAGAGAATATGCTACTTGTGGTACGAGGTACCCCTCGTCACGCACCGTATGGTGGATTGCAGAGTATGTATGTAGACGTAGATATAGATTTAGAATAGAATTAGAGCCTGCGTTATTCTTTATGTTAACAGGGAAAAGGATTTGTGCAGCATCAGACCACCTGACACTGTATCTCAAATTACTTTCTGAACAATTGGGCGATTTACTGATATCAATCCAAGGTGCACTATGTGATCAAAAGCATCCGGTCACCTGGCTGAAAATAACTTGCAAGATCATGGCGCCCTTCATTCGTAATGCTGCAATTCGGTGTGATGCTGGTCCACCCTTAGTCTTGATGAGAGCTTCCACTCTCGCAGGCATATGTTCAATCAGATGTTGAAAAGTTTCTTGGGGAATGGCAACCCATTCTTCACGGAAAGCTGCGCTGAGGAGAGGTATCGATGTCGGTCGCTGAGGCTTGGCACGAAGTCGACGCTCCAAAACGTCCGAAAGGTGTTCTATAGGATTCAGATAAGGACTCTGTGCAGGTCAGTCCATTACAGGGATGTTCTTGTCGTGTAACCACTCCGCCACGGGCTATACTTAATGAACAGGTACTCGATCGTGTTGAAAGATGCAGTCGCCATCCCCGAATTGCTCTTCAACAGTGGGAAGCAAGAAGGTGCTTAGAACATCAATGTAAGCCTGTGCTGTGATAGTGCTACGCAAAACAACAAGGGGTGCAATCCCCCTCCATGAAGAACACGACCACACCATAACACCACTCTCTACGAATTCTTCTGTTGGCACTACACGCGCTAGTGGATGACGTTCACCAGGCGTTCGTCATACCCACACCCTGCCACCGGATCGCCACATTGTGTACCGTGATTCGTCAATCCATACAACGTTTTACCACAGTTCAATCATCCAATGTTTACGCTCCTTATACCAAGCGAAGCGTCGTTTGGCGTTTACTGGCGTGATGTGTGACTTATGAGCAGACGCTCGACCATGAATTCCAAGTTTTCTCACCTCCCACCTAACTGACTTAATACTTGAAGTGGATCCTGATGCACATTGAAATTCCTGTGTGATGGTCTGCATAGATATCTGCCTATTACACATTACGACCGTCTTCAACTGTCGGCTGTCTCTGTCCGTCAGGAGACGAGGTCGTCCTGTACGCTTTTGTGCTTTTCGTGTCCCCTCACGTTTCCATTTCACTATCACACCGTTAACATTGGACCTCGGGATGTTTGGGAGTGTGGAAATCTCGCGTACAGACACATGACACAAGTGACAGCCAATCCTGACCACGTTCGAAGTCCTTGAGTTCTGCGGAGCACCTCATTCTGCTCTCTGACCATGTTTAATGACTACTGAGGTCGCTGACATGGAGCACCTGGCAGCAAGTGGCATCACAATCATCTAATATGAAAAACGTTTCTTTTTGGGGGTGTCCGAAGAGTTTTAACCACATAGTGTGTGCTAGCCTGGTGGGGAAAACTGACCGAAATGAATTAAGCACACCTTTAAGTCAACAAATCGGAGGGCGAATTCCTCGTGGAAACCCTTCTTTGGCTGTGGTTTTTCTGTTTGTCAAGTTATCTAAATTATTATTGAGGATGTTACGTGATGGTGGCGAATGCTCGGTAGATTCTACTGAGGAATTCCAAAGGACCTTGATTTTTATTTTTTAAATTTTTTTTAAAGAATTGATGCACCGTAGGGAATTATTAAGTAGTGAACATTGCTATAAGTTACGAGCCCTATGATGGATGGATTGTCGGATTAGGTATGTCGCATGACATGCAGCGAAAATTGTCTTTCAGTGAATTCTGAGGGCTAATTCATCGAAATTATCTAAGCGCCCGCACTCTACTTGAGCTAACCGTCAAGGGCTGTTCTGATGTGGTACGATATGATGACCCGTTAGAAAATTATATTAAGAGATGTAAAGATAGCACTAGAAGTGGACCATAGCGAAGGGCAAATAGCTGAAAATACCCTTGAAGGGCCTCTTCTTATTAGTCAATCAAGGGTGAATTTTTTTGCGATCAGTCACAAAGCTTGTATCAGTTACAAGAGTTGGAGATTCGTGTGCAAGCCGTAGAGTAAGATGACCGAAAACGAGAGGTGTGTTTTAGTCCTCGATGGCAGAAAGATGCTAAAAATAAAGTATTTTTAGTGTGATGGGGGTGGGCAAGTAGGAAGGAGTTGTACAAGGTAGGGAAGCTTAAGTAGTAGCTGAATTATGGGGGGATCACGAAGATGTCGCCTTTGCAGAAGTGTTATTGCTGTCCCTAGTGGTCGAATCTTGTATGTTTGACTATAATGAGGAGCCTAGTTGTGGCCTTCTTGATACTGGAAGTTCTGTTTCTTTGATAAGTGAAGATTGGATTGCCACTTTTCGTTGCGGTGTAAATCCCCGGGATTGTCGGGCGACGCTGAATCTTGACCGCTGGCCAATAATTGCAGAGGTTTTGGACCTGTTCAAGTTAAGATCTGCACTGGTCATTTTCCGTTGAAATTCCCTGTTAATGTTATTTTTTCTATCAGCCATTATAGGATCTGACTTCATAGGTAAGATTGGGTTACATCCTCAAAGTTTTGTAAGCATGTAGTTAATTGAGGGTCAGTGCGTAAAAACCAAGTTATTAATTCAGTCGATACCGATGTTCTGACTTATGATCTTGAACTCTTACCAGCTGAACAGAAGAAGGAGACCGTGGATTTATGTGCGGAAGGTGAGGATATGCTTACTAACAGATTAGGTGAGGTTGAAGGAGCACAGTATAAAACTAAATTAACGGCTAACATTTCTCTAAGGCATACCCAATACCTATTGTCACCACCTGGGATAAGGCAGATAAAAGCACTGCAGATGAGACATTATGTGGGGAGTTATTAGTCCATCCAAATACCAGTACTCCTTTACTATATTTGTAGTAACTAACCCGCAAGGTGGAATGAGACCAGATGTCGATTACTGGGTTCTGAATAAGAACGTAATGCTTCAGTCTATGCCTCCTCCTGATTTTTCATTTGTGCTTCTCATGATGCAAAGAGGCAAATTTATTTACCACTATGACCTAAATCATGCATATTATAAAGTTCCGCTAGCTAAAGAGTCTAAGACAGTTAAAGCCTTTCCAACTGATTTGTCACTTTATGACTATAATAGAGTGACATCTGAACTGTCTGCAGGTACGGTAACACATATCAGTACCACCCCACGGGCATCAATGTTCGCAAAGGAATTCCAAATTTCCCTTAGATGCTAATAATGGTCATGCGGGATCCGACGGACAAAATTTAGCTCACCTACTGAGCAATGCCCCGAGTGGATCGGCACCATGAGCGCACTCTACTGCCGCAATATACACTATGTGATCAAAAGTATCCGGACACCGGGCTGAAAGTGACTTACAAGATCGTGGCGCTCTCCATCGCTAATGCTGGAATTCAATATGGTGTTGGCCCTCCCTTAGTATTGGTGACAGCTTTCACTCTCGCAGGCATACGTCCAATCAGGTGCTGGAATGTTTCTTGTAGAAAAGTAGCATATTCTTCACGGAATGCTGCACTGAGGAGAGGTATCGATGTTGGTAGGTGAGACCTGGCACGAAGTCGGCATTCCAAAACATTCGAAAGGTGTTCTATAGGATTTAGGTGAGGACTCTGTGCAGGCTGATCCATTACAGAGACGTTAGTGTCGTGTAACCACTCTGCCACAGGTCGTGCATTATGAACTGATGCTCGATCGTGTTGAAAGGTGCAGTCGCCATCCCCGAATTTCTCTTCAACAGTGGGAAGCAAGAAGGTCCTTGAAACGTCAGTGCAGGCCACTGCTGTGATAGTGCCACGCAAAACAACAAGGGGTGCAAGCCCCCTCCATGAGAAACACGACCACACCGTAACACCACTCTCTACGAATTCTACTGTTGGCACTACACTAGCTAGTAGATGACGTTCACCAGGCTTTCGCCATACCCACGCTCTGCCATCGAATCGTCACATTGTGTACCGTGATTCGTCACTCCACACAACGTTTTACCACAGTTCAATCAACCAATGTTTGCGCTCCTTATACCAAGCGAGGCGTCGTTTGGCATTTACTGGCATGATGCGTGGCTTATGAACAGCCGCTCGACCGTGAATTCCAAGTTTTCTCACCGCCAGCCTTAACTGTCATAATACTTGCAGTGGATCCTGATGCAGTTCGGAATTCGTGTGTGATGGTCTGCATAGATGTCTGTCTATTACACATTAAGACCGTCTTCAACTGTCGGCTGTCTATGTCAGTCAACCGACTAGGTAGATCTGTATGCTTTTGTACTGTACGTGTCCCTTCACGTTTCCATTTTTCACTATCACATCAGAAACAGTGGACCTAGGTATGTTTAGAAGTGTCTCGATCTCGCGTACAGACGTATGACACAAGTGGCACCAAATCACCCGACCACGTTCGAAGTCCGTGGGTTCCGCGGAGCGTTCTGTCTCACGATGTCTAATGACTACTGAGGTCGCTGATATGGAGGACCTGGCAGTAGGTGGCAGCACAGTGCTCGTTATGAAAAACGTATGTTTTTGGCGGTGTCCGGATACTTTTGATCACATAGTATAGGCTGGCAGCAATGCAGCCCACTCGCACTTGGAACCTCTTTGCTACATAGTACTACACAGGTGCCACCTAGACGTGGTTTCAACACCATCGTTTGTGCTTCAGTTCAAAGAGCCTTATGCTTGTTTCTATTGTACGATCTGGACTCGATCTCTTGGTGCATTATTTGTAACGAGACTTTGTACGCTTAGAGAAATACAAGTTACTGCATTAACCTGTTCGCTAATCATTTCTACACCTGTCTAGGTTTTCTACAACGACAGTTACTGCATCACTCTGTAGTCCACCTCTCCGTTGTGTCCGAAGTTGTTCACAACAACAGGGCAGCTGAACTGACCAGAATACTATAGAGTTTTTTTCTGTCCCTAAACGTGAGTGTGTCTGCCATTACTTTGATGATCTGGTGATCTTCAGTGAGAACTTACAGAAACATGTAGGCCACGTTAGAGAAGTGCATCTGCGCTTGCTTAGGGCTAGGTTTGTGGTTAATTCTTCAGAAGTTAAATTTGTTCAGCCTGAAATTTCTTTCTTTAGTCGTATTATTTCTGATCAAGGAATACTGTGCGGCTGGTCCCGGCGGAGGTTCGAGTCCTCCCTCGGGCATGGGTATGTGTGTTTGTCCTTAGGAGAATTTAGGTTAAGTAGTGTGTAAGATTAGGGACGGATAACCTTAGCACTTAAGTCCCATAAAATTCACACACATTTGAACAATTTTTTTTAATCAAGGTATTCGAATTTATCAGAGTCGGGCAGAGGCTTTTTACTCTGGCTACATACCCCAAAATGTAAAAGCGGTGGGTAGTTTTATGGGACAGATAAATTACTTCTGTAAATGTACTCCTAAATTTGCACAATTAGCAGCATCTTAAACGATCTTCGGAAGAAAGGAAGGGCATTCGAGTCGAGTCCATCTCAACAAGCGTTCCATGAAGATTTAAAATGGACCCTTGTGAGCTTACCTGTATTGGTCACTGCTAACTTAAGTAAGGAATACATTCTCCAAACTGACTCCCCTATGTCATGAGTAGCAACCGTTTTCTCACTGGAAGGAGTGGTCGGAAGACAGCCTGAAATGTCTGCCTCTGGCCTGTCCCCCTTGAAAAAGCTAAATATTCTACATGCGAGGTGGATGCAGTGACAGTTTTTTTGGATCTTGAGAAGTTTACTTGTCTGATGACTGTCTTCTGACATTTAAGAAAAGCCCTTACAGTATGGGGTCTAGGTGGTTTTAGGGTTGTCACTAGATAATTAAATATTGAAGTTTGTTATTACATTACCTGGAACTATGTAACTGATTATCTTGAAATGAGGTTCGCAATTGTATACCACTTTTTATTTACATGTAGCCTCTTTTGAAATATATCGTTTAGTAAAAAAACAGAAAAAAGAGAGTAGACGTTTCTGAATTTATACCCTGTCTGACATGTGTTATTCTAAAAAAAGTTTGCAGCAAGTGAAGTACCACTGTAAATTTGATGTTGCACTTTAGATTAATATTATTGTTTTTATTACGTAATTTGTTTTGCACTATGAACCAGTTGTACACGTTTGATGTTGTAAATATATCTTGTTTCATTGATACGCGGCTCCACTTTTATCTTGCGACTGTTTTTACTGCAGCTTTCAGTATTAAAGTTTCTCTGTTTTTGTTTACGGTCAGTCAAAGATGTTAGTAAAGATGCTCTGTTCCTTCACTTTACGACTGATACAAAAGCGTGTTGTTACGTTAGCTGTGCAGTATAAATGTACTGTCTTTTATATAGCTTGACAGCTGAGAGATTGTTCCAGTAATTGTTCGTCTTGTTTTTACTGTGATGTGTACCTATTTGACATGGGAGATGACTTCTAACATTCATGGTGGTGTCTGTTTGTTCTATATCGTGTCTCCCTACCACTTTCGCGCAACGACGCTCTGGGCGTGTTTTTTAGGGAATTGACTAGTTTGAACCTGGGACCTGTTGCTGGTAAGGAGACGTCAGACCACACATGACATGTAGAATTCAGAAGAGTTCAGTGAGATTAGCGATGATATAACCAAATACTTAATGATTTCAGCGTCAGCTCCACAGCACTCACTGTAAAAGAATCTTAATACTAACTAAATTTAGTGGAAGGGGTTCAAGGCTTTCCTATTTTTAGTGAGCTGGTAGGATAACGTCGAAAAAGCAGTTTAGTTTACCATTGGAAATTTTATTCTACTCACAAAGCATTGTTTATAAATTGCACTATTGATGAAAGGAAATGTTTCAATACAGGATGGTAGAAACCAACTGCGTTCAACAAAAATGTGAACGAATATTCCCTGTGTGGGTTCCCAAGTTCTACAATGGATCGAAGGATGACCTATGCCATATCACATCTATAAACTAGGTTTAAATTAAGTTTCACAAGAAATAAAACTATCAAAATGGTCTACAGTGACTCCCAATTATCTTTAATTACTTATCTAACTTGTCGTAAATTACAGTGGCTGATGTGTCTTCTCAATAAGTATATAACAGAAAAATCATCGCGTTTCAGATTTTTACTTCAAGTGGCAAATGTGAACACCATGAGCCTTAATTGACGATCGACACTAGTATTACGCAAAAAGGTGGTGTAACAGATGAGACTTGTGCAGTTCTGAGCGAAGCCTTATGCTCTCAAAAATGCGGCATCGCGTGCGTTCATTACCTTGTCGGTGTTTAGGCAGCGTCAGGGCGTCTGCGGGCAGCACAGCTCCGCTCACCTCGCCATCTCGGAAGCAACAACCTTCTCCTAACTACTGCTTACTACAATTTACCGAAGTTGGTTTAAAAAAAACTATCTGGCTGTGTTTTCATCTGACTAATCAGGATCTCAATGTTAACCTTAAGCTCCGCCTACAAAAATTCTGTCTATCTAATGAAAAACGTTATACTTTTCGTGGTGGGGCAATGTTTTTAAAGTTTGCAACGTAACAGAGACGCGAAAAAGTCTCACGCTAAAACTGGCAGCTGGTGTGGTCCTTTTAGCGTTATCGTAAGATCTATACTGTTTTTCTGGGGGGCTCTAGCTTTTAACATGGGCTGGGGGGTGGTCCTTGACGTAACAGAGACGCGAAAAAGTCTCACGCTAAAACTTGCGAGTGGTGTGGCCCTAGTGGTTAGCTGGCGACGTGGGTGTCCAGTCCGTCCCTTATCGTAGGGCCTTCTAGCTTAACACTATTCTGCTCTCGGCTTCTGTTCTTGTTTCTCCCCTTGGAACTGCGTCTGTCTCACGGTGGGAAGGTATGACATGCATTTAGGCATTCTTGTGTTAGTCTGTGGTATTCCATTTGCTCACTCGTTACTCGTATTACTTTGGTTAATTTAATGTCACGATTTATTCGGCGCTATGTGGAATACTACTGGATTTGCTTATCATGTCAGGTTTTTCATGGAAGGTGTTGGATTTGCCTGACACCTTACAGACTGTCAGTATTTTAAGAGAATTTATGTCAGAAGTTTGTACAATTCTATTGGATAACTTAGATGCCATTCAGCTTAAAAGGATTATGGGACACTTTTAACTGATCTATTATACTTTTTAAGTATACAAATGGGACTTTGCACCAAGATAATTATTGAGTTTTGCTATTTTTGTATGCACTGTATGCATAATTTTTAACCTTGACGGTGATAGGCATCCTGGATGATTGTTAATAACTGAAATCGGTAAATGCGAAATGGGACAACTAAACAGGTGGTCATTCAAATACATCTTATAAAATAGTTTATGGCTGTTGAGCCGCACCTTATAGAAACATTACTATCATGAAATACTGGATGGGCAGTCATTTGAGAATGTTCAAAACATGAATGAAGGTTAAAGAGAATTTCATTTGAAAGGGGATGGATAATCATATTAGGGCAAGTCAAGGCATTGGGGCGTATAAATTTCGGTGTGAACAAACCTGCATTAAGTACGCAGCAAGGACGTCTGACATGGAAAATGAGCCTACGCAGAAGTTATATGTGGATTACGTGGACCCTTACAGGTAGATCTTTGAGTGTGTAGAAGCGTTTACACGCTTTTGCTGGTTGCAGTGTCACTCATCAAGTGTCAGTCAAGTGCTTGCAGGTGATATTTGGGACCTTCCGGTAATGCAATGCCGTTTAAATCTATTGCCTTAATTTCCGGACAGCAGTTTTTTGTTTTTTGTTTGAGGTCGCAATAACAACTAGGGTCATACGCGCCCCTGTCATAACTATAGAACAAGAAAACAGAGAGAAGTTAAAAAACGGCTACACGTCAATCCCCGTTGACATAGGAGAAGAGAGCTAAAAGCAGGAACGTGGGGAAAGGTCTATAAAATACATCATAGAGATGCGGACGTTCAGAACTAAAAATCAAATGGCGTTCGCCATATTGCTACGACGGATAAGAAGTAAAACGCGTCGTTTGCTAAAACGGCCGATAACTATGACGGCAAACCCAAGCGGGAACGTAAACGGTTAAAAATGTGCATTCCGCCAAGAAATGGCGGGCAGTTAAAACTTGGGCGCAATGTGCACAAAGTGATGGGGGAGCACCACTTAAAGAAATGGCGATGGCTAAAAGGGCAGTGCCCCATACGAAAGCTAGTTAAAATAACCTCTTCGTGGAGGGAAGGCCGAGAAGAGGTTGTCCAATCCGCTGGGAGAGGTCTTATTCGCATGAAGGAAGGAGCAGTGGCGATACCAAAGTGACACCAACTCCTGACAGACGACAATGCAGAGATCATTGAAGGGAATATAAGAACTAGTCGACTGAGGTACGAGGACTGCAGCCTTGGCAGAAACGTCAGCAGCCTATTTTGCTGGCAGACCGACATCACCAGCAACCCACATAAACATCACAATGGCTCCATCAAGAGTGAGAAAGTGACAGTTTCCCTGGACCCGTTGCGCTAAGGGATGGACAGTGTACATCGCACGAAGGCTCTGAAGGGCGCTGAGCGGGTCTGAGCATTTGACACAATTGAAAAGCCTGTGTCGCCGGATGTACTCCGTGGCCTGATACAGGACGAAGAGCTCTGCTCTAAATACTGAGCAGTGTGCCGGAAGCCGATACCGAAAAACGTCGGCGCCAATGACGAAGGCACACCCGACACCACGGTCAGATCGAGAACCGTCAGTGTACACAAATGTACTATCGCGACGTTCCATGTGAAGGTCGTGAAACTGAAGGCGATGCAGCACATCAACTGGGATAGTTCTTTGTCGTGCCTGGGTATGCCTTTAACACTGTGGAATAGCAAACTCACAAGCAATAGCTGCTAGCCTTATGTTTACCATAAATCTGAACTCCCCACTTGCCAATTTATGGTCGTTAAACGACGTGCTACTGGACCACATGCAAGCTACACCGATCTGTGCTAACTGAAAGCGAACCAAAATAATATAATGGTAGCCCATGAAATAATGAAGTGGCGTTAAAATGCTTGGAAGTGTCAGATCTCACTGAGACGGGGGTGAAAAATTCGAGCAATTAGCCGCGGTGCTAACAAAGTTATGTAAAATCTCTTACCGACGTTTATGGGATCGACTCAGGTTCTACGCTTTGTGATAACTGCCATTTTGCAGGTCACGATTCTCCAAATTGAAAGGATTATCATAGCATATATTTTGAAGGGAATGCATTTCAGTAAAGATCGTTATTGCACGACTCTAGCTCTAATGTTTTGTGTAAAACTGTCGTAGGTAATACGAAGACCTGCAGGAGCTTTAGCAGCTGGGTGGGATTACGGGCAGGCACAAGTAGTAAGGGCATTCTTTTTAAAAAAAATTATTGAAGTTGGGCATCTTAATCTAAGCATTATTGCCTTTTCTTTATTGCGGTCCCTTAGAAGAGCGTGTGGCATGGCATTCTATTGCGCAAGTACTACGTATTTACGCTACAACCCCCTCCCCTCTCCAGAGGCCATCAGTTTCGGTGGAGAGGGTATGCCGACTCAGTAGTCGCCACTGTTGTGATGTACAGGAACTCCGTCGCGCGCTTCTGCAACGGAAGGTGTTGGGCACTGCTGTAGACAGCGCGACTCTCGTGGCTCCAAAACTGAGCTGCCTGCCGTCTGCTTTGGCGTGACCACGTTAATCCTCTTCCATAACCAGCTTCGGACCTGTAACTATTACAAAAGAGGACACTGTCTCCATTGCAAGGACGTTCTTGTTTTCTGGGCTCAGTACCACTGACGGCTATGGCTGCTATCAGGTGATCCCACATGCTAAACGTGTCTTCTCGGGGATGTGAAGCATGCTTTACTTTGTTATAACTGGAGAAAGTGCTGGCTGCCTTGATTATTATCCAGGTAGGTTCTGGGTATGAGTCACAAGACCGTTGCTGTGACTGTTCTAAGATAAGTCGATTCTCTTTAAAAGTTTGTGAGTGTGGTGGCTCCAGTCTTGATGACTTGTTTATCTGTTTTGCAACTCAGCCACAGAAGAAGCCCCAAGTAATACTGTACAACTTTCATTAACAGTGTTCGTAAATGTGGGTGCTTGTTTATGTAAAAGCATTTTTTGCTTTACTGAGGGCTCACGACGTTAATGTCACAGTAGCACTTCCCATGCATGGCTAATGGAGTTTAAAAATTATTGGCTCTACTCTGTTATTTTATTACAATAAATTTCATAAAGTTAAGTTTGAATAACAAGGACACTGTTTCATAAGTTGTTGTGGTTGCATTTTGTAAGTTGTGGAGGTATATCCATTTAACCGTACAAAATTATATCTAGTCTGAAGCAGTTTGTATGATAGCTATGAATATTGTTGGTTTCTTTTAAAGGGAGTTTCTCTTTATGAAATAAAAGTGTAATGTATTTTGAAGAAAGTTGTCAGATCCTCCTCAACATAACCATTCCACTCACATATTGCATACTACTATCACAGCAAAGTGTGGTTAGGGTGCGGTGAGCTGTGTGTGCGCGACATAAACAGATATTTTGTGTGGGTGAAAATTCATTATTTCATGACTGACATATTTTGTCTTGTGTTTTGTTCAATGTATACTAAAGGCTACTGCTCAGTTTCAGCATGACAACCAGGGAGGTGCCCAGGGTGGCAGAGTTGAGAAAAGACGAACTTATAACTGAGCTAAAGATTCGTGGTGCTACGTTTGGTGGTGCAGCTGAGTTTGCGCGCCATGTGTGGGATGTTACTGCTCGTCTCGTCGTCCTGCCGCGGCAGCAGAAGACAAACGTGTGTAACGCTCCCTAAAACATTAAGCTCACATCAATCGAATTAGAATCCATGATCTCCCTTTCTGAAGTTAACGAACCATCTTGTTCGACATTAATAGAATTAAAGCCCAGATTAATCATCATTTTAACAGGGCACAGGGTTTTTGCAGCGTCAGACCATCTGACTCTGTGTCTAAATTACTGTCTGAACAACTAAGTGATTTACTGGTATGAACGGAGCGTGTGCTAGATCGAGTGGCAGTGCCCAATGTAAATTAAGCACTACCTAAGTCAACCTCTCGGAGAGCAAATTTCTCATGGTTCTCCTTCCATAGCTATAGCTGATTTGGTTTTGAATTTACTTAACCCATAAGCGTTACTGTTATTTGCTAATGTTCTTTGATTATACTAAGAAAGTGCAGAGGACCACGTATTTTTTTCTCTTGGAACTGAAGGGTCGAGTGGAGTTATTTGGGTTAAGTACAGAACATTGGCGTTAGATGCTGAGCCCCATTGTGGGCGGGCTGTTGGAGAGTGTATTGGCTGAGACATGTGGTGGATACTGCCTTTTGAAGAATTCCGGTAGTTAATTGTCGAAATTATCTGTACGTCCGCACTCTACGTGAGCTAATCAGCAAGGGCTTCTTTTGGGGTGCTACGATATGAAGAATCATTAGAAAATTATATTAATAGAGTTAAAGGTAGCGCTATAAATTTGTGCTTGTGTTAGGCAGGATGGTAAGTTACATACCTACATCCGTAGTCCAATAATCCGCCATATTTCCGTCTCCACAATCGTTAAAAAACTTAGTTGATGGTGGTGGTGGTGGCGTGCTCCACATCCCATCTCACGTTCTTCAATAAACTAGTTATAAAGTGACCTCCATCTGAAAATAATATCTCATTAATATACTTTCATTTACAAGTGCATAAAAATCAACATCTCATCCAAGTCCAAGTGAATTAGTGAGTTTCTTTCTTTTTCTGAGCCTACATTTTCCTTTCTTTTTCTCTCAAACAGCTGTAACGTTTCTTGCACCAACGAATAACCTATTAAATCTTCAACAGCGGCCAAGTTACTCTTAGTTCAGGCAGAAAAAACTAACCATAAACTTCGCTTACGTATGCCCAGTTCTCTCGTTTCAGGCATACGAAGTCATCAATCCTGACTGACTACAAAATCCTCAGTAACAGCACGACCTTCCTTTTTAGGCGGGCAAAGTCATCCATACATCATCACTCACAATAAAATATAGTACAAGTGTATGTCTTATGTAGCCCCTCTCGGTTAGCGTTCAACTATATCCACTAACATTAATTCTCAAAATCATTTCACAACAACCTCTGCACGAAGAAGATTCAACTAACTCAAATAACCCAATCACCAGAACATCAACAAAAGTCAATGCCGTCTTCTCTAAGAGGGTATCAATAAAACCACTACCAAAAGTCACTATGTCATCATCACTAAGAGTGAATTAATGAAACCAACAAATATCGCTACATCATCCTCACTGAGAGGGAATCAATAAGACTAAAAAGCACAGTTAATAACTACCTCAAAAAATAATTATTTGATACTTTATGTCAGTACAGAACCATCCATGACACTTAAGAGAAAACCTTCAAAGGAAGAGACTGCTTCTTCGGATTTTATTAACCAAATATTCCCTCAGTTAGTATTTTAGAAATCCTCACGACATGAATCTGGTAACTAATTAATCCCTCAAATTTCTCAATTGCATAAACAGATTCATAAGAAAACATAAAATGTTGAAACTTTCTAAACACTGAAGTGGACACACACTTACTTGCAGAACTTCAAGCCACTTTCACATGAATCATACGATACTACAATACGCACACTAACATGTCTAGAACAGAAAAAGTTTAGTGCAATAAATAAATACAAAATATAATCTGTTTCAGATGACTAATTCCACAGCATTTCCAAGCATATGTATACCTAAAGAATTTACATACATTTGGGCATAGAACAGAATAAGAACAGTAAACAGCACAGAGTACTAAAATGAAGTATGCACTTTTTCAGCTAGGAACCCTTGCTCCACCACGCCCATGATGTATAAGTCACGCATAGCCTTCTGAGGGTTTTATTCACATCATAACACATTTGAATCATCGACCTATCTCAGCACTGGAGGAGTTAACAACCAAATCATCCTACATACGTGGGTCACAGTGACAAAAAGGCACACAAAAATGCTGAGCTTCCTGGATAAATCCAAAAGTAGAACGTCTCACCCAGAGCAGAAAATATCAATTAAATCTTAAAAGCATCCAGGAAAAAATTCATTTCACTTTTTACAGTCTCTTCCTTGTCTTCATCCTTCCCATTTTAGACTGTTAAAGTGCTGCAGTTTTTCTAATGTCCTGGAAACTAGAAAAGATTATCTACCCTTTTTACAATTAACGGCCTTTGCTACTTGGCAGATGAGTGATCGGATCATCGAGTCACATATTTTTCCTCATGAATTCTTTAAATAAATAGACAGTTCTTCATGAGTCCGTTCCCTCATTGGCCTGTAGTCCTATCATCCTCTGTTTAATATGATCTTTCACAGCATGTGGCAGTACGCAGACAAGAAACTCCTTAAATTCTGCATATCAAGAACATGTCGATTACAGATAGTATTGGTTTCAAGGCTTCACTGTCGGGGTAACCGTTCACGCAATTTAGATAGTGATGAGCCGACCATGTTGGGGGAAGGGAGTTGTCAAACAGGAAACCCAAAGATTCAGGTGCAGCAATGTGCTGCTGAAGACTTGCAATCTTTGTACAGACAAACCTCATAGTCGAACTTCTCCCATTCCACAGGGCTCCATTTCGTATCTGCCTTGCTACTTTTATCCTGTCTTCAATCGATGATAACTGGAAAGCAATCTATTGCGCTATTAACTGCAGATTTTACACTGACAATTTGAGGCTCGTTATAATCCACAACTTGCATGCTATTTCATGCACCGTCGGCGATGCTTTTCTTCTGCCTTAAATTTCCACGTACCACTGCACAGGTGTTCATTCCTCTCGCTTTCAAGTCTATTGAAGTGCCCCTGTTGCTCCTCAAAGGCGGCAAGCTACTGAAATTCCGCAGACTTGGTGACCGACACGCAGAAAACACTGTTGGAAATGACAGTCGACTTCCTTACCACACATTGCATAATCCCGCGATTTTCGCTAGCTATCTGTTTCGCTATAGCCTTCAGTCGGTTCTTTAATTAGTTTTCCACCTCCTCAACACGTCTCTCTATCCCGCCAATGCTACTTTTTTGCCTTTCCAGTCGAAATTCTGTGGTCATGAACTGAAACTAGAACAGATTGTCTACCCTTTTTACAATTAACGTCCTTTGCTACTTGGCAGATGAGTGATCGGATCATCGAGTCACATATTTTTCCTCATGAATTCTTTAAATAAATAGACAGTTCTTTATACGATGGGCATCTGCTCAAGCGTCGTCGTATACCATGCCCACATGCGTCTTGCCTGTCCAAATTCTTTTTCGTCACATTAAAATCTCGACGTTACTTGTCCAGCAATTCTATCATTCTATTTCTATCACGATTCATTTGTCCAAGTATTACTATTAGTTCTCTATCCTGTACAATGCTTCATACCATTGTTTCTTCAGCAATACATGATAAATGGTTGTTACTGTCATTAGATTCTTGGTTCTCCTTTTCAACCTTTTTCGTTCTCCTGCTCAAGCTGCATCACAGTACTACGCCCGAGTCCATCTTGTCTCTCAAATTTTCATTCATCAAATTTAACTCCCGATATTGCTTGCCCAGCAATTCGATCGATGTATTTTGATCACAATTCCTTGGTTCTAATACTGCACTAAGTTCCTTATCCTGTGCCATACTGCACACCATTGTTTCTTTGGCCATATTCAGGATGTGGTTGTGGCTATCCTTAGTTTTTTGGGTCTCCTTTTCCGTTAAATCATGCACAACATTTATTTCGTCCACTGACGAGCTCACTCGTGTGCAGGTGTACAAATTACATATTTTTGAACACGTTTTTCTACATTTTGTTCAATATTTTCGCAAATCTCTTAGCTAAGTCTTCATTATACAGGCCTTTTGAATTTTTTCTGAGAACTCGTATGTCCCCATTTTCTAACTCTGCCCTCGCCCCATGGTCAATACCATACACAGGTTTCAAATATTTGTCCTTACCTGTGTGTTCCATTTGTTCAACACGAGATACAGGATCAATAATTTCCTCTCTGTCACCGAGAACATTCCTCTCTTCTTCCTCACTAATACCACTCATGGTACGTTTTTCTGACTCATAAGAATCGCATCCAAATGACTTTCGATGTTACCTCGTCATGAAGACGGCCAATGACATGGCTTTATCAGTATAACAGTTGGAGTTCAGATGCATTTTCGTTAGCAATGACGACATCAAGGAGTCAGGGGATTTCTTCGCCCCTCCCCGACAAAGGCAAACTGCCTTATGTATAAAAGAGCGGAAAATTCAAATTTTAGTGGGAAATTCCAATTCTGATTTTTCCTACCTTCTCCTATAGATGTAAAGTTGTTGCCCTAAGTATAAACTGGTGGGCGATCCAACATGGCGACCAGGGCAGGCAAGCATCAGAATACGAGACGATAGATGTGGGATACTGTTGCTGCCTTAGTATGACGTCAGAAACAAAGACGGCTGACTTGGAACACTGGTGCAGCTCTATGACGTGAGCATTCAAGATGCTAGGACAAAGGGAACTTACCCACCTGTAGTGACTTATAGAGCTATTTATAAAAGTCAGGCAACTATGTAATTACATCCTGCCTGTCCTGAGTGAAGGAATCAACCCGAGACGTTACCATTTAAACATTTATTTCATTTTTGCCAACACATCACTCATACTAACTTACAACAGACAAACTGTATGGTGCGGTGTAGGAGCAAATGCATTATTATTTGAGCAAAATCCACACCGGTTGGAGGAAAGGGGTCTTCTGTGCCACCATTGTCGATACATGACGGAAAAAGACATTAAATAATTCACCCTAATTTAAAAACTCGAAGCGGCTATAGCAAGTGCCATCTTCTTCGTGATGCACCTGTTAGCTCAGGAACAAGACAGCAGAAGACGCAACAACACCCAAGAAAGCGCGGTTAGTTGGTGATTAGAGTTTTCAAAAACAGAAAAAGATGTAGCGAGAATGTTTTGATGGATGACTTGGACTTTGAAAACATAAATTTCAAGACATTTTGCCTTATGTCCGCAGGTGATTGTGAATATTTGATAAATTTGGTTAGATCGAAGATAGCAAAGGCCGACAACAAAAGGCTGACAGCAAATTTCAGAAAGCTATACCAGTTACTGAGCGGTTGTCATCGACGCTCAGATAAATAGCAACAGGCTATTCTTACTCCAGACTTTTTTATTTATCTTAAGTCTCCAAGCAAGTATTATCAAACATTATTCCTGAAGCTCTTACTGGTGCTTGAAGAAGTTTGTAAAGGTAAGTTAATAATTTATTAAAAAATTGTTGTTAATGCACTTTTGTTCATCAGTTATTGAGCAAAAAATATTATAAATGTAATTTTGGATATAGAAGACGGGTAAAAATTGAACACAAAAATTATGACTTTCAATTATTAGAAGTCAAGCAAAATTAGAAAATGTGGTGAACCTTGTTCGGTGTTGTCAGAAGCAGAAGTATTGTCTGTTGGCTGTTGGTTTGCATCTTATCATGGGCATATAGATGTTGAACTGAAGGAATAGATGAATGCGGCGATCAACTGTAGTCGCTGCTGGTTGAACTTAGTCTACAATGTCCGAAACAGCCGCTTTATGCTCTGAAAACCGTGTCGGAAAATTCTTTCTTAACAAACGCACGTGTTCTTAGAACGTTCGCTGCGAACTCTTCATAAGCGTCAAATTCGTGTCTAGTTTTTGATTCAGCAGTTTGTACTGCATTGTACACCTCTCCTAAATGAAAATCCTTGGTCGTTCCCCTGATTTTTTCTTGGTGAAGCAAATATGTTCTTGTGGTGGTTTGCTGAGAGCGGTACTTCGTTGCCTTGTGTTGTTTGATGATTCACTTCTTGATTACTGATTTCTTCACAACTGTACTTTGGTTTGTATCAATGCTCGCAACTCTCTGTTCTTCCTAATCCTCCTTAAATTCCTCTCAAAACAGAGCGACGGCAATAGAATAAGATAAACAACAAAACAAGAAAAATGAAAACGAAAAGAATGGATGTAGGAATAGAGAGAAGATACGACATTAATATTAAAGTTTTTAGATATTTGTTATATTTGTGACTACGTCTTATTACTCATTATGATTGACTTAATTATTATTAATGTTCATTATCATCAGAATGTCGTTTATTATTAATTCTATTGATAATTATTAATATTATTTGGAATTATTAGTTTGTATCTGGTTTTTGCAGATACCACAGGCATAACACGAGTGGTTGCTTACAGCACAGGAATATGGGAGAAAACTGAAATTTCATCATTGCCTTGGTGCATGAGATCGAAAACATTGCGCTGTCCAAAGCCCAGATAATCCTGGAAGCAATTTTCTCAATTATATGATGTGCTTGAGTATTGTTCTTTTTGGTCTAGTGGATGCTGACTATAGTTTTTTATATTCAGATGTCGTCTGCTAAGGTCGAATTTCAGACGATGGTGTTTTCTGGAACACATAACAACGGTACCATCGTTTCCCCTGACGATTGTGGTCTGCCAGGTAGACAGGAAAAAAAATCCTATCTTATTGTGTCAGACGACGCCTTTCCACTCGGCAATCGTATTGCTAAGCGGTATTGCGGGCAACAACGTCGGAGGTCAATGAACGGAATTTTTAACTGCAGACTTACAAGAGCACAGCAGATGTGGAGAATGTGTTTGGAATACTTTCTTCCGAGTTCCAGATACTAAGACAGTCCATATTACACAGCTGAGGAAGCTCAAAGTGTTATTATGATTTGTATGTATTTCCATCATTTCTTGCGAAAAAGTTCTGCTTCCAAACTTATACTCCTATAGGAGCAGTGGATCATGAGCAGAACAGACACTTAATGCCAGGAACCTGGAGAAATGAGATCAATCCTGCTGAAACCTTTAAACGATTAACGAACATTCCGCGACGTTCAGCGTATACTGCCCAGGACATTACAGATGAATTCGCTACACATTTCGTATATATGTATGTGCCCAGAAATATTGTGTTGCGTAAGTAAATGATATGCATTATTGTTTATTTAATATCTACTTTTTGTGTCAACTTTTCCTAGTGTGATTATATTTAAACGAATTTGGTACTTTTTCGTCAAAAATAAATTGTATTTTTATTATTTTTTAACAATCTGTGATGTTCAAAGCTCATTTTTTCGTATATCCTATGTTTTTATCATAATGAGAACTTCTTAAATTTTTAAATTTTAATACCATAAACAATTAGTATATTTCTAATGGGTAATAAGCTGAAATAAACGAAAAATATATATTTTAGGTAGTTGTAGTTGTGTGAAACCTTATGAGACTTAACTGCTAAGGTCATCAGTCCCTAAGCTTACACACTACTTAACCTAAATTATCCTAAGGACAAACACATACACCTATGCCCGAGGTAGGATTCGAACCTCCGCCGTATATTTTAGGATAAGATATGATGCAACTAATAATATTTCAGGGAAGAAGACAAAAAAATTAAAAACAATAAATTAATAGTGACCGAAATATAAGCTGAGAAAGCCAGAAAACTAAGTAGCCGTGAAGATAGAACCCAAAAGGTACCGGACCCCATTAGGTTTGTCAGTCGTTTTTTTATTCTTTTCCCAAAATAAATATTTTGTACTTACTTCTCTGTTGATTGTCTTCCTTGGCTAGTATTTGCAGCGCAGTCATTCAGACTATTGAAAGCGAACCAGTTCGGAGCTTCCGCTTCGTCAACCGCAGCGAAAGTCGTGTCAGGCTCATTTTTGTTCTGGTGGACTTTCTTCTGAGTGGCTAACAAGCTGGTCTTTTTCATTTGTTTAATTCATATATTTCCTTTTTAAATGCGGCCACAACTACGCAGATTTCTGTCATGATGGAATCCCATGCTTCACTTTTTTTGGATGTTATTTTATAGTGTGAGTTTATGGCGTCCCACAAAACAGGATACTGTTCATAAATATTATAAATTTAATAGTAAAATCGTCAATCCGCTCCACTTTAAAAGAAAACTCATGTACATGACGCAGAGAAAACCCTAGAAACAGAATGTGATATGTTGCGGAAGCTATAACTGCATTATTACGCGATTTCTCACACAACTGTAAATGTGTTACGTTGTAAATAGGACGTCTAACACGTCCATCAGATTTCAAGCCACCACTGACCCATATCGTCCAGACTTAAGAACCATCAAGAAGATTTTGGTACATCACTTAGCCTGTGAAATGCTCCATCAGACACACACACAAACACACGCACACACACACACACACACACACACACACACAAACAAACAAAGAATTACTTTAATACATTAAGTTTCCAATGTATCCATCTATCGGGATAGCACCACTCGTCTAGGAACAAAGTCTTGGCTAATAATCTAACCGTTTTCGGTCTTGAGCTCAAACCTCGCCGCTACTTAAGTTCTGAATTAACAATGGCGACCGAAGACTTCCGGCATAAGAAGACACTAACATTCTGCCAATGGCCTTGTCAAAGAGGGTGGAGAAGCGGGTTGAGTTTCAGGGCACTGCCTTGCCCTTGGGATGGGAAACTGCCCTAAAAAGCAGAAGAATCAGCAGTAATCAATGCCATGAGAATGCAGTAGTCAATGCAATCCACTTCATTATGATAACATGATGTGTATCTCACGATATGTAGCCTGTAACTGAATAATTTTCTTGATAATCTCCCCATTGGCAAAAGATTTCGGTCTAGTCTCTCACGTGCATCTCTGGGAGGACTAACAAGGGAGAGGTGACCACGGGGAAGAGATCGAATAACCAACGAATAGATAACGTTCTGCTAGACGTGGTGTGGAATGCCAGAATACTGAACTTTGTAGGAAAGCTAGAGAATCTGAAACGGAAAAGCTAAGGCTACATCTAGATATAGTGGGGCTTAGTGAAGTGAAATGGAAAGAAGACAAGGATTTTTGGTCAGATGTTTATAGGGTAATATCAAGGCATAATTTGAGTTAGATTGCATCGTGGTCAGATGGAGGTTCCGAAATCAGATATTGGGTTGTAAGGCGTATTCAGGACCCGATATACCAGACGCAGACCATAGTTTCGTAATGATGAAGAGATGGAGAGTATGTTGAAATGTATAAGACTAGTCAGGAGTAACCTGTGCGCAAATAACTTTCAGATATACTTGATTCCTGTGAGCCACACACTTTTTTTTCTTGTCATCAGTTTTCTGATTCGTTTGATGCGGCTCGCCACGAAATTCTCTCCTGTGCCAAGTCTTGAAGTCTTCACCTCAGGTAGCACTTGCAACGTACGTCCTCCATTATTTGCTGGATGTATCCCAGTCCCTGTCTTCCTTTGCAGTGTTTACCCTCTGCAGCTCGCTCTAGTACCATGGAACTTATTCGCCGATGCCTTAACAGATGTCCTATCATCCGGTCCCTTCTTCTTGTCAGCGCTTTCCACATATTTCTTTCGTCTCCGTTTCTGCGCAGACCGTCCTCATTCCTTAAGTTGTCAGTCGACATAATTTTCAATATTCTTCTGTAGCACCACATTTCAGATGCTTCGATTACCTTCTATTTCGGTTTTCCCGCAGTCTATGTTTCACTACTGTACAATTCTGCTCTGTGAGCGTACATTCACAGAAATTTCTTTCTTAGATTAAGGACTATGATTGATACGAGTAAATTTCTCTTGGCTAGTATACTCTTTTTGCCAGCGCTAGTCTGCTTTTGATGTCGTCCTTGCTCTGACCGTCAATGATTATTTTGCTGTCTAGGTAACAGAAATCCTTAACTTCATTTACTTCGTGACCACCAATCCTGATGTTAAATTTCTCTGTTCTCATTTTTGATATTTCTCGTTCTTTCTCCATTCTCCAATTTACTCTCAATCTGTATTTTTACTTACTGACCTTTCATTCCATTCATCAGATCATGCAATTTTTCTTCACATTCACTGAAGATAGAAAAGTTGTCGGCGAATCTTGTCATTGATATCCTGTCACCTTGAATTTTTTCCTGAATCTTTCTTTGACTCATTGCTTCTTCGATGTGTAGATTGAACAGTAGGGGCCAAAGATTGCATCCCTGTCTTACCACCTCTTTAATCCGAGAACTTAGTTCTTTGTCTTCCATTCTTATTATTCCATCTTGGATCTCGTACATGTTGTACATGTTGTACGTCATTCGTCTGTCTGCCTGGTTAGCTGAGTGGTAACGTGCTTGCCTACCATGCAACGAGCCCGCGTTCGTTTCCCAAGGTTGTACACTTTCTCTGCCGGTGGACTGGGTGTTTCCCTCATCATCACTGACCCGCAAGTCACCCCATGTGGTATGACCTGAAGCAATACTTGTACCCATCGGCAGACCTTCCCCGGGCGCAGTCTCACGGCCAACAATGCCACATGATCATTTCACATTTCATTTCATTTCATCATCCGTTTCTCCCTATAGTTTACGCTATTTTCCTGAGAATGTCCGCCACGATAGCTGAATGGTCAGGGTGACGTGTTCGACTGCCGACTGGGTCGAGGATTTTCTCCGCTCATGGACTGGGTGTTGTGGTGTCTCCATCATTATTTCATCCCAATCCGGCGCACAGGTCGCCCAATGTGGCGTCGAATGTAATAAGACCTGTAACAAGGCGGCCGGACTTGCCCTGTAAGGGAGCTCCCGGTCAATGACACCAAACGCTCATTTCCATTTCCTCAGAACTTCGGAAATCTTGCTCCATGTGACATTTTGGGACGCTTTTCCCAGGCCGACAAAGCCTATTAACGTTTCTTGACTTTTCTTTAGTTTTGCTTCCATTGTCAACCGCAACCTCAGTACTGAATCTCTGGTGCCTTTAACTTTCCTAAAGCCAAACTGATCGTCAACTAACAAACTCTCAAGTTTATTTTCCATTGTCCTGTACATTATTCTTGTCATCGACTTGGCCGGCCACTGTGGCCGAGTGATTCTAGGTGCTTCCGTCCGGAACCGCGCTACTTCTAGGTCGTAAGTTCGAATCCTGCCTCGGGAATGGACGCGTGTGATGTCCTTAGGTTAGTTAGGTTTAAGTAGTTCTAAGTCTAGGGGACTGCTGACCTCAGATGTTAAGTCCCATAGTGCCTAGGGTCATTTGAACCATTTGGATTCATGAGCTGTTAAATGTTTGTGCGATTATTCTCGCACTTCCCAACTCTTCAGTCTTCGGCATTGTTTGGATATTTTCCCGAAAGTCATATGGTGTATCGCCATACTCATACATTCTACACATCGAAGTTATCTTGCTACTTCCCCTAATGATTTTAGCAATTCTGATGGAATGTTATCCATACCTTCTGTCTTAAGCCTTCCTTTCAAATTCTGATTCTAATACTGGATCCCCTATCTCTTCGAAATCGGCTCCTGTTTCTTCTTCTATCACATCAGACAGATCTTCTCCCTCATAGAGGCCATCAGTGTACCATTTCCATGTGTCCGCTCCCGCCTCTGCATTTAACAGGCGAATTCTCGTTGCACTCTCAATGATACCACACTTGCTTTTAACGTCACCGGAAGTTGTTTTGACTTTCCTGTATGCTGAGTCTGTCTTTCTGACAATAATTTGTTTTTCGAATTCTTCACATTTTTCATGGAGCCATTTCGGCTTAGCTTCCCTGCTTTTCCTAGTTATTTCATTTCTCAGCGACTTGTACTTCTGTTTTCCTGAACTTTCCTGGACATTTTTGTACTTCCTTATTTTATCGCTCAACTGAAGTATTTCTTCTTTTACCCACGGTTTCTTCGCAGCTACTTTCTTTGAACCTATGTTTTTGATCCAACTTGTGTGATTGTCTGTTTTAGAGATTTTTCTTCTTCTTCAACTGTGGTGCCGACTGAGCTTTTCATTGTTGCAGTATCTATGGCCTTCAAATGTATCTCCTCATTCCCTAGTACTTTCGTGTACCACTTCCTTCCGTATTAATTCTTTCCTTTTAATCTCCTAAACTTCAGCCTCCGCCTCATTACTACTACATCGTGATCTGCTCCTGGGTACGCCTTACATTCCAGTATCTGATATCAAAATCTCAGCCTGATGCAATCTAACTGAAATCTTTCCGTATCTCCTGGCCTTTTCCAAGTACACCTCTTCCTCGTGTGATTCTTGATGAGGGTATTTACTAATTCTATCTAAAATATATTACAGAATTCAATTAGTCTTTTTCCTCTTTAATTCCTAGTATCAAGACGATATTACCCGTAACGCTTTCTTCTGCTCCTTTTCCTGCCACCGCATTCCGGTCCCCCTCCATGACCATCAGATGAGGCTGCAGATACTGAAGTATGAATAACTGAGTAGGCAGTTCAGATGAGGAGGAGTGGACATATCTAAAAATCATAGTCTCGGAGGTTGGAAAGCGAACCGTAGGTACAAGGAAGGTATCTGCGAACAGCCCATCGATAGCAGAAAAAATACTTCACGTTATCGACGAAAAATTGAAGAAAAAATGTTCAAGCAAATTCGGGAATAGTGGAATACAAGTCACTTAGGAATGAAATAAAGAGTAAGTGTCGGGAACGGCAGCCGAAATGGCTTTGTCTAAAATGTGAAGAAATCGAAAAGGAAATAATTGTCAGAAGGACTGACTCAGGATATAGAAATGTCAAAACAATCTTTGATAAAAATAAAAAATCGGATGGCAATATTAAGAGTGCAGTGGGGAATGCACTGTTAAATGCGTAGGAGAAGGCGGATAGGTGACAAATGTACACATAAGGACTCTTTGTAGGTAGGGAACTTGAATGATGTGATAGAAGAAGAAACAGGAGTCCATAGTGAAGAGTTAGAGGATCTAGTATTAGAATCAGTATTTAAAAGAGCTTTGGAGACTTAAGATCAAATAAGGCAGAAGGGATGGATAACTTTACATCGCAATTAGTAAAACCATTATGTGAAGTGACAACAAAACAATTGAAACTTCCTGGCAGATTAAAAATGTGTGCCGGAATGACTCTCGAACTCGGGTAGAAGTAGAGCTGTGAGGACGGGGCGTGAGTCGCGCTTGGGTAGCTCAGTTGATAGAGCACCCGCCCACGAAAGGCAAAGGTCCCGAGTTCGAGTCTCGGTCCGGCACACAGTTTTAATCTGCCAGGAAGTTTCATATCAGCGCACACTCCACTGCAGAGTGAAAATCTCATTCTGGAACAAAACAATAATCCACGATGTATGAGATTGGCTATATACCATCAGACTTCCGGAAGAACACCATCCACACACTTCCAAAAAGAGCCGAAAACTGTATCAGAATAAGGACAACAGCTGATGCATCCGTGGCCGAGCGGTTCACCGCGCTTCAGCCTGAAACCACGCTGTTGCTAGGGTCGCAGGTTCGAATCCCGCCTCGGGCTTGGATGCGTGTGATGTCTTTAGATTAGTTAGGTTTAAGTAGTTCTAAGTCTAGGGGACTGATGATCTCAGATGTTAAGTCCCAAAGTGCTTAGAGCCATTTGAACCAAGAGTTATATACATCAGAATGGAAAAGAAAATTGAAAATGTGTTAGAAGATCATCAGTTTCTCTTTCGGTAAGATAAAGGCACCAGAGAGGCAACTATGACGGGGCGGTTGAAAATGAAAGCAAGATTGAAGATAAATCAAGACACGTTCATAGGATTTGTCGACCTGGAGAAAGCGTTCGACCATGTAAAGTGGTGCAAGGTGTCTAAAATTCAGAGAAAATTAGGAATAAGATATTGGGAAATACGGGAAGTAAGCAATACGTACAAGAGCCAATACAGAACAATGACAGTGGAAGAGCAAGAACGAAGTGCTGGGATAAGAAAGTGTGTAACAGAGATGTAGCCTTTCGTGCTCGTTTAATCTGTTCATCGAAGAAGCAATGAAAGAAATAAAAGACAGATCCAAAAGGGATTTAAAATTCGAGGCGTAATGATATTCACGATAAGAGTCGTCGATGACATTATTAACTTGTGTGAAAAATGGGAAAGAACTAGAGATATGTTGTGTAGACTAAGTAGGTAGGGAATCAAAGTATGGATTGAGGGTAAATCTAAGGAAGATGAAAGTAATGAGAAGTAACAGAAATGAAAACAGCGAGAGACTTAAAATCAGAGCTAGTGATCACGAAGTAGATGAAGTTAAGGAATTATACCATCCAGGCAGTAAAATAATCGTTGATGGATGGAGCACGAAATACATAAAAAGTAGACTAGCCGTGACGATAGGGTATTCCTGGACAATAGAAATCTGCTAGTATGAAACAGAGGCCTTAATTTGAGGAAGAAATTTTTGAGAAGTTACTTTTATAGCACAACTTTCTATGGTATTGAAACATGGGTTATGGGAAAATCGAAAGAGAAGAGAAACGAAGAATTTGGGATGTGGCGCTACAGAAAAACATAGAAGAGTTGGAAGTTTGATGGGGTAAGGGATGTGGAGGTTTTCCGCAGATTCGGAGAGGAAAGGAGTGTATAGAAAACACTGACAGGAAGAAAGGGAAGGATGATAGGAAATCTGTTAAGATACCAGTGAATATCTTTCAGGGTACTAGAGGGAACTGTAAAGGATAACAACTGTAGAGGAAGACGGAGATTGTAACACGTCCAGAAAATAACTGAGAACATAGGTTGTGAGTTCTGCTGAGAGATGAAAAGGTTGGAGGGCTGCACCAAACCAGATTTTCCATACAAGCAGAGTTTGCAGATGGCATTCCTATGTCTATTAGTACTCCAATTGGTTTCCGTGAAATGCATGCCAAATGTAGAGCATGTAAAAAGCTGCTATTTGGAAAATATTGATGACCGACGTAAAGGAATGGTCTAAAAAAATGATGTTCACATATGACATTCCAACACGATGAACCACATAGACGTAGCATGCTGTTCCTGGTATTCTCATATACAGTTACTCTGCAAAGTCTGAGAGTTAGATTTTCTGGTACAGCTTCCCGCAGCTTCTCCCAACATATGACCATTATCAAGTATCTTCCTTCACGTTCTTGAAGCGGTAGAAAGAGATGATAGATTTCCAAAGATGCAGCGAATAAATGTTGAAAATTCTAGGGAAAATAAGCATACGCTTTAGGAAAAGAATTGTGTACTAACAAACGGTAACACAAACGTATAGTTCTTCTAACCTCCAGTTGATCATGTACATCGAAGGAGAACCGATAGCTACTGTGATATTCCAGGCTGTTGTTCCAAGAGAACATCACTTTTAACGTCAGTCGTCTCCATTTTATACGGTACATTCACGCGTCTTCGATATAATATGGCACTGATTTTACCGAGTATTCCTACTGCGGCCACATTGTCATCCCCATGCAGGAGAAATGGTTTGCAGCCTTGACGTCGTCTGTCACAGAGATGATCTTGAATAATTTACAGTGTAGGTAGGTAATAAATGTCGCACCCACATTTCAAAGCAATCGTCAGCTGAGCTCGTCGTCCCACCAAGAAGCTGAAAGCTGTTAGACACTTTGGAGCAGAACAAGCATATATCAGGAATCACCACCATGTATAATGGGAATTATGTGTATCGAACAGATTGGAAATTAAAGTATGAAGGGGTGAACCACAGACACACACACAAACACACACACACACACACACACACACACACACACACACACACAAACAAACAAACACACTACAGCTCAAAAGCCGAACGATATAATATGGCGCTGTACGCAAACCCAGTTTCGGACCTGATAGTACAATGTAGTATCCTGACGGTATAGAACAGCGCTATATTCGGTCGCAATTTAGGATGCAATATTACAGCGCAGTAGCCGCAGAGTATAGTATAGCGGTGTACCTAATTGCGATAGTGGAATTTTGTAAGGGGGTGTGTGGGGGCAGGGTAACGCTCATAAAGCAGTCGTCCTGTCTACCACAAACACATACACCATGTGTGTGTGTGGTTCACCTGTTCATGTTTAAATTTCAAATCCGTACGATACGTATAATTCCGGTTATACATGGTTGTGATTCATCATGTATGCTCCGACTCTGAAGGGTCGAACAGCCTTAAACTTCATGATAGGATGACTATTCTGACTTGCTCTGAAATGTGTGTGGGACATTTATCAATTACCTACGTGGTAAATTCTTCGAGTATATCCGTATGAGAGACAGCGAGAAGGCTGCAAACCTTTCTCCCACATGTGGATTACATTGTGATAGCAGGAGGAGTACTGGGTAAAATCAGCAAGAATGCATCTAGGATCCGCGGACGTACCACGTAAATTGGAGATGGCTGACGTTAAAACTGATATTCTGATGGAACAACTGTTTGGAATATTGCAGTAACTGTCAGATCACCTATGACACACATGCTCAACTATACGCTGTTAGGACGGTAAGTTCGTATTTCCCATTGTCAGTCTAACCATCTTGTTGTTGAGCTCACATTCCAACAGGTTCTTTTACTTGTTGTTTATTACAATTCGTTCCCCATAGCCTACGCTCATTTATCTTACAATTGCAAACAGCTATTCGGTACCTCGTCGGAAATCTTCTCTCTTGATGGTCTCTTTCTAGTACTGTAGGAATGTGGTAGGAATGACTTGAGAATTGGCCTTGTGTTACAAGAAACTACGGGAACTGAACCAGAAAATCTAACTCTTAGGCCTTTCAGAGTAACTGTGTATGAGAATATCACAACATGACAGAAGAAGTGTTAACTCATCCTCCATCAGTCCCCCCTCTCTTGCCCCCCCCCCCATCCCTCTCTCCCTCTGACATCATAAATGTATGAACCATGAAGACTCCGTCTCTATTAGTTGAACTGTTAAGTCTCATGGGATATAAGTACGATGCAAGAAAACATACTGAAACTTGTAAAAACGTTATTTATGAAATGCGGATTTTGCATATCGTTAACACGTTTTTTTATTTTCTTCATGAAATGTGGAATACAAATCGTTATCACTTAAACACAGTTACTAATTGTTTTCCACATCAACCACCTGCATCACTCATCATTATTTTCCAGATATGCTTTAAATTTGGCATGCATCTCACGAAAACCATTAGGAGAGTTAACCGGCTGCTGCGTGAAAAGTCCGATTGTATGGATTTCCTACTTACAGAAATAAAACTAACATGCTTGCATACAGCACACATATACACTAAAAAGCCAAAAACACTGGTACATTTGCCTAATACCGTGTAGGATCCCCGCAAGCACGCAGAAGTTAATGTCTGAAGGAGTAGAGCTGGAGAGAACTGACACCATGAATCCTGCAGTGCTGTCCACAAATCCATAAGAGTACAAGCGGGTGGAAATCTCTTCTGAACAGCACCTGCAAGACATCCCAGATATGCTCAATAATGTTCATGTCTGGGGAGTCTGCTGGTCAGCGGAACTGTTTAAACTCAGAAGAATGTTCCTGGAACCACTCTGTAGCAATACTGGACGTGTGGGGTATCATATTGTCCTGCTGGAATTGCGCAAGTCTGTAGAAATGCACAACGGACATGAGCGGAGGTGATCAGACAGGATGCTTACGTGTGTCACCTATCAGAATCGCATCTAGACGTATCAGAGGTCATGTATCACTTCACCTGCACACGCCCCACACCATTACAGAGCCTCGACCAGCCTGAACAGTCCCCTGCCGACATGCAGGGACTATGGACTCATGAGGTTGTTTCCACATCCGTACACGTCCATCAGCTCAATACGATTTGAAGCGAGACTCATCCGACCAGGCAACATGTTCCCAATCATCGACAGTCCAGGTGAGGCGTGAAGCTTTGTGTCGTGCAGCCATCAAGAGTACACAAGTATCACATCGTCTCCAAAAGCCCATATCGATGATGTTTCGTTGAATGATTCTCATGCTGTCACTCGTCGATGGTCCAGCACTGAAATCTGCTGCAATTTGCGGAAAGGCTGCACTTTGTCACGTTGAACGATTCTCGGATTGTTGCGGATGTGGCAGCCGTCTTGTGTAGTCTGGCACTGTTCTACTGAAGGAGAGGGTGCTGCAAGTGTGGCCGAACAGTTCGAATTCAAAACTCGATTACAGCAGGCTGTTTCTCACGTAACGATGTATTTACGTTACTCACCGCCATATTACGCAGCAATTCGGAGACCTCTAGCGGCAGAGGGCTGTAAACATGTAGACTTGAATAACAGATGTAGCATGCTAATACACTACTGGCCATTAAAATTGCTCCCCCATGAAGACGACGCGTTACAGACGCGAAATTTAACCGACAGGAAGAAGATGCTGTGATATGCAAATGATTAGCTTTACAGAGCATTCACACAAGGTTGGCGCCGGTGGCGACACTTACAACGTGCTGACATTAGGAAAGTTTCCAATCGATTTCTGATACACAAACAGTAGTTGACCGGCGTTGCCTGGTGAAACGTTGTTGTGATGCCTCGTGTGAGGAGGAGAAATGCGTACCATCACGTTTCAGACATTGATAATGGTCGGATTGTAGCCTATCGCGATTGCGGTTTATCGAATCGCGACACTATTATTCGCGTTGGTCGAGATCCAATGACTGTTAGCAGAATATGGAATCGGTGGAATCAAGAGGGTAATACGGAACGCCGTGCCGGATCCCGACGCCCTCGTATCACTAGCAGTCCAGATGACAGGCATCTTATCCCCATGGCTGTAACGGATCGTGCAGCCACGTATCGATCCCTGAGTCAGCAGATGGAGACGTTTGCAGGACAACAACCATCTGCACGAACAGTTCGACGACGTTTGCAGCAGCATCGACTATCAGCTCGGAGACCATGGTTGCGGTTACCCTTGACGCTGCATCACAGACAGGAGCGCCTGCGATGGTGTACTCAACGACGAACCTGGGTGCACGAATGGCAAAACGTCATTTTTTCGGACGAATCCAGGTTCTGTTTACAGCATCGTAATGGTCGCATCCGTGTTTGGCGACATCGCGGTGAACGCACATTGGAAGCGTATATTCGTCAACGCCATACTGGCGTATCACCCGGCGTGATGGCATGCGGTGCCATTGGTTACACGTCTCGGTCACCTCTTGTTCGCACTGACGGCTCTTTGAACAGTGGACATTACGTTTCAGATGTGTTACGACCCGTGGCTCTACCCTTCATTTGATCCCTGCGAAACCCTACATTTGAGCAGGATAATGCACGACCGCATGTTGCAGGTCCTTACGGGCCTTTCTGGATACCGAAAATGTTCAACTGCTGACCTGGCCAGCACATTCTCCAGATCTCTCACCAATCGAAAACGTGTGGTCAATGGTGGCCGAGCAACTGGCACGTCACAATACGCCAGTAACTACTCTTGATGAACTGTGGTATCGTGTTGAAGCTGCATGGGCAGTTGTACCTGTACGTGCCATCCAAGCTCTGTTTGACCCAATCCCCGGCGTATCAAGGCCGTTATTACGGCCAGAGGTGGTTGTTCTGGGTACTGATTTCTCAGGATCTATGCACCCAAATTACGTGAAAATGTAATCACATGTCAGTTATAGTATAATATATTTGTCCAATGAATACCCGTTTATCATCTGCACTTCTTCTTGGTGTAGTAATTTTAATGGTAGTGTACCATTCGTTTTATTTAAATGCTTTAAGAGTTTTCGCATAAAAAATTTGAAGGAATTACTTTTTCAGCATTCCTTCGTACCTGTTACGTGCACTCACATATCGCAGCCGGGCAAGAAAGTGACACAAGTCAAAAGAGGAAGAAGGGGAGGTTAGAGTTCAGCGTCCCATCGACAACGAAGTCATTAGAGACGGAGCACAAGCCCGGTTTATGGAAGAAAACCAGTCGAGCCCTTTCAAAGGAAACGTTCCAGCATTTGCCAGAAACGATTTAGGGAAGTTACGTAAAACCTAAATCAGGATGGCTGGACACGGGTTTGAAGCGTCGTCGTCCCGAATGCAGTCCAGTATGCTAACCACCATTGCGCCACCTCGCTAGGTCAAGTCAAAAGGCTGCAATTTTTAGTTTACGCCCTTGAAAAACACATGCGTAGCCCAACATGCACGAAATATATAATGTAATTAACTGGCGACAATACTCATTTGACATTTCAAAGGAGCTAATAACACGTCAATGTAAGTTTTACAGAATTCTTTAAGACTAAGTTTCTCACGTATATTGTTCTTCTCGGAGTGAGATATAGTTTTGAGATGCATTATGCAGTTAATGCTAGGCTCAAAATTGTATTTACTTTACGTAAAATTTCAATGTGGCCTCCATTGGACGCACGGCAAATATCCAGACTACAGGGAAACTCATTGAGAGAGAAGACACATGTACTAAGATCCACGTCCTTTACGTTGTAGGAAGCGCAGTGCCGTATTCTCGCCTAAAATATCGGCGCAGAGTATCAGTTCCAACTACATAGCACCTCACCTGCAGATGCGAAGAACACAAAACGTCTTTTGTTGCTGAGTTATGGACATCTCTAGTCGACGCACATTGGATAATGAACTTCGGTGCGAGTAGCTGCACCACGAAACCCTTTAAGCGGTTGGCACACGGACCGTGCATTCGAACGTTGAGCGTTGAGCGTGTCAAGTTTCTGACCTCATAGCGTAGAAAAAGCGCGTTGGGGTGCCCTTCAGGAAGTGCGTAGCAATGTTTACCATGTCAGATATTCTTGAAGTGCGTCTCAACGTAGACCAATCAGATGGAAGAGCACCACCTGCTTCACATGACGCCAACTCTCTTCAGTAGAGAATCGCGGGACGACATATTGGCTTTCAGTTGGAGTCCATATGTGTGTATGTCGTTTGTAAGCACCAGCAATTATAGGATCTTTTGAAAAAAATGTCGTTAATTGAACAATTTGTTGTAATTAAATTTCAGGAAACGTCCTATTGCTGGCTAATTATTGTAACTTGAGTATTATAAAAGTATGGCGTTTCAAGGCAACGGCCCAATGAGGATCCATCAAATACGCATTGTCCTTGGTACAATTTGTAATAATTGTCAGCTGATAACAGACTCGCGATTAAAACATTAGGGAGAAAGTCAGATACAAAGAATGGTCGTAGCTCATTTATGGGCGGTATAGTGTATTGAGTATAGACGCAGAATTTTAAGGTAAGAGGCGATGTGTTCCTGGTTTGCGTATTGCTTTTTCTTTACTTTTGTTCGCGTTTTCTAATAGGTTATTATAGTTTCTTACTACCTTAATGGAAGTATGTTCTATAATATTCGATGAAATATAAGTGCGCTCTTTTATGGGCAATATGCTTGTTGGATTTGCTTTATCTGCAAGACATGTTACACTACTTGCAGAAAGATATTTGTCACTTTCTTGTTTCAGGTTTTGTATTGCACATGTTGATGTAATCATTCTGCTACCCGTAAGAGCAGTGATCAAGTAAGAATGACCTCGGAGTTTTACAAACAAGTTCGAGGGACGAAACAATTTTTATCTTATGTGGAGAAGTATTGTAAATTTGTATCGCACTATTGATAATGTAACTTTTATAAGCTGTTATTCTAATTGACTAGATGCGGTACTTCGCTTTGTGCCTTATAGCACGTTAAAGGGTACTGAAGTTATTATTTATGTATGTTACAGACAGAGCAACACGATTAGCTTATTGATTAGAGGGGAAATGTGCGTTTTAATAGAGCTAACGTAGGAATATTAGGCCTGTCCATTTCGTAAGCAGTGTGATTTGCGAGCCAGATACAGCCGTCAACTGGGTCCCGTATATCGCGTTGAAGGAAACGTCGCGATGCTTCTGAGCGTTCAGCAGCACGTTCAGCTTGACATCCCCAACGTTGACGTTAGAAAGCACCGCCAGTGTGCCGACAGCTTTACCGCAACCACATGAGCCGGCAGCCTACTACCGGCACCGATGTATGTTAAAATTGACTCAAAATTTCTATCTTTACTCTTGCAGCAGATACGGACTTCTGAAATAGGATGGATCTTTTCGAAAAAACCCTTACATCTGAGCACGTGAATCCGTGTGAAGACGCAAACGTATTTTCATATGTGTATGGGTGCGCGCTCCCTGCAGGCAGAACGTTGCTGCATGTCACTTCTTTTATTCGTAAGAGCTGCAACGTAACGTGCAAATTTTCTGCATCAGCGGCGATAGCAGTTGCGCGACTTGCCTTTGTAGCCCATGTACCTGTTCGACACTAGTATTTCTTGTTGCATCTCTGTGGTCTGTCCGTCTAATTACCGGTTACATGAGTTGCAGATACTTCCAATATCGAGATTAATGTGTGTAATAGATTTACTTGCACAATCTACGCGCTGTTGCGATTCTACATGTCAGCCTTTTTTCTCAATAGTAAATCATAGTGCCAGATACTACGTTTAATAGTTCGTAATTACAAGTGTTTCCTAAGCGTCTTCCCGAGTACATAATAGTGTGCGTGACTTTCCTAATGAGTGCACAGACCTTGAGATCAGTTGAAATTTTCCAGTCGCTTCCCTTGGCGAAGAAACTTAATGACGTGGAGTTTATTTAGCAATCAAAGGCTCTTTCATTTAATTTTATACAAGAAAACAAGTCCATACATGCAGTTACATAGCTTACCTCTGTTATTATTAATATTTCCAACAGTAACACACACACACACACACACACACACACACACACACACACACACACACAGACACACACCCAACCACCCACTCACTCACACACACACACACACAAACACACACACACACACACACACACACACACACACAAATCACTTTTACTGTACGTTTCAGTCACATTCCATGGTCCCACTACTTCGTTTTACATGTATCATAGAATATTCTTTGTCATACATTAATTTAAATAGTATGTCTCTGAAAGTCAACAGCGTCCTAAGGCAGGATGATATGGTTCAAATGGTTCAAATGGCTCTGAGCACTATGGGACTTAACATCTGTGGTCATCAGTCCCCTATAACTTAGAACTTCTTAAACCTAACTAACCTAAGGACATCACACACATCATGCCCGATGCAGGATTCGAACCTGCGACCGTAGCGGTCACGCGGTTCCAAACTGAAGTGGCAGGATGATATTACAGAACTGAAGCATAAGAGTGCTTTTATAAATTCTCTGATTTGCTTTGTCATAGCCTAACGAGATATTTCTAACATCGACGAGTGCTCTGTTTCATGCAATCTGGAGCTAGTGGTTAATGTCACTTGTTGCTATGATACGGGTCGCCAATTGAAACCCAAATTGCAGTGATTAATTGTTGTTTATTATTTATCATTTCTGGAAGGTTCTTAGCATTTCCTTTGTCTGTAATGTTTGCGCATTTGGGGATATTTGATGTCTGCTTAAATACCAGCATTTCGAAATATTCACTGTTTGTATAAATAGCTCCCCTCCCAGGGGTTCAGTTCTGCTCTGGCTGTACGTTGGTGATCGTAGGAAACGTACTTTCTGCACTAAGTGTTTCATTTCATTGACGACCCTGCTACCGGAGATTCATCTGAATGTGGTAACTACTTAACAATATTATCTTCATCGCAGGACCAAATTGGCGTATCCACACCATGCGATTTAGAAACGAATAGCACTTACAGATATCGTGTTTAAACTCTAGTCTGGGAATAATTACAGAAAAGTCGCATATGGCTGTCGACTATCTCTTTTTTATATTGTATTTTTTATTTTTTTGTTGTTACGTATAATCAAATGTGGAATTTTATTATCATGTGTGTGCCAACCTGTACCAAATTAATTGCTGGTTGGTCTGCTCTCTCATTAAGTCGACTGTTGCCACAATCTCTCGATTTGTATGCAGCTGCACTGCAGCTTTCAAAGTAAGTCCATTTTGCGAGAGCTTCATTTCATTCAGCGGCCTCTTCTAAGATTTTTGCTGGCAAGGCTGATCAGCATTCCTAGAGTAGTATTATCTGGTTATATGAATACTTTAGTAATTTCTGTCACCTCTGATGTCATTATTTCAGGTTTCTCTCACACTGTCCTTAATTTCAGCCTGGTAGTATTGAGCTCCCCCCCCCCCCCCCCCCCCCCATTAACCATGGGCCTTGCCGTTGGTGGGGAGGTTTGCGTGCCTCAGCGATACAGATAGCCGTACCGTAGGTTCAACCACAACGGAGGGGTATCTGTTGAGACGCTAGACAAACGTGTGGTTCCTGAAGAGGGGCAGCAGCCTTTTCAGTAGTTGCAGGGGCAACAATCTGGATGACTGACTGATCTGGCCTTGTAACAATAACCAAAACGGCCTTGCTGTGCTGCTACTGCGAACGGCTGAAAGCAAGGGGAAACTACGGCCGTAATTTTTCCCGAGGGCATGCAGCTTTACTGTCTGATTAAATGATGATGGCGTCCTCTTGGGTAAAATATTCCGGAGGTAAAATAGTCTCCCATTCGGATCTCCGGGCGGGGACTACTCAAAAGGATGTCGTTATCAGGAGAAAGAAAACTGCCATTCTACGGATCGGAGCGTGGAATGTCAGATCCCTTAATCGGGCAGGTAGGTTAGAAAATTTATAAAGGGAAATGGATAAGTTAAAATTAGATATAGTGGGAATTAGTGAAGTTCAAAAAATGGCTCTGAGCACTATGGGACTCAACTGCTGTGGTCATTAGTCCCCTAGAACTTAGAACTACTTAAACCTAACTAACCTAAGGACATCACACACATCCATGCCCGAGGCAGGATTCGAACCTGCGACCGTAGCAGTCGCACGGTTCCGGACTGCGCGCCTAGAACCGCGAGACCACCGTGGCCGGCTTAGTGAAGTTCGGTGGCAGGAGGAACAAGACTTTTGGTCAGGTGACTACAGGGTTATAAACACAAAATCAAATAGGGGTAATGCAGGAGTAGGTTTAATAATGAATACGTAAATAGGAATGCGGGTAAGCTACTACAAACAGTGAACGCATTATTGTGGCCAAGATAGATACGAAGCCCACACCTACAACAGTAGTACAAGTTTATATGCCAACTAACTCTGCAGATGACGAAGAAATTGAAGATATGTATGATCAAATAAAAGAAATTATTCAGATAGTGAACGGAGATGAAAGTTTAATTGTCATGGGTGACTGGAATTCGGTAGTAGGAAAAGGGAGAGAAGGAAACGTAGTAGGTGAATATGGACTGGGGCAAAGAAATGAAAGAGGAAGCCGCCTGGTAGAATTTTGCAGAGAGCACAATTTATCATAGGTAACACTTGGTTCAAGAATCATAAAAGAAGGCTGTATACATGGAAGAAGTCTGGAGATACTGACAGGTTTCAGATAGATTATATAATGGTAAGACAGAGATTTAGGAATCAGGTTTTAAATTGTAAGACATATCCAGGGGCAGATGTGGACTCTGACCACAATCTATTGGTTATGACTTGTAGATTAAAACTGAAGAAACTGCAAAAAGGTGGAAATTTAAGGAGATGGGACCTGGATAAACTGAAAGAACCAGAGGTTGTACAGAGTTTCAGGGAGAGCATAAGGGAGCAACTGACAGGAATTGGGGAAAGAAATACAGTAGAAGAAGAATGGGTAGCTTTGAGGGATGAAGTAGTGAAGGCAGCAGAGGATCAAGTAGGTAAAAAGACGAGGGCTAGTACTAATCCTTGGGTAACAGAAGAAATATTGAATTTAATTGATGAAAGGAGAAAATATAAAAATTCAGTAAATGAAGCAGGCAAAAAGGAATACAGACGTCTCAAAAATGAGATCGATAGGAAGTGCAAAATGGCTAAGCAGGGATGGCTAGATGACAAATGTAAGGATGTAGAGGCTTATCTCACTAGGGGTAAGATAGATACTGCCTACAGGAAAATTAAAGAGACCTTTGGAGATAAGAGAACCAGTTGTACGAACATCAAGAGCTCAGATGGAAACCCAGTTCTAAGCAAAGAAGGGAAAGCAGAAAGGTGGAAGGAGTATATAGAGGGTCTATACAAGGGCGATGTACTTGAGGACAATATTATGGAAATGGAAGAGGATGTAGATGAAGATAAAATGGGAGATACGATACTGCGTGAAGAGTTTGACACAGCACTGAAAGACCTGAGACGAAAGAAGGCCCCCAGAGTAGACAACATTCCATTGGAACTACTGACGGCCTTGGGAGACCAAGTCCTGATAAAACTCTACCATCTGGTGAGCAAGATGTATGAGACAGGTAAAATACCCTCAGACTTCAAGAAGAATATAATAATTCCAATCCCAAAGAAAGAAGGTGTTGACAGTTGTGAAAATTACCAAACTATCCGTTTAATAAGTCACAGCTGAAAAATACTAACGCGAATTCCTTACAGACGAATGGAAAAACTAGTAGAAGCCGACCTCGGGGAAGGTCAGTTTGGATTCCGTAGAAATATTGGAACACGTGAGGCAATACTGACCCTACGTCTTACCTTAGAAGCTAGATTAAGGAAAGGCAAACCTACGTTTCTAGCACTTGTAGCCTTAGAGAAAGTTTTTGACAATGTTGACTGGAATACTCTCTTTCAAATTCTGAAGGTGTCAGGGGTAAAATACAGGGAGCGAAAGGCTATTTACAATTTGTACAGAAACCAGATGGCAGTTATAAGAGTCGAGGGGCATGAAAGGGAAGCAGTGGTTGGGAAGGGAGTGAGACAGGGTTTCAGCCTCTCCCCGATGTTATTCAATCTGTATATTGAGCAAGCAGTGAAGGAAGCAAAAGAAAAGTTCGGAGTAGGTATTAAAATCCATGGAGAAGATATAAAAACTTTGAGATTCGCCGATGACATCGTAATTCTGTCAAAGACAGCAAAGGACTTGGAAGAGTAGTTGAACGGAATGGATAGTGTCTTGAAAGGAGGATATAAAATGAACATCAACAAAAGCAAAACGAGGGTAATGGAATGTAGTCGAATTAAGACGGGTGATACTGAATTAATTAGATTAGGAAATGAGACACTTAAAGTAGTAAAGGAGTTGTGCTATTTGGGGAGCAAAATAACTGATGATGGTCGAAGTAGAGAGGATATAAAATGTAGACTGGCAATGGCAAGGAAAGCGTTTCTGAAAAAGAGAAATTTGTTAACATCGATTATAGATTTAAGTGTCAGGAAGTCATTTCTGAAAGTATTTGTATGGAGTGTAGCCATGTATGGAAGTGAAACATGGACGATAAATAGTTTGGACAAGAAGAGAATAGTAGCTTTCGAAATGTGGTGCTACAGAAGAATGCTGAAGATTAAATGGGTAGATCACATAACTAATGAGGAAGTATTGAATAGGATTGGAGAGAAGAGAAATTTGTGGCACAACTTGACCAGAAGAAGGGATCGGTTGGTAGGACATGTTCTGAGGCATGAAGGGATCACCAATTTAGTATTGGAGGGCACCCTGGAGAGTAAAAATCGTAGAGGGAGACCAAGAGATGAATACAGTAAGCAGATTCAGAAGGACGTAGGTTGCAGTAGGTACTGGGAGATGAAGAAGCTTGCACAGGATAGAGTAGCATGGAGAGCTGCATCAAACCAGTCTCAGGACTGAAACCCACAACAACAACAATCAAAATACCTACTTCATTAATTGAAAAGAGAACTTTTGAACACTTTTTTAACATCACAGCGTAGGTTCACTCAGACGTGATCAAAGAGTATCTGTGGATCTCGCTTCATACAGGTTCAACAACTCCATAGCAACGAGCCAACAACGTACGAGAAGACTGATAATTACAATGCTTCCTCGCAATTGGTGGTGTGTACGATGCGGATGAGATATGATATTTAACAAATACTGCATATCCGGGCAATGAAACATTCAATCTTAAATCAGAAGAAGCATCCATCGTACGAGTTCGCATTTCTGTCTCAGGTTCACCAACGGGGACCTACGTCATCCCGCGTCGTGTCTCAACTCCACTGCGAGAGGTGTGGCAGTAGCAGCGTCGACAATATCAGCACGCGGTTGGAGTGCGGGGACGCCAGAACAGCTCATGCATCCAAGTTGCTGGCGAGAATAATATGCAGAAGAAGAGAAAAGAAAGTTGAGGATGTGTTACATGACAAACAGTTTGGCTTTATGGAAGGTAAAGGCACCAGAAAGGCAATTCTGAGGTTGCAGTTGATAATGAAAGCAACACTAAAAAAAACAGCAAGACACATTCATGTGATTTGTCGACCTCGATAAAGCGTTCGACCATATAAAATGGTGCAAGATGTTCGAAATTCTAAAAAAACTAGGGTAAACTATAGGGAGAGACAGCTAATTTACAATATGTGCAAGAGCCAAGAGGAAATAATAAGAGTAGAAAACAATGAACGAAGTGTTTGGATTAAAAAGCGTGTAATAGAGGGATGTAGTGTGTCGACCATACTGTTCAACATGTACATCGGAGAAGCAATGATGGAAATAAAAGAAAAATTCGCTAGTGTAATTAAAATTGAAGGTGAAACGATGTCAGTGATAGGTTCCGCCGACAAAAATGCTATCCTGAGTGAATCTAACGAAGAATTACGAGATCTGCTGGATGGAATGAACATTTTAATGAGTACTGAATAGAAATTGAGCGTAACTGGAGGGGAGACGAAAGTAATGAGAAGTAGCAGAAATGAGAACAACGAGAAACTTAACATTAGGATTGATGGTCACGAAGTAGATGAAGTTACGGAATTCTAATATCTAGGCAGCAAAATAACCAATGACGGACGGAGCAAGAAGGACATCAAAAGCAGAATAGCACTGGCGAAAAGGGCATTCCTGGCCGACAGAACTCTGCTAGTATCAAACATATGCCTTAAATTAGGAATCTATTACGATACCAGGTAAGGAATTCCAAGGTACTAGACAGAGCTGTAGAGGGTGAAAACTATAGAGGAAGGCAAAGACTGGAATACATCCAGCAGATAATGTAAGACGTACCTGTAATCGGTTTTCATCTATTATTGATTGTTCCGTAATAATTCATTTAAAACTTTGCTCGATATTTGATTGGCAAATTTATTTACGCTTTAAAAATGGTCCTCTTGCCTGAGCAGATGGTACGTGTCGTAATTTGGTAGTTGTCTTAATTGTGCCGCTACATTGTCGAAGACGTGGCATTCATACACCACATGGTCTGGGGTGCCCTATACGGCCCCACAGTCACACGTTGGTGTAGCCCGCTTCCCAAATCGGTATAGGTATGACGGGTAGGGTCAATGTCCGCTAAGGAAGTGCAGCAATCCTCTTGATGGCTGGAGGTATTTGAACTGTAATCGCTCCATATTGTTGGGCAGCAATTCGTGCATTCTACGACCAGTTTCGTCGTTATCCCTTTGTTCCTGCCATAGCGCCTCCCCTCTACGTTTAATTTCAGATTTATGCCCTACGTGAATCCCCATTAGTTCGACTATTTTTCCCCTCTTCTCCTTTTTTACCATATACCATGCCGCGCGTTCTGTAATTTTTATATCAAGAGGACAGAGTCCCATTAGTAGTAGTAATGCTCCCTTCGGAGTTGTCCTCATATGCCCCTACAAAACCCAAGAGGATATTTCGCTGCACTCTTCTTACGGCCATGGCGAGCATGACCCTCGTGAGCCTGTGAGTCCAGGCTCCTGACCAATTTTCTACAATTGATGTCAGAATACTATTACGGTAAAGTTTTATTAAGTCTGGTCGCAGGTGGAAATGTTTATGTCCAATCCCAATCAAATTATTAAGTGTTTCTAGGGATCCCTGCGTCAGAGTGTCAATATGTGATGTATAGTTCCACCTCTCATCGACGACTACACCTAATATCGGGCCTCGCGGCGCCGAAGAATTGGTGAGCCATCTATTCTTACTGTTGGATTCCTTACGAGCTGACCCTTCTACATCTACACCTGCGTCTTTATTATGCATTTCACACTTTAGTGCCTGACAGAGGGTTCATCGAACCATTTTCATTCTACTTCTCTACCATTCCACTCTTGAACGGCGCGTGGAAAAAAGGAACACCTAAATCTTTCCGTTCGAGCTCTGATTTCACTTATTTTATTATGATGATCATTTCCCCCTACGCATTCGGAAGAGGAAGTTGGTGACTGAAATTTCGTAAATAGATCTCGCAGCAAAGAAGACCGCCTTTCTTTCAGCGATTCCACCCCAACTTGCGTATCATATCAGTGACAATCTCACCTCTATTGAGCGATAACATGAAACGAGCTGCCTTCTTTGCACTTTTTCAATGACCTGCGTCAATCCTACCTGCTAAGGATCCCACACCGCACAGCAATATTCCAGCAGAAGACGGACAAGTGTAATTTAGCCTGTCTCTTTAGTGCGTTTGTCGCATCTTCTAAGTGTTCTGCGAATTAAGCGCAGTCTTTGTTTCACCTTCCCCACAATATTATGTACGTGGTCTTACCAATTTAATTGCTCGTAATTGTAATTCCTAGGTATTTAGTCGAATTGACAGCCCTTAGATTTGTGCGATTTATCGTATACCCTAAATTTATCGGATTTATTTTAGTACCCATGTCGATGACCTCGCACCTTTCTGTGCTGAGTGCTAATTGCCACTTTTTGCACCACACAGAAATTGTCTCTACATCATTTTGTAATTGGAATTGATCGTCTGATGATTTTACTAGACAATAAATTACAGCGTCATCTGCAAACAGTCTAAGGGGGCTGCTCAGATTATCACCTAGATCATTTATATAAATCAGGAACAGCAGAGGGCCTGTGACACTGACTTGCGGTACGTCAGATATCACTTCTGTTCTACTCAATGATTTACCGTTTATCACTACGAACTGTGACCTCTCTGAGAGGAAATCACGAATCCAGTCACAAAACTACCCTTAAGTAGTAGGTATGTGGACTTGCTAGGTGAGATAGTAATTTTGGTTGTAAAGCACCATGTTGTTAGGGTGAATATGGCCCTTTCAATTTTCAGTTCCAAGTCTTCTCGGCTACGACTGCCAACAAACAGGAAGAGGTCGTCTGCGTAGGCCATGCCCTCTAGCTCATCGTCGCTGTTCTGCAAGTTATCCAAGAGGCGTTCCATACTTATGTCCCAAAAGAGGTGCCCCAGGAGAGAGCGCTGTGGACACCCCTTTTTAATCTTTTCACTGTTTCTCCCGCTAGTGGACGATAGCCAGACCTCCCTTTCCTCACAATAGCTCCTAAGACAGCCATATAGCGACCCTGGGCACTCCTTCTCCCGCTTGCGAAGGCCACCACAGGTTGTCAAAGGCGCCGTTGATATCCATCATAATGCTAACTGAGGAATCATATCGTATACCATTAGAGGGAAGAGATCTATTGCATCATGAAAAAAATCGACAAACGGCGCCCCAGAAGATGCCGTTTGATGAGTATTCTTACATTTCTGAAGAGATATCGTGCCAAGCATGTTGTACAGAACTTTGCTAAGGTTACCCGTAATACCGATTCAGCAGCAGCCAGGAGACTTAAGAAGCGAGCTAGCCTTTCTTTGGTACGTGAGAGAGTGCACTTTATCTGTCGGAGCCTTGAGCACAACTCGTAGGAACTTTTTACACTACATTTACAGCTGGTCAGTCATTTTAGAGCCTGGACCTGGGATTGGACTGATGGTGTTACCTGGGTGGCAGCCTATTCGGCCCATATCAAAATTCTGACATCTGCCTGACAAACCATCACTGGAAGCCCCGTGCAAAACTGCCATCAATTTGACTGACGCGGAGCTGAGCGAAGGTGCGGTTTCAAATCAGGAGAAGGAACTTTGCTCCCACCCGTGAGTTCACATCGGTCGCGGACATCGTCAGCGCAGTTGAACAGGTTGCGGGGCGACTACCGCCTGTAGCAGCCGAAGACGTACGTCTTGAAAGCAGACGTGCTGTGACGAGTACCAAGCCTGCGAATTCGAACATTACCAACAGAGACAGGGTGGTTATTCGACACCTGACAGAGTGCCCTGAGATTGTTACAATGTGTGCTCAGAGAGAGAACGCTACTGTTGTTCTTCCCACAATAACTACATTGAAAAGATGCAGAACGTGCTAGATGACGACTCCTACTGGAAGGTCAACGCTAACCGCGCAAGGAAGTAGGAGAACAAGAACAGGGCTCTTGTCAAGGAAGCGGATTGGCCATAGCGAGTCGTCTAGATACTTTTACCTTAAGGACCTGTACCGCCAAGACTTCACGGACTCTCTACTTTCACAAAGATGTGGTGCCGTTGCAACGTAATGTCAGCAACATTAGGGCACCTACATGGAAAAATACCTGACGCAAGTTCTGAATCGTTATTTGGGTAAATACATTAATCATAGCCGTAATTCTGCGGATTTTGTAAAATGTGTCAACAACGTCAAAGTGAAACATCCATATATCCTGGTGAGTTCAGAGGTCGTTTCGGTATTCACCATCGTACCTCTACGAGAGTCATTAGAGCGCATTGTAGCACACAGTTTGAGAGTTAACATGCAATTTTTATGCGCCCAGTATATCTTAACTCGTAAGTTACACAATACTTATTGCTTCCGTCCAGTAGCTGACACCAAATATCAGATTATGGCACACAAACACAATCAGCTTCTGGTGTTAGAACACTATTTGACTCTGAATACCTATCTGTTTGATTGGGACAGTCAGCTATCACTGTCTTGTATGTTTAGAATATTATTTTCGCAACATGTGTTTTGTACAGTTATAGAAAAATAACACAGACTGCCCATTTGTTTGCTTGGAACTTTCAACTATCGCTGCCTCTCCTGCATAGCAAATTATTTTAAATAAGTTGTCTTTGTACACTTATAGAACAATACTATAAACAATTTAGATGTGTAAACATTCAATTTGAGGCACTGTTGTGCTTTGCACCAGCTGTGCCACAGAGGTCGTACTTTTCTCGTTGCAAAGCGCAAGTTAGGTTGTAAGTTATATCAGCAGCACCACATGTATTTTAACAAAAATCTAAGAAAGAAAACGCACCACGATGGAATTATCCGAATGGGATGGAAACTGATAGATGTAGCTTTCACGTAGAAAAATTAAATACTTTGCTCAAGAGAAAGGACTCCACAAAACGAGCAAGTCGATAACGCACTGGTCCACCTCAGCCACTCATGCACAGATTGATACAGTTGTTGAATGTTCCCCTGAGGGATGTTGTCCTAAATTTCGTCCAACTAGCGCGTTAGGTCGTCAAAATCCTGAGTTAAATGAAGACCAAGGCCACAGTTCCCCAAACGTTGGCAGAGATTCCGCAATCTTGTTGGCCAAGGCAAAGTTTGGCAAGCGCGAAGCAAAAGAAACTGTCGGCGTGTGCGGGCCGGCATTATCTTGCTGAAATGTAATCCAAGCATGGCTTGCCATGAATGGCAACAAAACGAGGCGTAGAATATCGTCGACGTACCGCTCTGCAGTAAGGTTGCCACGGATGACTCCCAAAGAGGTTCTGCTATGAAAAGGAATGGCATCCAATGCGATCTCTCCTGGCTTTCGGACAGTATGGAGGACGACAGACAGGTCTGTATTCAAACCTAGTCTGGGGAGTCTCCAGACACATCTTCACTGGTTATTGGGGTCGGTTCGAAGCAGGACTCATCACTGAAGACGATTTTATTCCATTTAGTGAGCTACCACCTAAAATTTTCCATCCCATTAGTATAATTCATTCGTGGTGGGTCTTTTTTTAAATACAGAAAATATTTAATAACAGTGTACATTGTGCACTGCACCAAGTGGTCTCTCTCTCTCTCTCTCTCTCTCTCTCTCTCTCTCTCTCTCTCTCTCTGTGTGTGTGTGTGTGTGTGTGTGTGTTGCTGGCGAAGTCAGTACTGGCCTATATTTTTAATCAAAAATGCAGATGTTTCAGTTATGAAAATACTGTACGTTATACTGGTATTGTTAATGTCTTTTCGGGTTATTGATAAATAATACAGGCAATTGAATTGTGGAAATAACATTATGCCACTTAAAGTTAAACTGTGTGTGACAAAGCTTACTGCTGACAAAGCTTACTTATTTGTTGTATATTATACAGACATTTTAGATGTGGAAATACTGTGAGTTACATCATTATTGTCCATATATCCAGGTATTTTGAATAAATAATACAAATATTTAAGACTCGAAAACGACATTGTTATAGCTGACATAGACATTATGTGTCTCTATGTTGTTGATGAAGATTATATATTTTTGATAAATAAGACAATCATTTGTGACATTTAAATACTGTTAGTCACGCCAGTGTTCAGAATGGATACATTAAATACAGTTTGTGGTGGAGTATTTATTGCTGTCAGAGGTAGTTTGCCTTGTAGCGGAATTGAAGTAGATAGTTCGTGTGAAATAGTGTGGGTATATACTTGACAATCGGACTAAATTATTAACTGGATCGTTTTACCGAGCCCCCGACTCAGATGAAATAGTTGCTGAACAGTTCAAAGGAAACTTGAGACTCATTTCAAATAAGTACCCCGCTCATACAATTGTAGTAGGTGGTGACTTCAATCTACTCTCGATAACCTGGAAAAATTATACTTTTAAAGCCGGCAGCAGGCATAAAACGACGTCCGAAAATGTACTGAAATTTTTCTCAGAAAATTATTTTGAACGATTAGTTCATGAGCCCACTCGAAGCGTAAAGCGTAAAGCCTACTTGACCTCTTATCAACAAATAATCCTGAACAGATATTGAGTATCGTGACAAATACAGGGATTAGTGACCACAAGGCAGTAGTTGCTAGGCTGAGTACTCCTACAACCATCAAAAAGAAAAGAAAAATATATCTATTTAAAAAAGCTGATAAAAATGCTCTTAACGCCTTTTTAAGAGACAGTCTTCACTCCTTCCGATCTGATCATGTAAGCGTACAAAAGCTGTGGAATGTTTTCAAAGAGATAATATCGACAGCAATTGAGAGATATATACCACATAAATTAATAATTGATGGCACTGATCCCCCGTGGTACACGAAACGGGTCAGATCATTGTTGCAGAAGCAACGAAAAAAGCATACCAAATTTAAAAGAACGCAAGATCTCCAAGATTGGTAAAGTTTTACAGAAGTTCGAAATATGGAGCGTACTTCAATCCGAGATGCTTTTAATAATTTCCACAACGAAATTGTGTCTCGAAATCTGGCAGAAAACTCAAAGAGATTCTGGTCATACATAAAGCACACCAGTGCAAGACGCAATCAATACGTTCACTGCGCGATAACATTGATGAAGTTACTGATGACAATACCACAAAAGTAGAATTATTAAACACGGTTTTCCAAAACTCTTTCACCAAAGATGACGAAGTAAATATTCCTGAATTCCAATCAAGAACAACTACCAAGATGAGAAACAAAGAAGTAGATATCCTCGGTGTAACGAAGCAGCTTAAATCAATTAATAAAGGCAAGACCTCCGGTGCAGATTGTATACCAGTCAGCTTCCTCTCAGAGTATGCTCATAAAATGGCTCCATATTTAGCAATTATATACAAACACTCGCTCACAGAAAGATCCGTACCTAAAGACTGAAAAGTTGCTGAAGTCACACCAATACTCAAAAAGGGAAGTAGGAGTAATCCGCTGAATTACAGCCCTATATCACTAACATCGATTTGCAGTAGGGTGTTGAAATATATACTGTATTCGAACATTATGAAATACATCGAAGAAAACGATTCATTGACACGTAGTCAGCACGGTTTCGGAAAGTATCGTTCTTGTGAAACACAACTAGCTCTTTATACTCATGAAGTAATAAGTGCTGTCGACAGGGGATGTCAAACTGATTCGATATTTTTAGATTTCCAGAAGGGTTTCGACACCGTTCCTCACAAGCTTTTACTAAACAAACTGCGTGTCTACGGAGTATCGCCTCAGTTATGCGACTGGATTCTGATTTCCTGTCAGAAAGGTCACAGTTCGTAGTAATAGACGAAAGTCATCGAGTGAAACAGAAGCAACATCCGGCGTTCCCGAAAGGAGTGTTGTAGGCCCTCTATTGTCCCTGATCTATGTTAACGACACAGGAGACAATCTGAGTAACCGTCTTAGATTGTTTGCAGATGATGCTGTCATTTACCGTCTTGTGAAGTCATCGAATGATCAAAACGCCTTACAAAATGATTTGGATAAGATATCTGTAAGGTGCGAAAAGTGGCAACTGACCCTGAATAAGGAAAAGTGTGAAGTTATTCACATGAGTACTAAAAGAAATCAGCTAAAATTCGATTACGCGATAACTCACACAAATCTGAAGGCTGTAAATTCAAGTAAATATTTAGGGATTACAATTACAAATAACCTAAATTGGAACGATCAGACAGATAATATTGTGGGTAGAGCATAAAAAGACTGCGATTCATTGGCAGAACACTCAGAAGGTGCAACAGGTCTACTAAAGAGACTGCTTACACCACGCTTGTCCGCCCTATTCTGGAGTATTGCTGTGCGATGTGGGATCCGCATCAGGTGGGACTGACGGATGACATCGAAAAAGTACAAAGAAGGGCAGCTAGTTTTGTATTATCGCGAAATAGGGGAGATAGTGACACAGACATGATACGCGAATTGGAGTCGCAATCATTAAAACAAAGACGTTTTTCTTTGCGACAGGATCTTCTCAAGAAATTTCAATCACGAGTTTTCTCCTCCGATTGCGAAAACATACTGTTGGCACCCATGTACATAGGGAGAAATGATCATCACGATAAAATAAATCAGCGCTCGCACAGAAAAATTTAAGTTCTCATTTTTCCCGCGTGCCGTTCGAGAGTGGAACAGTAGATAGACAGCTTGAAGGTGGTTCATTGAACCCTCTGCCGGCACTTCATTGTGAATAGCAGAGTAATCACGTAGATGTACATGTAGTTTGTCAACAACTTTACCTATTTTGATACTTAGTGCACGCTGTGTGTTCACAAGCAAATGCATGTGTGTGTGTGTGTGTGTGTGTGTGTGTGTGTGTGAAGGAGATGTGGAGGCGGGTGTGGGTGCGTGTGTAGCTGAAAGAGACGACGCAAAATTATGGGTGACGAAAGTGTCTCAGGATGATAAAGAGTCTCGCTCCTCTTCGCCCGCCGGCCGGAGTGGCCGTGCGGTTCTAGGTGCTACAGTCTGGAGCCGAGCGACTGCTGCGGTCGCAGGTTCGAATCCTGCCTCGGGCATGGATGTGTGTGATGTCCTTAGGTTAGCCAGGTTTACGTAGTTCTAAGTTCTAGGGGACTGATGACCTCAGATGTTAGGTCCCATAGTGCTCAGAGCCATTTGAACCAAGAGGCGAATGACTCGAGTGTACTATCGAGATGTTCGACCTCACTGTTCCTACCCCAGAAGAGAGCCAGGGACCAAACGTTAGGTTTAATTAGTTCTAAGTTCTAGGCGACTGATGACCTCAGAAGTTAAGTCGCATAGTGCTTACAGCCATTTGAACCATTTTTGCTCTTCGCCCCTGCATGCTGATGGCGCGCACGTGTCACGTCATGGTTTGCATACGGGTACTAACAAGGGAAACTCACAATCACCCCCCTCCCCCTCACATTTAGTTCTAACAGGGGCCAGTGGACAGCCCGTCAAAACTGAACACAGATGACACATGAAAACAGAAAGGAGGTTGTCTGAACTGAAAAAAAAGCAAAACAGAAGCAGTGAAAGGTCCAAGAACAGGAAGTCCAATATAAAGGAGCAATGGCGGAGGAGTTAAGTGCTCATGGTGTTGGAATAACAAGCGGGCGATCCATATTGAAGCCCTCTCTTGCCAATAACCTTTTTTTTTCGCTGTTCGCTGTATTCAAATTTGTGTTTGTGTCGTGGTGTAACGTCCATTTGGATTAGCAAGGTGTAAGGTGGGGACCTAAAATGACAGTTGATTCTGCAGAACTACTCTGTTAGCAGCCGAATGGAGGTGTTTTTCGAATGGGAACAGCAAACGTTTGATGACAAGGCGTCAAGTCAATCGAATTCTTCACCGGTAAAACGCGCCTTGTCTGTCATACATGGCATGAGTGACAGTACGTGTGTCATATGATAGGAATCTCTTATCGAGACTCCTAACTTGTATGCCTGGTAAGTTAGTGAGAAATGCCTCCTTGCCCTATTTAGGTGTTCGTATGAATGTGAATATGGTCACTCCGAATAAAATGATGAAAAACTAATACTTTGTCACGTCAGCTGCAACAAATGAACGCAACAGTTCCACAATAACACAGTTTCTCTGTGCTTTGTCAAAACCCATGTTTTCAATGTTTTTGAAGTTGCATTCCGTTTGGGATGTTTTGACTTTTGAATTACTTTCTTGTAACGTAGTTCACACCCATTCACTGGTTGCTTTCATTTCTGTGAGAGATCTATACGCTAACTCGCCTGCTCTTATTATTCACCACGTTTACTTGGACGATAACATATGCTTACCACATGGTTTACGCGCTAAAACCAATGTACAGTTCCACAACTGCCAAGACTACAGAAAGAGAAGAAACCTTTCAGTGATTAAGCCGACAGTTCATAATGTTATGAAAGAAATAAGAATAAATATAAAAGGCTTAAGGGAGTTTCGAACCTGGCTCGTCCACTTTATAGTAAAACAATGTGACCACTTTTTTTCCTCATAACTTTAGAAGAGGGAAAAGAAAAAGGAAATACAGTTGGACACGAACTCGTGACTATAAGTGTACAATGCACGACAACTACCCCCCCTTTTTTTTTTTTTTGAGCGTTAGAAAAAAATCAGACCTAGGAGTATGGGGACCATCGCGATATCACGAGTTTTACGGTGAATCACTAACGCTACAGACAACGCTTTGTTTTTCTTTCCCAAAGCACTTATTTAAGAAAATCATTTAAAATAGCACATAGAAAATCATTTCGACAAAAACAAAAGGGTTAAATCACAAAAACCTATGAGAAGGAATATGGCGTTAATTTTAACGTGGCCACACCTTCTTTGCTCCGTCACTTCTACATTGTGGAACATTTAAATCCTAACAAAAGTGTCCACAAAAAGGGGGGATTTCAACTCATACAACTCCTTGTCGATGAAAAACAAGATACAGCGTATTAGAAAAAAGCTCACGATAATGTGGCATCCTGAGCCACGTCCATTGGCTGTGGCCATATATTGGGGAAAGGCACAAGGATCTGCGTCATATCCACGATCTGCGTCATATCCACTCACCATCACGTAGTGAACACAATGTCCAACAAGCCACACGATACACGATGGCATTGTTCTTCGATTGGAAAAAGAAGGTTGAATCGCTACGTACCAGAATCTCCCCCGACATAGCCGCCTCCGACGTCCTGAGGAGAAAAGCCAGTTTTCGGCGAAGCCATCTCCAATGGTCATTACCGCAGGAGATCAACCGATGATATAATGTATCAATTTCATGGCAACGATTGCAATGATCCGTCACATTGAGACCAATATGATAAAGTCGCACGTTAGCAGTTACAATATCATGAACAACTTGGTACCGCGAGGACACCACGTCCATCGGGAAAATCGGAAGGCTAACGTTAGACCAAACAACCTTCCAGTTCATTTCTGGCGACAGGGCTTCCACAGAGGGAATACTATGAGGAACTGGCCAGCGGCTTAACAGCATTTTTAGAGAGAGATTCGCTTGGGAAAGGTTATTTACTCCTATACATATTAAAATGGTGAGACAGATGAATAAGGCAGAAGCCTTAACCCGAATGTCACGGAGGTCCGAGTCTCCCAGCAGACGGAGGTGCGCTATGACCTCATAACGCACGTGAAATATAGAGTTGCGCCAGATAAAACAGCCAGTTAAACTTTGCAACTTGTGGTACATCATGGAAGTGGAAAGATACACTCCTGGAAATTGAAATACGAACACCGTGAATTCATTGTCCCAGGAAGGGGAAACTTTATTGACACATTCCTGGGGTCAGATACATCACATGATCACACTGACAGAACCACAGGCACATAGACACAGGCAACAGAGCATGCACAATGTCGGCACTAGTACAGTGCATATCCACCTTTTGCAGCAATGCAGGCTGCTATTCTCCCATGGTGACGATCGTAGAGATGCTGGATGTAGTCCTGTGGAACGGCTTGCCATGCCATTTCCACCTGGCGCCTCAGTTGGACCAACGTTCGTGCTGGACGTGCAGACCGCGTGAGACGTCGCTTCATCCAGTCCCAAACATGCTCAATGGGGGACAGATCCGGAGATCTTGGTGGCCAGGGTAGTTGACTTACACCTTCTAGAGCACGTTGGGTGGCACGGGATACATGCGGACGTGCATTGTCCTGTTGGAACAGCAAGTTCCCTTGCCGGTCTAGGAATGGTAGAACGATGGGTTCGATGACGGTTTGGATGTACCGTACACTATTCAGTGTCCCCTCGACGATCACCAGAGGTGTACGGCCAGTGTAGGAGATCGCTCCCCACACCATGATGCCGAGTGTAGGCCCTGTGTGCCTCGGTCGTATGCAGTCCTGATTGTGGAGCTCACCTGCACGGCGCCAAACACGCATACGACCATCATTGGCACCAAGGCAGAAGCGACTGTCATCGCTGAAGACGACACGTCTCCATTCGTCCCTCCATTCACGCCTGTCGTGACACCACTGGAGGCGGGCTGCACGATGTTGGGGCGTGAGCGGAAGACGGCCTAACGGTGTGCGGGACCGTAGCCCAGCTTCATGGAGACGGTTGCGAATGGTCCTCGCCGATACCCCAGGAGCAACAGTGTCCCTAATTTGCTGGGAAGTGGTGGTGCGGTCCCCTACGGCACTGCGTAGGATCCTACGGTCCTGGCGTGCATCCGTGCGTCGCCGCGGTCCGGTCCCTGGTCGACGGGCACGTGCACCTTCCGCCGACCACTGGCGACAACATCGATGTACTGTGGAGACCTCACGCCCCACGTGTTGAGCAATTCGGCGGTACGTCCACCCGGCCTCCCGCATGCCCACTATACGCCCTCGCTCAAAGTCCGTCAACTGCACATACGGTTCACATTCACGCTGTCGCGGCATGTTACCAGTGTTAAAGACTGCGATGGAGCTCCTTATGCCACGGCAAACTGGCTGACACTGACGGCGGCGGTGCACAAATGCTGCGCAGCTAGCGCCATTCGACGGCCAACACCGCGGTTCCTGGTGTGTCCGCTGTGCCGTGTGTGTGATCATTGCTTGTACAGCCCTCTCGCAGTGTCCGGAGCAAGTATGGTGGGTCTGACACACAGGTGTCAATGTGTTCTTTTTTCCATTTCCAGGAGTGTATGTGCAATAAAATAAGCCTTGCTAAACACATATGTTTCCATGGCCCGAGCCTTATGAAGAAGTGAGAGGGAGCGACGTTCGTGTCCAATGATTACTACCTAAATCTTATCTGTGACAGACTTCCAGTTTATCGTAGCCGTCTTTAGCGCAGAACTGTCAACTGCCGGCCGGGGTGGCCGAGCGGTTCTATACGCTACAGTCTGGAACCGAGCAACCGCTACGGTCACAGATTCGAATCCTGCCTCGGGCATGGGTGTGTGTGCTGTCCTTAGGTTTGTTACGTTTAAGTAGTTCTGTTCTAGGGGACTGATTACCTTAGAAGTTAAGTCCCATAGTGCTCACAGCCATTTGAACCATTTGACTTACAAACGGAACCATCTCGATGTGTAAACAACACTTTAGAACCAACCTGAGAGAGAAGTCGATCTACTTGAATGGGATCATAAGACTTCACAAAGAATGCATAAAAATCAGAACCAAAGTAAGCAGTATCTACCTGATCATGTGTAACATGGATAACATTAGCAAAACCAATCGTGAATCTCTAAAGAACCAGGCTGAACACAACGTGCACCCTTGTCAAAACTGAAACGAACAGTAGCTCGACGAGGAACAGACGTAAGAGCCTCGACAGACACTATGGCGCGGGCAGGAAACACCGCCGCGAAGAGAAAAACGACAACAAACTCCGCTACGCAACTATGATCTGACTCCGGCCGTTACATCAACAAAACTGAGTTATTTCGACACAAGTGGCGCTACTGCACGGGCGGAAGTTGCTACGACCTGCTCGCTCGACGCGAGAGGCAACATAGATAACTATGACACCACACCTGTAAAGTATGGCTCACTATTACACCTATTAAGCTTGAACCGTTCACTGTTTTCATTTTGCTTTTTTTCGATTTTCAATACATCCTCTTCCTGTTTTCATGCTTGATCTGTGTGCAGTTTTTGATGGGCTATCCACTGACCCATCTTACGCTAAATCTGAGCGGGATGCAATAGGAATTTTTCCTTCTAAGCACAGTGCAGTACGTTCAGACGTCTGAAAAAAGAGCCACAATTATAGCTATTCTAAACGATTCATTAGTCAAAATTAAACTTTGCATGATTTTTCGAAAGGAAAATGAAGTATTTGTGATTAACACATGTTCACATTGTGCTGGCATAAGTTTTCACCAGCACACCGGTCGGAAAAGATGTAGCGCAGAGATAAACAGTAGGCGCTGCAACAAGCGCTTTTATCACAAGAGAGGCCAGAGATACACCTACAAGCAACACGTCGCCATTGCCCTCGTGACAGCAATTGGCAAGATCAATGTGTAGTTTTTATGTTATTTTAAAATAAATCTCACGGGTTATAAAGGAAATGAATAAATTTATTAATCTCAAACATTACAATAATAAAACATATCTTCTTGCACATTACAATCATTACCCAAGGAACCACCACTCTTACGCCATACATATACAGATTCAGAACTTTCTAGTTTACGACAAACACGACTTCTTAAAACAAGTGGCTCATCCAACCATTCTAACACATTTCAGTAATTATGTCAATAAAACAAATTTTCCAACTGACCTAGTAAATTAAATTACTTAAATGGAAATTGAAAAGGTTATTCAGATTATTTCTCAGAGTCAGATTTAATACCATATATACCGCACTAAGGAATCTTTAATATAAATTAGATGATAACATGCAATTGAATTTACATTTATCACTGGAGATGAACAAAAATTAATAATTTCAAGTACAGTTTCATCTTTAAAAAATTGTGTTATTGGTGTAAGTATAAATAAAGATATCTCATTTTATGATTTCGATATTTTGGTAAGTGTATTTGATAAAGTTTATCAAATAACTCCTAGTGCTTATGAGTGAGACTACTGAATGAATTATATTGTCGAACAGTAAGATTGAAAGATTCTGTTAAAATTGTAGCTCTAGTTTTAAAAATAATTTTATTTTAGAATGAAATGACGATGAAGGAATGGAACACTAATTTAAAATTGAATGTATTTTTGTCTCCATATTTTTGTATCTGTGTAAATTTCCATGAGGAAATTGTAAGTGAATGAATTAAATAAAAATGTAGTTAAATAGTGTAGGAACACCAAACATAAAACTTTAATAATGAATCCATTAGAAGGCAATGAAAGGACTATTGTTTTACCCAATTGATAAGCTAAATTTAAAAAAGGAGTTAAAGTGAAAATAAACTAATCAAAAGGACTATGTGACAAAGAATATAGTGCTAGCTGCTCAACAAAAAATTTTCTATTTTAATCTGTAATTCATTCTAATCCAGTAACACACAAATTACAGATATTGATGGAAATTGTTACTAATATGGATTCAAGACCAAAATATCTATATGTCTATTAGATGAAGTATATGTTAACAGGGAGAATTTGATAATTTGCATATCATGTGCATAAATAAATATAATATTATCTAATAAAAATTTTCGTGTATACATTTAACAAAAAGTACAAATAAAACTGCCGAAAATGTGAATAATTTACACAGTTTAAAATGAGAATAAATTTGCATTGTATATGAGTACTTTATGAAATAGACCAATTCCATATATAAAAGTTAACTTTTGATTAAAAATTGTGTTCCTCAAATAATGGAGTAATTTCTAAAAGGGAAAATAATGCTTTTCAATTTATATTTTTTAAATAGCTAATAAATTTTATTTCTAATGAATGACGGACTAAGCTGTCTAAATCTTAACAAATTAAAAAGGAGAGCAAAAGAACCATGGCTTAAAGGTTATTCAAAACAGAGAAAACAACTTATTGATTGTTTCCTTGAGACTTACATAACTTCAGTGCATGATCTTACTATAACTATAATAATGATGTGAAAATTGTACTATAAGGGAATTAAAAGCTAAAGAAAAATAACTAGTAATTGAAGGTTATTCAAAACTGAGAAAATAACTTATTGCATTAATTAATTATACTATTAAAACTTATATTTTGAGGAATTATATACATTGTGATCGACAACAATTCAAAAAGAAAAAAAAGGTTTTCATTTTAAAAATAACCTATTTGGTGGGCTGGGATCGAAATATGTCTGGAAATTATGCATTATCTTTACAGTTTATGAGAGAATTTCGTGATAAATTAAATAGAATTTCATTTCAAGTGTCCAAGTATTGTTAGAAGATTTATGAATTAATTTAAAGAAAAAGTTAACTGGAATGTGTTTTCATGTATCAAAATCTATTAGAATCATTTTTAGCATATATATTTAAACTCTATGAAATGACAGAACAGACTGAAGATTGTGAATTTTCTATATGCTTAAGTAATCAAAACCATCAATTCATGAAAACAAACATTATTCATTATTTTGATTAGTAATATATATATATATATATATATATATATATATATATATATATATATATATATATATATATATATATATATCTTTTAAACTGCAATTTTTTATATATAAATATAGCAAGACAAATATAAACTATGCAAATACAAAAACATTGTAGAATCGATGGGCAAACAATGTCTAAATGAATGTCATGAAAAAATTACAACACTAGGAAAATTCTTTGAGCATTTACAGAGGATTCCAAGGGAAGAACATTCATAAATAATATTGTCAATGGAAAATGATGAGAAACAAGAATACAAACAAAATTGTAAAAAAAATATATAATGGTTGTAGGAAATTAAATTTTTAAATTGTTTTTACATAAATGCTTGATGAAAAGATATACAAAATAGTAAATGTAAAATGTGTATTGTAGAATATATGATAAATAATGAAGGTTATTCGTCCCATACTTAATTTTAAAATATCTATTAAATAAGAAATATGAGAGATGTTAAATTTTGAAATCTATTAATTTTTTATACATAGGGAGACCATCTGAAAATTTACACAGTTGTTTGTTTCATACTGCGAATGTGGTCAGGTTTTGGGTGTCACATGTCTCATACATCTCTACACGAGATTTCCACACTCCTAAATATTCATAGGTCCACTGTTACTAATGTGATATTGAAGTGGGAACGTGAAGGGACATGTACAGCACAAAAGTGTGCAGGTCGGCCTCGTCTGTTGACTGACAGAGACCTCCAGCTGTTGAAGAGCGCCATACTGTGTAATAGGCAGACAACTATCCAGACCATCACACAGGAATTCCGAACTGCATCATGATCCACTCCAAGTACTACGACAGTTAGGCAGGTGGTGAGAAAACTTGGATTTCATGGTCGAGCTGCTGCTCATAAGCTACACATAATGATGGTAAATGCCAAATGCCCTCTCGCTTGTGTTAAGAGCATAAACATTGGACAATTGAATGGTGTAATAACATTCTATCAAGTGACAAATCACTGTATACTATGTGGCGATCCAATGGTAGATTGTTGGCATGGTGAATGCCCGGTGAGTGTCATCTTCCAGTGGGTGTGGTGGTGTTATGGTGTGGTCCAGTTTTTCATGGAGGGGCTTGCACCCCATGTTGTTTTGCATTGCACTATCACAGCACAGACCTACACTGATGTTTCAAGGACCTTCTTGTTTCCACTGTTGAAGAGAAATTCGAGGATGGTAACTGCACCTTTCAACACAGTCGAGTATCTGTTCATAATGCATGGGCAGAGTGGTTCCACGACAGTAACACCCCTGTAATGGATTGCCTGCACAAAGTCCTGACCTGAGCCCTATACCTCACCTTTGTGGTGTTTTACAATGCTCACTTCATGACAGGCGTAACTGACTGACTTTGATACCTCTTCTCAGTGCAGCACTCTGTGAAGAATGGGCTGCCATTCCCCAAGAAACCTTCCAGAACCTGATTGAATGTGTGCCTGTGAGGAGGGAAGCTGTAAAGGCTGAGAGTAGGCCAACACCATACTGAATTCTAGCATTACCGATGGAATGTGCCACATACTTATAAGTTACTTTCCGCCAGGTGTCGAGATACATTTTTATCACATAGTGTATGTTCCACTGAGACAATAATCTTACATTGAACTACCAGATAAATGAAAAGTGAAAGGGGATGCATTAATGTAAAAAATAAAGATCAGAAGTGGTTTCTGTGGCCTGTAAAATCTGCTTTATGTCCTGCAGATAAAAATTCAACAGAAGTTAGAAAATTTAAAAATGTTGGTCTTGATCAGAAAACCTAAAATTTAGAGTTTCCAGTAGTGGTAAACAATATTCAAAAAATTCAGAATTCAGCTAATATAACTATCAACTTCTATTTGTTTGATGAAAAGTATCAAATAATTCCACTAAGAATTACTAAAATTAGTTGTAAATCTCCTTTATTTCAAGAAAGAAAATAATTGATGCTACTGTTACATAAAAAATTTATCTAGACTTGTTTTGAGTCAGTTTAACATATATTTATTTGAGATTTGTGTTTACTACATTTCAGTAGTAAATAAAAATTGGATGATCATGCACCAAATTGTTTAAATTTATAGATCATGTGTTTGTCTTAAAAATTATCAATACTCACAAAGAGTTACATTTGTTATTTGTGCTGTTTTTGAGAGTTGGCTATTCAAGATGGCCAACTCTCAATGAAATACAGATCATTCATCTACAGTGATATATAAAAACATGAAATAAGTGGGTTCTGTTATTATATCAATAATGTTAAAGGACAGAATAAAGGTACTGTTGTATATTCAGGACCAAATTGTTATTGAAAATAAAGTTGAAGAAATTGGGAAAATTTATTCTGGAATTGAAGAAACGAGAAAATTAACATGTGAAGAAGAATCAAGACATGACAAATTTAAGATTTGCACACTGTGTAGATGTCATTATATGAGAAACAGCAAAAGAGTTCGTCATCATGATTATTTGACTGGAAAATTTATCAATCCTTTATTAAATAATTGTAATTTATAGTTCAAATAACTGAATTTCATAACAATTTATTTACACAAGTTTTCATGATATGATTCTCATTTGTGTGTTAAATTTGCTTGGTTATAATAAAAAAACATACATTTAATAACAGACAGTGAAGACAGTATTAGTTTTGATAAAAGTTCAGAAATTATGAAAATGAGATTTATTCACACTTTTAAATTTATGGTCTCTGCACTTGACAAACATTCGTCAAAATTGAAAACGAATCAAGTAACAAACATTAGGAAATTTTTCTCAGACTAGTTATTCAATTTAGTGATAGTGAACGACGTCTATTCACATGGTTACATGGATTTTTGGATGAAAATTAGCAAAAACAGAATTTATCAGTAAACAGAATGGATGTAAAATGGATTATAAATATTCAAGAATAAATATGATACGAAAAATCCTGGTGAATATCATGATTTATATCTTAAAACTGCTGCATTGTTACTATCTATTGTATTTGATAAATTTAGGAAAACGTGTATAAAAGCATATGATTTAGATCCATTTTGGTTCTTTTCTGCACCTGATTTCTCATAGGATTGAAATTGAGTGAAAACCACCTGCATTATTACATAGTTACGATATGAATCTTATGACTGAAACAGTAATATGAGGTTGTATATGACAATATTGAAAAGATATGTGAAACCAAATAACAACTATATGGAAGAATACAATGGAGGACAAATTTTTTAGCTTATTTAAATGTGAACAGTTTATATGGTTATGCTATGAGTCAGTACATATCGTATGATGAATTTGAGTGGGACAATCCAGATTCTTTTGATAGTACAAAAAGAGTGAAATTTCAAATACTGATAAAATTGATTGTGTTTTGGAAGTGGATTTAGAATATAAAAATAGCTGCATGATTTACATAAAGATTGGTCAGTCACTCCCGAAAAGAAAATAGTATGAGGAACTAAAGAAATCAACTTACTGACTACTTTGAAAGATAGAACTAATTATGTAGTTTACTATAGAAATCTTAAACAGCATCTTCCTTAGTTCTGAAAAGAACAAAAATACATAGTCTTAAGATTTGAGCAATCTGATTAGTTGAGGAAATATATAAGTTTGATATTCAAATGAGGATGCAGTCAGAGACGATTTTGAAAAAGAATTCTACAAACTAAAAAATAATTCTCTGTTTGATCAGTCAGTGGAAAATATAAGAAACAGAGTGGATATAAAATTTATGGAAAAATGAAATATGAATACAATGCAAAATAAAAAAAGTATGCTTATGAAGTTGGCGATGAAATAGAGAAAAAATGCTAAGGAAGAATTTTTTGTTTTTCACTAATGAACAGTATAGAAATATCAGTATGATTCGAAGTGAAAAACATGAAATCTAGACATTTGAGGGAAACAAGAAAGTATGAAGCCCCAATGATGATAAACGATGTATACTGAAAAATAAAAAAGAATATACATTGCCTTAGGGACATTACTGACTCTGAGACTGCTTCAGCAGTCCCTTTACAAAACTTCAGTGGAGAGAGAGATGTGTTTTCTTTATGAAATCTGGTGTTCAGCAAGGTTTTATTCCTACATATAAGACAGCACACATTTACTCAAAGGTTTACATTAAAATATTGTAATCCTTTTTTCCCTTGACTAATCCAGCAAATTTTATTTCTCATATGGCCAATATTTATTTTGCGTTACTTGTTTTACCATGCAGCTTCGTTTCATTTACTACTGTTAACGTTAATGTATTTTTAAGTCATATATCATGTATTATCAACTATTTTCTATGTCTAGTGTAACTGTGTAAAGGTGGTCTTACAGTTATATTACCATGTATTTTCTCATAAAATACTGTACATTATTTTAGTGATAAGTGAACATATAACATGTAAGTATGGATAATTTCTCATACTGGTTTCCTGTCATGTAATTTTCTGCACTGAGATGTAGATATTACTTGGAGTCTTTTCGGTTGAACAGTATTGTGAATAGGAACATTGAGATGCAGTCAATACTTATATCATTAATGGACTTTTAATGACTGAACAATTTAGTGTTTAGGAAGTGATGTAACATGTGCATTTTTATTAGGACATGTGTATCTCTTTTTACTTCCTATAATTGAACTACAGTAGACTTCAAGTGACAACATATATGACAAATTTGGACGCTAATATTTGCCAACATTGCAGTGAAACATTATTGTATGGTTGTCAGTTGAGGTTATGATAACATGGACACAACAATGGGATCCATCTTCTGAGTCTGCCATCAGTCTCTTTAGTTATATACTCTCTATTGAAAAATGGAAGTGGGGAGCAGGCTTTCTTGTTCACTATTATTTAATAGCATTTGATTTCAATGAAGTGTACTGAAATTGATATATTACTTAGCATTATGTCATTAGAAACTTTTGCTTTTCTATTTAACGATTTTCAAACGTCGTTCTACAGTAATGATGCTCATAAACTGTTTGCAACATTTTTCTTGTACTAACAATGAATAAGTGAAATGATACATCTTAGCATAGGACTGGGTAATATGAAGCTCAAAGTTGTCAAGTACTCATTTCATATGTAAGTATGTGACTTGTTTTTTTGCATCAGTGCATTACAGCTACAAATATGTGCATTGTACAAACCAATAACTTTAATTTTATAGTTTTCCTTTCATGTTAAGTGTGATTATTTTTTATTGCATTTTTTTCCTTTTTATGAGGAGTGAGAATTTTGCTGTCTAATTTATGTAATGTACAATAACCATCCTGCATCTGAATAATAGTGGACAACATCTCTGAAAAGGGTTAGTGCTGCTGTTAATAGAATATTTGGTTGTGAGGAGTGGAGTGCAGCCTTGGAGAGAGAGAGAGAGAGAGAGAGAGAGAGAGAGAGAAAATGAGTCACATTGTATCTTCTGATGGAGTAAGATGTGTTAAGGCTGTGCTGTCTGCCACCAATAATTTTCTTACATCGTTTTTCATTTATCGAAAGATAGATTGTTAATTCGTTCAGAAGAATTGAAAAGGCACTATAATAGCGCAACCGCTGAGGCATCCAAGAGTAGTAATTGATTTGGTCAGGGACTTACAACTGGATATTTTTATGATAATGTAACAATGTGAGATTTACAGACTTTTGTTCAAAGATGGATAGCACAACTGTTTTTAAGAAAGTAAAGAGAATTTATTCTGGTTTTTCTACTATTAATGTGAAGCGAATCTTTAATATTGCAAGTGTTAAAATATTTGGTGTTAGTGATTTAAAGTTTTGTTAATACAGTTACTTTATTGTTTTATGTCAATCAGCATTCGTCTATTTATGTCAAGTTTCACATACATAATTTTGATTTCCCAAGTTTCTCAGTAACAGAATTTTAACTGATAACGATCATTGCAGTAATGAGACCCATTAGCACAGAAGTTTTGTTTACGTCTATATTGCTACAAAGCACACAGTGCACACCACATTGCTAGTAGTTTGAATATTTAGTTTTTAGCTAGCATAGCAGCAGCTGATGCAGTAATTTGGAGACAATAATCGGCATTTGCACGCGCTTATTGTTCGATCTATGATCAGTAGTGAAAACTCGGTAAAATCAACGATCCTGCTGCCATGTGTAGATCAGGAATTTAAGGAAAGATTAACAGAACGGGAATAACTACAAATATAATTATTTTTCGGCCAACTTTGCAATAAAAGAGGACAATGTAAAAATCCTGACCTGACTCTAGGCAAACAGATAAACTGGAGGATATGTCCGCGTTCACCCGGACGTCTGGTCACTCTGCTTTAATCACGAGTTCAGCTTCACATTACCACAGGCACAAAATATCAGTACGTATAACTATACATTACCATACAACAAAAACTAATTAGCCACAACCAGTGCGTTGAAATGAGCGCCAATTTTCCTGAATGCACTACTCCGTGAGTCTTCTAAGTGACTTGTGGACGAGATGTGAAACTGCTGGCCTACATGTCTCCCCCATAGGCACATGATGGGACTACTCATGAAAAGCACTTGGGCTTCTGGCCTGGTGGCGGTGTTGAGACATGGTGACGATTCGACCCGTATCATACCCATCATAGTTAGCCGATTATTTTGCAAGAAGGTGGAATAATGAGCTCTAACATGGAAAGTAAGCGCTTCCGGACACATGTCCACATAACATATTTTCTTTCTTTGTGTGTGAGGAGTGTTTCCTGAAAGTTTGGCCGTACCTTTTTGTAACACCCTGTACATGAGGTTCGCTGGCCCGAGAAGAAGGCACGAAGTTTGGGGATTGACGGTAGCGCCGCGACAAGAGGTGGTCACGAGGTCCGAGCGGCCGAAGCCTCGAGCTGCGCAGGGAGGACCTGCGCAGAGCGAAGATACCGGAGGACTTCACCGGGGTCAGCATCGACTACTAGCAGCATACGGACATTCCGTCGGTTGGCTGACAACATTCGTGTCGGACGACCGCTCGTATCCGACTGCCCTCTTCTACCTGGTTTTCATCGGCACCACTCAGTGACCGCTGCGACGCACCGTGGATTCGCGGAACTGTTTGCTGATGAAGGGGAGTGACATTCTGTAATCCTCGTGGTCATTTGTGGCGTTGTCTAATTGCCTCCTTATTATTTTCTGGTTTCTACACGACCCTCAGAGTTTTACTCAGTAGGCTCTTTGGTTGTAAATATAGGCCGTAGTATTGTATTAAGTCACTAGTTGTCGTTTAAAAATGAGTTCCGCTATTATATTGTCTTTCCTTTCTAGTTTGTACCTGATCAGTAATGTTCTAATGAATCAGCTCCTGGTCGTAAATACAGCTGGAACAATTTACTAAGTCACAGGTTGCCGTTAAAGAAAACAGGGGCCTTGTAGTTAGATTTAGATGTTAACACGTTCAATTCTTTGATTGCATTTCTCAGTCACTAGGTATAAACTGAACAACCTGTTCTTCTAAGCTGTGCGTTGCTGTGTTTGGAAGACCGGGTCATTACTGGTGTATTTTAGCTGGATCTCGTGGTTCCGCCGAGTGAGTTCTCTTGTAACAATTGTTCACAAGTAATGTTTAAAGACGTTGCTTCACAGCGGTCTTTATAACTAACAATCAGTTTAACTTTGAAAATATTAACAACCAAAAGGCTTTAGTCAAATAAGTTTGTCAAAAGGGACGAGTTGGGTTCCAGTAGGAACTTGGCTGCAGATTGAAATTAAGAGGTTGGTTGCTTTGAAGTAAGCCTTACCATTGTCATATAGTTTCCTAATCTGTTTAACCTTTAAGCACAGGTCCGCATCTAAACCCCGAACCTTTCGACATACAGCTTTCATATTAAAAGTTACGTCATCTGTTCTGAGTAATTGAATCATTCTCGTCGTCAATGGTGCTTATATAGTTTTCATGCGTTGCAGAAGGGTATTTAATAAGAGAGACTGTGCCGAGTGCGGCAGTAAATACCCTTGTTTCACCCGATAACGGGCGGGCCGCAGGCCGTCTTGTTATCATTGTCATATTGTTTGCTGTTTTGATTTCTTTTGTAAAAGCTTATTCATCTCAAGCTTTAGGGTCAAAGTAATTTTGCAAATTTTCTCATTTGTAAAAAAAGGATTATGGTTATAAATTGTTAAATAAATATGTTGTATGAAAAGGAAATTATATTGGTGGTTCTTCCCTTACACGTTTTCCTTAATTCCAGTACGCATCACGTTTCAATAAGTACAGATTGGTGACTGCGGACAGTATACTGAACACCATCATATCATTATTCACCTCATTTGTCGACTAATAATTACAGATATTAGGTTGGCTAGTAGCACCAAGTACATGCGGCAAGAGCAAACCATAAATGCTTATTTTACAGGTCAGGAGTTGAAGTGTGGACACTAGGACGCAAAACGGATAGTTTATACTACCAGGCATAGTCGACTTAGTGGCACAGTTATGACTGTACAAAAACATTAGATAGTAACTTACGTGATATGTTTGCGGGAAGACTGTTAGACACAGAGAAAAAACAACTGACACACTGACGTGGGCCGGCCTCGGTGGCCGAGCGGTTCAAGGCACTTCAGGCCAGAACCGCGGTGCTGTTAGGTCGGAGGTTCGAATCCTGCCGCGGGCATGGCTGTGTGTGATGTCCTTAGGTTAGTTAGGGTTAAGTAATTCTAAGTGTAGGGGATGTTAAGTCCCATAGCGCTTAGAGCCATTTGATCCATTTGAAACATTTGGTACTGATTAAGGTGCCAATGATCATAATATTTGCACTTACATCCCTATCACTGGGTATGAGTTGAGACTCCAACACTCATTGGATTCCGTCAGGACAGAAACAAATTAAGAATCGGAAGACAAGACAGGCCATAACGTCACACGTCACCAAAACTATTCTATCCAATTCCGAGGAAATTCCCAGGTCATTACACTAGGAAAAAAGAGGATGGGAAGCCTATTAATGAATAATACGTTGAACAACTTCGTTTCCAGATAATACTGCTATTTGCCAGACAAACATAAAAGGCATCTGCGACTATGTAAAAAAATCATTTTTTACCGCGTATTCGTGTATTCGATGATAGGTACTTGTCTGCCTCAAAGATCTGTAGTCATCTCTCTGTCTGCTGGGGCAGTACAGCTCTTGTGGATACTGAAATCTTTGTGTCAAATTAGAAATTCCAATATTAGTTTGCAGTCGGACAATGTAACAAATTCAGTGGTGACAAGTGAAATTATGTGCTGGACCAGGAAGCGAACCCAGATTTCCTGCCTTACACAAGGGATCACTTTAACGGCTTCGGCTACCCGAGCACATTTTAGGTCCTACCCAAGTTCCCAACTTGTCACGCACTACACACGTAGTGCCCCTGTCCATTACCCTCATTGCTCGCTGCATCACGTTAATTCCCACAAGAGGTTGGACGAATAGTGCATCAGCAATTAATGACCTTTAATTGCCGCAAGATGCGTGCACACTGATGAGCCCAAATATTATGACCACCTGCTCAGTAGCTTGTTTTTCCATCTTTTAGAACCAAATACGTCACTCATTCTGCGTATCAGGTATCCGACAGTTTGTTGGTAGGTTTGTGGAGGTATGAGGCATCATATGTCTACGCGCAGTTTATGTAATTCGCGTAAACAACGGGCCGCCGATTCCCGTACGCGATGATTGCGCCCGACAGCGACCCACATGGATGCCATAGGACTAACACCAGGCGAATTTGGTCGACCGAGACATCAACTTGAGTTCACTATTGTGCTCCTCAAACCACTGCAACAGGGTTCAGACTCCAATAAATGGACAATTATACTGCTGAAAGACGACATCGCAGTAGGGGAAGACCTCAAGCATGAAGGGATGCATGTGGTTCGCAGCTGTCTTTGATTACTACCACAGGACCCATGCCAGCGCAGGAAAACAACTCCCACTGCTGCCACCAGCGTGAGTCCAAGGTACGCTAGACGTTTCGAGCCGCCGTTCACGTCGATGACGGCGTTTGTGGAGACGACTTTCAACCTAGTGGAGCAAAAATGTGAGCCGACACGTTTCCATTGATCGATGATCGAATCCCGATGGTCCCGTGCCCACTTCATTCGTAATTGACGATGCAGTTGGGTCAGCATGTGAACACGTAGGGGTGGTCTCCTGCGAAGCTCAATGTTCAACAGTGTGCGATGAACGGTGTGCTCCAAAACATATGTGCTTGCACCAGCATTGTGCTTTTTCGGCAAAGATCCTGTTTTACAGAGCAGACAAGACCGAGCAGCATGTTGTGGGAAGAGTCGTGGACGTCTAACCACTTAGTGCCTAGTAGTAGTTTCACTGTCCTATCATTTTCCGTAGAATCTCACGAAAGTAGTACGTGAACATTCGACAAGCTACACCGTTTTCTAGGTACTCGTTCACAGGCTCGCTTACCTCAGTGGATTTCCCCATTTTCAGCCCATATCTTCCGTAGGATGATCACCATCCATGTCGTCCGCAGCTCGTGGTCGTGCAGTAGCGTTCTCGCTTCCCGAGCACGGGGTTCCGGGTTCGATTCCCGGCGGGGCCAGGGATTTTCTCTGCCTCGTGATGACTGGGTGTTGTGTGTCTTTCAACATCATTTCATCCCCATCGACACGAAAGTCGCCGAAGTGGCGTCATCCCGAACGACTTGCACCAGGCGAACGGTCTACCCGACGGGAGGCCCTAGCCACGCGGCATTTCCATTTTTTAGCATCCATGTCTGCTCCGCTTATATACTTTTAAAACCGCGTCATGTGCCCGCAACGCCAAGCGGCATCCAGTGTCGCGTTGTGAAGTGGTCATAATGTTCATCTGCATCTACATGATGGATACTCTGCAAATTATATTTAAGTATCTGGCAGAGCGTTCATTGAACTACCTTCACAATTTTCTATTGCTCCGATCTCGTATAGCGCGCGGAAAGAACGAACACCCATATCTTTCTGTACGAGCTCTGATTTCCCTTATTTTATCGTGGTGATCGTTTCTCCCTGTGTAGTTAGGTGTCAACATAATATTTTCGCATTCGGAGGAGAAAGATGGTAATTGGAATTTCGTGAGAAGATTCCGTCGCAAAGAAAAACGTCTTTGTTTTAATGATGTCCAACCCAAATCCTGTATTATTTCAGTGACACTCTCTCCCATATTTCGAGATAATACAAAACGGGCTGCCCTTCTTTGAACTTTTTCGATGTACTCCGTCAGTCCTATCTGGTAAGGATCCTACACAGCGCAACAATATTCTAAAAGAGGACGGACAAGCGTGGTGCAGGCAGTCTCCTTAGTGTCGTGCCAATAAAACGCATTCTTTGGTTGGCATCCTCCACAACGTTTTCTACACTCCTGGAAATGGAAAAAAAGAACACATTGACACCGGTGTGTCAGACCCACCATACTTGCTCCGGACACTGCGAGAGGGCTGTACAAGCAATGATCACACGCACGGCACAGCTGACACACCAGGAACCGCGGTGTTGGCCGTCGAATGGCGCTAGCTGCGCAGCATTTGTGCACCGCCGCCGTCAGTGTCAGCCAGTTTGCCGTAGCATACGGAGCTCCATCGCAGTCTTTAACACTGGTAGCATGCCGCGACAGCATGGACGTGAACCGTATGTGCAGTTGACGGACTTTGAGCGAGTGCGTATAGAGGGCATGCGGGAGGCCGGGTGGACGTACCGCCGAATTGCTCAACACGTGGGGCGTGAGGTCTCCACAGTACATCGATGTTGTCGCCAGTGGTCGGCGGAAGGTGCACGTGCCCGTCGACCTGGGACCGGACCGCGGCGACGCACGGATGCACGCCAAGACCGTAGGATCCTACGCAGTGCCGTAGGGGACCGCACCGCCACTTCCCAGCAAATTAGGGACACTGTTGCTCCTGGGGTATCGGCGAGGACCATTCGCAACCGTCTCCATGAAGCTGGGCTACGGTCTCGCACACCGTTAGGCCGTCTTCCGCTCACGCCCCAACATCGTGCAGCCCGCCTCCAGTGGTGTCGCGACTGGCGTGAATGGAGGGACGAATGGAGACGTGTCGTCTTCAGCGATGAGAGTTGCTTCTGCCTTGGTGCCAATGATGGTCGTATGCGTGTTTGGTGCCGTGCAGGTGAGCGCCACAATCAGGACTGCATACGACCGAGGCACACAAGGCCAATACCCGGCATCATGGTGTGGGGAGCGTTCTCCTACACTGGCCGTACACCTCTGGTGATCGTCGAGGGGACACTGAATAGTGCACGGTACATCCAAACCGTCATCGAACCCATCGTTCTACCATTCCTAGACCGGCAAGGGAACTTGCTGTTCCAACAGGACAATGCACGTCCGCACGTATCCCGTGCCACCCAACGTGCTCTAGAAGTTGTAAGTCAACTACCCTGGCCACCAAGATCTCCGGATCTGTCCCCCATTGAGCATGTTTGGGACTGGATGAAGCGTCGTCTTACGCGTTCTGCACGTCCAGCACGAACGCTGGTCCAACTGAGGCGCCAGGTGGAAATGGCATGGCAAGCCGTTCCACAGGACTACATCCAGCATCTCTACGATCGTCACCATGGGAGAATAGCTGCCTGCATTGCTGCGAAACGTGGATATACACTGTACTAGTGCCGTCATTGTGCATGCTCTGTTGCCTGTGTCTATGTGCCTGTGGTTCTGTCAGTGTGATCATGTGATGTATCTGACCCCAGGAATGTGTCAATAAAGTTTTCCCTTCCTGGGACTATGAATTCACGGTGTTCTTATTTCAATTTCCAGGAGTGTATGTGTTCCTTCCAATTTCAGTAATTCATAATAATAACTCATAGGTATTTAGTGGAATTAACAGATTTTAGGTTAGACTTATATATCGTGAAGCTTAACGAATTCCTTTGAGCACTTATGTGGATGACCTCACACTTTTCGTTATTTACGGTCAACTGCCAATTTTTGCACCATTCAGGTATCTTTTCTAAATCGTTTTGCAGTTTCTTTTGAACTTTTGATGACTTTATTAGTCGATAACCAACAGCTACATCTGCAAACAATCTAAGATGGCTGCTCAGATTGTCTTCCAAATACTTTATAAAGATAAGGAACAGCAGAGGGCCTATAACATTACCTTGGGGTACGCAAGAAATCACTTCTGTTTTACTCGGTGACTTTCTGTCAATTACTACGATCTGCGACCTCACTGACAGGAAATCACAAATCCAGTCACACAACTGAGACGATATTCCATAAGCACACAATTTCACTACGAGCCACTTGTGTGGTACAGTGTCAAAAGCCTTCCGGAAATCCAGAAATACGGAATCGATCTGAAATCGCTTGTCAGTAGTATTCAATACTTCATCAGAATAAAGAGCTAGTTGCGTTTCACAAGAAAAACGTTTCCTAAACCTATGTCGACTGTGTGTCAATAGACCGTTTTCTTTGAGGTAATTCATGATGTTCTAACACAATATATGTTCCACAGTCCTGCTGCATATTGACGTTAATGATATGGCCCCGTAATTTAGTGAATTATTCCGAGTACCTCCCTTGAGTATTGGTGTGACCTGTGCAACTTTCCAGTCTTTGGGTACTGATCTTTCGTCGAGGGGACGGCTGTATTTGATAGTTAAGTATGGAGCTAATGCATCAGCATACTCCGAGAGGAACCTAATTGGTATACAGTCTGGACCAGAAGACTTGCTTTTACTAAGTGATTTAAGTTGCTTCACTACTCCGAAGATATTTACTTCTACATTAATCATGTTAGCAGCTGTTCTTCGTTCGAATTCTGGAATATTTACTTCGTCTTCTTTCGTGAGGGCATTTCGGAAGGGTCTGTTTAGTAACTGTGCTTTGGCAGCACTGTCTTCGATAGTATCTCCACTATTATCGCGCAGAGATGGCATTGATTATGTCTTGCCGCTAACATACTTCACATACGACCAGAATCTCTTTGGATTTCATGCCAGGTTACAGAAAAAGTTTCGTTGTGAAAACTGATATAAGCATCTCGCACTGGAGTCCGCGCTAAATTTCGAGCTTATGTCAAAGATCCCCCCATGAAACATGGACCTTGCCGTTGGTGGGGAGGCTTCCGTGCCTCAGCGATACAGATGGCCGTACCGTAGGTGCAACCACAACGGAGGGGCATCTGTTGAGAGGCCAGACAAACGTGTGGTTCCTGAAGAGGGGCAGCAGCCTTTTCAGTAGTTGCAAGAGCAACAGTCTGGATGATTGACTGATCTGGTCTTGTAACAATAACCAAAACAGCCTTGCTGTGGTGGTACTGCGAACGGCTGAAAGCAAGGGGAAACTACAGCCGTAATTTTTCCCGAGGGCATGCAGCTTTACTGTATGATTAAATGATGATGGCATCCTCTTGGGTAAAATATTCCGGAGGTAAGATAGTACCCTATTCGGATCTCCGGGCGGGGACTACTCAAGAGGATGTCGTTATCAGGAGAAAGAAAACTGGCGTCGGGGCGTGGAATGTCAGATCCCTTAATCGGGCAAGTAGGTTAGAAAATTTAAAAAGGGAAATGGATAAGTTAAAGTTAGATATAGTGGGAATTAGTGAAGTTCGGTGGCAGGAGGAACAAGACTTCTGGTCAGGTGACTACAGGGTTATAAACACAAAATCAAATAGGGGTAAAGCAGGAGTAGGATTAATAATGAATAGGAAAATAGAAATGCGGGTAAGCTACTACAAACAACATAGTGAACGCATTATTGTGGCCACACCTACTACAGTAGTACAAGTTTATATGCCAACTAGCTCTGCAGATGACGAAGAAACTGAAGAAATGTATGATGAAATAAAAGAAATTATTTAGATAGTGAAGGGAGATGAAAATTTAATAGTCATGGGTGATTGGAATTCGGTAGTAGGGAAAGGGAGAGAAGGAAACGTAGTTGGTGAATATGGAATGGGGCGAAGAAATGAAAGAGGAAGTCGCCTGATAGAATTTTGCACAGAGCACAACTTAATCGTAGGTAACACTTGGTTCAAGAATCATAAAAGAAGGCTCTATACATGGAAGAAGCCTGGAGATACTGACAGGTTTCAGATAGATTATATAATGATAAGACAGAGATTTAGGAACCAGGTTTTTAATTGTAAGACATTTCCAGGGGCAGATGTGGACTCTGACCACAATCTGTTGGTTATGACCTGTAGATTAAAACTGAAGAAACTGCAAAAAGGTGGGAATTTAAAGAGATGGGACCTGGATAAACTAAAAGAACCAGTAATTGTACGGAGTTTCAAGGAGAGCATAAGGGAGCAATTGACAGGAATGGGGGAAAGAAATACAATAGAAGAAGAATGGGTAGCTTTGAGGCATGAAGTAGTGAAGGCAGCAGAGCATCAAGTAGGTAAAAAGACGTGGGCTAGTAGAAATCCTTGGGTAATAGAAGAAATACTGAATTTAATTGATGAAAGGAGAAAATATAAAAATGCAGTAAATGAAGCAGGCAAAAAGGAATACAAACGTCTCAAAAATGACATCGACAGGAAGTGCAAAATGGCTAGGCAGGGATGGCTAGAGGACAAATGTAAGGATGTAGAGGCTTTCTCACAAGGGTAAGATAGATACTGCCTACAGGAAAATTAAAGAGAATTTTGGAGATGAGAGGACCACTTCTATGAATATTAAGAGCTCAGATGGAAACCCAGTTCTAACCAAAGAAGGGAAAGCAGAAAGGTGGAAGGAGTATATAGAGGGTCTATAGAAGGGCGATGTACTTGAGTACAATATTATGGAAATGGAAGAGGATGTAGATGAAGATAAAATGGGAGATACGATACTGCGTGAAGAGTTTGACAGAGCACTTAAAGACCTGAGTCGAAACAAGGCCCCTGGAGTAGACAACATTCCACTGGAACTACTGACGGCCCTGGGAGAGCCAGTCCTGACAAAACTCTACCATCTGGTGAGCAAGATGTATGAGACAGGTGAAATACCCTCAGACTTCAAGAAGAATATAATAATTCCAATCCCAAAGAAAGCAGGTGTTGGCAGATGTGAAAATTACGGAACTATCAGTTTAATAAGTCACAGCTGCAAAATACTAAAGCGAATTCTTTACAGACGAATGGAAAAACTAGTAGAATCCGACCTCGGGGAAGATCAGTTTGGATTCCGTAGAAATGTTGGAACACGTGAGGCAATACTGACCCTACGACTTATCTTAGAAGCTAGATTAAGGAAGGGCAAACCTACGTTTCTAGCATTTGTAGACTTAGAGAAAGCTTTTGACAATGTTGACTGGAATACTCTCTTTCAAATTCTGAAGGTGGCAGGGGTAAAATACAGGGAGCGAAAGGCTATTTACAATTTGTACAGAAACCAGATGACAGTTATAAGAGTCGAGGGACATGAAAGGGAAGCAGTGGTTGGGAAGGGAGTGAGACAGGGCTGTAGTCTATCCCCGATGTTATTCAATCTGTATATTGGGCAAGCAGTGAAGGAAACAAAAGAAAAATTCGGAGTAGGTATTAAAGTCCATGGAGAAGAAATAAAAACTTTGAGGTTCGCCGATGACATCGTAATTCTGTCAGAGACAGCAAAGGACTTGGAAGAGCAATTGAACGGAATGGATAGTGTCTTGAAAGGAGGATATAAGATGACCATCAACAAAAGCAAAACGAGGATAATGGAATGTAGTCGAATAAAGTGGAGGGTAAAAATCTAAAGAGGGAGAGCAAGAGATGAATACACTAAGTAGATTCAGAAGGAGGTAGGCTGCAGGAGGTATCGTTAAGGTAGGGAAGAGAGCGATTTATTGTAAACAGTTCAGTGATAGGATTGTTCTCATCAGGTCGTCAGGTCGTCACAAGCAGAAGTTGAAGAGAGAGACAAAGTATATGAAGATATTGAGCAGTTAATTCAATACGTAAAGGGACACGAAAATCTAACAACTGGAATGCTGTTGTAGGGGAAGGAGTAGAAGAAAGGGTTACGGCAGAATATGGACTTGGCATTAGGAATGAGAGAGGAGAAGACTAATTGAGCTCTGCATTAAATTTCAGTTAGTAATAATGAATGCTCTAATCAATAATCAAAAGAAGATGTTGTATATTTGGAAAACGCTAGGAGATACGGGAAGAAATCAAGTATATTATATAATTGTCAAGCAGAGTTTCCGGAATCAGGTATTAGACTGCAATGCGTACGCAGGAGCAGATATATACTCAGATCACAATTTAATAATGACGAAGGGTAGGCTGAAGTTTAAGAGACTAGTCAGGAAGAATACATGCACAAAGAAGTGGGATGCAGAAATACTAAGGAATTTTATGAGGCTATAGGTACTGCGGTAAAGAATAGGTCAGTAGACAGTTCAGTTGAAGACGTATGGACTTCTCTGAAAAGGACAGTCACAGAAATTAGAATGAAAAACGTAAGTACAAATACGGTAACTGCTGCAGGGAAACCATGGGTAACAAAAGAAATATTTCATTTGTTGGATGAAACAAGGAAGTACAAATGTCCTGAGAAATTCTGGAATTCAGAAATACATATCACTTAGGAATGAAATAAATAGGAACTGCAGGGAAGCTAAGGGGAAATGACTGCGTGAAAACTGTGATGAATTGTAAAAAGGAAGGTTTTCCTGAAGGTCTGTCTCAGAATATAGAAAATCAAAGCACTCTTCTGTGAAATTAAAAGAAAGTGTAATAACAGTAAGAGTACAAAGGAAATATCATTGTTAAATGCAGAAGAGACAGAAGATATTTGGAATAGGTACACTGAAAACCTCTATGGGCAGGGAGGGAGGGAGGGCGGAGGGAAAGACTGTCTGATAACGCGACAGAAGAAGAAGCTGGAAACAATATGGAAGAGATAGGGGATCTAGTATTAGAATCAGAATTTGAGAGCTTTGGGAGACTTGCGGCCGTATTAGGCTGGAGGGATCGATAATATTCCATCAGAATTTCTAAAATCTTTGAGGAAAGTGGCAATAAAACAACTATTCACATTGCTGTTTAGAATGTATGAGACTGGCGATATACCACCTGACTATCGGAAAAAACATCATACAGAATTCCGGGGACTGCAAGAGTCGACAAGTGCGCAAATTATTGCACAATCAGCTTAAGGATAATGCAGGCAAGTTACTGACAAGAATAATGTACAGAAGAGCGAAAAATAAAATTGAGTGACCTTTGAGCAGCTTTGCTTTAGAGAAGATATAGACAACAAAGTGTAAATTCTGACGTTGAGATTGACAATAGAAGCAAGACTGAAGAAATATCAAGACAGATTCGTAGGATTTGTCGACCTGGGAAAAGCGTTTGACATTGTAAAACGGCAGAAGACGTTTGATGTCCTGAAAAAAATAGGGATAAGTTATAGGGAATGGAGGGTAATATACAATACGTACAACAGTGAAGAGGAAACAGTAATAACGAAGACGAAGAATGAAGTGTAAGACAGGGATATATTCTTCCGCCCCCCTGTTCAATCTACACATGGAAGAAGCAACGATGGAAATAAAATAAAGGTTCAAGAGTAGAATCAAAATTTAAACTGAAAGGATATCAATTAATAAGATTCGCTGTTAACATTGCTATCGTCAGTGTATGTGCTGCAGAATTACTGGGTATGTTGAATGATATGAACAGTATCATGAGTACAGAGTTTGGGCTGAGACTAAATTGAAGGAAGACGAAAGTAATGGGAAACAGCAGTAGTGAGAACAACATAAAACTTAACATCAAGATTGTTGATCACGACGTAGATGAAGATATGGAATTCTGCTACCTAGGCCATGATGGACGGAGCAAGCGGGACATAAAAAGCAGGCTAGCACAGGCCAAAAGGGCGTTCCTGGACAAGAGAAGTCTTCTATTATCAGAAAGGCCTTAATCGGAGGAGAAAATTTTTGAGAACGTACGTTTGCACTGTGAATCTGGACTGCAACAAAACCGTAAAAGAAGAAGATCGAAGCATCTGAGATGTGGTGGTAGAGAAGTATATTGAAAATTAGTTGGACTGGTAAGATAAGGAAAGAGGAGGCTCTGCGTATTGAAAATTAGTTGGACTGGTAAGATAAGGAAAGAGGAGGCTCTGCGTAGAATCGACGAGGAAAGAAATACATGGGAAACACTGGAAAGAAGAAAGGACAGGATGGTAGGACATCTGTTAAGACGTCACGAAACATGTTATTAGAGAGAGCTGTGGAGGGTAAAAACTATGGAGGAAAACAGAAATTGGAATAAATCAAGCAAATAATTGAGAACGTATGTAAATCCATGGTGTTCTGTAGCTAGCGGAGAGTTAAGTTGGACGAAGATTACGAAAAGTCACAATAAGTGACAATAAGCTGTTAAAAGCCCCAAATTATGATCATCCTAATTTAATGCCAAGTATTTGACGACAAGATAAGATATTTCATGTGCAGATATATATGGTGAACATTAATAAAGCCGACAATCTGCAGGGACGAATTCCTTACTAGAAATGGAAGGAGAAAGAGCTTACCAACATGTGTTCTAAAATGGTCGGCGATCTTGCAACGAAAACAAATCGTCCCAGAACACAGTAGTGAGCTGTATCGACACAAATGTTCAACTTGTTGTAGGTCGTAGGGATAGCACCAGTTTTCATGCAGGATAATCATAATAGTACTTTTGCTTACGTCACGTTGACAGGACCTTGCCTGCATTTTGTACTAGAATTTGTGTTAATATCCTATAGAACCCGGTCCTCTAAATCTGGTGTACGCACAGGCCGCCACCTCCATGCACGTTTGCCTCTTTCAAAGGACCCATGATCACACAAACGCTCAAAAAGGGCAATCACGAAAATGTAGCAGAAATGTGCAAAACTAGCCACAATTTCATCACAGCCGAGAACGAAATATGAAAAAATGCCCATTTCACTATCACAAGAAACCGCGTCTTTACTCTCGAGCAGATTGACAGGTCGTCATTACGAAAGAAGAAAGACGAGAGAGTGTCTTTGAGTGCCGGCTACGAATCCTCGCGAAAATTAATTTTGCGTCATAGTCTTGCTACTGATTGACTCGCGCCTAAGCTCGCACGACCTGTCAAGACAATAATTTCGTCATATTCATAAGTGTGGTCTCTGATATTTCGTACATGTACACTTACCGGCCAAACGACGGAGCTGATCAACCTTGGTACACAAAACAGATCAGGACACTGTTGCAGAAACAACGGAACTAACACGCCAAATTTAAACAGACGCAAAATCCCCGAGATTGGCGATCTTTGACATGTTGTTGTTGTTGTTGTGGCCTTCAGTCCTGAAACTGGTTTGATGCAGCTCTCCATGCTACTCTATCCTGTGCAAGCTTCTTCATCTCCCAATACCTACTGCAACCTACATCCTTCTGAATCTGCTTAGTGTAGTCATCTCTTGGTCTCCCTCTACGATTTTTACCCTCCACGCTGCCCTCCAATACTAAATTGGTGATCCCTCGATGTCTCAGAACATGTCCTACCAACCGATCCCTTCTTCGGGTCAAGTTGTGCCACAAACTTCTCTTCTCCCCAATCCTGTTCAGTACCTGCTCATTAGTTATATGATCTATCCATCTATTCTTCAGCATTCTTCTGTAGCACCACATTTCGAAAGCTTCTATTCTCTTCTTGTCCAAACTAGTTATCGTCCATGTTTCACTTCCATACGTGGCTACACTCCATACAAACACTTTCAAAAATAACTTCCTGACACTTAAATCTATACTCTATGTTAACAAATTTCTCTTCTTAAGAAACGCTTTCCTTGCCATTGCCAGTTTACATTTTATACCCTCTCTACTTCGACAATCATCAGTTATTTTGCTCCCCGAATAGCAAAACTCCTTTACTACTTTAAGTGTCTCACTTCCTACTCTAATTCCCTCAGCATCACCCGACTTAATTTGACTATATTATATTATCCTCGTTTTGCTTTTGTTGATGTTCATCTTATATCCTCCATTCAAGACTATGTTCATTCCGTTCAACTGCTCTTCCAAGTCCTTTGCTGTCCCTGACAGAATTACAATGTCATCGGCGAACCTCAAAGTTTCTATTTCTTCTCCATGGATTTTAATAGCTATTCCGAATTTTTCTTTTGTTTCCTTTACTACTTACTCAATATACAGATTGAACAACATCGGGGAGAGGCTACAACCCTGTCTCACTCCCGTCCCAACCACTGCTTCAGTTTCATGTCGCTCGACTCTTATAACTGCCATCTTGTTTCTGTACAAATTGTAAATAGCCTATCGCTCCCTGTATTTACCCCTGCCAGCTTCAGAATTTGAAAGAGAGTATTCCAGTCAACATTGTCAAAAACTTTCTCTAAGGCTACAAGTGCAAGAAACGTAGGTTTGCCTTTCCTTAATCTAGCTTCTAAGGTAAGACGTAGGGTCAGTATTGCCTCACGTGTTCCAATATTTCTACGGAATCCAAACCGATCTTCCCCGAGGTCGGCTTCTACCAGTTTTTCTATTCGTCTGTAAGGAATTCGCGTTAGTATTTTTCAGCTGTGACTTATTAAACGGATAGTTTGGTAATTTTCACATCTGTCAACGCCTACTTTCTTTGGGATTGGAATTATTATATTCTTCTTGAAGTCTGGCGGTATTTCGCCTGTCTCATCTTGCTCACCAGATGGTAGAGTTTTGTCAGGAATGGCTCTCCCAAGGCTATCAGTAGTTCTAATGGAATGTTGTCTACTTCTGGAGCCTTGTTTCGACTTAGATCTTTCAGTGCTCTATCAAACTCTTTACGCAGTGTCATATCTCCCATTTCATCTTCATCTACATCCTCTTCCATTTCTATAACATTGCTCTCAAGTACATCTCCCTTGTGTAGACCCTCTGTATACTCCTTCCACCTTTCTGATTTCCCTTCTTTGATTAGAACTGGGTTCCCATCTGAGTTCTTGATATTCATACAAGTTGTTCTCTTTTCTCCAAAGGTGTCTTTAATTTTCCTGTAGGCAGTATCTATCTGACCCCTACTGAGATAAGCCTCTAAATCCTTACATTTTTCCACTAGACATGCCTGATTAGCCATTTTGCACATCCTGACGATCTCATTTTTGAGACGTTTGTATTCCTTTTACCTGATTCATTTACTGCATTTTTATATTTTCTCCTTTCGTCAATGAAATTCAATATTTCTTCTGTTACCCAAGGATTTCTACTAGCCCTCGTCTTTTTACCTACTTGATCCTCTGCTGCCTTCGCTACTTCATCCCTCATAGCTACCCATTCTTCTTCTACTGTATTTCGTTCCCCCTTTCTTGTTGATGGTTCCCTTATGCTCTTCCTGAAACTCTGTACAATCTCTGGTTTAGTCAGTTTATCCAGGTCCCACCTCCTTAAATTCCCACCATTTTGCAGTTTCTTCAGTTTTCATCTACAGTTCATAACCAATACATTGTGGTCAGAGTCCAGATCTACCCTGGACATGTCTTACAAGTTAAAACCTGGTTCCTAAATCTCTGTCTTATCATTATATAATTTATCTGAAACCTGTCAGTATATCCAGGCTTCTTCCATGTATACAACCTTCTTTTATGATACTTGAACCAAGTGTTAGCTATGATGAAGTTGTGCTCTGTGCAAAATTCCACCCGGCGGCTTCCTCTTTTATTTCTTACCCCCAATGCATGTTCACCTACTACGTTTCCTACTCTCCCTACTACCGAATTCCAGTCACCCATGACTATTAAATTTTCGTCTCCCTTCACAATCTGAATAATTTCTTTTATTTCATCATACATTTCTACAATTTCTTCGTCATCTGCAGAGCTAGTTGGCATATAGACTTATACTACTGTGGTAGGCGTGGGCTTCGTGTCTATCTTGGCCACAACAATGCGTTCGCTGTGTTGTTTGTAGTAGCTTACCCTCATTCCTATTGTTTTATTCATTATTAAACCTACTCCTGCATTACCCCTATTTGATTTTTGTATTTGTAACCCTGTATTCACCTGACCAAAAGTCTTGTTCCTCCTGCAACCGAACTTCACTAATTCAAACTATATCCAACTTTAACCTATCCATTTCCCTTTTTAAATTTTCTAACCTACTTGCCGGATTAAGGGATCCGACATTCCACGCTCCGATCCGTAGAACGCCAGTTTTCTTTCTCCCGATAACGACGTCCTCCTGAGTAGTCCCCGCCTCGAGATTCGAATGGTGGACTATTTTACCTCCGGAATATTTTACCCAAGAGGACGCAATCATCATTTATCCATACAGTAAAGCTGCGTGCCCTCGGGAAAAATTACGGCCGTAGTTTCCCGTTGCTTTCAGCTGTTCGCAGTACCAGCACAGCACGGCCGTTTTGGTTATTGTTACAAGGCCAGATCAGTCAATCATCCAGACTGTTGCCCTTGCAACTACTGAAAAGGCTGCTGCTCCTCTTCAGGAACCATACGTTTGTCTGGCCTCTCAGCAGATACCCCCCCCCCCACCCCCCCCCCCCTCTCCCACAACCCCGTTGTGGTTGCACCTACGGTACGGCTATCTGTATCGCTGAGGCACGCAAGCCTCCCCACCAACGGCAAGGTCTATGGTTCATGTGGGGATGTTGTCATTAGGCAACACAAACTGGCATTCTACGGGTAGGAGAGTAGGTTAGACCTACAAGGTTAGACAATTTAACAAAGGAAATAGGTAGACTGAAGTTAGATAGAGTGTGAGTTAATGATGTTCGTTGACATGAGGAACAGGCCTTCTTACCAGATAATTATAGTGTTAAAAATACCATATGAAATAGGGACAACTGGAAGTAGGTCTAGTGATGAATTAGATAATAGGAATGCAGATACCCCAAAGGTGTAGAGCGTTGTGAATGTATTATCGTATCGAAGACAGGCGCGAAGCCAATAACCACCAAAGCTGTATTAGTTTATATTCCAACTAGCTTTGCAAATGATAAAGACGTAGAAACAAATATATGGTGAGACAAATTATTCAGATACCCAAGGGAGAGGAAAATATGTGTCGGGGACGGAGATTCGATAGTAGGAAAAGGAATACAAGGAAAAGTAGAAGGCGAATATGGACCTGAGATAAGGAATAAAAGAGGAAGACACCTATTAGAAATTTCTGACAACATAATTTAACCATTCCTAACAGTCGGTTGAGAAATACTGGAAGAAGCTTGTATACGCGGACGAGGCCTGGAGACTCCGGATGATTTCATATTGATTATACAATGGTAAGACAAGAATTACGTAACGACATTAAACTGTAACACAGACGTTGGCCCGAACCACAATTTATTGTTTGTGAACTGCAGATTAAAAATGAAAGAATTAAATAAGGAATGGGGCCTTAGTAAGTTGAAAGAACCAGTCTTTGAGAGATTCAGAGGGAGCATTAGGCAACGATTGACTTAATCAGGTGAAACCAACATAGTAGAAGACCAAAGGGTAGGTTTGAGAGATCAAATAGTGAAAGCAGCAAAAGATCAAATACATAAAGACGAGAGGCCTACTAGAATTACTTTGATATAATAAGCGACGTTAAATTTAAATGATAAAAGGAGAAAAAATAAAAGTGAAGCAAATGAAGCAGGGGAATGGGAACACAAACGCATAAAAAATGCTAGTTACAGGAAGAGAAAACGGCTAAGCAGGAATGAATAGAGGACAAATGTCAAGATTTGGAAGCATATTTGGCTAAGGGAAATATAAATACCACCTACACGAAAATTACAGGGGCCTTTAAGGAAAAGAGAAGCAGCTGTGTGAATATCACGAGTTCAAATGGAAACCCGTCTTAAGCAAAGAAGGGAAAACTGGAAGGTGGGAGGAGTGTATAGATGCTCTAGACAAGCGAGATGAACTTCACGGCAATCTTATAGAACTGGAAGAGGCTGTAGTTGGAGATGAGATGGGAGATATATTTCTGCGGGATGAAATTGATTTTATTACCATTGGAGAAACAGCCTTGGCAGAAGTATCCCACCTGGTGTGCAAGTTGTATGAGACAGACGAAGTACCGTCAAACTTCAAGGAGAATGTAGTAACACCAATCCCAAAGGAAGCAGGTTCTGACAGGTGTGAATAAGTCATTGTTGCAGAATACTAAGACGAATTATTTACGTAAGGTTGGCAGTACTGGTAGAAACCGATCTCGAGGAAAATCACTTTACATTCCGGAGTAAGGTAGGTACACACGATACAATACTGACCCTTCGACTTTCCGTAGAAGATAGGTTAAGGAAAGGAAAACCTACATTTATCACATAGACATAAAGAAACCTTTTGACGATGTTGACTGAAACACGCTTGAAACTCTGAAGGTGTCAGGGGTCAAATGCAGGGAGTGAATCATTAGTTACAACTTTTACAGAAACGAGACGGCAGTTATAAGTGTCAAGGAGAATGAAAGAGTAGCAGTGGTTAAGAAGGGAGTCGGACAGGGTTCTAGTCAATTCATAATGTTATTCAACATGTACAGTGAGCAAGCAGTAAAGGAAATCAAACAGTTTGGAGAAAGAAGTAAGGTTTGAGGAGAAGAAACAAAAACCTGGGGTTTGCCGATGACATTGTGATTGCGCCAGCGACTGTAGAGGGTTTGGAAGAACAGTTGAACGGAATGGACAGTGTCTTGAAAGAAGGATAGAACATGGATATTAACGAAAGCAAAACGAAGGTAGTGGGATATAGTGGAATTAGATCAGGTGATTCTGTGGGAATTAGAATAGGAAACGAGTAGAGGAGTTTTGCTATTTGGGCGTAAAATAAAGTACAATGCCTTAGGTAGAGAGGATATAAAATGAAGACGGCCAATAGCAAGAAACACGTTTCTGATGAAGGGAAGTTTACTAACGTACAGTATAAATTTAGGGTTTAGGAAGTCTTTTCTGAAGATATTTCTCTGTAGTGTAGTCTCAAACAATTCGGAGTAGAAGCATTTGAAATGTGGTGCTACATAATAATTCTGATAATAATGTGAGTAGATCATGTTACTGCTGAGTAGGTTCTGAAGAGAACTTGGGAGAAAAGAATTTAATGAAGAAAAGGGATCTCTTGATAGGACACACTCTGAAACATTAAGGGACACCAGTTTATTACTGGTCGAAGTAGGGGGGGGTTTGAAACTGTAGATGTAGATCAGGGGATGAATACAGTAAGCAGATTCAAAAGCATGCGGGTTGTAGTAGGTTTTCGTAGATGAAGAGGCTTTCACAGGGTACAGCAGCGTTGAGGATTGTATCAAACCATTCTTCCTACTTCACAACAGCAACAAGAGAAAGAACAACAACACACGAACCTTAAATCCTATACTACCACATGCGATCCTTGAAGAGCCACTTTCCCGAAACATGTTACATTCGTTTTAATTGTTGCAATTTAGACATATATAGACATGGCTGGAGTTCGTGTCTGTTACATAAAATACTGTTACAAAAAAACTGTTAATAGTGTACAGCAACCAACCACAAATTGGTTTTACGTTACTTTATTCAAAAAGTACCGTTACTAATTTCAAAATTTTTACAATTAATCATCAGACCGTTTTCTTCATGCTTCAATCAATACAGAATATACATCAGTTTCCTGTGAGTTGCTTTACAATAAACAATAATTCACAAACTGTCCTAGGGCAACTCACAGGAAACCAATGTATAATATGCATTAAGGAAAGCATGAAAAATCTGTCTGATGATGAACTGTGAAAAATTCGAAACCGGAAACGGTACTTTTTCAATAAATTGACGAAGAAATAATATGTCGCTGGTTGCTGTACACCATCAATAATTTATTTTGATTGTATTTAAAGCTGTGAGAAAATATCCCGCGTTAAACAGAGACTGGGGTTCTATTACGTAAAATTTTCAGCTATGTAGGTAAGTTTGCGTTGCTGTTAATCATCGAGATAATTTCTGTTACTACTACGTGATGTATGGCACAGGTTGCAAAACCATTTGTATTCCACGAAATGCACCTGTTACATGCAGTTCCTTTGCATACATAGTAACTCTATGAAGTCTATAGCAAGTATTCAGGTTTCAGTTATCTTGGTTAGCTCTGGTTAAACAACCTTTATCATTATTCCATTGTGCCTCATCAAAATCAAAGCCTCTACGATAAATAAATAAATTCAGTCAGATAGTGTTTGTTGACATGTGGGTCAGATTCAACTGAAGAGATAACATTTCGTGGTGTAAAAACGGAACCACTGTCTCCAATGAACTCCCAGGTTAACATCTGAGAAAGAGAGCAAGCTTTGAAACTTCAAAAACGAATTGGACAATTTAATGTAGCACGTATAAACATATAGCGGGTGTACAAGTATGAAACCGGAATTGGGTTCCAATAATTACACGTCTATTGTTTTAAACTGATAAACCATACAGCCGGCCATGGTGGCCGTGCGGTTCTAGGCGCTGCAGTCCGGAACTGCAGGACTGCTACAGTCGCAGGTTTGAATCCTGCCTCGGTCATGGATGTGTGTGATGTCCTTACGTTAGTTAGGTTTAAGTAGTTCTAAGTTCTAGAGGACTGATAACCTAAGATGTTAAGTCGCATAGTGCTCAGAGCCATTTGAACTTTTTTTTTTAAACCATATTTTATTCAAAATAATCTCCATTGCCATTTATACATTTTTCCGAGCTCTCCAGCAGGCTATGAATGCCGCGCCAAGAAAGAAAAAGTTCTTTTTTTGAAGCGAACCAGCCAGTTTTCATATGAACTGAAGCGTTGTTCAGCGAGAGCATTTCCCATTGATGCAAACAGATGGTAATCGGACGGAACCAGCGAGAGCACTTCCCGTTGATGCAAACAGATGGTAATCGGACGGAACCAAGTCTTTAGAATAAGGCGGATGGCTTAGTATTTCCCAACTGATCGTTTTCCTGACCCATTTTCTGTGTGTGATGGGACGTTATCACGGAGCAATGTGATTTTGTGTTCCATTTTTCCATATTCCGATCGTTTTAACGTAATTTTCGATTAAACTCGATCATTTGCTGTTGGTAGTGATCAATGTTAATGGTTTCACCAGATTTAGGCAGCTCATAATAGATGACACCCTCCCTTCTGCTCCCACCAAACATAGAGCATTCTTTTCTTTCAAAAGCTATTTGCTCTCGCAGTGGATATCGATGGTTTGCCTGGATTCACCCATGATTAACGACGCTTAGCATTCTCAAAATATATCCATTTATCCATTTTTCATCACCTGTCACTATTCGATGAAGAAACGTATCTGGCGAGCAGTATTTCCCAAGTAGTCTTTCAATCTCTTTCTGTTTTCTGTTGAATCATGCGGAAAGCATTTTCCCACGTTTTCCACCTTTTCCATAGCTTTCAACCGAAGAGAAAAAGCTTTCTGCGCCACATTCAATTGTTCCGCGAGTTTCTGTTTAGTTTATCATCTCCATCCAATAAGGCCTGCAATTCAGTGTCTTCGAACATTTTCGATGGTTTTCCACGATCGTCGTTTCTCACGTCAAAATCACCACTTCTGAATTTTTCTAACCATTAGAAACATTCTGTTTTCCCAAGAGCATGTTCGCCGAAAGCCTCGACAAGCATTCGATGCGAATCTGGAGCAGTTTTCTTCAAATTATAACAGAAACCAAATACTGGCCGTAAATCGTAATTAGCTGGTACAAAACTCGACATGTTTACGGGTTTGAAACAGATACAAATGTATGGAACTTGGATTACTATGTGCTGACATTCGTCGCCAGAAGCAGATGGCGCTGCAGACGCGTCTCAAGGGCCCTACACAGACGGCTAGCAGCATGTGTAGGGAAATTCCGGTTTCATACTTCTACAGCTGGTAGTCCTTATGAATATCAGTTCTGTGGGAATTATAATCTCCTGTTCCAATAGGAGAGGAGATACGGATCACAACGTTTTTTTCCCATCGTTTGGCGTATAGTCTTTCCTGCACGACAGCATGTTGTATGCGAACAGTGTCGACCTGCCAAATGAATCTGCTTTGGAGAGCAGCTTACATGTCAGTAATAAGAAACTGTTTTCCAGGCTGCGACGTATAGATTTCCCTGCTTGACAGATGTCTTGTTTAGGAGTAGTATTGGCCTACTTTATCGAACTGCCTTGCGTGGTAATGTCAAGCGCAAATAAATGATTTTCAAGCCCCTGATGTGTAGCTTCCCCTGTATGACAGGCATCTTGTGGCTGTTGTATCAGCCTTCTTTAGTAAACTGTATTGCACGGGCTACATGTGTCAGAGAGCATGATTGGGGGTAGGATGCGATGGATAGGGGAGAGATGGACAGAGCAAGTGGGAGGAGGAATGGACAGAGAGCGGGGAGCTGGGAAAAATACATGACGCAGGTGGTGTAGAGGCATTGTTGAGCAGGTATAAACTGAAGAAGGTATGTGGACATGGAGAGAGAGAGGGTGAAAAGCATAATATGAGAGTGAGGCGAAATGAAGTTGTCAGAGAGAGAGAGAGAGAGAAAGAGAGAGAGTGAGAGAGAGAGAGAGAGAGGGGGGGGGGGAGGGAGGGAGAGAATGGAGGAAATGGAAAAGAGAAGATGAAGAGATGTGGAAGATGAGATAAATAGAAAGAGGTGGGAGGAGTACTTGGCCAGCTAGAGGGAGGTAGAGGGGCAAGAGGAGGTGTATTCAGCATAAGCCTATAAGTCGAATTCTTATGCATAATACAGAAAATGGACTAGTACAAATTAACAACGAAGTTCTGAGTACGTTTATGGGTATTTATATTTAGGTCAGTTGATAACAATGGCTGTATGCACAGAAAGAGAAATAAACAGAAAATTAAATATCACATAGCTTTTGCTACACTAAAAAGGTGTTCGTAAACTAAATACATTGGAAAGAAAAGTTTACAAATAGCACACGTTACATGCTTTGAGTTATGACAGTGAGACTCGTACTTTTAACAAAAAAACTTTCAGTTAGCGCGTTGGGATTTACTAAAGGAGAGGAAAACAAACAAAGGGGTGAGAGAACAAACACTCTCAGAAGACGTGGTTATAACTGTGAGGAATGCGAAATGGCGATGTGGAGATCACATAACCTGATCAATGGATTCTTTTTAACAGGAAAGATAACTGGCAGAATTATGAAACATAATTGCGGTGGTTACGTTCTGCGTCGGCATTCTGATTTCTTGTTTATTGTAACGTAGTTTGCATTCCATATCCTTCCTGTGTTTCATTACTTCTTCCACAAATTGCATGAACATCTTTGCCGCAGGATGTACAACAATGAGCTGCATACACTCTTCTTCACAAGCAACACAGAATACTTTCGCTTTGTTATTGTCAGGTAACTAGTCTCGATTTTCCGACAGTTCGGCCTCCATGGCGGCAGTTTCATTGTTGGGAGCAGTCCCTACATTTACAGCATCTTCCATTTATTGTTCGACTTTCTCAACATCTGCCTCTGTCGTTTTGTTATCAATAATTTCTTGAAGCAGATTTGATGTGCTCAGCCCCACTTTTGCGCTACAGCTAAACGTTGCCTCCATGTCGACTCCTGAATTCCTTGATGAAAAGAACGGCTTTTCGTGAATTAGGTGAATCGAAGACTCTCAACCCAATGTGCTGAGTTATTTGTCTGCATCCATGTCATTAACCATTAATCATTAATTAGTCCTTTCGATGAGACCTTGCCTTTAACTATGACTTCAGTTCAGACCACATGTTACTTAGCTCATTTGTAACTTGATTTGAAAACTCACTACTATTAACTGATTGCAGCACACTTGGAGCAACTATAGTGGTATGTCAAGCAAATGGGAAGCAACTTATTCTGATCTTTTTCCTTTTCTGGGGTCGCAATAATATGAACTTCTTAAGTGATCTTGATAACTGAGTATGAACTTGTCAGGCCTACTTTGCATGTCTATCAGATCTACCTGGCATTTTGAATTAAATTCTTCATATAGTAGAGTTTTGTAAACCGAAGTTTTCTTTGGATTATACGGTTTAGTCTGAGAAGGTTTGTATAAGCGAAGATATAAAGTAATCTACATCTACATATACATCCATACTCCGCAAGCCACCTGACGGTGTGTGGCGGAGGGTACCCTGAGTACCTCTATCGGTTCTCTCTTCTATTCCAGTCTCGTACTGTACCTGGAAAGAAGGATTGTCGGTATGCTTCTGTGCGGGCTCTAATCTCTCTGATTTTATCCTCTTGGTCTCTTCGCGAGATATACGTAGGAGGGAGCAATATACTGCTTGACTCTTCGGTGAAGGTATGTTCTCGAAACTTTAACAAAAGCCCGTACCGAGCTACTGAGCGTCTCTCCTGCAGAGTCTTCCACTGGAGTTTATCTATTACCTCCGTAACGCTTTCGCGATTACTAAATGATCCTGTAACGAAGCGCGCTGCTCTCCGTTGGATCTTCTCTATCTCTTCTATCAACCCTATCTGGTGCGGATCCCACAGTGCTGAGCAGTATTCAAGCAGTGGGCGAACAAGCGTACTGTAACCTACTTCCTTTGTTGTCGGATTGCATTTCCTTAGGATTCTTCCAATGAATCTCAGTCTGACATCTGCTTTAAGGACGATCAACTTTATATGATCATTCCATTTTAAATCACTCCTAATGCGTACTCCCAGATAATTTATGGAATTAACTGCTTCCAGTTGCTGTCCTGCTATTTTGTAGGTAAATGATAAGGGACCTATCTTTCTATGTATTCGCATCACATTACACTTGACTACATTGAGATTCAATTGCCATTCCGTGCACCATGCGTCAATTCGCTGCAGATCCTCCTGCATTTCAGTACAATTTTCCATTCTTGCAACCTCTCGATACACCACAGCATCATCTGCAAAAAGCGTCAGTGAACTTCCGATGTCATCCACCAGGTCATTTATGTATATTGTGAATAGCAACGGTCCTATGACACTCCCCTGCGGCACACCTGAAATCACTCTCACTTCGGAAGACTTCTCTCCATTGAGAATGACATGCTGCATTCTGTTATCTAGGAACTCCTCAATCCAATCACACAATTGATCTAATAGCTCTTGATGAGCTCTTGATGAGCTCTTGATGAGCTCTTTTGTAACATTTTTGTACTTAAACTGCACTTCCTTCTCCATCCGTGCGCAACATCAATGTCCTATTTTCAACTGAGTAACGTGCAGTATTTCGAACAGTTATTCTGTATGGACAAAGTACAAAATAGCGCTGTAGTCCCGTGTTACTGGTGCAGCAAGTTTTTCTTTTCCATCAACTTCAATAACGTCATATTTTATTAATCGACGATAGACAACACTGTCTTTTTTCTGCTTTGCTTTGGCTTGTTTAACGCCCTCCATAAAAAAAAAACAGTATATGTCTCTTCTGAATACCCCGCTATTATTGCATTTGCATCGTGAATATTGTTCCAGTGTGAAGTAGCTATGTTTCAGCCTACGGAAGAATTGTACGAACAACTGAAATCGAATGCCATTAGAAGTGTTCAGCCTAGTTCTTACTACCAAGCAGTTAGTACCGGTAAGTTCTATTGCTGATTTAGGGCACGTCAATTAATTATGTGAGCTCAGAATGGAGGAAATTAGTCCGGCAAAACCTCACCAGTTCTCATTTCAAGGGAGAGGTCAATTAAAACCTCTTGTTAACTTTTTAATACAGATAAACCGCATTATAATAAAAGATAATATTTGGTTTTATAAACTTAGTCCCGAGTATAGACAATATTAAAGTACGCATCAGTCTTTATGTAGACTATGATTTCAACTGAATGCATTATACTACGGAATATCTGGTATTCCCCAGTCTGAAAACCGTGCCGCACAATCGCCAGATTTCATTTGGGAAGTTCCGTCGCAGAGCGGCCGAATCCACGCATGTCAGTTGAGAAAGTCTAGTGATAATTTGCAACTCACAAATGTACGTCATTGTGTTTAAAATGAATTTGTACCAAAAATTTTGCATCGTGTGTGTTAAAGACCTGCTGACAAGTGGGAACATACGTCCCAGAGAGAGGGAAGTTAAGCTCAAGTCCACTGACAAGAATTCCCTTAGTGATCATGTAAATTAAGAAATTGAAAAGATACGTAACGGTAAGGTTTCATATGAATAGTAAGATTCAGTGACATTCGTCCATAACATTAAAAAAGGTCAATTTTTAGCGACCTGCTAAGTTAAGCTCAAATGACTCTGAGCACTATGGGACTTAACTTCTGAGGTCATCAGTCCCCTTGAACTTAGAACTACTTAAACCTAACTAACCTAAGGACATCACACACATCCATGCCCGAGACAGGATTCGAACCTGCCACTGTAGAGGTCGGGCGGTTCCAGACTGTAGCTCGTAGAACCGCTCGGCCACCCCGGCCAGCTGTTAAGTTAGGCCTACTACTTTCAGGAACCTTTCTGTCGGTCTGTCCGACGGTTATAAACCTGAATTAGGATTATTCCTGCTTAGTGTGTTTAAAGCAAGGTGTTTTAATGTCTTAAAAAGTGTTTAATACAGTGTCTCATTAAAAACATGTTTCATTGAAGTGTTTTTAATCAGTATTTGAAACAAACAGAAAGCGTTTCGATTTACGTGTATGTTCTAATGACTGTCAGTAGAGTGTTTTAGAGTGATTACACTAGAGGAATCACACGAATGCCAATGGAGTGAGAGAGGAATTAGGGAAGGTGGCATCGCCACCTAATTTGTATTTACTTATATGAAGAAATGCCAGGCAGGGACTCGAGTGTGTGTGTGTGTGTGTGTGTGTGTGTGTGTGTGTGTGTGTGTGTGTGTTTCGAGCTTACAGGCGTTCAACAGCGAGGTTATCAGCCCCCTTACACACGTTAAAAGAAACGAATGTGGATAAAATCTTATCAAACAGTGAGGAGGAAACTGATAATATGACACACATCCTCTCACTCCTACCTCACTCGTATTGACCACACAACACTCTAATTCATGCCCAACGACAACGGAGAAAAGGTGTTATAAGTGGCATTAAAACAGAAACAGAACAACAGGGGAAGTGAAAGAAAGGCATAGAGAAATGTAACTGCCTGACCACTTACAAAAAACGTTGGTGAGCCAGCACCCCGTTAACACCGAAAAACATATCAATAAAAGTTTCGGGAACACTTTGGCCAATCACAAAACTTTAAGACTCTTGCCAGATTCATTTGAATGTCACCTGAAGTAGAGCGGAGATCCGTCGGTAAATCCGCAGTTGCCCGCTAGTTGGAAAATAAAACACAGTCTAATAATCTGTGTCGAATAGTGATGTGTACGCACAAGTACCAAACATCGGAGGGTCCTCCCGCTGAAGCATGAAGCCATGCGTCCGTCATAGGGTTGTGACCCATGCGAAGAAGAGTACGAGGACCTCGTTCCGTCGACATGGCTAGATGGAGGTACGCCACGACCGCGTTGTGACTTTACTAGGCGGAGCTTATTGTCTGTCACTTCCATCCTACCATCGACGCAAGACTGGCATACCGAACTAACTGAGCGCCGCTTCACGCCTCCTTGGCAGTTACATCTGCCCTTTCATTCCCAACAATTCCCATGTGCATTGACATCCAGCAGAAAAACACCACCGTCCCCAGACGTTATAGTTGAAGGAGGGCAACTTTATCTGCTGGGTAGAAGCGCTGTAGAGAGGGAAGGACACTCAGAGAATTTGAACAGACAAGGAATGTAGCACTCTAATTCCGGCTCATCTGCCCCAGTGCCTGCAAGTTGCATAGAATTCTGCATCGATGACAGTAAATTCTTGAAGCAGTCGGACCTTGAGGTCACGATCAGTGAATATAACAGAGCAACCACGAAGTCCATCTATATTTGGAGCCATCTGTAAAGAGAGCTGTTAAGGTGTGGTGTACAGTTTAAATGTTCATAAATATGTATTAAAAACACATGCAGGAGTGCAATCTCTCCTCTACGGCACTAAACCTATACTTATTCTGGGTCTACGCAATTAAAACCCTGAATCTGGGATTGTATTTGCCACAGCATGATGTTAAACTTAAGTAAGTAATTACATTACAGGTAAATCGAAACCTTACACTGCTTCGTTACCAGCATAAAGACACGACCTTCTGTCACACTAATTTCAGTCATAAAACATTGATACTATTGGTTTATTAGATTCGCTTCTTCTAGATCCCACATAAACACTTGTATCTGAAACAGAGGAAAGCGAAAACAGCTCACGAAACTCCTATAAAAAACATACATTAAACGTGGTACAACTACTATCGGTGTATAAATATTCTGAATGTAAGTACAATTGATTATCATTTCTGTGAGATAACACATTCACTTAAACTGTGAATAAACTTCTGAAGTCGAAATGTTTTTTACTCTCCTCTAAAATTCCTTCTCACTTCCTCACCACGCAGTCAGTTGTTTATTATAAGGTGGCTCGTGTGTTTTTCTCACTCGTGCTTGCAGACCAGCACGTACAGTCTACTGCAGCTATGGTAATTGCTGTTAGTTTCCAGATATCCAAGGCTGGCTTTGACTATGAGTTCACACCTTAACATGTATGGGGATATTACGACAATCATGCGTGCGTTTTTGGTCTCTGCAGTGTGCCTATGTGCCATGAACCAAATAACGATTTTTTGCAATGAAAAAGGTGATTTTAAACAGCTGATTGTTTTATCCAGACTACTTTTCCATAAGTTACAAAGGAATGGAAGGACCCAAAACATATCATCACGGCACTATTTCTAGCTCTATCACCAACTCATGATTGTTAATCAAGAGTAATTTATTTTCTAGAATGATATTTTCACTCTACAGCGGATTGTGCGCTGATATGAAACTTCCCCACAGATTAAAACTGTGTCTCGGACCGACTCGAACTCGGGACCTTGGCATTTCGCGGGGAAGTGCTCTACCAACTGAGCTACCGAAGTACGACTTACGACCCGTCCTCACAGCTTTTAATTCCGCCAGTACCTCGTCTCCTACCTTCCCAACTTCACAGAAGCTCTCCTGCGAACCTGCAGACATAGCGCTCCTGGAAGAAAGGCCATTGCGGAGACATGGCTTAACCACAGCCTTGGGGATGTTTCTGGAATGATATTTTCACTCTACAGCGGAGTGTGCACTGATATGAAACTTCCTGGCAGATTAAAACTGTGTACTGTACCGAGCCTCGAACTCGGGATCTTTCCAAAGGTCCCGAGTTCGAGTCTCGGTGCGGCTCAAAGTTTTAATCTGCCAGGAAGTTTCGTAATTTATTTTTTCATCGAATGTCGAACTACTAAGACTTTCAGGTTGACGCACAAGAGCGTAGCTTTTTTACATAAGGTTAATAAACACAACATACACACATAACAGAGACTTCAGTGTGAAATAATATAGTCTGCTCTTTTCGAATCATTGACTGTAGAAAACACTATGTTTTGGGTCAAAGAACACACCGAGCCACGATCAGAGCGCATTTTTATCCGGAGACGAAGTTTCTTGAACGCTGTTCCTATAGAGAGCGGAAAAGATGAAAATCAGAGGGCCCAAGATCATGTGAATAAGGTTGGTGCGAAATGACTTCCCATCCCAAATCCTGTACAGTGCGTTATGGCAGGCTGGGGTATGGGGAGAGGGGAACTGGGGGACAACTGGGGTATCTGCCCGGGCGGCAATTTCAGGAGGCGCCAATTCCTATTCTTGAAGAAAACAACCTTGTTTCACAGAGCGCCTATCATCCACTGTACGTTAATCTATCGATTATTCATACATTTTTGAAATGCATCCCTATTGGTTTCTGAACATTTTTGAACACGTTGTAAGTTGATTTGTGAGAGAATCGCCGCGCGGGGTTAGCCGAGCGGTCTAAGGCGCTGCAGTTATGGACTCTGCGGCTGGTCCCGGCGGAGTTTCGAGTCCTCCCTCGGGCATGGGTGTGTGTGTTTGTCCTTAGGATAATTTAGGTTATGTGGTGTGTAGGGACTGATGACCTTAACAGTTAAGTCTCATAAGATTTCACACACATTTACTTTACTTACGTTTACTCTGAACGAATCGTAAGATAATTTTTGAATACCCTACATAGGGTACGTGTGTTCTCTGATAGGGTAGTTCCTGGTAGAGGGTTCATCGAACCGAAGTTTGATTTCCACAGAGCGAAGTACACTACACTTTCGCACACGTAAGACCAAAGATCATGTCTTACATTTCCTCGAACATCTCCCACATTTATTTAAACATACATGTTTTTTATACCAAACTCTGCAGAATGATTGATGCTAAAAAATGAACAACACAACTTGGAAAGTTAACCGGTATCTATTCATGATGTCTCATTTATGTCCATCATTATTAGACAAGTGTTACTATACGAGCATTTAAATCGTGGGTATGGTGTCTGCGATCTAAGTGAAAGTCGTTTATGTAAATAAAAAGGAGCTAAAGACACGGTGTGCTGATTTATGGTTTTTCTTCCTTTCCATCAGGTACCAATCTGACTGTTTGATCACTTTCTGCGTACTGTTTTGTAAATATTATTGAACCATTTCTACTCTCCTAGTCTCCGTAAAGTAAAAGAACCCTATTGAAAGCTTTAGAAAACTTTAAGGAGATTTTTGTAGTATTTTTGTTATTCTCTAGATTTTTTTATTATTTCGTCTGTATCGTCCTTTATTGACGTCCCTCTGCTGATGCTTGTTCACTGTGCATACTGGCTACCGTTCTGCTCACAATACAAAACGAATAGCTGAACCCATAATTCAGAAGAGTTATATCATAATTCCGTGATCGCTACAAAAAGAGAATAACAATTACTTAGTAAATAATTATCATAATAGAAACTGAAACAGTCAATAAATAGGATACTTGACCTCTCAGAAATATTTAATTTGAACGAACGACTTTACAAGAAGTCAGACAGTCACTCTGAATTTCCTGCCTTTTTGGCGTCAAGTGTGCAAGCGCGGATTGGCGGGAGGAATATCCCGCGGTTATCGTGTAATCGGGCTACGTAAACCACTCCGCATTTCCTAACATGGACGCTTGGAGCGCTGCTGAATAGGTGTACACCTTAGGTGCCTCGTGCAGTAAGGTCTCTTACGCACATGCACATTCATAGGCGAACCGTCTCCATGTTTTGTGTCAGGGTTATCGTAGTGCTGAATGTGTTTTAATTCGGCGTCAGGCATACGTGCACATTGTACTTTCCCACACAAAAATCTCTTCGACAATACGGAGAGGAATTTCCTCCTTCCTTGAAACTTTCCGGGACACTTGTCGGATTTTTATTTGCCGAGAGTGGGCGGTCTTAGTTCAAAGCGACTGTTAGGTGCCCCTTGCAATTCCATTAAATACCGACCGATCGCACTAGCTCAGAATGATTCCTGATAACCATTCCTCATACTTGTAATTCTGTTTAATGAAAAATGGATTTCAGGAAATTATGTTTTTGGGCAGAAAAAAGTAGAAGACCTGTACAACAAACAATGTGCCTTTCCTTGCATGTGCATCCTCAATAACTTGCATCGATGTCAGAATGGGTTTGTTGAAGAAGAGGGTATAGGCAGTAAATGTTGTATTTCAACCACTCAAAAAAGTTCAAAAAGTTCATGAACTGCTTTTCCATTGAGAGGACCCACTACAGTGCGATGCCTGCGCAGTACCACTTTCAGTATACATAATTCTCCAAAAGCCGCCTTACAACATACGGCGGAGAGTACTTCTACTTACGATCTATTGACACGTAATCAGCATGGCTTCAGAAAACATCGCTCTTGTGCAACGCAGCTAGCTCTTTATTCGCACGAAGTAATAGCCGCTGTCGACAGGGGATCTCAAGTTGATTCCGTATTTCTAGATTTCCGGATAGCTTTTGACACCGTTCCTCACAAGCGACTTCTAATCAAGCTGCGGAGCTATGGGGTATCGTCTCAGTTGTGCGACTGGATTCGTGATTTCCTGTCAGGAAGGTCGCAGTTCGTAGTGATAGACGGCAAATCATTGAGTAAAACTGAAGTGATATCAGGTGTTCCCCAGGGAAGCGTCCTGGGACCTCTACTGTTCCAGATCTATATAAATGACCTGGGTGACAATCTGAGCAGTTCTCTTAGACTGTTCGCAGATGATGCTGTAATTTACTGTCTAGTAAGGTCATCCGAAGACCAGTATCAGTTGCAAAGCGATTTAGAAAAGATTGCTGTATGGTGTGGCAGGTGGCAGTTGACGCTAAATAACGAAAAGTGTGAGATGATCCACATGAGTTCCAAAAGAAATCCGTTGGAATTCGATTACTCGATAAATAGTACAATTCTCAACGCTGTCAATTCAACTAAGTACCTGGGTGTTAAAATTACGAACAACTTCAGTTGGAAGGACCACATAGATAATATTGTCGGGAAGGCGAGCCAAAGGTTGCGTTTCATTGGCAGGACACTTAGAAGATGCAACAAGTCCACTAAAGAGACAGCTTACACTACACTCGTTCGTCCTCTGTTAGAATATTGCTGCGCGGTGTGGGATCCTTACCAGGTGGGATTGACGGAGGACATCGAAAGGGTGCAAAAAAGGGCAGCTCGTTTTGTATTATCACGTTATAGGGGAGAGAGTTTGGCAGATATGATACACGAGTTGGGATGGAAGTCATTACAGCATAGACGTTTTTCGTCGCGGCGAGACCTTTTTACGAAATTTCAGTCACCAACTTTCTCTTCCGAATGCGAAAATATTTTGTTGAGCTCAACCTACATAGGTAGGAATGATCATCAAAATAAAATAAGAGAAATCAGAGCTCGAACAGAAAGGTTTAGGTGTTCGTTTTTCCCGCTCGCTGTTCGGGAGTGGAATAGTAGAGAGTTAGTATGATTGTGGTTCGATGAACCCTCTGCCAAGCACTTAAATGTGAATTGCAGAGTAGTCATGTAGATGTAGATCTTGTAGTCATTTCAGTCTTTAGTGATTTGATTCACTGCTTCAGCTATCACTCAAAAGCTTTCGAGAATTTGGACAGGCCACATTTGATTCGGTAGTTTTCTCCTTTGTCCCTGTTACTGTTCGAATAATGACATCATTTTTGAAATTTTAATCTCTGGAATAATGCTGTTTTCACAAAATTTGTAAAACAATTTTTTCTTATTAATGACACCGATATTTTATCTCAATCGTATGACACTTTGTATTTCAGGCTTCTGATCGCTTCTGAGACTTCGTGTTTTATGTTGGAACTGCTCTCGTAATAACAGCAATATGAATTTCGTAGTTTACTAGTTCCTAAAGTTGATATTTAAACTATGAGAAGTATATTTAAATGACGTCGACATAACTGGTCATTTTGCAGCATGACATACGAGTCCACTATCGAAACAACTGTCTGTGAAAAGCAAGAAAGGATCCAATGTTCGAGGTTTGTTGGCACATGCTTCTGATCCAGAATGGGATGAAGACATTGTCAAAATCCTTTCATATGGAATCATGACATCCCTCATAGTTCTCATTAAAATCCCGTCTGACGGCGAAACGTAAGTATCCCGCACCGTCGATAAAAGTAATTTTGCCAGAATGTCTGCCTCACGAGTGATGCAGCGCGTTTGTGCCTGCTGTACAACTGCTTCTAGTCACGGCCCCGGCAGATAAATTAAAACTAATTCCAGCGTCTGAGTAATTGAAACATCTTGCCAGCGCTGCACTAACCGCACCTGTCGCTGCCATTCCACTGTCACACTTGTCTTGTTTTCGCAGTGCTTTTCTCTTACCAATTTGTAGTACGCACTCCGCCACAGTGGGAACGGAGCCCAGAGACACATTCATGTATGCTGACGGCACATTTTGTATTTATACTCGTTTTGGCAGTTCACTGGCGTACGTGAATATTTTGTGTTGAATTTTACTTGTCTCTCTCTTGGTGCTTAGTATGATATACACTGTGGGATACATCATTTGATACGCATGCATTCTTTCTTTGAAATAATTTTCTTATTCATGGCTGAATACTGAAGCCTCAAAAGACGGAACTTAATACGTGTATAACATCTCTAATTACCAAGTGGCTATGAATTTCCAGTGTTGGCAGTAATTATAGTATGGCAGCAGAATATGCCAATGCGTTAATGCTGAACCAATTTATGCTGGAAAAAAGTTAGTTACAATTTTGGTCACCAGCTGCAAACCTGTCGCTGTGCGGCTTCTCGCCAACGTCTCCGGTGTTCATCTTAAACACATTGTGTAAGTGGTGGTTGATAATGAAATCAACATTACGCCCTTCTCACTTGTTTAGCCTTTTCCAACCCAAGGCCCCTTCCTAATCGATGAAAACTTTTCTACATACCTTTCTTGCATTCAGCGCGCCAGTTTGGCACCTGGTGGCAAAAATTTGAAATTTTTCCCCAACTTAAATCAGTTCTGCATTAGAATACCTGTAGCCAAGCTCTGTAAACGACTGTGAGGTTCATGACAAAGATTGCTTCCCATTGTATCAAGTATTTAAGTTTCTTCCCATCCCATTCCCATATGGAAGGCGGAAAAAAATGATGACTTGAATGCTTCTGTGAATGCACAGTGTGACAGTTATTGAATGTAAATTATTTACAAACTACGGGATGCACACACTTTATTCAACATGTAAACGTCGCTACAGATATTGGCATTTAGGTTATATGTTCGATATGCCTGCTATCCTTGATGATGGGGCGGAGCAGACGAATAGCGAAATTCTGCATGACCGGCTTATGTATCGGAATACCGATGCTGCCGATGTCCTCCTGAATGGCTGTGTTCAGCCCAGCAGTGGTTTTGGGGTTATTGCTGTACACACTGATTTTGATAGGAGACGCATGTGTTCAGATCCGATTAATACGTCGGCCAATCGAGGTCCATGCCAGTGGCCTCTGGGTAGCCTGTAGCCAGAATGCGACCGCAAAGTGCTTCACCAGGACATCAAACACTCTCTTGCTTCTATAGGGTTGAGCTCCGTCTTGCATTAACCACACCTTGGCGAAATCAGAGTCACTCTGAATAATGGGTTTGAAATCATCTTCCAAAACCTTCAGGTGCATTTTGGTAGTCTCCATGCCATTAAGGAATATTGTACCGATTATTCCGTGAGTGCACTTTGCACACCACTCATACACCCGTTGAGGGTGAAGAGACTTCTCGATCGTGATCCCCCAAATGAGCCAAATCTGCTAAATTGATGAACCCAACGAAATGGAAGTGGGCTCCGTCGCTAAACCAAAGTGCATGGGCATACTAACTCGCATCATGCTCCGTGGCCAGCAGTGCAGTAGACCGACTTAACGGAAACCGTCCAGAACCTACGACGATTTTATTTCATACAGTTCAATAATTATCACACAGGGTACTATCAGATGACATTGAATCTGATAATGTAATAGATAGACTATGCCTGTCTGAGCAGCACATTCTGTATGATATGAAAAAGGTAAATATCAGTGGTTTTAAACTAGTTGCACATATGAGTAGAGAGACATGGTAGGAGGAGGAGTTGCCATATGTGACAAAAGTTATCACTGTGTAGAAAGCTTCGATACAAAAAAGTTTTGTCTAGAGCAAGAGATAGAAGCGTGTGCCTGTCAACTTAAACTGAAGGAGGTTTTTTTTATAATTGTAACAGTATATAGGTCCCCTTGAGGAAACTTTCATTTATTCCTGCAAAACATGGATGCCTTGTTGTGCTATCTGTCAGATAGGGGAAAGTAAAAAAAGAGCAACATATAGAAGCATGTGCCTGTCAACTTAAACTGAAGGAGGTTTTTTTATAATTGTAACAGTATATAGGTCCCCTTGAGGAAACTTTCATTTATTCCTGGAAAACATGAATGACTTGTTGCGCTATCTGTCAGATAGGGGAAAGTAAATTATTTGTGGGGACTTCAATGTTGATTCACTGAAAGAGTGTAATAGGAAGAATGACCTGGAAGTCTTGCTCGGTTCTTTCAATTTGACATCTGTCATTAATTTTCCTACTCATGTAGTAAAGGCTAGCAGCACATTGATAGATAACACTTTTATAGACCAAGATAGTTTTAAAAACATAGATTCTTGTCTTGTTGAGAAAGGGCTTTCTGATCATGATGTTCAGCTAGTTACAGTATATGACATATCTCCATTCAGTAATTCAAAACTACCCTCCAAAGTTGTGCATTCAGTTAATGACTCAACAATTAGAAATTTCAGAGAAAATCTTCAGCAATTACACTGGGATGAGGTGTACAAGGAACCTGATCCTAATTTAAAATGATAAACTTGTAAGAGCATTTGAAAACTGTTTCCCCAAGAAAGTAGTTAAATCTAATTGTAAGAAACCATGCAAAAAACCTTGGCTTACTAAATGAATAACAATATCTTGTAACCACAATAGGGAACTGTATCTAACAACAAGAAAGAGTAATGACCCAGATACAGCTACTGTGCTACATTAAGAAAGATCTTGAGATTAATACATCTGATAACAAAATCAAAACAATTTGTAACAGGAGAACCAAGAGTACAGGAAGACGGTATCACCATCAAAGCGAATGGAAACTTGATAAACAAGAAGCTGGAAGTGGAAAAGATTTCATTAGAAGAAACAAAGCAGTTAATGGAAGAGGCCTTACCCACACCATTTGATACAATTGAAATTCCACTCACCTCTCCTTCTGAAATTAGGAAGATAATAAACTCTCTCAAGAATAAACACTCACATGGAATTGATGGCATTTCCAGCAGGATAGTAAAAGCTTGTTCCCAAGAAATAAGTGGGATTCTTAGCCACATATGTAATAGCCCTCTGAAGCAGGGCACTTTCCCCGATAGACTGAAGTATGCCATTGTTAAACCTCTGTATAAAAAAGGGGATATGACTGATGTCAACAACTACCACCCAATCTCTCTTCTGACTGCCTTATCCAAAATTCTTGAAAAAGTAATGTATTGTAGAGCAGCTTCACACCTTTGTGAAAATAAAGTTTTAACACAATGTCAGTTTGGTTTCCAGAACGGTTTCTCAAGGGAAAATGCTATATATACTTTCACTAATGAAATATTAAATGCTGTGAGTAACTGGAAGTCACCTGTTGGGTTTTTTTGTGACCTATCAAAGGCTTTTGATTGTGTAAATCATGGAATGCTTCTATATAAGCTCAAGTACTGTGGTATGAATAGGACAGTGCCCAAATGGTTTAAATCATACCTAACTGGAAGAGTGCAGAAAGTTGAAATAAACAGTTCACATAATATGCAAAAAACTGGTAATTTCTCAAACTGGGGAACAATCAAGAATAGGGTGCTGCAAGGTTCGGTCTTGGGTCCTCTGCTGTTCTTAATATATATTAATGACTTGCCGTTCTATATTCACGAAGATGCAAAGCTGGACTTTTTGCCGATGATGCAAGTATAGCTATCACAACCAACAGACATGAATTAACTGGTGAATTTGTAAATGATGTTTTTCAGAAAATCATTAAGTGGTTCTCTGCAAATGGGCTCTCATTAAACTTTGACAAAACACAGTATATACATTTGCACACAATAAATGGAATGACCCCATTAATAAATATAGACTTCGATCAGGTAAGGTAGAATATTACAAATTTCTAGGTGTATGCATTGGTGAGGGGTTGAACTGGAAAAAACACATTGAATATCTGCTCAAACGTTTGAGTTCAGTTACTTATGCTATTAGGGTCGTTGCAAATTTTGGCGATATATATATCTGATTAAATTAGCTTCCCACACCTATTTTCATCCACTGCTTTTGTATGGTATCATATTCTGGGGTAACTCATCATTGAGTAAAAGAGTGTTCATTGCACAAAAACGTGTAATCAGAATAATTGCTGGAGCTCATCCAAGATCATCCTGCAGACAATTATTTAAAGAGCTAGAAATCTTCACTGTAGCCTCACAATATATATATTCACTTATGAAATTTTGTTATTAACAATCCAAACGAATTCAAAAGTAATAGCAGTGTACATCGCTACAACACTAGGAGAAAGGATGATCTTCACTACTCAAGGTTAAATCTAACTTTGGCTCAGAAGGGGGTAAATTATGCTACCACAAAAGTCTTTGGTCACTTACCTAATAGCATCAAAAGTCTGACATATAGCCATATACCATTGAAAAGGAAATTAAAGAATTTCTCAATGGCAACTGCTTCTACTCATCAGATGAATTTTTGGGTATAGTAAGTGGGTAATTTCCCAAATCCACAAATAAAATTAACCAAATTAAAAATATTGAGTGTCATGTAATATTTTGTCTAATGTAATATCTTGTATAGACACCTTTTATTAACGAGACACGTTCCACATCATTACGAAGTGTCGTATTCATGATCTATGGAACAAGTACTAATCTAATCTAATCTAATCTCTAAAAAATTCTCTCGGGCATCCAGCTGGGTGTCAATCTTCTACATCTCCGTCTACATACATACTTCGCAAGCCACCGTATATTGTGTGGCGAAGGGTACCCTGTACGAGTTCTAGTCATTTCCTTTACTATTCTACTCGCCAATACAGCGAGGGAGAAACGACTATTTATATGGCTCCATATACACCTTAATTTCTCGTATCTTATATTCGTGGTCCTTAGATGCAATGTATGCTGACAGCTGTAGAACCGTAGGGAAGTGAGCTTCAAATGTCGGTTCTCTAAATTTTGAGGCGCAGCGACGTTCCTAAGAGCGTCAAATTGATCACCTTATTGCAAAATAACCGGAAAACTATGATAAGTATGATACTGGTCGAATCGTAGCGATGTCTCAACACCGCCACCAGGCCAGAAGCCCCAGTCCTTTTCATTAGTAGTCCTATCTTGTCCCTAAGGGGAGACATGTAAGTCAGTAATTTTACATCACGTCCACAAGTCTCTTGGAAGGTTCACGGAGTTGTGCATTCAGGAAAATTGACACCCATATTTACGTACTAGAGGTGACTAATTAGATTTTGTTGTGTGGTAATGTATAGTTATATGTACTTCTATTTTGTCTCTGTGGTAATGTGAATCTGAAATCGTGATTAAAGTGGAGTGACCAGATGTCCTCCAGTTTTTCTATTTGTCCAGAGTCCGGTCGGATTTTACCATTGTTCTCCTTTCTTTCAAAATTGACCAAAAATGAACTGCATTTGCAGTTATTCCCGTTCTGCTGCTCTTTTCTTAAATACCATATCTACAGATGGCAGCAGGATCGTCGATTTTATCGAATTTTCGTTACTTATCATAGATCGATCAATAAGATGTGAGCAAATATCGATTATTTACAATTTCCGTTCCGTATTTTCAGTTACAGATTCACATTGTCTTTGCTTGGCGTCGTAGGTTTAATGTCATGTACTCAGTACTGTTTATTGATAGTCTCTGCGTTGATTTGGAATGTAGCTTTCAGAAGGAGGTTAAACTATATGCGGAAACAAGCAGTGTTGCTCTATCAATCGTGACATGTATGTTTGAAAGATGGCTCCATATGTTCGACGACTTTTTCTGCTTCAAATGGAAGTCTCTTGAAAAAGTTAAGTACAGTTAGGTTGAAAAAAGCCTTTTGTGTTGGAAAGAAAAAGTTTAGGCTTTTGATATTGGAGATGTAAAATGGTTTGACCCATTCTGTAATTTTAGGCAATTTCTGAAACAGAATAGTGATGATCCTGAATTTAGTGGCTCACCTTCTAATAAAAATTGGGATAAGTAATTTTGTGAAACTATGTCTGCTGATTGTGATTCCCAATAGTTGAAACTTGCTGAACACTTTTTCAATATAGCAGGCCACGACGCTAATGCAGAAAGAGTACTTTTGCTCATTACAACACAGTGTACTGGTGACAGGAATAGGCTAAACCTTGAATCTGTTAAAGGTATGTTGTTGGCCCAGTACAATTTAGTAAAAATTTTACTTCGATGCAAAGCAGTTCTATCCTTCTATAGAAAATGTGGTCTTCAGAGCAGTATCAGTAAAACTCGAAGGAAGTTTATTATGGTTACAAGTCAAATCACTTTTTAAGTTTGAACATTTGTTTCTGTGTGTCCTCTTTTTTCTTTGTCCTCCTTCTTGAAGCTATTCGTCCTATTTTCATACTTCTGCATCTGGTGATGCTAGATTAGAGAAACAGTTAAGCTCGTGTTTAAGTTCATAAGTAATCTTGTAATTCGTAAAAAGTGATAAGCAATGCAAAAGTTACTCAGAAATGCAACAGTAAACTGTGTACTGCAATACTATTGGCTGTTTTGTTAAATTTAAGAAAACTGTCCTCTTAGCAATAATACAAGCAATCTGAGTGTGAGAAAAATATGAAATATAAATATCAAAAATACCCTGCCTGGAAAGTATGTCACTGTTAAATTTTCATTGTATCAGACATAAATTATAAATGACCTACCTATTTGCACAGTGAGTAAATGCTGTGCTGCTACTGTCTTAAAATTACTGCAGCTTCTGCTGCATTGATAGTTAAAAAATAAAGATTCATACTACTAGCAACGTGTTTGCAAACCATGCTTTTAACTATAGAGATATCCACAAAACTTCTGTACTAATAAACATCATTACTGGAATGATCATTGTCAATTAAAATTCCTTTACTAAGAACCTCAGGAAAGCAAAATTATGTATGTGAAACTTGAAATAAATAAACGAATGCTGATTAATGGAGAAAAAATAAAGTAACTGTGTTATCAATACTTTACATCACTAAAACCAAATATTTTAACACTTCAAATATTAAGGATTCTCTTTACATTAATAGTAACAAAACCTGAAAAAATCTCTTTACTTTCTTAAAAACACATATGGTATCCATCTTTGGACAAAAATCAGTAAATCATACATTGTTACATTTACATAAAAATCTCCACTCTAAATCGGTGACCCAATGAAACACTGCTCTTGTATGCCTCGGTAAATGTGCTAATACAGTGCCGTTTGAAGTCCTCTGAATGAATTTACAATATATCTCTCAATAAATTAAAAATAATATAAGAAAATTATTGCTGGCGGAGGGCACAGCCTTAACACATCTCATTCCATCACAAGATACACACGTAAAAAAGTTTTCCGTCACCCCGATTTTCAGAACTCCTGCAGATAGATGTTGACTGAATATTGTATCACAGACACAGTCCATTTGACTCTTCAGAGATAGCACCAAACAAGTCTGAAGATGTAAATTACCTCTTTTGTTTTATCTTCTGTAATGACATGGGCACAATGTGCAAATTTCAGATTTACTATATCTTTATTGTTCTTTGGCTATTAATGGTCTCCTTTCTTCAGTTTCAGAACAAATTTCCCCAATTTCTTCAACCTATTATTCAATACAATCAATAAATTGTTTATGGCAATTTAGTCCTCTATATACTACAGAATCTTTATAATATCCATTAATTCAACCGATATAACAACAGAATAACTTGGTTCATTTTGTGATATTTTTTTCTTTACATAAATTTTCTGTATTTTGTTGAGAGTTGGCCATCTTCAAAAATAACCTTTCAAAGTCAGTACAAATAACAAATGGAATTGATGTGTATGTTGACTATTAAAAAAAAACAAAAAACATAAGGTCCACTATTTGGTGTGTGATTATCCAATTTTTCTTTAATACTAAAATGAAGTAAACACAAATCACAAACACTTCGAAAGAAGTCTTGATAAATTTTTTATATAATAATAGTGTGAATTATTTTCTTTCTTGATATAAATGAGATTTATATATTTCCTTCACATGTGTCTCTTACTTACATGTTGTAATTTTTAATGGATTTATTTGATATTTTTCATCAAACGAATAGAAGTTAATAGATACATTAACTTTATTCTCAGTGTCTGAGTATTAAGAACCACCACAGCAAAGCTTTAGGGTTACTGATCAAGTCCAACATCTTTATTTTTTGTAGCTCTTGCGCAATTCTTATCTACAGGATATAATGCAAGTTTTATGGACCACAAAATACATTTATGATCTTTTCTTTCTACATTAAAACACGCTTTTTACTTTTTATTTTATCTGATAATTCAATGTAAGATTATCCTCTCAGTGGAACATATCTGTTAATTCCTAGTTGTAAGCCAATAATCCTAATTCGTGAGCGTCTTGATAAATGAGCTTGAAAATTATCCATTCATTATAGACTATTTTGTTTACCATTTTTAAATTTTCTAATTAGCTCTCATTCATTTGTGATTCTATAGTTTTCTGTTTGGAAATAAATTCTTTAATATTTATATGTGTCTGCATTTGGTACTAAAAAAAGTTTAAAAGTTACTTTCAATCCACATTGTATTTTTAGATTATCTTTTACAATTTTAATAACGTTCGATTTTATTGGAGTTAAGACATGATTAGGTTCAATTGAGTTTATGTTATTTTCCTATTTTATTGCTTGTAAGCTGTTTGCAAATGCAGTGTCAGGTAGATAATCATGAACTTTTTTCTGAATATGTTATGTTTCTCAAAGATGTTAGAAAATTGAAATTTTTTTTCAATGGTTTGTCATCATTATTTTTGAAAACATCATGATAATAAGGTAATTGTGCTGAAGCCTTTGATCTTGCATCAGCTGGTGTATATTGGTGTGTGTGGTGTACATGGTCTCAACTTATTTGTTTTACAATAAACACAAAGTTGAGCAACTGTGAAAATCTCCTTTTGGCTTTCTTATTTACATAAAAACTGATTATGTTTGTAAAACATGAGATTTTAAAATATAACACTTCTAAGATATCTAACTTAATCGATATGTAAAAATTAAGTATGAGATGAGTCTAATTTCTTATTTACCATATTTTTACAGTACAGGTTTTACATTTATTGGTATGTTTGTCTTTATATGAAGGATTAATGTAACACAAGCTATATCCTTAATTTCTTGACCACAAATAAATTTTTTCAATTTGTGTCAGATTCGCATTATTTTCCATCGACAATAATATTTTAGAATGTTCTTCACTTGGAATAAACTATAAAAATGCCTTTTACAATAATATTTATAAATATTTTTGACATACTCAAGAATTCCTTTTACTGTTACAATTTTTTACATGATATTCATTTACACACTGTATGCACATCCATTTAAAGACAAGCTCTTATATATTTTTGTGAAGTAAAATTATCAATTGGCTTTGCAGTGTTGCAGTGCTTGTACAATTAGATTTGACCTTATAAAACAATTATTAAAAAGCTTATGTTTATTTTCAGATTAATGTTATCCATTATTTAAGCATATAGAAAAATTATTATCTTCAAATTGTTCTATCATTTCATATGGTTTAATTTTTTTTGGCAGAGTGATTTTGATAGATTCTGATATATTAAAATACACACACCAAAAAAAGTTATGCATCATCCTGATTCCAAGAACTCGTGAAGATAGACATTGACTGTGAAAATTGCATCAGAGCCACAGTCTATTTGACTGTTCAGACATGTTACCAAACCTGCCCAAACACATAAACAATCATGCATGAGCAGTGCCTATTAGACGAAGGGGGTCTGACAGCCAATCAGTTACAGTCATTCCACCAGGAAGAAGGTACATTGCTCATGTTATCTGTAGTTCAACCATGCCTAGACAGTCAGTACCGCAGTTCTATCGGGTCCGCATTGCTACTTTGTGCTAAGAAGGGCTCTCAACAAGACAAGTGTCCAGGTGTCTAGGAGTGAACGAAAGTGATGTTGTTCGGACATGGAGGAGATACAGAGAGACAGGAACTGTCGACATGCCTCGCTCAGGTCGCCCAAGGGTAACTACTCTAGTGGATGACCGCTACCTAAAGTTTATGACTCGGGGGAACACTGACAGCAACGTGACCATGTTGAATAATGCTTTTTGTGCAGCCACAAGATGTCGTGTTATGACAGACTGTTTGCAATAGGCTGCATGATGCAGAAGTTCATTCCTGATGTCCATGTCGAGGTCCATCTTTGCAACCACGACACCAGGCGTTTTGTGGGGCCGATGTAGGCCGGTGGTGGTCAAGAAAGGCTCTGTCACGGCTGTACGATACGCGAATGCCAGTCTTCGACCGATAGTGCAACCATAGCGACATCATATTGGCGAGGCATTCTTGACAGACGTCAATTCGCGCCGCCATCGTGCACATCTTATGAATGAGTTCCTTCAGGATAGCGACATCACTTGCCTAGGGTAGGCAGCATGGTCTACAGACATGAACCCTATCGAACATGACTGAGATAGATTGAAAAGGGCTGTTTGTGGACGACGTGACCCACCAATGACTCTGAGTGATCTCTGCCAAATCGCCATTGAGGAGTGGAACAATTTGGACCATCAGTGCCTTGATGAACTCGTGTATAGTATGCCACAAAAAATACAGTCGTGCATCAATACAAGAGCACATGCTACTGGGTATTAGAGGTACCAGTTGGTACATTAATCTGGACCATCACCTCTGAAGGTCTTACTGTATGGTGGTACAAAATGCAATTTGTGGTTTTCATTTGCAATAGAAAGGGCGGAATTCATGATTATGTTGATCTCTATTCCAATTTTCTATACAGCATCCAGAAGTCTCGGAACTGAGGTGATGAAAAACTCTTTTTGGTGTTTGTATATTCCCAGTTAACTTTTCCTTTAAATTCTATTATAAATCTACAGTCAATTTTTGTCTAGCTGATATTTCATCCCAATATACTTATACTACCTTGAAATGCTCACGTAAACTTTTCAGAAAATTTTGATAACTTGATATTTTATCCCAGACAACTTTATTGTGATATTCAGCTTTAAAGTTTTCAGCTAAGTTTTATTTCTTTACATGATATAATATTCCAATCTAAATTGTTTTGAAATTCTCAAATAAAATTTTTAGTCAGTTTGCTTTGTGATATTGCATTCCGATGAAATTTATCTTGAGATTCTATAATAAAACTGCAGATAATTCTTTATAGTTTGATATAATATACCATTCTAATTTATCCCAAAACTCTGTCATTGAATGTGAGGATAATGAATATTGTCCTGACATGTTTTTACCGAAATCGACGAAATGTATCGTTATTTTTAATATGCTGAACAATTTTGTTTTTATATGTTTCAGTTGTTAATGTATACGACTTATATAATTCCTCAAAATGTAAAATTTCAAAATTGTAATTAAATAATGTAGTAAGTTAACTTCTGCAGTATAATTTTGAACTTCAGTATTATAGATATTATTAAGATCATGCACCAGTGGTGCATTAGTCTAAAGGGCATGATGAATAAGTTGTTTTCTTAGTTGCGAATAACCTTTAAGCCCTAGCCTTTGCTTTGGTTTTCAATTCATTAACTTTAAGATGCATTGTCCATTAGAAGTAAAATTTATTCGATTATTAAAGAATAAAAATTCAAAAATGTCATTTTCCTTTTAAAAATTTAGTCCATAATGTGAAGAGAAAAATGTATTTATTACAAGTTAAGTTTTCTATAAAGAACAGAAATTTATTCTCAGTTGAAATTCATCATCATCATTATTTATTGTACATAACAGGCCATTGGGGCCCATGACAGTAAGCAAAAGAAATATTGTGAACCAGACTAACACACATTATACAAAGATGATTAACAATCAGTGACACAGAAAGGGGTATTGTCCTGATCATAGTTACAGGTATTTCCAGGAGATGTTGTTCCACTTTCTTCTGTCCGTTATATCTTCTAGGGTTGCTGTAGGTTCTAGCTTCTGCAATGACTCCATTACCCTATCTACATCTATATCGACATGGATACTCTGCAAATCACATTCATGTGCCTGGCAGAGGGTTCATCGAACCACCTTCACAATTCTCTATTATTCGTACAGTGCGCGTGAAGAATGAACTCCTATATCTTTCTGTACGAGCTCTGATTTCCCTTATTTTATCTTTGTGCTCATTTCTCCCTATGTAAGTCGGTGTCAACAAAATGTTTTCGCTTTCGGAGGAGAAAGATGGTGATTGGAATTTTGTAAGAAGATTCCGCTTTTCTTTTAATGATGTCCAGCCCAAATCCTGTATCATTTCTGTGACACTCCCATATTTGGCGATAATACAGAACGTGCTCCCTTTCTCTGAACTTTCTCGATGTACTCAGTCAGTCCTATCTGGTAAGCATCCCACACTGCGCAACAGTATTCCAAAAGAGGATGGACAAGTGTAGTGTAGGCAGTCTCCTTAGCAGGTCTATCTTTCCATCTATTCCTTAAACGACCTCTTGTATGGCTTCCAATCAACTGGTAATTGAACACTCTATTGGGGAAAGATTCTGCAGCTCTTAAGACATGTCCCAACCAGTGGAGTCGTCGTCCTCTGATGGTCCTACCAACGTCAGCTTTCACAAAACATTGGTACAAGTCTTCTTTTTGCCTCATTTCCCATCTTCCATTTTCTCTGTTAAATGTAGGCCCATAGAACTTCCGATCACTTTCCTTTCAAATGTGCAAATGTCCTCTTCAAGTGCTTGTGGAGTCGTCCATGTCTCACAGCCATATAACACAACCGGTTTTACCAATGCCATGTAATGTTTGATCTAGCTGTTTGGGAGACCAAGCATGACTTGTATAAGTTATTGAGACTAAAGAAGACACGATTAGAATTAATTATTTTGCGTCAAATCTGTTTCTCAACCTTGCTTTTATAAGATGTATCCATCCCAGGTACTTAAATTTTTCTACTCGTTCAGAATTGTGTCCACCTATATTGATAGTGGTAGGGAATTTTAGTCGGCGTGAGATGATCATGTATTTGGTTTTTTCATTGTTGCCAACTAATCCCACGTTGTTTCCCTCGTTAATAAACCTAGTGGTGTCAGATGCTATCTGATTAATTCAATGCAATGCAATTCCAATGCAATGTTGAATAGCACTGGGGAGAAAATATCTCCTTGTCTCATTCTGTGTTGAATTGTGAAAGGCTCTGACATTTTGTTTCCAAACCATACTTGGCAATTTGTATCTGTATAAAATGCTTCAGTCACTTTGATGAATTTTCTTGTGATACCCGTCTCCTGCATTATTCTGCATAAAACCATCCAATTAAGGCTGTCATAGGCCTGTTGGAAACTATAAATACGAGGTGTAACTCTCTATCAAATTCATAGTACTTTTCCATTAGCTGTCATAGCGTAAAAATGTAATCTAGGATGGAGCGTCTTGCCATAAATCCACATTGATATGGTCCTATCATCTCTTGTAGGACAGGTTTCTGGCGAATAAGTAACAGGGAGGTATAAGTGTGTTCGCACTGTGTAACAACGACACGAATGAATTTAACAGGATTGACAACGACACACAAATGTGTCAGATTACATTACGTTCACATGGCTTAAATCCATAATATCAGCACTTGGTAATGGCCTAAGGTCGATATTGCAGCAGCGTAATAAAAACTAATATCAGTCACTAGCGTAAAAATGATGTCCTTGAACAGACACCAGTCCCCAGGTAGGGAAAATATACGACCGGTCGAGACCGGGACTTGCAAGGAGGAGGTGACCACGAGAAAAGAAATGAATAACCAACGAAAGTGTAAAATGGTGAAACATGTTCCAATTTCTGATAGAAGTAAGGGTAATATACAATATGTACAAGAACGAGGAGGGAACTGTGGTGTCACCGCCAGACACCACACTTGCTAGGTCGTAGCCTTTAAATCGGCCGCGGTCCGTTAGTATACGTCGGACCCGCGTGTCGCCACCATCAGTGATTGCAGACCGAGCGCCGCCACACGGCAGGTCAAGAGAGACTTCCTAGCACTCGCCCCAGTTGTACAGCCGACTTTGCTAGCGATGGTTCACTGACTTCTACGCTCTCATTTGCGAGACGATAGTTAGCATAGCCTTCAGCTACGTTATTTGCTACGACCTAGCAAGGCGCCATAGTCAGTACTATTGATATTGTAAACCATGTATCGTCAAGAGCGACGTTCGTCATTAATGGATTAAAGTTAAGTATTCCACCAGCTACGTCCGTTTTTCTCAATTCTAATTCCCTTGTCATGTTCCAGACCTCACTCCAGCCTGCGTGAGCTAACACGCGTGCATTTTGGCCTCCTTTAGTTATACGGGTTGGCTCTCCTGCCAACCACAACAGGAACAATAAGACTGGAAGATCAAGATTAAAAGGGTCTAAGACAGGGATGTAGTCTTTCGTCCCTACTGTTCAATCTATAAATCGAACAAGCAATGACGAAAATAAAACTAAGTTTCAATAGTGGTATTAGAATACAGAGTGAAACCTTGTTTGTGATAAATTTCGTTGTTGAAATTACTATCCTAAGTGAAACTGAAGAAGTATTACGCTATCTACTGAATGGAATGATGAATCTAATGAGTTCAAAGTACGGACTGCCAGTAAATCGATGAAAGACGAAAGTAACGGAGAGTAGCAGAAATGAGAACAGTGACAATTTGTGATCACGAAGTAGACGAACTTAAGGTTATCTAGGCAGTAAAATAATCCGTAATGGAAGAGACAAGAACACAAAAAGCTGATTACCACTGGCCAAAAGGGAATTCCTGCCCAAGAGAAGTCTATTAATATCAAACATAGGCCTTGAATTGAGGAATAAATTCCTCATAATGAGAGTTGGGAGCACAGCATCGTATAGTAGTGAAACAAAGTCTGTGAGAAAAAACAGAACAGAAGTAATCGAAGCATTTGAAATGTGGTTCCACAAAATAACTCTGAAAATTAGGTGGATTGGTAAAGTAAGGAATGAGGAGGTTCCCTGCAGAATCGGCGAGGAAAGGAATATACGGAAAACACCGATAAGAAGAAGGGGCAGGATGATAGGACATTTATCAAGGCAACAGGAAATAACTCCCATGGCACTAGAGTCAGCTGTAGAGAGTAAAACCTGAAGAGGAAGATAGAGATTGGAATACATCGAGCAAATAATTGGGGCCATAGGTTGCAAGTGATACTCTGAGGTGAGGAGATAATCACAGGAGAAGAATTCGTGGCGGGTCGATCCAGTCCAGTCAGAAGACTGATGACTCGAGGAAAAAAAAAGTCCAGCAGAAGATATGCTAGGTGAAAGCCAGGAAGGAATCATGGAAGAAAACTGGAACTGGGATGCTAAAGTGACTTTTACTAATGAGTTGTGTTCACATTCGTTTGTGTTGACATCACTCTATGATCGAGAGTAGAATTCGCAGAACAAAAAAGTGGCCGTTTTGCAACTATGATGGCTGAGCAGTGTCTCACATAACTGACTTGAAATGGAAAGGCACAACAACCCTGCTATGTGCTCTGATTCTGTTATATTTGTACTTCATTTGATAAAGCACATCGAGGCCATTGTTTGATCTAATTGTTACAAAATGATAAGCTTTATCACATCTGTTACCAGTCTATGTGCTTTGGCAACTGATTGTATGTGTATGTAGATTATGTTGTTATCATATGTTGTCTGTCAGGTGTGTGCTGTGATGTAGGTTGTAGTTCGGTATTGTTACTCTTATCTGGTGATCCAGTGTTGTTGCAGAGTTACCTTAATGCTCTCTTTGTAATCTCCCTTTGTAAAGTTAGTTTCAGTGGGGTGAGGCAATGATCCATATGAATGATTTTTGTACATGTATTTTGCGTTAAGTTTTCCATTAAATGTTTTTTCGTATACATTTGAAGTTTCAATTGCTTTATTACTTTATGTTTTCTTTCTAAGATTTTATATCGCTACGTCAGAAGTTAACTAATTTGGAAAACTAAAAACAAGTGGCTATCTTTTTGTTTAAGAATGTCCTCTGACATTGTAGGTGCTTTTTAGTAAATCAAAGTACTTGGTTGAGGGCCTACTCTTGCACAACTCCCACATAGAACCCATTCCCACTGAATTCCTTCGCGAAAACTGCCTTGGCTCTTTAGCGTGTTATTTTAGTTAACATGTGTTTTGTATAGTTATAGTTATAATAGAAACAATTTAGATGTGAAAATATTTAATTTGGAGCTCCATTGTACCTTGCACCACGTTGAGAGATACTGAAATTAAGTCGTTGCCAAGTCGAAAGTCGTTTCTGAGTCGTGTGTGTATGTGTGTGTGTGTGTGTGTGTGTGTGTGTGATATCTTTTTTGTCACAGTAAATCATGAATAAGAGCCAGTGTAAACTAACTAAGCACAGTTACCAGATTACTCGGGTGAGTGGGTGAAAGAATGAGAGAGAGGTTAAATTTAGTGGCGAGACATTATTTTTGATGACGAATCTATTAGGTTGCTGGTGACAAAGCATCTCACCACCCTCCTTTGCCTAAACGTTCGTAACTCTGCGTGTGTCTTGGATATTATACTAAACACGTTACGTTACATATATATAATCCGTATATAAGTGGTACTTAAATACTTCAGAAAGTGACCCATGGTCGACGTAGCTATACAACTGAAAAAATAGTTTAAAATTAAGATACATGGACACAGGTATCGTGAATTCTCTTGTTAATATTGTGGTGCTCTAAGTGTTGTAATCAGATAACTTTTTGGTTTCTATGCTTAATGAGTTGAGACTGTCTCTCATTCGTGATTTACTGTGATAAAAATGCTTTTTCCTGAGCTTGATTTGGATTAATAAATGAATTCCCACGAACAGGGACATTGTTGTAGCGTCGTAGTAGCATTCCCAAAAGCAACTGCAAACGTCACTGTTTTTGATACCGTGGTAGAAGCCATGTTCTCCATGGAAGAAGTTCAGTGGGGACATCAAGACAGCCTTAGAATTGATCATCTAGGGGAAAGTCGAGTGCAATTTGCTTGGTCATCTAGGGAAAAATTTGCTGGAATGTAAAACTTTCGCAAACAACAGTTCGGGCGTATAGTATGTCCGACAAAGTAATGCATCGCGGCAGAAAAGTGTTTTCATTTTTAACGTATGAATTTTTGCGAGAGGATCTGCTACACTGGTTCTTTCCTTTCTGTTACCCTTTGAAAATTGAATAAGATCCCAAAACAAAAAAATAATTGTCGAAGATGGAAATCCTTGTCGGTTAACTAATTTTATCGGCTGTGGTATCCGTACGAAGGAACCCTACCGCTGAAATGCTTTTCCGTGATATATAAATCTTATATTATCGTAACCTGTTACTCTAGTTATATAGTTTCCATAAGTATTTTGATTTGGCACTATTTAAGTTCAGCAACTTTTCCTCGCACAGTTTCAATATTCGTCAAATAGACCATAAGGAATGTAAGAATCAATGGGGGAAGGAGAAGGGAAAGGGGCAGCGAGGGAACTATGGCACCTATGTGCAAGGTAGCCATCTCACAGTAAGCGATGCAAATTCCTTAGCAGTTTCCCGTCTATTAGCGCACAATCGACAAATAATAAGTGAAGTCATTTGCACGCTATTTCCATTCACTTGCCCCCTTACATTTGTCTGCATTAATTAATCCCCCATTTGCAGCATTGTAATCACAGACTGAACTACAGCGTATTTTGGGAATATCTTAATGTTTACAGGTTAACAGTTCTGCTCGTCTGCAGCAAAATTAAGACATCACAATCTGTACTGAAGCTCGTGCAAATGTGAAACCCGCTTGTCAACATGTGCCTCGTATGAGGACGGGCGTCTGCATTCATACCAAGGCCACTGCAGGCCTACTGTAAGATTAACAGCTGGCGATGCTTATCTTAGGAGGGGCGTGGGGTCACTGCAGACGCCATGTGGGTTGCAGAGGAAGCTCGGGCGAATTATGCGTAGTGTCGTCAAACAAGGCTAGCAATAATTTCTCCTCAGACATGTGGCGTCTGGTTTATGTTGTTCACGGTAAGAACGTATGACACAATCTCCTTTTCCCGGACTCCAAACGCATGCAGGGGGTCTTGCTAACAGGCTGCAAGTCTGGAACATAAATCAAGCTGTTCTGCCGCGGTTTCATATTTCTGAAACAGTGACTTATTAAATTACAAGTTATTATGGTGAATCAAGCGCTTCAGTTTTACGCACACGAGGCATTCTACAGCATACGCATTGTAGACATTTACCCCTACCGTATAACTACGTAGAAAACATTTCCTATCTCTTTAGGAATACTTTGCAGTATTATTGTGTCTATGTCCTTTGAACAGAGGGGCACAGTTAAAACCGGCACTTCCTCGGGTTTGTTATCCGAGGGGCACTATTTAGTGACGCACGGACAGATGATTACTTCAGTGATTACCAGGTTTCTACTAGAATACAAACAGGGGTTCTTTGCAATTCACACCTTTCCGCTAGCAGTAAGCCTATCCGTGGCACGTTTTCTATGGCACTCTAAGTCATATGCGACCTTTTAAAAATTATTTACCGATTCATCAGCGGAAGATACTGATGAGTTTGTATGTCAATTAGGCATTTCTGTACTTTAAGTTTCATCCTCTAGTAAGTATGAGTCATCCATCTAGGAAAACCGTAGGTTTTGGGAGGCAGCAATAGTTTCTCGGAAACGGTAGCTTTGTCATAGCTTGGGAACAAATTTGGCTCTCACGATAAATATGTACTAACCTCTTCATAGGACATCAGAAAAGCGGGAAAATTACCGGTTCCTAGGAATGAGGGACGTTGGTAGTTTGAATAGCAATAAATGGTGTTTAACGTCACTTTAGATAACTGTTAGTATACTCGGTTAACCTATTAACGATGCCATTGGCCCACACTGAAAACAGAGCAAATGTTAGACACAAGTTAAGAAGAGAGGTTTAGATTGAACGTCCAGTCGACGATTGCGTCATTAAAGAAGACCCAAGCTTAGACGAGAATTGTGAGGATTTTGACTGTATTCTTTACTAAGAAAACTTTCTGACAATGGGCTAAAACGTTTTAAGGATACAAACGAAAAGCTAAGTCACAATGGCGTAACGGGAATTTGACACAGTTTCTCCATATAGCGAATCCAGTGCCTTATCTGCTGCGCCACTTCACTTTATTTCCGAATTTTTTTCGGTGATGATCATACTACATTTTCTTCTTCGCAAAATTAACAGCTATGTGAATGCTGTATTGAAACCACCAGAATAAACGGATAGAGGAGTGAGCATTGGAGCTTAAATACCTGCATAAATAGCTCGGTTATATTGGTCTCATGTCCAATAGCAATTTATTTGAGATCTATGTAGCATTTCACACTATTACAGAAAGATAAATAGTTACAGTTGCAAGGAATAATCATATGAGAGATACAGCGAATTTGAGACAGCTACCACCGACATCAGTTTGTTCCAAAATTGTGATTTTACGTTCGTCTACGATGATATATCTCGAGATGAACAATCCGTCTGTATCCAAAGAAAGTTGGTAAACGCAGATAGGTGACAAGTAACTTGATTTTCTTGTTAGCAAGTCACAAAATTCTGTAATTAGCAAACTCAGTTGATGCTGTATTTTTTGACTTCCAGAAAGCCATAGAGGTAACTCCTACTGGGGCTTCGTAAACACAATACTTGTTTACTGAGCATCAGCACATGTTTAATATTAGGTCTGAGACTTTTCATTAAAGTCAGGACGCTGTCGTCAATTGTGATATGTCATAAGTGAATGTATCGATATGCCTGCCTCAAAGTTACAAGACTGTGACTACTCACGAAATATACAAATGCCTCCCCGAGTCGGTTCACTGACGACATAGTTGCAGACCGAAAGGTCTCGTAAAAATTTGTTCCATGGTTCATGAATACCAACGCTTCATCAACACATAATGAAGTGCAGTACGCTCCACTAAGCGAACAAATCCAGAATCACTGACAACAGCATCGCAGAAAAAATGGCTGCAAGCAGTCATAACCGTCAGATATTGGGGGAGGGGGGGAGGGGAGGGACGTAATATACACAATGGTTACAATTAAATTTTCGCCACTCGAAAGGGCTCCAATGACAAACAAGTGATCGGGGAACTTTGTGGAAACATTTGTAAGCGCACGTGGAATAGAAGAAACGAATAAACCACTGAAAGAAAATAAATTTTAATTTCCACATGAAAGGTTAACATTTGTTAAGTGCGTAACTTGTTCGCATTCCAGGTTACAAAGGTTACTCAGTGTGACGACCATCTGCGTCCACGACAACCCAGAACCGCACTAGAGATTGCCCCAAACATAAGTGGACCATGGAATGTTTAGCTGCACTGACACAGGTCACACACTGCTTGAAGATTGCAAATTGTGTCCAGCATTGTCAGCATTTTGGCAATTGTAACTTTGTCAACAATTTGTGGCGTAATTGGCAGTCGGCCTCTCCCAGGATGAATTTTCAAATCGCTAGTTAAGACGAACTTCCGAATCATAATATTGTAACCCGGTGCAAAAAAAGGACCTCTCCATATTCCTTTAATGTACCGATACGAAATCAGCAGCACTATTGTTGTTGTTCAAATGTGAGTGAAATCGTATGGGACTTAGCTGCTAAGGTCATCAGTCCCTAAGCTTACACACTACTCAACCTAAATTATCCTGAGGACAAACACACACACCCATGCCCGCCGGGACCAGCCGCTCGGGTAATCCCGAGCGGCTGTTGTTGTTTCGGGAAAACAGCGATACCAGTAAAAGACCTGCTCACCTCGCCCAGGCCTGTGGTGACTGCCTGCAGCTGTAATGCTCACTGATACCTTTCTTTCAACCCTGCGTCGCAGTACCAGTACCGGCGACTTCAAATCCTGCAGCGCACAGGCCGACAACCGTTCCTATAAATTTGGATACGCTTCGTGTAAAGAGCTTTCGTCTGCATTAGCTCAAGTATCGAAATTATATAACTACCCTGTACTTTTTGTGTAGTTTGAAGGCCATGCAAAGTGCTTAGTACACCTTCGCCTAACTGGAATAACACTCACTGGAACATAAATACCACACCAGCCACAAAGACCACAGATGCACTTGGCTTCTGACGAGCGAGAGTAAATGCAGGCTGAACATTAGGGGAAAAACTTGGCTATGGATAAAGAGACTTTATGGTCAACATCACCAACTAGTTTATTTCATTAAGTCTTGTAATGTAAGGGAAGTATCATTTGCTAAGACGTTAGCGGACAAGATTGATGCTAACAGACACAAACAAATCCTTTGGAAAAATCTGCCTCACCTCATGAAGCGTTACATGGAGATCAAGGCAGTAATTTGTCGACAGAACTTGACTGAGCAAGTTTCAGTAACTGAAACATTAGACCATGAGTACTCAAAGAAATTTCAAGACCTTGCACGTTGAAGTCTGATTTCGATTTATTTATCAAACGACGTTCGCTTTTCGCTGCTGATGTACCTCCTCATTACCTCCGACTTGAGTTGACAGACGTACTGTTCTATACCCGGCTCAATGATGTTTTTGTCGTCCAGGAATTTGCAAGACTCTTATATGCATATGCACAGATGACTTCAGTATCGAGTACACAAAGTGTAAAAAGGCAGTTCGTTGGCGGAGCTGTCATATGTATTCACGTGGTTCGCGTGGAAATGTTTCTGATGTGGTTGTGGCCGTACGACGGGAAATAACACATTCCATTTCGGATATCGTTACGGAATTCAAGATTTCGACTTCCACAATGTGTGCCGAATTACAAAATTGCAGGAATCAGCTCTCACCACGGACAACGCAACGGCTGAAGGCCTTCACTTTACAATTAGAAATGTTATCTGACCAGGTACATTAGCAGTACGACTAGCAGCAAATATAATTGCTGGACATTTATTATTAACCTTATTAGGAAATACAGGACCATTTACAGCAATAAATTTAATTTCAATACTAATTATTGGTGTGATGTGTCGCATTGTCCTGCTGGAATTGCGCAAGTCCGCCGGAATGCACAATGGACACAAATGGAAGCGGGTAGTCAGACAGGATGCTTACGTACGTGACACCTGCCAGACCCGTATTTGGATGCATCGAGGGTCCCGTATCACTCCACTACACAGGTATTTGTACAGAGTCGCCAATGCTAAATGCTTGAAATAACTGCAGAAATCAGTATGGAATGTACGACGAACGTATCCGCCAGGAGAGCGCGTTGAAATTTGCCTCAATGGGCTACGGCGGCAACGAACTACGTGAGCCCCTTTGCTAGCAACACGACTCTGCGTATAGCGCCCTTTCTGGGCTTGTGACCATATCCGTTGGACCCAAGACGACTGGAAAACCGTGGCCTGAGTAGATATGTTCAATTTTCTGTTGGTAATAGTTGATGGTAGGGTTCGAGTGTCGCGCAGACCCCCCGAAGACATGGACCCAAGTGGTCCATAGCGGTGTCGGCTGTTTGCATGCAATGGAATGGGTAGTCTGGTCCAACTGAACCGAACATTGACTGGAAATGGTTATGTTTGGCTACTTGGAGACCATTTGCAGCCTCTCATGAACTTCATATTCCCAAACAACGATGGAATTTTTACAGAGGACAATTCGCCACGTCATCAAGCCCCAACGTTCGCTATAGTTTGAACAACATTTTTATGACAATTCCAGCGAATTATTTGGTTACCAAGATCGCACGAAATGAATCCCATCGAACATTTATGGAACATAAGCGAGAGGTCAGTTCGTGCAAGTAATCCTGCACCGGCAACACTTCTGCAATTATGGACGGCTATAGAGGCAGCGTGGCTCAGTATATCTGCAGGGGCTTCCAACGACTTATTGAGTCCATGCCACGTCGAGTTGCTGCACTACGCCGGGAAGAAGGAGGTCCGACACGATTTTAGGAGGTATCGGATGACATCTGTCACCTCAACTCTAAGGACAATATCCTCGATGTTGCAGACATGTTGTTAAAGTTATTTCATTGTTTGGTTCAACGTACGTATGTGAAAGGATTTTTTCTCTTATGAGCTTGAGAGGGTCCCGCCAACGTTGGGAGTAATTGATTTTAATTTACGTAAAACGACGTGTTTCTATGACGAACCATGGTCAAAGTTACATTAATTGTTCTAAAATCGAAATTTGTTTAAATTTACACTGAAGAGCCAAAGAAACTGATACATCTGCCTAATATCGTGTAGGGTCCCCGCGAGCACGCAGAAGTGCCACAACACGACGTGACATGGACTCGACAAATGTCTGAAATAGTGCTGGAGGAAATTTACGTCATGAATCGTGCAGGGCTGTCTATAAAGCCGTACGAGGTGGTGGAGATCTCTTCTGTGCAGCACGTTGCATGGCATCCAAGATATGATTAATAGTGTTTATATCTGCGGAGTTCAGTGGCCTGCGGAAGTGTTTAAACTAAGAAGAGTGTTCTTGGAGACACTCTGTAGCAATTCTGGACGTGTGGTGTGCCGCATTGTCCTGCTGGAATTTCCCAAGTCCGTTGGAATGCACAATGGAGAAAAATGGAAGCAGGTAGTCAGACAGGATGCTTACGTACGTTTCATCTGACAGACCCGTATTTGGACGCATCGATGGTCCCGTATCACTCCAACTGCAAACGCCCTACACCATTACAGATCCTCCACCAGCTTGCACAGTCCCCTGCTAACATGCAGGTCCATGGAATCATGAAGCTGTCTCTACATCCGTTCATGTCCATCCGCTCGATACAATTTGAAACGGGGATCGTTCGACCAGCAACATGATTCCAGTCATCAACAGCCCAATGACGGTGTTGAAGGGAGCAGGGAGTCGTAAACCGTTGTCGTGCAGTCTTCAAGGGTACATGAGTGGGCCTACGGCTCCAAAAGCCCATATCGATGACGTATCGTTGAATGGTTAGCGCGCTGACGCTTGTTGATGGCTCTTCATTGACATGTGAAGCAATATGCAGAAGGGTTGCGCTTCTGTCACGTTGGTTGCGTTCTTGCAGGATCTTTTCCCGGCCTCAGCGATGTCGGAGATTTGATGTTTTATCGGATTCCTGATATTCACAGTACACTCGTGAAACGGTCGCTACCTCGGAGATGCTGTGTCCCATCGCTCCTGTGCCGATTATAGCACTATGTTCAGACTCACTTAAATCTTGATAACCTGCCATTGTAGCAGCAGTAACCGTTCTAACAACTGCGACAGGCACTTGTCTTACACAGCCGTTGCCGACCGCACCGCTATATTCTGCCTCTTTACATATCTCTGTATTTAAGTAGGCATGCCTATATCAGTTCCTTTGGCGCTTCAGTGTTTAAACATTACAGCTAAAGGGTAAATGTCTATATTTAAAACTTTTTACAGTTTTGTCCACAGAAGTAGAACTACTTATTGAATTGAGTAGTAAAGTTATTGCTTTGGCGTGATAAAATCCTCCTTAGCTATGCATGCTGCAGTATTCACCGCCGCCTCTCAGAAGTAATTCGCATAGTGTTCCAAGCATGTCTTCCTAAGTTTCCGCCTGTGCAGCCTTCGGTATATCGCCGTGTCACACACCTGCTCAGAATAGCCCTCCGGTCGCGCAAGCAGACTCGTGAGGGCACTCCAGGACCACAAACCTTGTGCCGCGTCGTATCAGATGGTGTTAGTGAAGGTTTGTTGGAACGAGTAATTTTACAAGTTAACGTTCATACCCTATGGAGAGTATCCCATCCCGGCGAGAAAAGTGACACAATTCGGAAAACGGCATGTTTAGTGCGTATCGTTAAAACACGTTTGATGTGCCCCAAAGTGCAAAAAAATATAATGGAATTTACAGACAACATTACTCACTTGAAATTTAAAACAAGTTTGTACTATCCCAATATGAGTTTTATAACATTAATTCTTGAAGTCTAATTTGCTCAAGTATTCCATTTTTAAGTTATTTCACAGTTTTGGCCGAGGTGCGATGTACTTCGAAATTTCTAGAGGGCAAGCAGATAAGGAGAACTCCTGCTGCACATGGTGACAATATTTTCACCTGAGAGGACGTGATCGTCCCACATTACATGCAAGTTTTCCAATAAGGCACTGGGTAACCCTCGAGAAAAAGAACCATTTGTTCATGGGATTAAAGACATATTAATTGATAATGATATCCGATCTCTACTTGACACTTATCCACGTTTAGTTTAAGTCACAGAGCATCATTCAGGAGTATGACAGAAGTACTGATAATTGCATATCTGGTACGAAAGTAAAGCTGCGGTTCCTCGGCATAATAATGATATTTATATGAAGACAGAATGGACGAGACGTCATCAGCATATAAAGAGAAAAACAGTGAACTTAGAGCTGACACATTGAACATAATTCCATACCAATACAACATCCAATTTTCACAGATAAGCTCCAATTATCTCGTAAAGCAAGGGGTTCAATGCGACACACGCAAAATACTACATTGCAAGTATGTTGAAAGTAGGTTAGCGACGTAATCCCCCCACAGTGCCTATTACATCAGCATTACCAGTGTGTAATCCATGCTGTAATAAAGGCTACTCTAAGAAACTTCCTGGCAGATTAAAACTGTGAGCCATACCGAGACTCGAACTCGAGACCTTTGCCTTTCGCGGGCAAGTGCTCTACCAACTGAGTTACCGAAGCACGACCCACGCCCCGTCCTCACAGCTTTACTTCTGCCAGTACCTCGTCTCGTACGTTCCAAGCTTTACAGAAGCTCTCCTACCAGGAAGTTTCATATCAGCTCACACTCCGCTGCAGAGTGAAAATCTCATTCTGGAAGGGTAATCTCATTTTGCGAGAGCATAAAATAGAGAACTGAAATGGTATATTGTGGTCATTCACAAATATTTATATTGTAACTGTAGCGTTTGGTATTAAACATCTCGCAATAGCAAAAACATATTGTTTAAAATTTTCTTCTGTATAGAATCAGGATGCAACTTGAAATACCACGTAAATATAAGTCGAATCGTAAATGACGGAACATGTTCCGAGGATCGAATAATACTTTGTAAAACAGGTCAAGAATCACTGTAATTTTTTTCTTCTTGTACTTATTGGTAGTAAAATAAAAGTAAAAATTAACCATTTCAACGGACACTTAAAAACATTAATATCTGGACAAGTCATTTACCCACATTAGTAACAGACGACACACTTAAGCCCTGATTTCATGGCGCATTTGTGTAGTGTTGAGTGTTTGTTGCATATCGTCATTATAAATGTCACAATGAGGAAAGACATTACTTGAGAATTGAAGATATATGTTAGCTACTGGTAACGTTCTTAACTTTTGTTTGTTATATTATCTGTACTTTAAACCTAACGTCAGTTAACACAGCTCGTGAGCATTAATTGTAGCACGTTGTAATAAAATTGTGCGCTATTGTTGAGACGGCATCCTTTCATCTCATTCTAAGTTTAATGAGTCCTGGTATTATATTTATCAATGTTACAGATACTTTTAAATAATGACTAGGTATTGACAAGAAGCATTTAGATATCACTAACTGTAGTCATTTAATGTTGATGTTACAAACCTGCAGGTAGCACAGTATTTCTGGGCAGAGGACGTCCTTTCACGGATGCTGCAAGGAGTTGCGCTCAGTGGCCACACGGAATGCGACGAAGGCTTTTGCGTCGTCATTGCGGTTGCGGTAACGGTTTGCTACCGAGTATCCAATGATTTACTGTGGTGGACTGGCCTAAAATAGTTGTACGCAACTAGACACAACGTTTCCCGATCCTTGATGATTAGATTTTCGGAAATAATGAACAATGTAATTACAATTATGGCTGGAAAACTAATTAAAGTAATTGCATCTACAGTTTTAAATTTATGACTTTCACACTTTTCACACATGACTCCTCCCATTTCCATACTCTTTCTTCAATAACAATTATTTATAATCCTCAAAATTTAACCATTCTTATTCGTGTATTTAAATCATGCTCAGACAGGCACAATACATCAGCAGGTTTCTCATTTAAGCAAAACAGTCGAACCCATATTTCTTGTTCATTGCTGCACCGGGAGCCGGCCGCGGTGGTCTCGCGGTTCTAGGCGCGCAGTCCGGAACCGTGCGACTGCTACGGTCGCAGGTTCGAATCCTGCCTCGGGCATGGATGTGTGTGATGTCCTTAGGTTAGTTAGGTTTAAGTAGTTCTAAGTTCTAGGGGACTAATGACCACAGCAGTTGAGTCCCATAGTGCTCAGAGCCATTTGAACCATTTTTGCTGCACTGGACAAAACCCTAAGTAGCAATATGTCAGTCTGGTCTTACTAGTTCAGTTGATTACCTAACAGCAATTTTACTTGAACTGCGCACTGTCGATAGCTAAAGATAATTCTAAAGTAATCCAAAGATTTACGACATTACTGCAGACTATCAACATTTCCAAGAATATAGTTCTCACAAGAGATTTCAAACAAATTGCGTGGCTATGGAGTACCGTCTCAGTTGTGCGACTGGATTCGTGATTTCCTGTCAGAAAAGTCACAGTACGTAGTAATCGATGGAAAGTGGTTGAGTAATACAGAAGTGATGTCTGGCGTTCCCCAAGGAAACGTTATGGGCTCTCTGAAGGAACATGAGCAGTCTTCTTAGATTATTTTCGCACCATGATGCTGCCATTTACCATCTAGTAAAGTCATCAGAGGATCAAAACCAACTGAAAAATGACTTAGACAGGATTTCTGTGTGGTGCCAAGAGTGGCAGTTGACTGTAAATAAGGAAAAATGTGAGCTCATCCACACAAGTACTATAAGAAATCCGTTCAATTTCTAAAGTCATTCAATTCAACTAATTACCTGGTAACTACAATTACGAACAGCTTACATTCCAATGATCACGTGGGATATGTTCTGTGGCAAACATACAAAGACTGAGTTTTATTGGGAGACGCTACAGGTCTGCTGAAGAAACCACCTGCATTACATTTGTCCTTGCTCTTCTAGAGTACTGCTGCACTATATGGGATTCTTGCCAGATTGAACTGACGGAGGATATCGACAAGGTTCAAAGGAAGTCGATTTTCATGAAATATGGAAGACAGTGTCACGTATATGATACACAAAGTGGGGTGACAGCCATCAAAAGTCGTTCTTAGTTGCTGTAGGATCTTTTCAGAAAATATCAATCACAAGCTTTGTCCTCTGAATGCGAAAATATTTTACTGTCGCCATGCTACATAACGAGAATTGATCTGCTAAGTAAAACAAGTGAAATCTGAGCTTGTACGGTAAAATTTAAGTGCTCAGTTTTCCCAGGCTTTCTTAGGGAGTTGAACGGTAGAGAAATAGTGTCGAGGTGGTTCGATGAAACCTACACCACATATTTAAGTATGAATTGCAGAGTGGTAGTGTAGACGTATATGTAGATGACACTGTGACATGCTCCAAATGACCTCCCGTTGCTTCGAACGATATTTTATTTACATCGACCGCATCTGTTCAAATTCTTACTGTGGCTTCCACATATCTATAGAGCCACTGTTTTCAGTTATCTTGCTTTCACATACTTAATGGTCACATCTGATTGAAATTTAATCAGGATGTTGCCCTTTCCTTCAGTATTTCGTCTAATTAGTTTCCTCGTCCTTCTTTTAACCAAAAAACGTATAAATATCGATATACAATTTTAGGGGTTGTTAATTCTATATCTACATCAATTTCGGTATTTTGGAAGGCACCCTACGATGTGTGGCGTCCGTTACTCTTTATCCTTGTTTCCCCTCTCGTTTCTTGTAGTGGTGCCATCACATCTGATGAACGTAGATTAATGCTGAAGTAGACTTGGAGACAATGAATCAAAGAAAATGTCACTATTGTCCATAGGATCTGTGGTCCAGAACAGCTCTGTAGACCCCCGTTCAGTTTACACATCACACATAGTTATCAGAACCACTAGAAATACGTACATTTCATCAACGTCTGTTGGCGACAATTTTTTTCTTCTTTTTTGGGTATTTTGCGTTCCATTCCCCGTCATACGCCTGTGCATTTTTATTGGTACAGTTCACAAGAATTTTTCACCTACTGTCTGCAAAGAACAAGTTGAAAGTATCACTTACTGATTCAGTTCCATTACGTCAAGGGTTCCCAACCTGGCGTAATCGTCTCCTGAGGAGTAAAATTAAATAACAAACGAACTGTTTTGCTATTAACTTCTAATTTCTGCCAGTTTAGAAATAAGGAGTCCAAAAATTAAGCGATTTAACACAACCTGAAAAAGTTTGGGAACCGTTGCACTAGATGCTCCTGCAACTCATGGAAGCAGTTCAATAACTTCCTTGAACTATTCGACACGTAAATTTTGGTGGATTTCTGGACCAAAATATAGCATTTTTACTTAAATGATTTTTATCAGTTCGTATATTATCAATGTTATCTGCGTCAACACTGTTTTGTGATTCATCTGCTATTTCTTCTTCTACCTGTAACACATTCCCATTGCCTGATGATTCTGATTCATTGTCACTATATGATTCTTCACAGTCACTATAACTGCGTATCATGGAAATTGTTTCACTAAGACGTCTCGGGTTATTTGGATCATATCTCGCACGCTAAATAATAAACTAAACGAATTCAAACAAAACAAGAATGGTTGTTTGTACTTCCAACAATGAATATATTAAAATGTTTATTAGTGGCATCATTTTGCCAATGGAACGAAGAGAGATCATAACTTGAGCAGAAATTTTTGTTCAGCGCCAACTACCAGGTCGGGTCGACAGATACAGAACTCAACAAAAATAACTATTCTTTTCAACTTATTTAGTTACAAGGGGACCACACCTAATCATTATCACAGATTTCGAACTCATTTATACATTTATTATATATGCAGGGCTTGGCCAGGAATGAAAGTGACGGGCGCAGTCCTGGTGAGGCATGAATCATTTACTGGTGCATATCTCCCAACAGCAGATGGCGCAGGTCAAGAGTTCACAACGGTAATACTACGCTAACCTTCTTTTATGACCAGGTGTTGTGTTATTTGCAGGTTAAGTAACGTTACTTTCAGTGCAAATAAAGCGAGATAATGCTCAATGTAGTGTACTGATCAGTATTTTCATGGAAGGAAAGGCAAAGGAAAATCTGAGATTGCAAAGAAATTTACAGGAAGGGATTGTAACGCAAAGAGGAGAAATTCCTATATGAAATTAGACACTATTATTGTTCCACAGTTGAGGGTTCACACAGGCTGGAATAATATTCATTGTAAAAACAGGTGTAGCAGTAATTTTCTCAGTAAACAGCACACGGTAAAAACGCCGAATTCTTACAGTTATACATTTGTTTTGATGTTTCCACGTAAAAAATTGGTTTACATTCATAAAAGCTTCTCTATTACGGCACAGCTAGGAAGGAATCCCGCAATCCCGTGTAACGCATCCTTTTGATGCAGTGTCTCAGGAATGTGCTTTCTTTTCCTCTCCGAGAGATAAAAGCAGTTTCTAAACTTATTGATCAAATTATTGATGAAATTAGACATTGCCGGGTTACACTAGCGGAGTGCGTTTAGGAGATAACTACTTTACTACTACCCGATGGTGAACCAAATTCATTTTCAAAAGTCTCGTCATGCATTATGTTCTTCTTCTTTTTCGTGTGGCCGAGCGGTTCTAGGCGCTAGGCGCTTCATTCTGGAACCGCGCGACCGCTACGGTCGCAGGTTCGAATCCTGCCTCGGGCATGGATGTGTGTGATGTCCTTAGGTTAGTTAGGTTTAAGTAGTTCTAAGTTCTAGGGACTGATGAGCTCAGATGTTAAGTCCCATAGTGCTCAGAGCCATTTGAACCATTCTTTCTTCTTCTTCTTCTTCTTCTTCTTCTTCATCTTTTTTCCTTCCCAAGAGTCAGTTAACAGAAGAAATCTATTCTCATAGACACAGGGTTTCATCAGCTCAAATAGAATACATTAACTATCATCTTGGTTTGTTTGCAATGTAGGTAGCGTAAAAACTGAAAATATATAAAAGGCTGTCTGCACAGGTATTCGATTCCACAACACTCGGACTACCGTTCTGTTGTGTTTCCCCTTTGTCAATCACTGTCTGGGGACCACATCAACATTAATGGTTCACAACACGCTCTACCCGCCCCAAAGACGCTATTTCTACTTTCTAAATTCTTGTCCATGTGGAATTTTCGCTTCTTTCAATTCCATTTCTGGCCACGCACTGCACATGTCATAGATTTCGAAGAAATCGGTGATCACGACTAGGCTAGTTGTGTAACCAAGAAGGAAGACAAGAGGCATGGGGGAACGAGCTTATTTGACAATAAAAAAAAGGTATCATTAAGTAGCACCACCGATTTTACGTCTGAATAAAATATATCTGTTGGGGCCGGCCGGAGTGGTCGAGCGGTTCTAGGCGCTTCAGTCTGGAAGCTCGCGACCGCTACGGTCGTAGGTTCGAATAATGCCTCGGGCATGGATGTGTGTGATATCCTTAGGTTAGTTAGGTTTAAGTAGTTCTAAGTTATAGGGGACTGATGGCCTCTGAAGCTAAGTCCAATAGTGCTCAGAGCCATCTGAACCATATCTGTTGGGTCTAGCCGCGTGGGATTAGCCGAGCGGTCTCAGTCGCTGCAGTCATGGACTGTGCTGCTCGCCCCGACGGAGGTTCGAGTCCTCCCTCGGGCATGGGTGTGTGTGTTTGTCCTTAGGATAATTTAGGTTAAGTAGTGTGTCAGCTTAGGGACTGATGGCCTTAGTAGTTAAGTCACGTAAGATCTCACACACATCTGAACATTTTATTTTGTTGGGTCTAGAGTGAGCCAGGTTGGTAGTTTGATGGTTGAACTGTGTCTGTAGCTTGTCTGGCAGCTGCTTGTGCAGCGACGTGGAGCAGGTGGATAACGCAGGGCGGCGGCTCCACAGAGCAGACACGTAGACAGCGGCCGAGCAGCGGCGGCGGGCGTCGCCGTGTGTTCCGCCGCGGCGGGCAGGCCGAGGCGTCGGCGCACCGGCGGGGCAGCGGAGCGGCTCGGCCGCTCATGCATTATTCCGGCCTCGGAGGCGGCGGGGGTGGCGGCGGCGGCGGCGGCGGCCGCTGCCAGACAACAATGCTCGGTGCGCGCCGCGCTCGGCCGCCCACGCGGGGCACTTCCCCGGCGCGGCCAGACTGCCTGTCGCCTCCGCTGCACCGGCGAATGCCGTTCCGTGCCGCCGAGCGGCGCTGCAGGTTTCCCGGAACGGGAATCGCGTATGCAGGCCGCCGCCGCCGAGAAATAGGATCGTCAGCGGCGCGACAGCCCGCCACCCGTCAGCGGCCGCTGCCAGCGCGCCACGCCCGCAGCCGAGGTTGTTCCTCTCGCCGGCCGGCTCTGCATGCGCTCCGTGATCCGCGCTCGTGTCTCGCCATTAGGCGCTCCCCTGCGCACTGCTCAGGAAACCACTCCCGTCTCCTATACGCAGCTCAAATAACACACCGCCGCTGCTTCTGTTTCCCCTAGGTGTAAGAAGGCTGTTTCTTGGAAGGAACACATAGAAAATGTCGTAGGGAAGGCTAACCGAAGACTGCGCTTTATTGGCACGACACTTAGGAAATGTAATAGATCTACTGAAGAGACTCCCTACAGTGCACTTGTCCGTCGTCTTTTGGGATACTGCTGCGTGGTGCGGTATCCTTGCCGGCCGGGATGGCCAAGCGGTTTTAGGCGCTACAGTCTTTAACCGCGCAACCACTACGGTCGCAGGTTCGAATCCTGCCTCGGGCATGGATGTGTGTTATGTCCTTAGGTTAGTTAGGTTTAAGTAGTTCTAAGTTCTAGGGGACTGATGACCTCAGAAGTTAATTCCCATAGTGCTCAGAGCCATTTGAACAATTTTTTTGGGTAGCGAAATCATTCACTCTAGTTGTACAGAATGTTTTTCGAACCAGTCGCCAACGATTGTGGACCAGTGGCACAGCGCACTGTTATCCTTAAGAATCTCATTATCGTTTGGAAACGTGAAGTCTATGAATGGTTCCAAGTAGCCGAAAATCACAATTTCCATTCAATGACCGGTTCAGTTGGAACTGAGAATCCAGTCCGCTCCACGTAAACACAGTCAACACCATTATGGAGCTACCACCAGCATGCACTGCGCCTTGTTGACAACTTGGGTCCATGACTTAGTGGTGTCTGCCCCTCCCTCGAAACCTAGTGTCAGCTCTTACCAACTAAAATCGAGATTCATCTGACCAGGTTGCAGTTTTCCAGTCGTCTAAGGTCCAACTGATATGTTCACGAGCCCAGGAGAGGCGCTGCAGGTGATGTCGATATATTAGCAAAGGCACTCGCGTCGGTCATGTGTTGGCATAGCCCATTAGCACCAAATTTCACCACACTGTCCTAATGGATACTTTCGTCGCATGCACCACATTTCTTTCTGTGACGATTTCGTGCAGTGTTGCTTGTCTGTTAGCAGTGACAACACTTCGCAAATGCCGTCGGTTGTTAAGTGAAGCCGGCCAGTGTGGCCGAGCTGTTCTAGACGCTTCAGTCTGGAACCGCGCGGCCGCGCCGATCGTAGGTTCGAATCCTGCCTCGGACATGGATGTGTGTGATGTCCTTAGGTTAGTTAGGTTTAATTAGTTCAAAGTTCTAGGGGACTGATGACGTCAGATGCTAAGTCCCATAGTGCTCAGAGCCATTTTTGTTAAGTGAAGACCGTCGGCTGCCATGTTGTCCATGGTGAGAGATAATGCCTGAAGTCTGATACTCTCGGCACACTCTTGACACTTTGGTTCTGACTGTGCGTGGATCGGAACTTTTCGGCTCAAGTTGCCAATTCGTTTGTGTTATGATAATTCACTCCGCGTCTGTTCGCTTGAGAATTTGAGTGTGAAAAGATTGATATGGTATAGTGGTACGCGAATACTGATTTAGTGCACATATTTAAATATGTTTGCTGGGAGTCCTTCTTCCGTCAGTTAATCCTATTGTTCATGATCTGCTCACAGTAACTGTTCCTCCTAGTACCCGTCGTCATCCGCTTGCCGAAATTATCAGTCAGTGGAGTATTTGTCTACTAATGATTGGATTTATGAGAGACAGCAGTATCGTAGTAGACTAGCACACACCCAACGGTCGTTTTATAAATGGTTCTGGTTTTGAGCCACCATCTGCAACACAGTTTTAATCTGCCAGGAAATTTCATCAACTACATTTATTCGAGTGTAAACCGCAGGTGAATATAAGACGCGTCCATAATTTTGATGGTGGAAGAAAGTGATGAAATTTACTGAAAAATTCATATCACATTGGACATTAACAAGATTTATTCACAACAACGTTGTCCTGAATCAAATTTTTTGCGATGTTGTAATGTACGTAAATTTCAAAATCTCTACTGATGTCACTATTAATTTCAAGATTATCCTACACAGTCAGCATTTTCGCTGCTCTCCTTCCAAAGCACTCTGCCTTCACTAGCATCCATGGCACTGGACATCGAGCAGTTTCTGAAACCACACATCATTGAAGCTCATCTGTAACTATAGCCTTTACGTAGAGATATTATGTCCACCACTCCGTCTACAGGCCGTAAGCGGCCCATCGGGATCATCCGACCGCCGTGTCATCCTCAGCGGAGGATACGGATACGAGGGGCGTGGGGTCAGCACACCGCTCTCCCGGTCGTAATGATGGTATTCTTGACCGAAGCCGCTACTATTCGGCCGAGCAGCTCCTCAATTGGCATCACGAGGCTCAGTGCACCCCGAAAAATGGCAACAGCGCATGGCGGCCCGGATGGTCACCCATCCAAGTGACGACCACGCCCGACAGCGCTTAACTTCGGTGATCTCACGGGAACCGGTGTATCCACAGCAGCAAGGCCGTTGCTATTTGTATCGTAAGTGCACCGATTTTCGAAGTTACTGGTGGATCATTTTCTTCTGTGGTACCACCCATAGTGGTGACTAAATTTTACTCCTTAGAGAAAAACTGCAGTTATCCTGACGTATAAAATAGAGGAACTGTAAGCACGTTAATAATCACTACCTTTATGAAACGTCAAGAATCGGAGACGGTTACAGTACTACCTTATGTAGAAATTTTAACTTCAAAATAGCAGACATGTTTTTGCTTGATTTCGAACTAAGGAAAGAACACTATAGTTGAATCGAGACTGGATTTTCACTCTCCAGCGAAGTCTGAACTAAAATGGAAACCTCCCAAAACACATTAAATCTATGTACAGCACCAGACCTACTTTCTAACTTGAGACTTTTACCTGGTGGTTAAGTGCTCAACCGTTTCTGGTGTCAGAGCAGGCACCGCCCTCCAGCCAGTACTTCTGTCCACCTCACAGAAGTTCTGCAGGTTTTTTTTGTTGTTGTTGAGAAAAACGGAAGGAAAGAATAAGCCTCCGTTTGACTGTATAGTAATTAATTTTTTTCTCTATGATCTAGAGTTCGGCCTTCATGCAATTATCGAGTACAATGTTCTTAGACCATTAACATCGTTTTTCTGAGTAACGTGCAGGATGACAAATACACAGTTCAACACATTTGCTTAATATTGATATAAATGGTACGATGTGCTGCATTCGTAGAAGATGTTAGTGTTGTACCGTTTATATCAATATTATGGAAATGTACTGAACTGTGTGAAATTAAAATCTTCTTGGTTACTAGGCCGCGTAATATTTCTTCTAAAATGATCGACGTTTCGACCCCTCTGCTGGGATCTTCTTCAGACTCTTCCGATGTTCACTACTGCTACAACACCGTCAGAAACGAGTGTCGCGTCCTCTTACAAATGCGAGTTTTCTCGCGTTCGTGCTGGAGAAGTGGTAGTATTGGTTAAAATTCTTATGGCTACCATTGTTGGGCCTTAGTCACAGGCAATTATTCCCGCTCTGATACAGAGGAAGGGGCGTTGAGGGCTAATCTCCTGTGAATACTATTGGTGGCCCTTCGTCATTGGATAGAAAGGCACTATGCCACACTTATACTGGAGAAGGGTTATTGTTAGAAACTCCTCCTACCGCTATTGGTTGGTCGTCATAATTATTTAGATTCGTAACGGGCAGAGCAAGAGAGGGGAAATGTTTACCCAAAATATAATTGTTCACCGAGGCGACTTGCAGGGCGTTGTTTATGTCGCTCGCACACCGCGGCCGCGTATTCACTTCCTTGGTGCCGGAGAGCCACAATGCCGGAAGCCTATAGCCGTCCTCTCTATTGAAATTGGATTTGTTCTTGGAAATTTCAACGGCTTCTCGGACCTTTCTTCTGTAAAAGTTAGTTTCCTTAGCCAGCACACGTACGTTATCAAAATCGATGTCCAAGCCACAGTTCTCATAATGTACCGCTACTGCCAATTTTGCACTTTGATTTAGCCTCATGTGCCGTTCGTGTTCCTTAATGCGTTAACATTTCTTCCCGTTTCCCCTATATACACTTTGCCGCAGCCACTTGTCACTTTATAGAAGCCTGCAATGTGAAGGCAATCAGGTGCATCCGTTTTCCGTAGGAAAAAATCTTTTATTTTGGTTCGACTAAAGAAAGATGTCTGAATACCATTTTTCCCTAGAATTCTTAGTGACCCCAAAAGCGAATGGTACCCTAACGGAGTGAGAAGGCGGTTCCTCGTCATTCTTATTAACGTTATTGATATTCCGTCTAAAAGCCCTTTCTATTGAATACTATCATAGCCATTCGCCTTCAATGTCCTCTTTAAAAAATTCGGCTCCAATTCCAATTTGTCGTCATCGCTGATACGGAAGGTACGTGAAGACAGAGTGTTGAGTGCTGCTTGTTTCTGAGCTTGGTCGTGGTGCGAAGAGACATCTAAATGTCTGTCTGTGTTAGTAGCATTTCTATACACTCTGTGACCTAGAGTGTTATCAGAGCTTATCTATACCAACACATCTAGAAACGGGAGACCGACTTCACTCACAACCTCAAAGGTAAATTTGATTTTGACATGAATTCCATATAAGAATTTGTGGAACACATGAAATTCTTCTTCGCTTTGTGGCCATAGAACAAATGTATGGTCCACTTAGTGGAGTCAACAAGATGGTTTCAAAGGAGCACTACTTGATGCCTGTTGCTCAAAATGTTCCATAAACACGTCAGCTGCAGCTGGCAAAGTGGGCGATCCCATAGCAAGGCCGTCAGCCTGTTTATAGAATTGAAGACTGTATTTAAAATGGCGAAGACATAATTCAATTAAGTCACGAACATCAGGAGGATGGTCCTCCCTCACGATCTCCATTGCAGTTGATACTGGGACGTTAGTAAATAATGACGTAACATCGAAGCTAACAAGAATGTTAGCTAATAGATATCGTCAGTGTGCGTATAATTTCAAAAAATGTGTCGAATCTTTGGCAAAAGTATTTGTTTTACCAACTAGATGTCTCAATTTAGCAGATAAATAGTAATTATAGGAGATTAGCCAACAACGCCCCTTCTTCTGCATCAGAGTGGGAATATTGACCTATGACTATGGCCCACCAGTGATAGCCATAAGAACTTTAACCAATACTGCTACTTCTCCAGCACGAACGCGGGAAAACTCCCATGTGTAAGAGGGACACTCGTCTCTAACAGTGATCTAGCAGTAGTGGACACCGGAAGATCCTGAGGATGATCCCAGCAGAAGGGTCGAAACGTCGATCATTTTAGAAGAAAATGAGGCAGCCTAATAACCCAGAAGTTTTTAACTTCCGTGACAACGGCCACGAAAGCCTGCAGACTTACATAATGACCTGTGTATTTGTCATCCTGAATATTACACAGTAAAACGATGGTAATGGTCTAAGAACATTGTACTCGATAATGGCGTGAGAGCCAAAATATAGATTCTGCAGAAGAAAAATAAAGGAATATACAGTCAACTGGTGGTGGAATCTTTCAAATAATACATTATGAGTGTAGCTGAGCACCATCGGAAGGCTGTAGGCACTCTTAATCTTCCACGAATTTTCTACAACAGTTGAAGTTCCGTATATGTCGACATTGGTAGGGCCACGCATAACTGTCCGTAACATAATTTTTTGTGGCTGTGGTTTGGTGAAAATGTACGCCTCATATTCGAGCCAATATGGTAATATCTAGACCAATAATCTCACAAACATAGGTAGTGGCAGTGTGTGCTCATGAGTTGGGTACAGGGAGCTATAATATTTTATATTGTTCCGAGTTTTACATAAACCGGTTTATTTACTGACTATCTGACTGCTTGGTACTGCCGGGTATGTACACTCCTGGAAATGGAAAACAGAACACATTGACACCGGTGTGTCAGACCTACCATACTTGCTCCGGACACTGCGAGAGGGCTGTACAAGCAATGATCACACGCACGGCACAGCGGACACACCAGGAACCGCGGTGTTGGCCGTCGAATGGCGCTAGCTGCGCAGCATTTGTGCACCGCCGCCGTCAGTGTCAGCCAGTTTGCCGTGGCATACGGAGCTCCATCGCAGTCTTTAACACTGGTAGCATGCCGCGACAGCGTGGACGTGAACCGTATGTGCAGTTGACGGATTTTGAGCGAGGGCGTATAGTGGGCATGCGGGAGGCCGGGTGGGCGTACCGCCGAATTGCTCAACACGTGGGGCGTGAGGTCTCCACAGTACATCGATGTTGTCGCCAGTGGTCGGCGGAAGGTGCACGTGCCCGTCGACCTGGGACCGGACCGCAGCGACGCACGGATGCACGCCAAGACCGTAGGATCCTACGCAGTGCCGTAGGGGACCGCACCGCCACTTCCCAGCAAATTAGGGACACTGTTGCTCCTGGGGTATCGGCGAGGACCATTCGCAACCGTCTCCATGAAGCTGGGCTACGGTCCCGCACACCGATAGGCCGTCTTCCGCTCACGCCCCAACATCGTGCAGCCCGCCTCCAGTGGTGTCGCGACAGGCGTGAATGGAGGGACGAATGGAGACGTGTCGTCTTCAGCGATGAGAGTCGCTTCTGTCTTGGTGCCAATGATGGTCGTATGCGTGTTTGGCGCCGTGCAGGTGAGCGCCACAATCAGGACTGCATACGACCGAGTCACACAGGGGCAACACCCGGCATCATGGTGTGGGGAGCGATCTCCTACACTGGCCGTACACCTCTGATGATCGTCGAGGGGACACTGAATAGTGCACGGTACATCCAAACCGTCATCGAACCCATCGTTCTACCATTCCTAGACCGGCAAGGGAACTTGCTGTTCCAACAGGACAATGCACGTCCGCATGTATCCCATGCCACCCAACGAGCTCTAGAAGGTGTAAGTCAACTACCGTGGCCAGCAAGATCTCCGGATCTGTCCGCCATTGAGCATGTTTGGGACTGGATGAAGCGTCGTCTCACGCGGTCTGCACGTCCAGCACGAACGCTGGTCCAACTGAGGCGCCAGATGGAAATGGCATGGCAAGCCGTTCCACAGGACTACATCCAGCATCTCTACGATCGTCTCCATGGGAGAATAGCAGCCTGCATTGCTTCGAAAGGTGGATATACACTGTGCTATTGCCGACATTGTGCATACTCTGTTGCCTGTGTCTATGTGCCTGTGGTTCTGTCAGTGTGATCATGTGATGTATCTGACCCCAGGAATGTGTCAATAAAGTTTCCCTTCCTGGGACAATGAATTCACGGTGTTCTTATTTCAATTTCCAGGAGTGTATTTTGTAGAATTTTCTGGTAGTTCAACTGTTTATTCCCCTTGTCCCTGTCACCGACTGGGGTAGAGAAGTGGTCAGCACAGTGGATGTTGTCGATGGGACGTTAAATACTGATCTCTTCTTCCTCCCTTGGCTCTGTCCATCTCCTACTCTCCGATATCTGTGTCCCTCTCCTCCTTGCCTCTCTCTGTCACTTCTCCTCTCCCTTCCTTCTCTACCCACCACCCCACTCCCTTTCGTAGGTGGGTGGTTCTTACCCCCAACGCTTTTTCCAGGCAGTAAATTGTGTGTGTACCAAGTTTGGGTCAAATCGATCAAGTGCAACACAAATACATACATACAGATATCCAGTTTTATAATATGTTTGGGTTTATGTACATCTAATGCTATATCTGTAGTCTGCAGTCTACTATAGAGTGTGTGGCAGACGGGAAATTAGTAAAACTTTCGTTTTCTCCTTTCCTGTTCCAGCTGCAAATAGTGTAAGGGAAGAAGGAGTGTGGGAAAACTTCCGTGTTAGCTCGGAACCTTGTACTTTTATCGTTTATTGTACATTTCTGGGTGAAATATGTGTAGCGCGCAGCAGTGTATTGGTCGGCACTCTCGGAATTTTAACAGTAATTTCTATATTTCTTGCGATTGTTATCCTTGTAGTAGCTACTCACAAGAGGTCCAGTGTGGTCTATGACTATCAGCGAAACTTGGTAGATATACTAATGCATTAATGTGGAAATGAATTACGCTGGAAGACAATAGTTCCTATTTCGGTCCCCAGGTGAAAAATCTGGCACTACACGCTGTTTGTAGACGGTACGACGTACGACATCCACGCTGACATTTGACAAATCATAACGTGAGTGAAAAGTATGGCGATCGAGAAGGGAGACCGTACGCTGCTAGGGAAACACTGGAAGGTCTGAGGAGACGTCCGATGTCATTAAAAGGTTTACAGAAGATGATAATGAAATTCGAAAGAAAAGGTTGACATTGGTGTGGTACTGGAAGTAAAAGGCGTCCTGTTCCGGTGGAAGTAAACGAAGAGGCTGCTGTTGCTGTAACTGATCATGCATCAGTTGCTCCTGGTAGTGCTGGGCTGATACTCGTGCAGTCTACCCAGAATTGTCTATCCCATGTACACCAACATGGAATTATGCGGTCTATTTCATAATGACACCGTACAAGACGGAGACGATGCAGAAACTGAAACGTCATGGTCCGTAGCAAAGTTCTGAATTTGCTCTTCCGGTTCTGTGATGGATTCTATGGAATTCTACACTATATTCTATACTGAAGATGCAAAGAAACTGGTACACCTTCCTAATATCGTGTAGGGCCCCCGCTAGCGCGCAGAAGTGCGCAACACGACGTGGTATGAACACGACTAACGTCTGAAGTAGTGCTGGAGGGAATCGACACCATGAGTCTTGCAGGGCTCTCCACAAATCCATCAGAGTACGAAGGGTGGAGATCTCTTCTGAACAGCAGGTAGCTAGGCATCCAACCTATGTTGAATAATGTTAATGTTTGGGGAGTTAGGGAGCCATCGGAAGTGTTTAAACTCAGTAGAGTGTTTCTGGAGGCCCTCTGCAGCAATTCTGGACGTGTGGGGCGTCGTAGTGTGATGCTGGAATTGCCCAATGAATGGATGCAAATGATCAGACAGGTCGCCTACGTACGTGAGACCTGTCAGAGTCGTGACCAGACGTATCTGGGGTCCCATTTCACTCCAATTGCAGGCGCTCCACACAACTGCAGAGCCTCATCAGCTTGAACGGTCCCCTGCTGTCATTCAGGGCCCATGGATTCATCAGGTTATCTCCGTTCCCGCACACTTCCATCCGCTCGATACAATTTGAAACGAGACTCGTCCGACCAGGAAACTTGTTTCCGGTCATCAACGGTCCAGCGTCGGTATTGAAGGGCCCAGGTGAAGCGTAAAGCTTTGTGTCGTGCAGTCATCAAGGGTCATGAGTGGGCTTTTGGCTCCGGAAGCTCGAATCGATGATGTTTCGTTGATGGTCCAGCACTGAAATCTGCAGCAGTTTTCGGAGGGGTTGCACTTCTGTCACGTTGAACGACTCTCTTCAGTCGTCGTTGGTCCCGTTCTTGCAGTGTCATTTCCCAGCCGCAGCGATGTCAGAGATCTGATGTTTTAGCGTATTACTGATGTTCATGGTGCACTCGTGACATCCCCATTTTATCGCTTCCTCGGAGATGTTATGTCCCATCGCTCTTGAGTCGACCATAACACGACGTTCAAACTCACTTAAATCTTGATAACCTGCCATTGTAGCAACAGCAACCGATGCAACAACGGCGCCAGACATTTGTTGTCTTATATAGGCGTTGCCGACGGCAGCGGCGTACTCTACCCGTTTTCATATCTCTATATTGGAATACGCTTGCCTATACCAGTTTCTTTGGCCCTTCAATGTGTTTACATTACAGGCTTCATTGAATATACAGAATTACCGTGTTTGGGGTACCGTTAAACCGCGGTTTGTGCACGAAGAGCCACTGCACTCGCTGAGTATGACTGTTTGTTGTGGAGTCACAAGCACCATTATTCTCGATCCCTCTTTCTTTGAAGAGAATACACCCACAGAGCCAGTCATGCGTATCGTGACGTCTACACGTTATCGAGGCCTCCTTGTACAGCAAGTGATTCCCGCTGCAAGATGGGCAACACCTCAAGTCACTAGTCCAATGAAAGATCTGCTCAATGCAACCCTCAAAGAATGTGTTACCTTCAAAACTTTTCCAGGTGCATGGCCTGCGACATCACCTGATATGAATCCCCGTAACTTTTGGCTCTAGGTGTATATAGAAGACAAGGGACATGTTGAAGCTCTACCTGATCTCACTCTATGAAACGTTACTCAGATTTCGCAGAAACTGCTGCGAGCAAATGTTGATCGCTTCACTTTACGGGTGCAGCATCCCGTTGACCTCTCGGCTGCTCATACTAAACAAATTGTGTAAGCGGCGGTTAATTATAAAATCAACGTATGCCTTTCGCCCACGTCCCGTTCCTAATCCTTTATGTACGGAAACATTGTTTTACGTCTTTCTTGCATTCACTGCCACAGATTTGGACCTCGTGGTCGAAGTTGCAAACAATTTTTTCCGGCGTACATCGGTTCTGCATTAACACGCTAGCATGTCTAGAAAGTTTCTCTGTCATACGATTATAAAACTCCAGGTTGGACCCCGCGCCGGCCGCGGTGACCGAGCGGTTCTAAGCGCTACAGTCTGGAACCGCGCGACCGCTACGGTTGCAAATTCGAATCCTGACTCAGGCATGGATGTGTGTGATGTCCTTAGGTTAGTTCGGTTTAAGTAGTTCTAAGTTCTAGGGCACTGATGACCTTAGATGTTAAGTTCCATAGTGCTCAGAGCCATTTGAACCATTTTTGGAACTCCGTGAGCAGCTGTACTTTAATTTCAACAACCTGGTACCTTAGTTACCGCCTCACGTACCCACAACGCAGCCCAGTGGCACTCAATCTTGTGGCGGACAGTCGGAAATGTGTTATGAATCAATAGTTTATGTCTGTCTCCTCCCAAGCCATTTGTGTTTAGCATAGGAAAGTTTCAGTATAAGAGAAATTTTCAGTCTGAATTCTGTGTATGGAAAAATGTTTGTGCTTTAACATCCCTATGCTTGATATTTGCATAGTTTGAGCGCAAACTATAAGATCGTGCTGAAAAGCAATGACTCCGATTTTCTTCTGTGAAAACTCTTAAATCTTTTCAAATAAAACAAATGATACTGACATTCGACATTTTTCTTTTTTTTTGTCATCAGTCTTCTGACTGGTTTGATGCGCCCCGCCACGAATCCCTTTCCTGTGCTAACCTCTTCATCTCAGAGTAGCACTTGCAACCTACCAACCTACGTCCTCAATTATTTGCTAGATGTATTCCAATATCTGTCTTCCTCTACAATTTTTGCCCTGTAACTTCCTCTAGTGCCATGGAAGTCATTCTCTCAGGTATACAGATGTCCTGTAATCCTGTCCCTTCTCCTTATCAGTGATTTCCTTTCCCCTCCAATTCTGCGCAGAGCTTCTTCATTCCTTACCCTATCAGTCCACCTAAATTTCAACATTCGTTTGTTACACCAGATCTCAAATGCTTCGATTGTCATCTGTTTCGATTTTCCCACAGTCCATGTTTCACTACCACACAATGCTGTACTCCTGACGTACATTCTCAGAAATATCTTCTTCAAATTGAGACCAATATCTGATTTTAATAGACTACTCTTGGACAGGAATGCCGTTTCTGCCATTGCCAGCCTGCTTTTGATGTTCTCCTTGGTCCGTCCGTCATTGGTTATTTTGCTGCCTAGGCAGGAGAATTCCTTAACTTCAATCTACTTCGCGACAGTGCTAAGAGTGGGCCAACACCATCTGAATTCCTGCATTACCGATGGAGGTCGTCACGGACTTGTACGTCATTCTCAGCCAAGTGTCCGGTTACTTTTGATTACATAGTGTGTAGTTCAAATGGCTCTAAGCACTGTGGGACTTAACATCTGAGGTCATCAGTCCAGTAGACTTAGAACTCCTTAAATCTAACCAACACAAGGACAGCACACATATCCACGCCCGAGAAAGGATTCTAATCTGCGACCGTAGCATCGGCGTGGTTCCAGACTGAAGCGCCTAGAACCGCTCGGGCACAACGGCAGGCCCATAGTGTATGTTTCAGGTTCCACTCAAGCAGTAGGGAAGCAGGATTGGTACCAATGTAACGTATACCACAAGTAGCCTATTAAGTGGGAAATGCTGACAAATTTATCGAAGGTACAACGACTGATAATAGTTGTCAAAGACAAGAACAGCCATGTGGAAATGAAAGCAGTGGAGGTAGAGAAGTGTTACAGGGTTGAGATTACCGTTTGTTCAAACAGGGCAGTGAGAGAGAGTCAGAATTCCTGTGCAGTGAAGCCATACTGCTGGGTTAGAACTGCAGAAGGATTGCAAGAAGGAGGTAACTGAACCTGAGTTCTACTTACAGCAGGTTGAGGCTAATTGGTTGTATTCTACCTTCGATAAAATAATAGTTGTAAGCAGTTGTTTCGAGGCGTGGAAATAGACAACAGTAAAAAGTTTAGAGTTAGATGCCAGTAGATTATTAATAAATGGAAAGTCATGTGAAATAATGGGACCTACTTTCCATTTGCCTCCCACATTTTTGGGGATAACCGGTAAAAGTATTTCTCAGTCTCGATTGTATTGGCCAAAGGAAAACATGGAACTGTTGCCAGCCGAAAATCTGAATATGATAAACTAGACTTTAGGACCCAAGTTAGCAAAGTCCATAGACAAGCTTGTTAGTGAGTAGGAGCATCGAATCTCTATGGAGACACTGATGCAGTACAGCGAGAATCAGTACTGGAAGGAAACAATGTCCACCATTGTCAACCCAACTACGGCAAGGACACTTACTCTGCTAAGCATAGCACTTGATTTCCATGAAGAAAATAGTGGAACACCAGACAAAGTTCAGATCCAGCCATCGTTCAGGTTCCAGTGGCTTGGGTCCCAGAGCCTGCGAGGCAGTGGAGAAAACTGTAACAATAAGATGAGCAGAGAACAAAGGGACTTTGAATAAGAGGCGTTTAAAGGAACTTGATGGTAAAAATGATCATGAAAGAGCAGAATGAGGCCAGTTGGGCCAGCCACCAGGATCTGTCATTCTAGTGTTTAAAGCTAGTCCAGTTGAGACGACCTCAGGGAACAGGTCTTGTAAAGAGTGAGGGCCGTCAGTGTAGCACACTGAAGACATTCAGTCAGACACGCATTAAGTAGAGAATAGAATACAGCAGAGCCAGTCGCAGATGAGCAAGAATGTCGGACCTTACGAAACATAACACAACTGTCCCATGTTGTGAGACGAGCCAGTCAGGTAATGTGAGGAAACAGTTGAAACAGAGGCATATGAATGGATGAATGCTACAGCTTTTCTACACCAGCAACCACTGGAGTGTTTGGTATAAGTGCAACAAGGCATAGCAAAGCCAAGCAAGTAAGAACATATAAATACCTAGCACCTTTGTAGTGAAATCGTCTAGTGTTAGTACTGCAGAACTATCACCATGGGACTATGACATTTAGGGGCTCCATCTGGAATGCAGTACAGGATCTGCAGTTCATCACCCGTTAAGGCAACCTGCCTTGAGACATGAAATGTGCAGCTAGCACTGCTGTGGGGCCAGCCACGTTCTGGAACACAGCACAGCAGCAGCCACAGCGCTTCTGCAGTGTCACGTTCACTGCGTCCCGTTGCGCGGGGACCTCGCTGACAGAAACAGTAGCGTTACACCACTGCTTAACCACGCTGCACTGTATCAACATTGCTGGACATCAGACTCACACACACGTTGGACGCAGTTAGATGCCTGAATCACAGTGCCACTACTTGTCATAAATAACGGAGCAGTGCTTTAGCAAAGGAATTTGGAAAGCACAAAACAGTTTCTCTGGCTCTGGCCTTCTTCACTTGAAGAAATGCAGTGTCTACTGTTAGTAAGTGTTTGTGAAATTAACATTATAATGAATGGAGTACCAGGACAAGCACCATTATTCTTTGGTCAGTCCATCTAGAAATATAAGAGGTGTTGGAATGGCAGAAAGTAAACATGGCCAAGACAGAATACCGATGGATGTATCAAACAACGAGCGAGGAAGCCACCAGATAAATGAGAAGAAATAGCAAGCAAAAAATGCTCAATTTAGTAGACTAATATGTAGCTTGAAAGCCCGTCTGTTAAGAGAAAATAGTAAGACGGATTTTTTTACAGTGTTGTGTCTGCAGTTTCTTTATTTGTTTGTTTATTTTCCTTAAATGACAACGCAGTATCTGTGTAACTGTTATGCTTGGACAATACGATTTCTGAGATGGCCAGGACTTTGCGGAGACTTGACCTTAACCCAATGTAACACTTTTGGCATGAGTTAGAATGTCAACTTACCTTACAACCAGTGTACAACATCACTACCTTACTTGGTTTAGGCTCTTGAGGAAGAATGGGCTTCAATCATTACATAGATACTCACACACCTCATTGAACATGTCCCCAGCCGAGTTCAAGCAGACACAAAGGCGAATGGGATACACATGTATTAATGTCCACTGATAGGTCTGAAGATAGTGTTCACCTTCAGCTGTTGGTTTTCGGTGATTTCTCTGGGCTTAATGTATCTTTAGTATTTTTGATTTTTCACTCCATTAAGGACTTCGTAAACCAATGCTTAAAGACTAAATCTAGTTCCTGATTTCTATATGAAAATTACAGCACACATTAATAAATATGTTGATATAAATGTACAAAATGAAGTACTGGTTTTAGCCATATTTTACAATTGCTAATGTGACTGTGTTCAATATACAAGAAGTATGAATAATAACATCTTCATTCGCTAATTTTTCGTGGTTAGTTGAATTACATAGGGCATCAGGTGCAAAGGATTTAGTATACTATTTGCTTTTTCTCTTCAGTGAGAACGTTAGATGTTAGGTTTTATTATTCATGAAACAGTTGACATAAAATAAGATGACAGACAGTGAAAAACATAGCGCGAACATTAATAAAACTGGCAAACTACAGGGCCGGGTTCCTGACTGTAAACGGAGGAAAAAAGTTCCTATGAAGATGTGTCTGGAAATGCATCGTTGCCACAGTAGGTGGAACTGACAAACGACAGTTCCTCTGGCAATGTGCTGTGTGTTCCCTGTGTGTTGCAGGCTGTGTGGCTGACGAAGCGTACTGTAAACTGCAGAAATGTCCAGTATTCATGTCAGGAACAAGCCGAGATAGTGCTTGTGTGTGACCAAGCAGATGGAAATGGCCGAGAGCCAGCACAGCTACACCAAAACAAGTACCCTCACAGACACCAGCCACATCACACAACCTTTGAAGCCCTTTTTGGGTCATTTCAGACAGATGAACATTCTGGGATGTGACAGACTGTGCATGCACCAGATTTGTAGGACCACATTCTACAGGATATTGAGTCAAACTGAAGTACAAGTCCACCAACATTATGGAAGCCAAAGTACGATTAGGTGTATCCTGAATGACAACTGCTACTATGCCTATCACCTGCAATCCCATGGAGTCCACTTTGAGAATCCGTTGTGACGTGGATGCGATGCAGCTTTGTACTGTTTTCCAGGATGATCTGTTATTGCGTACACGCAGTCTCATATAACCTTTCTCCCTTCATTTCCAGTCAGGAATCTGTTCCTGTAGTTTGTCAGTTTTATTAATGTTCACTTTATATACTGAACAATCTAGAAACAAAATTTTTAAAGTTTAGTGCCAGCAGACGTTCATTTATCGATTTTGTAGGCACAGTCACGTCACTCAAGGCACACACTTGCTCATAATTTTAGGACACTTCACAGCTGCAGCTTAGTATAAGATGACCAAAGATGAAGTTTATTATATTGTGTTAAATATCAGACTTCTAAATAATTTATACATGTAAGGAAATAAATTTAAACTAAGGCCTTAAAATTAATAGCTAAGTCTGCCTATTTGTTTAACATGGATGCAGGCTTTGATGTTTTATGGAAGTATCTTTCCAGTTGTTTTAAGATTGTGGATTGACAGTTCTTGAAGTTTTGGGTATGGGTTCTTATGCCTTGCTAAGTGCCCTAACGTATTGTTAGTGGAGACTACAATTGTTATATTTGCTTCTTTTAACTGATTAGGGATTTGTTGTGAAACAGGGCCTATGTATAGAATACTATTATTTTCTTTTCTGTCTTAGTGTGTCAATTGGTTGTCCCATTTAGTGTATTTGTGTGTAGAAATTATCAATTGTTTTGGATGTGTAGCCATTGTTTAAGTCGATACTTTTTATTGCATCCAATTTTACCTTACACTCTGTTTACTTCTAAGTTAAGTAAGTATGCTATGCAGAATGGCCGCAAACGTCACATGTTTCTGTTGGGCAGGATGGCATGATAAGTTGTGTATTGCTATGTCTGGATTTATGAGTTTCCTATAAGGGCTGAACTTATGTTTTTGTTGAAGGCTGATGATCCTCAGATCCAGGATATTTATGCTTTTAACGTTTACTCTGAATTTTATATTTTTGCAAAAGAAATTGAATAATTGAAGCAATCTCCTCCTTTGTGCTACCATAGAGTGGCACCGTACCTTTATCATATTTCCAGTATTATTTCCATTAAAAATTAGTTTTCAAAATATTGAGACATATAATTGCCAAGAAATCTTACTTCTGGTAATAATTTATTTAAATGTAAAGTAATTAACTGGCAATATTAGTTCCAACATAAAAACGACTTCTGATATTTTAGAAATAGACAACTTTCGATGTTTTCTATGTTTATAGAAATTATCTCTATTGTTTCCTTAAATGGTAAATTTGTACATAAGACACTTAGATAAAAAAGCAAACCTAACAATTACAGTACTTTCTATATCTTTAATTTTTGTTGTTAAATGATTTGTGTTCTTCAATGAGTATCACTTATCAAAAGTACTGTATTTCTTCAGAATTTTATTCAGTAACTGCCATTTAAAGAAAGCTATATTTTTAGAACCAGAGGTACCTGTTGGAACACGAGTTTTATAGATTTTTCTGATTTTGCTCTGGAATTTTACAGTCACATCTAGTTTAAGCTAATTAGTAAAGAATATCGTTGTCTCAGTGATGTGCTTGTCTTAATTCATTAGTACTATAGAGTTACCTCTGTCTGCATTCACAATCATAGCTTTATTATTATTGAGTTTCATGTTTATGCTGTTCACTGTTTTCATCTCTTCATAAACAGCTTTGGAGGTTTGTCTATAGTCACTTGCTCCATTGTGATTTATTTTAATTATGTTGTGTAATATGACAATCAGTTCTTTGGTATCTATCTCAGCTGTGGCAGCTGATTTCCTAGTGTTTGCGATGAGCCTTTGTAGATTTCTACTGCTCAGTCCCAATTTCCTGAATAAACGTTATTTTTTTCAGTAAAAGTGATGTCAGTTTCATTTAGGACTCTTACATAATTTAATGCTTCACTGGATGGTTGGTTTTCCTTTTGTGAACATCAATTACATCATTGAACTAAGCACTTGAAACAACTGAATATTACTACTGATAACATGTCACTGTTTCCATTTGTGCTGAAACTGTAGGACATCTGAGTGGCCTACTTGTACTCCACTAAATCAATGCAGGACACTAATATTCTGCAAATATCCACTCACCTAATGTCTTCTAAAGCGGTCCTTGTCCCTGTACAGATGTAGCACTTTTGTTGTGAGTCCATTGCTCTTGAGGTGGGGCAGTAATAAACTACCTAGTGAGAAGTCAAGGCCCTCAGCTCTATGAAATAATCAGTTGAATTTCAATCAGGAATACCAGAGGTTTTCTAATTCATACATGAATCAAATAGCAGACAAAGGCAGATATTGCTAACAAAATACTTAAAGAAATATTACAGCTACAAATTCACAGTTAATGATTGTAATACTTATAATACTGGTACATTAATACATTGCGGAAATTTTCTTCAAAGACTGAGTTATGCACTCCCATCTCTTTTTGTCTGTGATTTGCAGTAAGATTCGCAATTATTTAAGATCATTCTATATAGTGTGCAACATAGAACTTAATTATACAGACCCTTATACCGAACTGTGCCTTCCTGACTCATATATCAGAGTGCTCACATCCGACTCTCAGCTCAGTCAAAAGTGGTCAACTCGAATCTCTTCATTCGGTACTTATATAGCTAGGAACTGATGATGCACAAAGCTTGTCCGCCCACTAAACTGGCACAGTTTCTCACGGAACTGGTACTCACCGTACCATCTGTGTCTACACTTCACTCCACTTCCATAACACATCAGCTAATACAATAACAATCAAGGTATAAATTGTTGCTTAGGGTAGCATATCACGGCTCCAAAGGTTATAATGTTACATGCTGTTGTTGATGAGGTTTTCGTTGAATGCTCCTCATTTATTCAGGTGTCTTTTATGAGTTCATTTTGCTTTTAGTTTATGATACTTCCTACACACCTTTCAGCAGATTTTAGTTTTAATTGTAATAGTATATAACATAAGAAGAAAATAAATTGTTGATACAATAACTACATATATCTAAAAACAGTTAATATAGTATTATAACTATTTTTAAATGTTTGTAACACAGCGTTATTTTTTCTTCTTACAATGAGATTCTACTTCTGACTTCATTCATAGTATATAGAATTTCCTTGAGGCAGTCTTGGTTACAGAGGACTTGGTTTTGATCTTCACTTTTCCTTTCTGTTGCAGTCTTCAGTCCACAGACCGGTTTGATGCAGCCCTCCATTATGTGTAAGCTTCTTCATCTCCAAGTAACTAATGGCAACCTACAACCTTCTGAATCAGCTTAGTGTATTCATCTCTTGGTGTCCCTCTATGGTATATACTCTCCATGCTCCCCTCCAATACTAAATTAGTGATCCCTTGATACCTCAGAACATGTCCTACCAACCGATCCCTTCTTCTAGTCAAGTTGTGCCACAAACTCCTTTTCTCCCCGATTCCATTAAGCACCTCCTCATTAGTTATGTGATCTACTCATCTAATCTTCAGCATTCTTCTGTAGCACCACATTTCGAAAGCTTCTATTCTTTACTTGTGTAAACTAGTTATCGTCCATGTCTCACTTCTGTACATGGCTACACTCCATACAAATACTTTCAGAAATGACTTTCTGACACTTAAAACTATGCTGGATGTTAACAAATTTCTCTTATTCAGAAACATTTTCCTTGTCATTGCCAGTCCACATTTCTTATTCTCTATACTTAAACCATTATCAGTTGTTTTGCTCCCCAAACAGCAAAACTCATCTTCTACTTTAAATGTCTAATTTCCTAATCTAATTCCTTCAGCATCATTTGATTTAATTCGACTACATTTCATTATTCTGGTTTTGCTTTCTTCCATGTTCATCTCATAGTGTTGTTTCATGACACTGTCTATTCTGTTCAACTGCTCTTCCAGGTCCCTTGCCGTCTCTGACAGAATGAAAATGTCGTTGGCATGCCGCAAAGTTTTTCTGTCTCCTCCATCTTGAGTGAGGTCATACATAATACATTTTTTGTGAGAGAGTGGGATATTATTTATTCTAATTTGCGAATCAGGTGATGGAACGTATAATGAGAGACAGTGAAAAACTTATCGAAAAATCTAGGAAGAACATTTTTAACATTTTCATGGTAACAGAAGGTGATTTTTCCATTTTGTAATCACACATCACATTACCCATGCATTACACTTGTTATACGTTTCAAAACACCTCTCAAATGTAGTTCAGTAAGAGATGGTGATAGATGAAGTTTACTGTGCACTGCCACAGATCTGACTTTAAATGTCGGTAAATAAATGCAGCCGGTGGTAAGACCCTAACTCTGTTAGAACAACTCGAAATGCCTCTCCATAAAACCAAAAAGTCCGAATCCATGTTACATTGACAGATATCGATAGCTTTAGTTATTTTAGTAACTGTAAATAGTTATTTTAAATTCGTTCACCTTGACCACTATGAAACACATCTCCTCTACTGAATAAGCGCTCAAAACTCTTAAGGTATTTGTTTTGGAGCCAACATTTACTAGACAACTTTTTCTTCTTGTGATCCATACTACCACCTCCCAAAGTATAGAAAACAAAGAGCTTGCAGCAGAAGATAGTTGTTCTGTAGTATCAAAGATGAGTAAGTGATCATAGCTCTTAAAGTTCGAATTTCAAAGCTGCAAAGCAGCTTTTTACTAAAATTCCGTGGGATATTTGGCATATGTCTTCAAGCATCATCCAGGTTTCCCATGTACTTCACGATGTGCTTTCATGGGTCAAAGAAACCTGTGACCATAGGTGATGCCATCAGTGTATACATTCGACACCTTCTAGTCGTACTTGGTATGGCTCTCACACACTTAACCAATATTCTAGGATGGGTCACACAAGTGTTTGGTAAGTAGACAGCTTTGTAGACTTTGCATTTTCCCTACTATCAAACCAATGAATAAAAGTTCCACAGAACTGAGCCTATGTGATCATTCCATTTCAAATCCGTATGAATTGTTCCACACAGGTATTTATATGAGTTGACTGAGTCCAGCTGTGACTCACTTCTGTTGTAGGCATACTACACCTTTTTCTTCATTTGATGAAGTGCGTAGTTTCATATCTATGAACATCCACTTAGAAATCTTATCAAGTCATGTCTGAGTATCTGTGCACCGTTTTCCAGATAGTACTTCACTATACAGCATAGGCGAGAGGTCCCTGTATCCTCTAGTATCGAATGCTAATTAATTTGATCTATTTTAGCAGAAGTACCTTCTTAAGTCTTAAGTGTGAAATTAACGGTATTGTATATAGTTCTGCATACGTCTCTATTTTCTTGTTGACGTACTTTTGTTTATAGTGTTGTAATGCGGAATGGGTCCTCAACAGCATTGCGCAGTTCTTTGTAGCACAACGACGTGCAGTTACATGAGCCTTAGTGACTCCCCACAACGAGTTGTCGTCGAGTGCGGTGAGGTCAGGACTTCTTGGTGGCCATTTCAAGGGAGCTAGTGTTGTTGATAAACCACGACCCATCCCCGTTCTGGAAAGTGCTCATTTAGCAATTCGCGCACTGGAAGGGCGTAGTGAAGAGGTGCTCCATCTTTCTGCAGGCAGACGCTCCTTTCCTCAACTGGAGGTATTAACCATGTTTGTAACAAGTGCAAATAATTTGATTACGTAGGCTTTCCCGGCGTAATAGGTAATGAGTCTCTTCGGGTTTGCTGCCGGATCCTAAAATCATCTTGACTCGATATTTCGGCGATCCAACTGGTCGTCATCTTCAGGAATATGGTGACCAGTTGTATCGCCGAAATATCGAGTCAAGTTGATTTTAGGATCCGGCAGCAAACCCGAAGAGACTTTCATGAAGTGCAAATAATTTTCGCCGTTCACGTTTCCTTCAGAAAAATACTTTGAAGTAGATGTGATGTTATCGCTCTCTATACCACTGAGTGAAGCTGGTTTCTTTGTAAGTCTTCTATGCAATGAGGATTCTCTTTGTTTCAAACGACAATATTTATAGCACTTGAACTGCGATAAATGGCACATTTATCTGCAAACGTAACATTGGCATGGTTCATTGCATTTAAAAATTGAGTTAACAAAGCGAGGCATACTGAAACGTTCTCATTCTGGTCTGTATCCAATAACTCGTTTACGAACGTCGGTCAAAGATGTCTGGTTTTAAGGTCTTTTTCCATGTGATCTCATGTCGTTGTCTTCGATATATCGAGTTCCGAGGAACGTTTACCTGTCGACTTCGTACTAGACTGTTCAATAGCAGATGAGATTCTAGCGCTCGTTTCTTCTCGCGTCTTCTAACTTCCACTCCGCGACCTGTCTTTATCACTGCCCAAAGCAAAAGCACATCTTCTTCAATCCAAGTGTTGCATTTTGCATTGGAGCCTTATTAAAACTTTCTTGGAATGCTCCCTTAATCTCTCTCATTGCCCTGTGTTTTGTCATTCGTGCACCCACACACTTATCAGTAAGCGCTCCTCAATATTGTAGCAATGACCGTTCACATCTGCCAAGACTGCAATTTAGAACTCGACTGCAACTGTGCCTACGGAAACATGTAAACATGGCTTCCAACAACTGATTATAAGAACTAATAATAAGTAATATAGCTGCCAAACTGCTACAGTAGCATCTGTTAAAAACAGTGATTCAAGGGTTCTGCAACCCTATAGATAACTCAACATTTGCGATTAGTCTCAGGTTACAGTTAATATTGTCTGTTATATCGCGAATGTCCTCAACAACAAGGGCCCCAACATAGTTCAAATGGTTCAAATGGCTATGAGCACTATGGGACTTAACTTCTGAGGTCATCAGTCCCTTAGAACTTAGAAATACTTAAACCTAACTAACCTAAGGACATCAAAGACACCCATGCCCGAGTTCGGACTCAAACCTGCGACCGTAGCGATCGCGCGGATCCAGACTGTAGAACCGCTCGGCCACCACGGCCGGCCAATGTAGTTCCCTGGGGCAGTCCTGAAATTACGGAGGCATCTCGCCCGCACTGTAGACAACTAAAATTTGCTATTAGTTTTTGGTTATTATTAACGTTGTCTGCCAGATCGCGAATATGCAACAAGGGCAATAACGGCTCCAATATATTTCCCTGAGGCAGTCCTGAAATTATCTCTCGATGAAGCTTCGTCCATACTACATTCTCCACATCAAGAAATTATCAGTCCATTTACAGATTTTGTCATCGCAAAATCAAACAGTAGTACATTCGAAGAGTACAAATCAGGGTTGGAAACATGCTTTTATCCCTTGCAAGCTTCACGGAAACGTGGTAGAGGAGTGGACTGCACCAGTCATGTATTATTTAGTTCATTTCTGGCAAAGCCCACGTTCTCGGGACCGAGGAATTATTCGACAACCGGCTCGTCCCTGCATTTTCAGCGACAGCTGACGACGCCGCCCGCCGGGGTTTTGTTTTCTGGGAAAGCGAGAGTGTTGCTTTAGTGACAGGCACGAGTATTCCACGAACTGAGCGACAGGCCTCTAATAGGGTAGCGGGTGGTGCGTTTGCAAGCCGATGCTCCGCTCTGCTTATGAATATGCATGGTTTCGCCGAAGTCTGGCGGCTGCTAGCAAAGACGTGCGTCGACGTTATCCGCTTTTCCGAGGAAATCAATTACCCGGCGCGGCCGCAGACACGGCCGCCGAACCGGCTGGCGTTCGCAGACTCCAGACACCGCCGTCGCGCTCCTGTCTCGTCGTCCAGCTCCAGCCCAGGGCCTGTAATTACCCACGTGTCAGACGTCCGGCGCGTTGCTCTCTCTCTAGTAACGGCAGTCGGCAATTATCCTGTAACTTAAACACGTGCCGCAGCAACCCAGTACAGTTTCTTGCTACGAGGTTAACACTTGCAGCGGAAAAAGAAAATGTTGCTGCAAAGCGTGTTCCTCTTTCCCGATACAGGCAAAACAGTCGCTGTCGGACGACTATTGTACACTGTGTGCATTGCGTAGGAGTTGGTCCGATTATCTGTACCTTTCGGAACTATTTCCGCCGTAGAGAGAAGTATCAAAAATGTTTTGTTACTCCAATAAGGAAAGTACAGAGATAGATAATGAGCTCATTGATGTACACAATCTGTATTAACAGTGTACCATTTTATTTCAGTGAAAATTATTGTTTTCCATGTTTCATGGGACCACGCAGTTCAAAGCTGGTTTTTCATGGAACGAGTCAATACATAGTTTACAGAATGTTGATTCGATAATTTGACAAAAAAATTAAATAATTAGTATAGCAGGAAGAAATGTGACAGAATATGAGAATAATGTTGAAAAAATGCGACACAAGTTTTGTGAGATGAATTGCCTACAAGTAAGAATAAAAAGAATGAGAAACACTAGCAAAACCTTTAACATAACTGTTAATGATACTCGATATCACAGCAAATGAGGCGCTTCAAATGGATTTGGAATGTTTCTCATTTCCCACTTTTAGAGATACCACTTCATAAAATAACTGACCATGTTTTTTTTGTAAACTTTCTTTTTTACAAGTTTTGTTCTGACAGTATTAAATATTATACATTACATATGATATAATTGTAGATCGGTACTGTATTATTATTAGGAGTATATTAGGCAACAGAAATAAGAAAGGTTTCTGTTTATGCTGCAGTTTGATATTTATTTTATTGATTCAACATTGAAGTCCACAATTGCTACACCAATGTGACATATTATACAAGCTAGAAGCAGCTGTTCGGGAAACATTTCAATTTCCTCTCAAATAACTAACTTTTTCTTAATTATCTTGATTACTTTAAATCAACTGGAACTTTCTTGTACAGAACTGAACCTCATGTTGTCTGGTTTGGTACTCCACTTCCCAATCTTTGTTTGCTTACGAAAATTCTATCAAAAATCTCATAGTGATTCACTTTTTGTGTATGTTAGCCAAGTAGTGTACTAGTGTTGTGAAGCCATAGATCAATGATGTTCTCTTGAATGAGGGAGCAGCTGGGTATGATGTCTTACTGGAATTTGAATATACTATAAGCAATGGCTTGTCAGTAGATACTTCTGGGACTTCTGTAACTTGTCCTGTTCAAACTGACCAACAGAATTTTGGATCAGTTAAAGTAACTGAATTTCATCAGGGTTTATTCAGTGCATTGATACAAGCCATGGGTAGTAGACTAGGAAGAACTGTGGCTGAATTAAAGGAGAAGAAAAGAGCTAGAGCTTAATGTAAAAATACTTAGGGAGTGCGAAGAAAATTAAGGATAGTAATAAGGAATGGAGTAAGGGTATGCTAGAGAGCAGAGACTAGTGTCAAGGGTCTTGATGAGAAAGTGTTGGCCACTAATAGTTGACTGAGATGTTAGGAGAAAGAACAGTGCCCAGTGCTAGTGAGTCAGTTGAAAAGTTAGAAGCAAATGCCACAGAACAGCTTACTTCACAGAAAGACATAGATAGTTTAGAGCAAAAATTTGAATCCATAGGTGAAATTGTTACTAATGAATTTGATGTGCTTATGACACAATTAAGACAAGAATTGTATTAAGATTTTGATGACATAATTTTTTTTTGGAAGAAAAGTTGCCATTATTAACGAAATTTCAGGAGATTAAACAGTTGGAAAATGAGGGTGGAATGAAAGAAAAATGAGACAGAAATATTTACTCAAGTAGTTGTATATTACTGCAGAGTCTAGAAAATAATTTTTAAGAGCAGAAGATTAGTTCGGAGGAGGAGATATCAGAAACCAGTGAAGAGGTCCAGCACAGAATTAAGAATACACATGACTTGGAAACTTCTTTTGCACAATTATTTGATGCTTTGCATAGTTCAACTGGCACAGTGCCTACCAACGTTTGTGATTTTATGGAGATAAAAACTGTTCAGGACTAGGATCTAGCTGAACCTGCTGGCCACACAGAACACTTGAAAGTAAAATTGGAGTTGAATCTGATTTAGAATCTTTTACAATATAGGCACTGATGGTAAGTGCAGAGCCTGATCTGCTTGTTAATGTGAGAGAGGAAAAGGATATGTCATTTGTGAAGCCTCTCTTGGACGTTTTTGAAAATCTGGTATTGGTAAGTGAGTAGGCAGTGATGTTGAAAAGTCAAGGTGCAGTTTCAGCTTCTGCGGCTCGTCTAATTGAGAATGACTGTGAGTGTGTAAATCTATCAAGGGGTATATCTTTAAAATATGTTCTGTCTTTTATAATCACAGTCATCAATGTCAAGATGTGTGTAAGTCCCATACATTATGATTTCCATATATTTAGCATTATTTATTTAGTGTGTGGGTTTATGTGATAGCTGAAACTCTGTATACAATAAGGTGACTTCAGTGTGTTCCAGAAGATTCTGTATCTCTTTTTATTGCAATCTTCATGTGGTAATTTTTTTATTAGTGAAGCAATTTTTCATTTATTCAGATATTCTTTCCATAGGAGTGATCAGATGTGGTGAGGAAGTTAGTATCGATGAAGTTTAGGTTTAATGAGGCAATTTACAGGGATTTTTTTGTGTGAATGGAGATAATTTGATTAGGAATGTGCTTACCCTATGATGTTGCATATTTTCTTATGTTTACCTGTGTTCCGCAATGAAGTAATTTTCCATATGTCTTACATAGATTTTCTTTGTGTGTAATATTTGGCTTAAATTTAATGATATACAATGTTGTGTTATCACAATTGTTTTCTCACATGCTTATGATGAATATTTTGAATGCATCTGGATTTTGTATGATATAGTGAAGTGATATGATTATTTGTTATTGTGAGATTTGAACGGTGATATTTGGTAATGAGTGGATGGTTTTCTATGTTGTGAGATTTATTACTTGTTATGCATTACGTGTACAGCTGGACTGATATATTGCAAAGGTTAGCAGTTCTCATAATCTGAGTATATAGATTTCATTACTTGTATGTTGATAAGTGAATTTTAATTTTGCAACAGAATGCTCCTTAGGTAACTAGTGCATGTGGTTTGAAGAATATTTTGCCTGTATAAGCATTAATTGATTGTTATGAGTAATGTTGTGATAATGGTGTGAAATGAATGTTCATGTAAGTCAATGGTAAATGAAAGTGAAATGGTCATGGACAATCTGGGATTGTTTGAATTTATGTCATCTCTCGAGGAATACTTTGTGAGAAATGACGAATTAATGAATATGAGTGTGTCAATGGTTAATGAAAGTAAAGTGGTTCTGCTTCAGGTTCTGAGCCATATATTTTGTAGAATGAATTATGTTGAATAAGATCTTGAGATATGTTCTGTGAACTAAAGGTTGATTATATGTAATAATCGACATTATCTGTTGTGGTACTGAACAATTCTTGAGGTAGGTGATGTGATTAATTTGTTTGTGTACTGTGAACATGGTTTTTGAAGTAAATCTTTTGTCTAGTGTTTGAGTTAATGTGTTGTTGTAGCTTTTGTGTTGATTTATGGATTAATAAGGAGTCTATGTGATGTATTTGTTGGTTTTCACATTGAATAGTGTTTCTTAACAGCTGATGGCTTGTTGTGTTCCCTGTTTAAGGTTGGGCAGTAGTCAAAAACATCAGACAGTATTTAGCTCTGTTCCTGAGAATATGAAGATATTTGCTGGTGTCATGAGCACTACAGCCTAGCTGAAAATGATGATGAGTTTGGGTATGCTGATTTCTGAACAGATGTAAGTCAATAGGCACTGAAGTTTTTTTACTGGAGTAAAGTGCATTGCAGACTAGTGGTTATTTAAGAGGAAAACTCAAGAAGAGTAAAGATAACTGGGGTGGAGGAATCCCCTTTTGCCATTTAAGCTATAAAGACATTCACAGCTTGCCTGCAATTGTAGATTTGGAAGGAAACTCATTGCTATCTATTTCACAAAGCGAAGGCACATTATATCCTGAACAGTTGCAGAGAAATTGATGAGAAACAATGTGGAACCACCACAGGAATTATGAAACAATAGCAGTGTTGTACATTTTAATTCTTACATTAATACCTTTGAGTGAACAGCACAATATGTGATTGTTTGTGAATTTTAGGCATAGACTGAAATGTTTCTGGCCATTGGGTTATTTGTAGTGTACATAGTCATCTTCTTGTCTTTCGTTATGTTTGCATGTACCTGGTGTTCCTTTTGTTTGATGGACAGCTTGTGATCACTTATTTGTCTATGTATTATTAGTACGGGGCTGTGCACAGGAAGCATTCATTCTGTGTATCTTGTAAACGCTGAAGTAGTGAGCATTAAATAAACAGTTTGTCTTCCATATGGATTATAAGTATTGAAGCTGTGTTTGTGAAATATCATCTTTTGTCTTAGCCCACTATAGGCTGTGAGGATTTTATTTTAGTTACTATATATGGAAGCAGTACAGGTGGTCATCAGTGATAATATTTCTTTTACAAGGGGTGTTCAGTAAATAACATGACAATTTTTTTCTGAAAGAAGGTTGGCTTTATTTAGGATTTCAATACACCATATTATTTCCCTCTCTTTTGGCTACAGAACACTGTTTTCCAACAGAATTTCCGTTCAGTGGGATAGCATATGCACGTTACTGGGAGGGAAGTTATGTCCACATGGTATCACTCTACTGGTCGATGTCGGAACCAGCATCTCGCTGCATCAATAACCTTCCCATCATTAACATATGGCTTCCCTCTGAGTGCATCCTTCCAAATTTTTCTGCGGAGGAGGGGTGGGGTGGCGAAACTCCATGGATTGTTACAGGCTTTCCGGTTATGAGTGATGATCATGTTTCATCACCTGTGATAATGTTGAGAAAATTGTCCCATTCCGCTTCGTAACATGCAAACAATTCTCCATGGATGGCCATTAGTTCCTCTTTATAGTCTTCAGTAGTATATGGGACTGCTGAGTGTAGTGGCGGTTGTTTGGAAAACGATTCAAAAGGAAATAATGTAAATATTAACACATAATACAATTAATTACATAGTAACAGGTTTTCAATTAATATCCATATGGAAGAGTATCATTATTTTCCAAAACTACTCTTTTATCGTACTGAATGGAGAATTATTTTTAACAACTTTGTTTATTAAATTTTTAGTATATGGAGCCATTGAGCATTTGAATTAAATTTATAGTTGAAAATTTGCCACTCAAACCATAGTTTTTTTCTTCAAAACTCCTGTTTCGTATGGAGAAACCCCAGGCAACACTACAAAACACTACATAATGTCCCTAGGAAACATTGTATGGTTTGAAACTTGCTGCCTTAACACACTGAGCTACCATGTAAGGCACAGCCACAGCACTCTGACTTTTTATCTAAGTAGCAAGCTGCAGCTTGTGCTATCATTATCTCATTTTCTCTTCTGCTCCCAATGAGGAAACAATTACTTGAGGAAACCATTACAGTGACCACACACTACCTCATTCTCTTTACTGCTGTCCTGATAAAGTTAAACCAAAATGCAATCGTAAATATCGAGAGAAATATTTTATGGATAATCTAACTAGATTAATGAAAAGTGATTGCAATGGTGGATTTGTATCTATGTTTGATGGTAGTGATATGGATCGTATTATAAAGGTATTTGATGTGTTTAGCAAATGTTACAAAGCCAAAACTTTACCGTAAAAAATTTTTATTGCAAAGATAGCCAGTTTGTTAAATTTTAGTGTGAATTAAAAATAAATGATACAAAGTGTAACAATTATTAATGACAAAAAATTTTTACGTGAATCTTTTCGATATAATTAAAAAAAGGTATTTTATGAATATATGCAGACTCACTTTAGATCTCATACAATATCAGTAAAATATGATGACCTAAAAATTTTTTGTTAGTGTTCTATGTTGCGTATCATAACAGATTTTTCTTTCCACACTTAATTATGTAACAAGTGTATCATCTGATATTTTTCTTTAAAAGTAGAACATACTTTCATTCCCGTTTTTTTATGTAGCTACAACATTTTTTCTACATGTCATTTTAATCACATAGATAGGGCAGATTGAAATAAAATTATATGATTTTATATCAACATCTACTTTCAGTTGTGTAATACATTTCAATTTTTGAAATGCATCATAAGCTTTCAGATAAATCTAAATTGCACATTTCTTGACGAAATACTTCATTTCTTAATTTTTCAAATATAATGTACCATGCAATACGTGATGAAATAAAGATGACTCAATCAACTGATTAATTTTTCGATTAGTTTGAATAACACAAAAATAAAATAAGTTATATCAAACTCCACTGAATTATAGTAATTCATGGTATCTATCCCAAAATTTAACAAAAAAGCAGATTACTATGAATGACGTGAATGAAAAATTTGAAGGTGTTGATTTATCAAATTAAGCAGGTATATTATATAAGTCAGGGTCAAATTTGTTCTGATAATAATCCAAACAAAATAAATTCAAGTTGTTGATGATTATTTTCCAAAATTAAGACGATCAGAATCAGATTTGGAAATAAGTTCAGATCCCAAAATGAGTATGAGTTTAATATAGAAATATACAGAAAAACCAGTAGAATCTTTTTTCATGTATAATGTTAGAGATTTAATTGATAGATTCACAGTAATACATGGATAAGAATTAGCTGGAAATAAAAACTATTATAATGAAAAAGTTGGTATAGTACAGGAGTAAACAAATAATTTTAGTTATTTTATTGTCAAAAAACCAAAAGGTATACCATATTTAATTAGATTTTTGTATAACCTAGTACATACATTTTGGAAAAGTGAAAAATATGGAAAAACACATTAATTAGTGAACACATTAATTAACAAACTTCCATTCAAAATGCATCGTCCAGGATTTAATTTTTGTGATCAAGGTACAAAATTAGATCAAATACTATCTACAGGAGATAAAGGAATAAATCGATTAGATGAAGCTTGCAAACAACATCAATAGGCTATAGAGATAATAAAGATATGAAGCAGATAAAGAGCTTCAATTAGGTGCAAAAGAAAGAATCTATGCTACTGATGCAGCAGTTGGTGAAAAATTAGTAATAACAGCTGTTAGAGGAATAATGTATGGAAAAAGAAAATTGAGCTTGATCACAATGGATGGGGTTTACAAATTTTTATTATACAAATGAGTAGCTTTTATATTGTTAACAAATTGCTACCTACTGGTAAAATTAAACCAACAGCAATTAAAATTAAAACTAATAATCATCAACTCTACAGAATTGATCAATATTTAACTGAAGAACAAAAAAAAAAGAGATAAAAAACTGGTGAAAATTGATTGATAACTCCTGTTGTGAAAAAAATTATTGAATACCTAGCGAAAAAGAAAGTAGGATGTGGCTTAAATAAACACAAAGGTGGGTTTCTACCATAACTATTAGCAGCATTACTATATCTAGCCACAATTGGTTTACTGGCTCATATATCAGCAGCAATTGCAAATGCATTAATAAACACGAAAAAAGTTGGCAGAGAATTATAGGAGCAATCGAGACATAATTTAAAAATGGAAAGGAAAGGTAGAGGGTTAAAGAAACATTGGAAAAAATAATTGATAAGTGTCCTAATGAATGAAGTATTTTTCATATAGAAAAGCTTACTAAAAATGAAAATTAAACACTTTCGTGGTGTATTCATGACTGATGAGTTACCTAAACAGCCAAAAATATTTGAATGTGAAATAGTTAATTTAGATACATCGGATAATACTGGTACACATTGGATATGTTACTATAGAAAAATGAAAAAAAAATGTTTTTGATTCTTTTGGGGGAAATATACCTAAACAACTGGTTAATTATTTGAGGAAGAATGATCTCTACTATAATAATAAGAGGATACAAAATTAAAACGACATAATATGTGGTCATTTGTGTTTATTTATGTTATAATTACTATCAGATGGTTATGAATTTAACGATGTTAGAAATCTAATAAATGGCCTTTCTTGGAAATAAAATAAGCAAACAAAGCACTGTAAACGTAATATCTAAAGAATTAGAGAAAAGTATGAGTTAGAGAATGTAATTATACAATTTTATAACTTCTTTAAGGCATTGAATAGCTATATTGCCTTAAAACGTAAAAGAGTAGTACATGTAAATGACGCAGCTGATAAAAAAGATGAAGTTCACAAACAAATTTTGAAAATAAGTTAAGTGATCTTATTACAAAGCCAGAATGCATGTCAGTTTTAACACAATTTAATAACTATGTCAATACAACACAGCATAATGAAAAAATTATGCAGCTTCATGATGATAGCTATAGCACTGTAATACATATTGATGAAACAATTAATAATCTTAAAACAGATTTTAATGAAAGAAATAGTATTTATGATGGCATCATGTCACATTATAATAAAGAGATACATCAGATGAAAATAAAGATTAATTCCATAGAAAGTGCACTTAAAATTATTGCTCCAAGATTAGACGAAAATGTTGGTAGAGATTTAAAAATACTGAAGCTTGTAGATAGATAATTTTTAAGCTTTATAAATGGAACACCATATCAATGTTTGGAGTGTAAAAAATTTACAGAAACATATATGCTCAAAGAGTAACAAGTAAAAATTAAAGACAGTGAGTTGAAGGTAATTTTTTTCTAAATATGCTTGGGCTATCTCAGTTAAAGTTAAAACAGGAAAAAATGAAACTGACAGTTTTGAAAATTTTTTAGAAATATAGCGCCAAACTATTTAGAAACTGATAAAGGTAAATATCAATAATTATTCAAAATATTCTTAAATAAATGCTTCTGTTCTTGAAAGATTTAATAGGACATTAAAAAAATGTATAAAATTGTTTCTATTGAAGGTAACTATAAGTGAATAGTAAGGGTTTCAAAATTAGTTGATGAATATAACAACACAAAACAAATAACTATAAAATGAAATCAATAGAAGTTAATGAGAAATTTTTAAACCTAATTCAATGGTTATTATGTACCCAACCAAAGCAAAGTAGTCTATTGGTGATAAAGTTAGTATAAGTAACCATAAAGGAATTTTTGAAACAGGTTACACTGCTATTTGGTCTATAGAGGTATTGGAAATTGATGATGTTATATATACAGATGCAAATACACACCAGTTGAAAGATATTAAAGGAAATTTTTATGAACAAGAATTACAGAAAACAAAATATCCAGATGTATATCTTATTGAAAAAGTGTAGAGACAAAAAGGTGATAATATGTATAACAGTTGTGTAAATAAAGATAATGTAATTTTGTGATACATAAATAATCTTTTTTGTATAAAGATATGAAGAAGCTTAAACTTCAACTTTTTCTATCTGTTTGTTATACTAATGATGATGTATCTGTATTCATAAATCAGTTAGATGATGAGTAATTGAATTATGGATGGTGACAAAGTATGCATTGTTTATGAATATTTTAAGGAACAAACTTATATTAACAGAATCTGATGAAGATTTATTATGTTATCTGTCGATTGTTCTTGTGTATAGATGTCTACAATATTAAAATAGTTCAAATGGCAGAAAATCTTCAAATTTTCTTTCATTCTTTGGTATAAATTTATTGCATTAGGGTCATACTCAATGCTGTATATTTCATAACAGCTTAGATGACTATCTATAATTCAATATTACTACCTTTGTAAATTTCTTCTTTGTATTCTAATCACATAATAATCATATTCACACTCATCATCAAACAACTTTAAATGAACTAACATAAGTCTCAAATTAATATCCTCAGTTGGTGGAATTACATGTGGCTGTATTTATCTAATACGCTGTTTTAAGGTTGAATGTCTTCTTTTTTTTCAAAACACACATAACCATTTCTTTTCAAGTTGTAAATTGTCAATTTTTATTGCATATTTTCGATAGTTGATTGTCGTTTATATTTGACATGTTTTCGAAATGATGGTAATACTTCATCACAAACCCGATCTAGAAATTTTTCAGCATAAGATGTATTTGATTTCAAAACTAGCATATATAGACCTGGCTTATTAATAAAGTTGGTGTATGGATGTAAGTGTAATTGCTGGATACACAAAGATTTTCTAGAGTTAGAATATTCCAATATATCAAACATATATTTCACTTTAAAGTGGGGATTATACTCTTTATCAATTATCACAAAAACTATGTCACTGTTATATATGATGCTGATTGCTATTCAGGATGTTTTAAATACATTCATCATACATGAAACAGCACATTTATATAGGAAAAAAGGATGGATTAATGTTGTCAACATAATTAAAGAAAATATTCCTGATTCAATAATATAAATTGTATGTTTTTTCAAAATATATTATGTTATGATGTTGTTGTTGTTGTGGTCTTCAGTCCTGAGACTGGTTTGATGCAACTCTCTATGCTACCCTGTCCTGTGCAAGCTTCTTCATCTCCCAGTAATTATTGCAACCTACATCCTTCTGAATATGCTTAGTGTATTCATCTCTTGGTCTCCCTCTACGATATTTACCCTCCATGCTGGCCTCCAACTCTAAATTTCGGAGCCCTTGATGCCTCAGAACATGCCCTACCAACCAGTCCCTTCTTCTCATCAAGTTGTGCCACAAACTCCTCTTCTCGCCAATTCTAATCAATACTTCATCATTAGTTATGTGATTTACCCATCTAATCTTCAGCATTCTTCTGTAGCACCACATTTCGAAAGCTTCTATTCTCTTCTTGTCCATACTATTTATCGTCCATGTTTCACTTCCATACATGTCTACACTGCATACGAATACTTTCATGAACGACTTCCTGACACTCAAGTCTATACTCGATTTTAATAAATTTCTCTTCTTCAGAAACGATTTCCTTGCCATTGCCAGTCTACATTTTATATCTTCTCTACTTCGACTATCATCAGTTATTTTGGTCCTCAAATAGCAAAACTCTTTTACTACTTTAAGTGTCTCCTTTCCTAACCTAATTCCCTCAGCATCACCTGACTTAATTCGACAACATTCCATTTTCCTCGTTTTGCTTTTGTTGATGTTCATCTTATATCCTTTCCTATATGATAGGCCCATATAGTATAGAGTTAGAAAGTTCTTTATATTTTATTTTTATATTCAATTTTGTTAATGTTAAATTTTTTAAATGATAGAAATGTCATTTTGGATCAGATACCTGTCGGTAGTTGATTAATATTTTCAGAGTCTATGGTCACAGACTCTGAAGTTCCATAAAATGTCTTTGATTAAATAATAGGTATTTTTTATACATATATAAATAATTTTTACTGCTGTTGTTTTCACAAATAGTGGTTGGAGATGACAGGAATAGAGTAAAAAAGTTTTTAATTTATTTAGGCTATTTGGATGTACCTGACAGTGAAAAACTCAAGTGAATGGAGATGATTTTAGAGAAGCATTAATGTTTGTTTCAGTTAACATCTAATGATGAAATAATTGGTGAGATAAACGCCAATGCATTGAATTTGATGAAAATTTAAAGATATTGTGTAAAAAATAATATTGGTAGCCATAGTACTGCTTTATTTAAATTGAGAAAGAAATATATAAATTGGCATTATAAAGGTGGCGCTAAAAAGGTGTTACAAATAACAGATGCAGCATTTAATTTTTGGCAAAAATATAACGATATTAAATTTGTTCATGTTAGCAATACTGCCTCCTGACATTTTAATTCCAAATAAAGGAAGAACATGTAAATAAGAAATTCATAAGAAAATCCAATTTCCAAAACAATTAGTTGGAAAATTTTTAAAAATAAAGTATGTAGTGATATATGTAGGAAATTTTCAGGATAACCAAATGTATAAATTCTGTATTTAGATACAATAACAGCTTGTTGAATTTTTCAAAGATGGTAGATTTTAGGAGTACAATAAATTCAAGAGGCAGTATGAATGATTTATCATTATTTGGAATAAATTACCCAATAATATAACTGCCTATAAATGCACTAAAAAAATGATATAAAAGCTAGAAAATTTCTCATTATAAATGGACAACAACACCAGAGATTTTTTTCCTATATAAAACGGGACTCTAAACGTAAATTAATAAAAAGCTAAAACAAAACAATTAAGCTTAAAAGGTTTTTCTAAATTTAGGAAGCAACAAATCATTGATCTTATTCAAAAGTCTAATAATAACAACAATGAAAAGCTAAATTGTACCCTAAAAGATCTAAAAGATAAGGCAAAACACCTAAGATTAAAAGGTTTTTCTGAATTGAAGAAAGCAACTTCTTGCACTTTTTAAGAATAATAACGATAAATATCTTATGTGGAAAAATTTTAATTTAGAACAATTAAGTACATTGTTTTCAAAAAATGAGACATACAGTACTAATGTTACTGAGTGTATTAGAAATAACACATTTGATGAAATCAGATGGAGAGATGTATTAAAGGGAAATAATTTTATCTGAAGATTTTCTCAGAGAATTCGAGTACAAATTAGAGTGGCATGAATTATCACATTACCAAAATTTATCAGAAGATTATATTAGAGAATGTCAAGATCAATTTTACTGGTTATTTGTATTAAGATATCATATATAATCTGAAAATTTTATAAGAGAATTTAAAGATGAAGTTGATTGGGAAATTATGCCAGACTTTCACGTATTATCTGAAGATTTTATAAGACAAGTTAAAGACAAAGTGGATTGGAAAAAATATCATACCATTAGATTTTATAAGAGAATTTCAGGATAAGGTACACTGGAAATAAATATCTTGTGAACAAAAATTACCTAAAATTTTATTGTAATATATAAAATAAATTTAATTGGGATTACATTTTTAAAAAATCAGGAACTATCTCAATCTTTCATACAAGAAACAGACAATGTTTCCAATTAAATGATTCTTCAGAAGCAGATTGCACTAAATGTTTAACCAGTAATGATTAACAATTTGTGAAAACTATATGTAATCATATGTTTCATAAAGAATGTGTTGATAATGGTTTGTAGATAACTCTACCTGTGCAATGTGTAGAAATGTTGTATAAAGAATTTGAATTAGAGCACTTATTATTTGCACTAAAAATACAACGAAATTTTTCATTAGAAGTGGACAAAAAAAATGGACCACAATTACTTTATGTACTTGTCAAATCTGTCCCACCATAATAAGAAATTGTAAGATGAAACAAATACATGCAGACGTGTGTGTTTGAATCCCGAGTTCACGAAACAATGATGAAAACAATTGTGCCTCAATGTGAAACGTTTCTATTGCCATCCTGGCCCTGCAGAACAAGTCATATTTTTTCCCTATTAACAGTTTTATCATAATTTTTTAGAGAAAGATAGTGTGTAAAACGTTAAATACGAGGGTCGTTTAATTAATAAGGCAATACATTTTCTATTTCAGCCAATTTCGGATGAAAAAATTCGGAAATTTTGTGGGACATTTCCGCTTCAGTCTCTATAGTTTCATGAAGTTCCGATATAAGACGGCGCTATAGGTAGTCTTCCTAACAGGCTCTGTAACGGAGGTGTATTGCAAGAAGAGAACTGGAAAAGCAAATAATCGCTTGCAGAATGTTTATGGAGACCTTGCAACAGACAAAACCACAGTGAGTTGTCATGCGAGGCATCTATCATCATCGGAACAAGCTGGCACAAATTGTCCGATCTCTTGAGTGCTAGCTAGCTACACACACTGTATCTCTTGCAGTACTGGAGCATTCGGACACTTGTTCAAGTTGATCGACTAATTACAATCACCTCGCTTCCCAACTGGGCGTCGCTGGTGGTTGAACTGACAAACTCATCCATCACCATCCGTTAGCTTCAGTGTAGATGAGTAGAGTGATAGCAGGCCCTCCCAGTGAGTAGGTGTAAGGCTATCGCAGTAAACAGAGATTATGTTGAAGACTAGCATTTTGCAGCCAAAAGAGCGCATAGTAATATGGCGAATTGGTGTCTTGATTTAAATCAATCTGCTTTCAGAAAGAAACATGTTGTCTTACGTATTCAATGCCCCTCATACTTTGACACTCTTAGTAGCACAGAGAAGATGGTTAGGAAACTGTCAATGTAGATCGGATATACACTACTTTTAATTAAAGTACCTTGTGTAGGCAATGTAGAATCATTCAAAGCACTTTCCTTTTGACAGTTGTTGATGTCTCATAGTAAATTAAAATGTTATTGAACTATTCTTGACTAATGTTATGTTATGTAAGTAGGAATATTTCTGGCAGACATGTTTAAAGATTAATACACTGTAGGGCATGCTCTCATCTAGTTAGTTACTCTGTTTATTTTAATTTTGTTACACTGATGTGCATATACACTTACACATCTCATGTGCACAATGCAACATCAAGTTTTATCGATATCCTACTTGAATGTTGATAGTTTTTTGCTTTAGAGTGTGTAAGTAGGATATCATATAGTTTTTTGCTTTAAAGAATGTATGTAGCATATCATATATATGTGTTTTACCATTTACTCCGTTACTGAACATGAATAATTTCTGGTTTTGTTTTTATGCCTTACTTCAGTGAGCAGATGCAGGTGACAGATCTTTGAGAATTTTTTCCTTAATTTTAATGAGGTTAATTTGAATAACCTCAACTGAGAATGTTATTTATATACTGACTCATCAAATAGAACAAGCCTTAAATAATAATACATTGCCAGTTGGTATTTTTTGTCATCTTTTCCCTGTGTCTGTTTGTGTTATCATGATACTCTCTTACAAAACTCAAGTTGTATGGAATTGATGGCGTTATGGACAGGTGGCTGGAATCATACTTCACAAACAGACAACAGCAAGTTGTGCTGAATCATTCAAACGATGTCGGGAAGGTAGAAAATTTTAGTGAGACTGGGAAAAGAGAAAGATAGTCCCACAGGGCTCAATTTTTCGTGCACTCGTATTCCTTATATACATGAATGACCTTCCACTTAAGACTTGACAAGCAAACTTGGTATTCCTTGCAGACAATACTAGTGTTTTAAAAGCCCCATTAGAGAGAAAGCAACAGAAAATTTGTAAATAATATTTTCCAAAGTATTATTAAGTGGTTTTCTGAAAATTTTGAAATAAACATGCTACATACAGTAGTGTACAACAAACAGATGCCAGGAATTAATGTAGCACATGAGCAAAAGTCAGTAAGTAGGGTAGAATGATCCAAATTTTAGAGTGTACATTTGATGAGAACTTGAACTGGAAGAAGCATATTACTGAGCTTGTCAAACAATTAAGTTCAGTTACTTGTGCTCTTCATATAATTACTAATCTCGGAAAGAAACGTATCAACCTCCTGATAGCCTTTGCTCATTTCCTCTTAGTAAGGTGTAAGCAATAATGTTCTTATAAGGAAAGTATTAATTGCATAGAAACAAGCAGTAAGAGTAATGTGTGGTGTTGACCCACAGATGCAGTCATTTTAATTGCGCCATTACAATACATCCATTTCCTAATGAAGTTCCTCATAAATAACCAATCACAATTTGATAAGAATAATACATACAAACCTACAAAACTAGATAGAAAAATGAACATTATTACCGAGATTAAGGCTGTCAGTGGCTAAAACAGGAGTTCAATAGGCAGCAACAATTTTTTTATAATTTACCTAATAACATTAAATGTCTGAAAAGTAGTGAAGCAAATTTTATGTCTAATATAAAATCATTTCTCCAGGACAGTTCCATTGACAAATTTCTACTTAAAAACAACTAGAGCTATATACATTTGACTTCCACACAAGGATATACTCCAGACAAATACCATCACAAAAGATTTAATAACACTTCATATTTGAAGTTAAGTTCCTCCTTTTCAGAAATGATTTTCTTGAAATTGCCAGTCTGCATTTTATACCTTTCTCATCGGCCATAATCAGTTATTTTTCTACCCAAATAGTAAAATTCATCATCCATTTCCTGCACTTTTTCCACCAGCTTCACTCGTTTCCTTATCACACTCAATTTCCCTTGTGTTACTTTTGTTGAGGTTCATCTTAAAATCTCCTTTCAAGACACTACTCACTCCTTTCAATAGACCCTCCAAATTCTTTACTGTCTTTGATGTAGATAAAAAGCCATCAGCAAACCTTAAAATTTTTATTTCTTGCCCACAAAGAACAATTCTTTTTCTAAATTTTACCTTCATATTCTTTCCTATTTGCTCACTGTACACAGCTGAGTAACATCTGGGGTGGGCTACAGCCTTGAATTACTCCCCTGTTAATTACAGGTTCCCTTTCATATCTTTCAACATTTACAACTACCATCTCGTTTCTGGATAAATTGTAAATAAACGTTCACTACCTTGGTTTTGAACATTCTGCTATCGTAATTTCAAAGAGTGTAGTCCCACTAAAACTGTCACCCACTAGGGTCAGTAGGATCAGAAATCTCTTGCATGTTCCCAAATTTTTCCAGACTGAAACTGATATTCATCAAGGCTGGCTTCTATGAACCTTTCCATTCTTATGTAAATCTAATGGTCTTGCAGTATCTACGTCTGTCAGTACCAGCCGTCTTTGGAAATGAAATTATTACGATCTTCCTGAAGTCTCAGGAAGTCTCTCATTCTGAGGGACAATTGTCTATTCTACATTTCTATCCATTTAGGTCGTTCAGTGCCCTGTCGAATTCTTCTCACATATTCATATCACCCATTTCATCTTCACCTACTGCCTCTTCTCTTACTGTAACGTTGTCCTCAATTTTATCTCTCTCTCTTAGACATTCTGTATATTCCTTCAATCTTCATGTTTTCTTTACTTTGCATAGTACTGATGTGTCATCTGAGCTGTTGATATTCAGGCAGCCATCTACATTTCTTATAGCTATACATGCTTCTATAAGGTAAAATTTGTCCTCCAGCCATTCCGGCTGATCTTCTCGTTTTTTAGATGACTGTATCTCCTTTCGCCTTCTTCATTTGCTGCATTTTTATATTTTCTACTTTTGTCAGTTACAGCAATGTCTCTTGTTGTAGCCACAGATTTGTAACAGTCCTTGACGTTTTATCTAAGTGATCCTCTGCTGTTTTGTTGGTCTCGTCTCTCAAAGCATTCATCATTAATTCTGTTCCTTTCTCCAATTTCAATCCAAGAATGCCTGATCCTAACCTTGAAACTCTCAACAACCTCTGTTCTCCTCATTTTATTCGATTCCCGTAGCCTTAATGAAATTTCTTTCTGCAGCTTTTTCAGTTATAATCTGCTGTTCATAAGCAGTTAATTATGAATCAAAGTGGGCATCAGCACCTGGAAATTGCCTTAGAGTTTTAAATATGACTTCGAGTCTCTGCCGTATCATTAAGTGATGAATCCTGCAGGGTCCCTACGTCTGTAGCACGTACACAGTCTTCGTTCATTGTTCCCTACACCATGCGTTAAGTTCTCTGAAAAATTCTAACAGGTGAGCTCCTCTGAAGTAGTTATGAGACAATACTATCTGCTGTAATTTAGTCAACACAATGGCTTCACCATAGGATAATTTTCTATGTTTAGGTAGCTTATTCTTTATCGATTCACTGGTTTCTCAAATGGCTCTGAGCACTATGGGGCTTAACATCTAAGGTTATCAGTTCCTTAGAACTTGGAACCACTTAAATCTAAAGAACCTAAGGACAACACACACATCCATGCCGGAGGCAGGACTCGAACCTGCGACTGTAGCGGTCGCGCGGTTCCAGACTGAAGAGCCTTGAAACTGGTTTCTCCGTGTTTTCATTAGTTTACAAGTTAGTAACACTTAACGAAAAGAAACTCTGTCTCGTTCAGAATCACGATAGTCTTAGTGTATCTCACTACCTATTCTTCAGTTCTGACTGAATAATGTTCAGTTTTTTGCTGAAGATGTGTCTTGGGCTAACTCAGTAATTAATGATAGGCCTGACTGTAACATTTTCTTTCTGCGCTCGAAGTTTAGGTGCTGGTACTTTCTTTGGAGATGGGTAATTTTTCTGATTAACAAGAAAATGGGTTCGTTGATAGAATATTGAGGAATTCCTCTGTTGTGTCCTTCTCCATGATTTTGATGCCATTATGACTGAAAAACTTTTTACCTGCTTTCAAGATCACAGTATTATTTCCAGTTAGTTTGCTATTAATCCTGTTTATAGCAGCATGATCTTGGTTCTTAGGTGTCTTATTTGCTTGGATAAGTTTACCATTGGTGATTTACTAGTAGGTCTGTAGATAAAATATCGATATACTAACGTTTCTTCCGAACATGTATCGATATTTGTGTATGGTGCTTCCTTCAACGAAATATCGATACTACGGTTTCGAAATGGTAATATCGAGTGCCGATATTTTTATTTTATATTATATTTTTTCACAATTTTCAATAAATATTTTAAGTTGCTCTTTTGTAATTGTATTGAAACATAATTTTACTTTCATTGTGTGAAAGACTCTTATTAATTTTTGAGCTTTTGTTACTCCTAGTGTGTCTTTTAGACTGCATGAAGCAAGTATAGATGGCACAAAGAGGAAGTCCGATTGCACGTTGAAAAACAATTTTTAAACGCAAATAATGTGCTGTTTCTTCACATTGGCATTATTCAGAAGTAGTTGTTGAAACTCATGAACAAAAATCTAAATAACAAGACTGCTCTTTTCGGTGGATGGAGACGTGTGAAAGGAAATGCTTACACAATAGGCACTCGGTGCTACCAATAGCAACTGCAGAGTTAACCTTCTCCACGCAGTTTTGACACTACAGCTGCTAGGTCGCTACCGTTTGCAGAAATGAAAAAAAAGAAAAAAGAAAACAGGGAAGTCGGCATGAAGTGTTCTAGACAAATCCGACACTGTATGTGAGGAAACCGAATGACGGACTCATCGAACACATTTTATTGTGCCACTTACCTTCAGTTACCGTTGCTAGCAAAGTGGTTATCGGCAAGCGGGAACGTAGATCATTTTCCTTTCAATTCTTGCTCTACAGGGGACAAGCAGGCTGCTAGTATGTTTCATGTACAAAATGTCTAATAATAAATCAATATTTAAATATACAGCTCTAAAAGTGGCAGTATATTTACAATGTGCAGCCGATATTTTCTTGGCTGGCGCATTGATGAGTTTTTCCGTCGATATAACGAAATATCGATAGCTTTTCAGATATATCGAGGTCCAGAATGTGCATATTTTCTAATATCGGGATATCGCATTCCTGATATTTTTAAAAGTAGTAACAGTCCCAATTACCATATCCATGATACCTGTTACATAATTCTTTTCACTTTTCCTAATGTCGCTTTTGACTACATAACGAGGGACGTCATTGTCCACAAGTTCAACCTGCGTTGGCTATTACGGTTCCTACGTCGCTCTAGAAGTTCTCTTTAATAATTATCAGACACTCTGTTAGTCGTATCGTTAACTCTATATCAAACACAAATTTGCCCTCAGTGCTAGTAACTGGTATGCACCACGCGTAGTAAGAGCAGCAAGACTTCTCTGGTGACTGTGTCTAAGACTGTATCGGCACCTAAGCTCAAAGTGAAAAACTTATAGCCAGTATTTTGTAAGAAGCTAAAGGGCTCCTTGTTACTGATTAGACCAAAGAAAAGCTGCTACGATAGTTTTCTGGACCAACTGAATGAGAAAGAGCGAGAGAAAAAGTCTTGATTGTATAATGGCAAAAATTTGGGCGCATTAAGGCAATAAGATATCTGGGAAATGGAAATGCTGACTGAAACTTCCTGACAGATTAAAGCTGTGTGACGGATCTGGTGACAAACTCAGGATATTTCCAAAGATCCCGAGTTCGAGTCTCGGTCCAGCACACAATTTGAATGTGCCAGGAGGTTTGATATCAGTGCACACTCCGCTGCAGAGTGAAAATTTCACTCTAGATTGCTGAGTGATTTGAAGTTCGAATTGTTAGAATATCCACCCTATTTATCATAGCTGCAATTTTCCGACTTCCACTTATTCCGAAGAATAAAGATATTTATGGCTGAAAAATGTTTTGTATCGACCTGAGGAGTTACTGTGTCCAGTTTGTCAGATTTCTGTTTCCATACTTATTTACTGGAAGAATGTTGGACAAAGAGCTTTTATTAAAATGAAGTATATTTTTAGTTGTAAGAGCTGCCTTTCACAGCCTAACCGAGAAATGGTGTTATATCAGCAGAGGGGCTCTCCGTAAAAGAATGGTTCTGTGATTCAGCTAGACCACTGCATACTACAGTTTCCCATGCCCCAGATACGATGCATCACACGTCCCATAAAGTCGTCTGTAGTGAGAAGTCACGAGAGGAATGGGAGTTGAGACGGAAGACTGCTTTTAACGCAGATAGTCCACGGCAACCGTTCTGTGCACCATTCCGTCCCATTCCGGCGGACGGATGCATTTCCGCCCTACTTGGCGGCCTCTGTTTGCGAAACACAATTCGCTCCGGGGGTGCGAATACCAGAGCCGAGACTTCATCTGCTGACGGGGCCGCAATGCCGCTGCTGTAAAACGGAGCGCACTCTTCCGCGACCTAATATCAACGGCCGCGTCTCGCGCGAAACAACTTCCGCCTCACGCCGGCAGCGCCTTTGTTCTCCTCTGGCGTTTTACTGGCTGTTTACCGCCGAATTCCCGCTCTGCCGCACTTCACAGCAGCCCGGTTATGTGACAAATGAAGTGGGCGACTGTCACAGCTGTAATCTGCACTGAGTCTCCCAGTTACGGTGAAAACTTTGAATAATACAATTAGATTCTTCGGTATTCACAAATTATACAGGACATTACCCAACTGAGAAAGAAGTGGAGTTGACCTATGTCACAGCTGTTAGCTACACTGACTCTTCTAGTTATGGTGAAATCTTGAACAATATAATTTACGTATTTCTCCATTCATCAATTATACAGGGCATTATAATTTGATTCATAACAATCCACCGACGATATATATTTCAACTTAATAAGTTACATATAAATTCAAAACTTAGAAAGCAAAATAATTGATGACGTCGGAAATAAAAAAAAGCAAATCTCCTCGTATTCGCCCTCATTGGCCAATTGGAACCGATCGACAATCATATCACCCTCTGCCAGTGCGCCATCGGATGTGGTACGGAGGGGCGTGGAGTTAGCACACTGCTTTGCCGGCCGCTGTCGGCTTGCTGGATCTTTGCGTCGCTGCTTCTCTTTCAAGTTAATCCACAGTTGCCCCACTAGGCTGAATGCATTTCACGCCAGTCCTCACACTATGAAAAACTACTGGCAGTACCGGGAACCGGATCCAGATCTTCTGCATGGCGTTTACACACGTTGAACACTTGGCTACGGGGTGGACTTGGTAGAAGTAAGGAGAATACAAAAAATGGACTTAAAATCACAAGAAACACTTTTCTGAAAAAAAATTGTTGCCGTATAATATACACTAACGGAAAAATAGTCCCAAAACGATGTAGGAGTTGTGGAATATAAAAGTTGGTAGGTGTGTTTTTACGTCTGAAACATTACGTCTATTCAGTGTAAGGCCTGATCTTCTACTGGCGTACACAATGTTCAAATAACTTAGAGAAATGCAGCTGGGTGACGTCCTCGACAACCGCTGAATTTCGGCAGGAGCACACCCTGCCATTTCCACTGGCAGTTTTGCCTTGAAAATGACCAGGTATGTTCCCATCGGTACATCGATGATTGTTGACGACGTTACACGGCTGCATTCCCGTAAGTTATTTTGACATCTATTCAAATTGCGCACCAGCAACATATGAGAAGCCAGCCGGTGTGGCCGAGCGGTTCTAGGGGCTTCAGTCTGGAACCACGCTACAGCAACGGTCGCAGGTTCTAATCCTGCATCGGGCATGGATGTGTGTGATGCTCTTAGGTTAGTTAGGTTTAAGTAGTTCTAAGTTCTAGGGGACTGATGACCTTAGTCATCCCATAACACTCAGAGCCATTTGAACCATTTGAACATATGAGGGGAGCTAGAAGCGCCACTACGAAGATGCAAATCAGGTTTGCTTTCAAAAAAAGACTGGAACAGTTGTGAGCGTTATTTGTGTTTGAGATCGGACGTAGCGAACTGATATTAGGGAAGAACGTCTTGAAGACGACGAAGGTGCCGTTACCAACAAATCACTGAGTTTGAAGGTCGTTGTATACTAGGAATTTGTGGGAATGTAGCCACCGTACACGACTGCTCGCAGCGGTAGTCACAGAAAACTATGGTCACAAGAATACTGGGTTCCGAACGGCCACGTGGCAATTCCAAGGGGAATACTGGCATGTTCGGCGTATGGCTGTGGTGCATCATACTGCATCTGCAGGGCCACATTCCTACAAAACCCTATTACACAATGTCCTTCAAAGTAATCTATTGGTAATGGCAACTTCGTCGTCTTAAAGGCATTATTCACTAATATCAACTGACTAAGTTCAATCTACTACATTGGTGCTACAGAAGAATGCTGAAGATTATATGGGTAGATCACATAACTAATGAGGAAGTATTGAATAGGATTGGAGAGAGGAGAAGTTTGTGGCACAACTTGACCAGAAGAAGGGATCGGTTGGTAGGACATGTTCTGAGGCATCAAGGGATCATCAATTTAGTATTAGAGGGCAGCGTGGAGGGTAAAAATCGTAGAGGGAGACCAAGAGATGACTACACTAAGCAGATTCAGAAGGATGTAGGTTGCAGTAGGTACTGGGAGATGAAGAAGCTTGCACAAGATAGAGTAGCATGGAGAGCTGCATCAAACCAGTCTCAGGACTGAAGACCACAACAACAACAGGTTCAATCTCAAGGGTATCTAACGCTCACGACCCTTACTGCGCCTTTTTTAATGCAAACCTGATTTGAATCTTCACAGCGGCGCTGCAAGCACAAGTCTTATGCTACTGGTGTGCAATTTTAATAGATGTCAAAATAACTTACGGCAATGCCGCCGTGTGACGTCGTTAACGATTCGATATAGCAGTTGCCACCACAGTGACGCAACGAACTTTTCACAGGTCGGTTATTTCAATGATAGCTCTGAGTAGAACGCCTGTAGCGTGCATTCCTCTAACTCCAAACCACCGTGACTTCACTGGTGCCAAGCAAGAGATAACTGGACGGAGCGTGGAGGTCTGTCGTGTTTTCTGTTGAAAGCTGGTTGCACCTCGGTGCCAGTGATGACCGTGTGTTGGATAGGAGACCAGTTGAGGGTGTGCAACCAACCTGCCTGCGTGTTAGACACACTACACTTACACTTAGAGTAATGGTCCCCATTGCAATTTTCTATGATAGCAGGCGCACTGTTGTAGCTATCCCACGCACTCTGACTGCAAATCTGTGCCTCAGTCTGGTGATTCCACCTGTTCTGCTGTCATTCATGGGCAGCACTCCAGGTGGTGTTTTCTGACAGGTTAACGCTCGCCAACATCTCGCTGTTGTAACCCACCCTCCTGTACAGAGTATCGACATGTTTTCTTGTCCTGCTCGATAACCAGATCTACCTACTGTCGAGCACTTATGGGACATCGTTGGATAACAACTACAGTGTCATCCACAACCAACATTAACCGTCCCTTATTGACCTACGAAGTGCAACAGGCATGAAACTCCATCCCACAAACTGACAGCCGGCAATCGTAAAACACAATGCAATCACGTCTGGACGCTTGCATTCATCATTCTGGCGGTTAAAGGGGCTATTAATGTGCCAGCAATTCACATATGCGAAGACTTATCTCGCGCTGACATTAATCTCTGATCTTGCAATGCTAACCAGTTAAATATGTTACCTAGACAAATGTATTCTCGGAATTTCATTATTAGACATTAAATACTTCTGGGACATCTTTTGATAAGTGTCAATCTGAGTCTTTCCTCGAAATATTTCTTTGGATCGTAGCGTTATGCAGAAGTGAAACGTAGAGGATGAACAACATAGACAAGAATAGTAGCTTTTGAAATTTATTGGTACGGGAGAATGTTGAATACTAGATGAGTAGACGACATGATGATATACTGAGCCGAAGCGGGCCGAAAGTAAATTAATGGCACACAATTTGACTATAAGGAGGAGTCTACTAATACGAAAGACTATGTGGTGTTACAGTGGGACGTTCATGAAATGTGCCGAAAAAGTTAATTTTCAATTTATTTTTTATTTATTAGTAGAAATCATGGACAATAGGTTTCGAAAGTCTCAATGACGAGACTGCATCCGAAGGCCCTGAAAAGTAGTTACATGCAATACGCGACCTTCTTGCAATGACCACTTTTTGAAGCAACATTTCAATAATAGCTGAGTGAATAACGATTCTGAGTATTACTTTTACGGAATACATCTAGAAGGCTGTGATGTATATTCTTTTGTTTCGTAGGTCATCTCTGACTCTGTTCCCTATCTTATAAACAATAAAGAACCAGTTGCTTCGTTTATGAAGATGCAATTCGTATTTTTCCTTGTTCTACTTGAGTATTTTATCCACCATTTAAACTTATAATTCAGGATGAATGTATTACGGAGAATGGGCTACAAGATAGGAAATTTCATTCAAAACATCTTGAGAAAAATAGATTTGTAGCGCCACTCCGCAGTTGAAAAGCCAGTTGAAAAGCTGGCAAAGGGAAGAAGTGAAAAAGCAAGACACCATAAGAGTTGCCTTACAGGGGAAGAGCCTTCTGAAGACGTGAGATAAGAAAGGAAACCTTAGACAACATTGAATTGTATTTGCTGAAAATCACGTTTTTCAAAAGTTTATGTACTCTCAGAATCCATCAATGATACAATTATCAAATTTTCTACACTCATTTCTATAAATCTAGTAAGTGTTGTCTCAAGAGTAAATTTTGTTCTGATTGCAAACTGAGATATGGGGCAAAAAGCTTGGAATTTTGGATGAATTTCACATTATACGTAACAGAAACATAACTTTAAAATATTAAAATCCTCGTGTTCAATACACTCAAAAACTTCATGAGAGAAGCCTGTTGTATGCAAAGAGAATAAACGGACGTAATTTTGTAGAAATCTCTTGAATAGTTTCTGAGAAAAAGGTACTTATATTATTTTTTGAAAATAGAATTTTTAAATTCGATGAAAAAGGTAAATATATATATTCGATGGAATTTAATAGTAAATGTGTTAATTTTACGTAAAGCATGGTACAAAATTTCACTTCCGTGTCTCCAAAATTGTGGATATAGTGCATATTTTAAGTAACGTGTGTTTTTCATGAAGGTCCTCTGTTAAGGAATAGTTTCAAACTGAGAGGAGTGTAGAGGTTGGAGCGGAGGGTAAAAATTGTAGAGAGAAAACCGCAACAGCACAGTCAAAATGATTTATTAATTACGACTAGTTTCGTGAAGTTTAATCACATCCTCAAGTTACAAACTATTGAACTAAAGAAGATACAATAACCATTATTAGAAGTATTTAAAACAAAACACCGAATTGATAAAATTGTGAATGACACGTGAAATACGAGTATACGGATATTTCATTACGTAACGTCCATAAACCTATGTAAAGGTATATAATAAAAGTCCCGTATCTTTCAGCACAAAATTGGTGTCACAAATTACGCAGCCATCATGAACAAAATAACTAGAGAAGGACGCCGCCGTAGAAGGAAGAAACGTGTACCCAGTACTTACTTACGTGATGAAGGATATTATATTAATCTTTCAAAAATTCATCTATTTTACGTAGTGAACCTAAGGGTCGTCGGCTTAACAATTAGGAGACGTGGAAATAATCAGGTGGAATTACGTCAGCATTCCATTTTAGCAAATTTTGATTGGTCATACAAAACACACATGGGTGGCAGAGGGCGTGACACGTGACAAATATGTTTACACTCTGCTTATACCTTCCATACCAATGTTTGTCTTACCTTTCTGTGGCTTAACTTTTGACTTGTTTATATGACACTGTATCAGATTTCTGTGCTATTTTCTTGGTGCTTGCAATGCTGCTAACGGATGCCGATCAGTTATTTGATTTCTACAACAGTTTCTCTATCTTCCAATGCTTACCCGCATTTACATCGGTTTAGCTCAGCACTTGACTTCTCGCGTTGGTTGGTAGCTCTTGGCTCGGTAGGTTGTTTCTGCTGGTTTACGCCCATGCTCCGCTGTGCAGTCCTGCTAGGGTCGGGCTTGCTTAGTCTGTCAATGTGACACTAGCATAGATGGCCGCTGTCTGAGAAGACGTCCCACGTCCAATCGTGTCGGACCACGTTTTACACGGCATAGTGCAGCAACTCGACGTGGCATGTATCCAACAAGCCCCTGGAAGTCCGCTGGAGAAATATTGAGCCATGCTCCGTCGATAGCCGTCCATAATTCTGAAAGTGTTGCCGGTGCAAAATTTTGTGCACGAAATAACCAGTCGATTACGTCTCATGAATGTTCGACGGGATTCATGTCTGACGATATGGGTGGCCAAATAATTCACTCGAATTGTCCAGAATATTCTTCAAACCAATCGGGAACAATTGTGGCTCGCTGACATGACAACGTCGTTTGGGAACGTGAAGTCTACGAATGACTGTAAATGATATATAGATAGTCGAATATAACCAATTGCTCTCAATGATCGGTTCAGTTGGACCAGAGGACCCAGTCCATTCTATGTAAACAACGGTCACACCATTATGGAAAAATCGCCAGCTTGCACAGTGTCTTGTTGACAACTTGGGTCCACGGCTTTCTGATGTCTGCGCTACGCTCGAACCTTCCATCAGCTCTTACCAGCTGAAATCGGATTCAGTTGGTCAGGGCGTGGTTTTCCAATCGTCTACGGTCCAACTGATTTGCCCACGAGCCCACGAGTGGTGCTGCAGGCGATGTCGTGCTGTTAGCAAAGGCACTCGCATCGGTCGTCTGCTACCATAGCCCAGTAACACCAAATTCGCCGCAATGTCTTAACGGATATGTTAGTCGTGTGTTCCCCGTTGATTGCTGTTGTTATTTCACGCACTGTTGTTTGTCTTTTAGCGCTGACAACTCTGTGCAAATACCGCTACTCTTGGTCGTCGAGTGGAGGCGGTCAGCTACTACATCGTGCATGGTGAGAGGTAATGGATGAAATCTGGTGTTTCTGTCACACTCTTGACACTGTGGCTCTCTGATTACTGAATTCCCTAACAATTTTCCGAAATGGTTGGTCCCTTGTGTATAGCTCTAACTACTGTTCCGCGTTCAAAGTCTGTTAATTCCCGTCGTGCGGCTATAATAACGTCGGAAACATCTCCACATGAATCACCTCAATACAGATGACAGCTCCGCCAATTCACGGCTCTTTTATATCTTGTATACGCTATACTATCACCGTATATAAAACTGCTTACGCTATTCCATGACTTTTGTCATCTCATTCTATGCCCGGTAAGGCTGTTATAGGTTAGCGGTTGTTTCTAAGTTTATAATGACGGTTGTTATATAACAATTCTTGTTTCTAGGGCTATATCTTTCTCACGTCATTTCATTCCCGTCCGTTGCGTACTTTGTAGTGCTAACTACGTGCTGGAAATAGGGGACTTGTATTATTTACCATTATTTACCATCACGGGGTTTTAAGGGCGTTACCTATTGACAGGTCCATTTAACATGTCAGTCAGAATGTTGTTTTAAGATAGTTCTGATTACGGTTATTGTATATACATCGGGTCACCAGTTTCTTACATGAAGATGTGATTATAATATCACGAAGGAAGTAGTGATTAATAAATCGTTTTGACACAACTGTTGCGGCTTTCTTCGATTGATATGTATCATCAAAGCTGTGGATGCACCTCATACCAAGTGATTTGTAAGATACTCAGTAACTAGTGCTGATACGTATCCTTAGAGATACTCTTTCGTAATTTTTGTTGATCTTTATTATATTCCATTAAGAAGTTGGTAATTTTCACCATGATGGTGGTTTCCGTTAAAAGTAAGTCCTTGAGGAAAGTTGCTTCATGCATGTATAGACCGTTACGAGGCTCCTGTGCCTGACAAACTTAGGTGTCAGAGCAGCTCTCCAAATTTGGAAAAAAGAGCGCAGTTATGTGGCTGTAAACAGCACCACGCCTCTGGACAGACGACTGTTACCTTTGAGTGCCGAGAAAATAATAGCACGGAAACCTAGCGATATGTCCCACTTTCTTGGTTTTATCTACAGGCCACACCTGTATTATGGAGTTAAAAAAGACAGCTCCTATGCCACATGGACCTACAGCTTGGGGCCAGGTTCATGTAGTTTACCTGGGTGTCTACGGCTGCAGAAGTTCATGAATAGCTGCGGAGTTTTGTCGAGAAAAATAGTTTACCATTTGTTTCTCGCTAGTCGAGACAGTTCACTTAGATAGCGGAATTCCGATGGTAACTCGAAAATTAGGAACATATGCTAGTCACAGACGCCTTCGTGCCACCGGTAACCTAATCTTCAACGATCTTCTGCCGTGTACCTATACTGCACTGAATATCTCTTATTCTCCATATTTTATGTTTGAATTCCAAATTAGTGTATGTTCCTTGAATACTTGTACGTGGTTTTTCGTTAGTGACCTAGCGCAGAGCTTTCCACTCTATTGAATGTTTGAGCCTTCTTGGAAGTGTATTTATGGCTCTCCACGCAACGAATTAGGTCCATCTGTCTATTAAGTTTGTAGTCGACTATTATTTAAATAGAGTTGTACTATCTCCTCCTGTTCCTAGTACTATTGACTTTTGGCAACCACCACAGTGATTAAATGTGAGATCAAGGTGAATACCTGCAGCTAGAAAAGACTCATTCTTTGCACAACGGTCGGGACAGCTAGCCGGGATACTGAGGTCCTTCTTTTGAGCCACCCTAGCGGACGCAGACCCTTTATTGACAATATACACTTCAGTTATCACTTCTCAATGTGCACACATTTACCAGACACAGAAGTACGAGTAGCTGAAAGTGGGCCGCGAATATCGGAGCTCTGCTAGTAGACTTGGGCGCTGTGTAGCCAAATGGCTGTGTTATAATGGGGAGAAATTGTCCAAAAATTGGTTCATCACGTCACCAGCACAATTCATCACGTCACTGAAGCATCCACACTAAAATCTTAAGGACAAAATTTAGTCTAGATCAGCAGTTGAGAGCCTTCCTTCTTTCGAAGCGCGAGAGAAAAATGCCCTCATATTACAGAACAGATCAGGAAGATATGATGGAAGGAAATCCAAACCTCTATAATTCGTCCCACTAAGTCTTCGTTTGTATGGGACACCATCAAGTGGATTTCAGGCCTAGTTCAAAACTGAACAGCTATTGTTGAGATAAGGAATGGTATTTTCGAGACCAACAAAGGAGATATTGTACGGACAGTGGTGGCATATGTAACTCTCGTAGCCGCTAATGTTTAAGGAGATATATTTGGAGAAACCCTTGAGACACGGCAGATACTAGCGAGATAGTATCTTGGTGATACTCCCTGAAACAAGCAGCCAACCAAGTTCAGTCATTTTCATTTTCATTTAATTTCTTTCAGGCAATACAGAAGCCAACCTCCTACGAGCCGTCTTTGTCCTTTGCGTATGTGAAATGAGGTCGATTAAGTTGTTCTGTTTCTATGCAACAAATAATTCTATCTTCATTAGTATTTGATACAGTTACTTCAGCTTTCGCTGTCAATTTATGGGTGTTCAGCCCTTCATTTTTAGGTTTAATATCACAGATATCAGTTATTTGACCTTAATTAGCCTTTCTTACAGCTGCTTTCCACTCTGCTGCCAGCTGATGGCAATTCAAATAATTTATGTTGCCACAAACATCCTCTTCTGCACTGTCTTCGGCTGTGTCGTCCCTGACGCCAGGAGGAGCAAAGGAGATATCCAGCGAATTTGCCGTTTAAAGATCTTCAATACTAGACACCTCTAGCAAAACAAGACCGCTTTCACAGCTAGGCTTCTCCGACGATTTTGCATAACTTCCTGCCATCTTACACACCTACGGAATACAGTTCACCAAAGACAATTCAAACAATAGTTTATTAATATCTAAGATTTTTGCAATATGCGCACCAATTGTTGTTATAGTGCGCAACCATTTTGCTCTCTGAAATGAGCTAACAGTTTGACCCCGGGAAAAGATCACACACAAAAGCAGTTCAATAGTATAACAATGACGGACTCGTAATACTGTATCTTTGCTATACTGAGACAAGAGCAGGAAGTAATATAGACATTCACTCGTTTCCGACGAGTAAACCTCAGGACCAATGTTGCGTCACGAACAACGTTGCATGGTGCATAAACGCACCACTAAGGGCGAATGCCTTAAATCTTGCAAATAATAAAGGGTGCAACGTAAGTGTAAAAGAACGTGTATCTAGAGGCACTTTCTTCAAGCTGACCACATACACTTAGTAATTTGTAATTTTGAAGTGAAGTGTAAACATGTTTAGAAATTTTGCTAGTAACTCACGTAATGCTGTGTGGTTTTTGTAATTAGAGGTAGCAAAATGATCGTGATAATTAAGTTTATTTTAATAAATATGTGTACAAGTCCTAACAGTATAAGATTTGAATGTTTATCAATGTTTCAATATTTAACCTGGAATCAGTAGTATACGATGTCACAGAAAATGCGCACGGAGCCTTTGGTTTCCAGTCCTTCGTCCGGGCAAGTTTTCGTATTGTACGAGCGATACTAAAGAAGTGGGTGTGCTTGGCGGCAGTCGAAATTGTGGAGCTGGCGAGGCAGCCGCATTGGTTGAACAGTACCTCTGTTCGGTGCACATTTATGATAATTTTGTTGAGCGCAGCCTTATGTTCTAAATTTTCATTGGACTTAATACGTCTGACAGTGGTTTCGATGATTGAGCTTGAACACCCATACTGATTTAATTTATGGTACCTGAGGCAGCTGAGAACTTTAACTGTTTTCTTGTAGTTAATATCAGCATTCAAATGTGACAGATTTATGATTTTTTTCGCAGTAATTATTTGGGATACTGGAGACTAGTTTTATGTCGCGATTGATAGTGAGAATCTGCACTGTCGCACTAATTGTTTGGTTTAGAATCCCGTGATTAATGGGCTGTTAAACGAACTTCCATGCAAGCATTCTTTTTACATTGTTCTCCCCTCTAAATCAATTATTTTTTATCTGTGATGTCATTAGAATTCATAGCTGCACAAAGCTACCAATTACGAATTTGATAATTATTTCTAACAAAACATTATTTGATTTAAACGATAATTATCTTTTTTGACAACATTATTAAACCCAGAGGAGTTGATAATAATTTTAAAGAAAACTTTATTTCATTTAAACGATATTTCCGTTTTAACATTTTAATCTCCTAGAATTTGTTCTTACAGTTAATTTATTTATAAATTGATTTTCTAACATTCCTAATGCATTATAATAGCCTAAGATCAGTTATGTAAATCTGCTGGCTTTCGTTGACGTTGTCACCGAAACTGAAATCTTCTAGGTTGTTGGGCTTCGTCATATTTCTTCAGACAATCGTCGTTTCGATCCCTCTGCTGACTCTTCTTCAGGATGTTGTAGTGTCGCCTAGAGATGGTTCCCTGTCAAACCGATGTCACTTTCTCTCATAAAGGGCGAGTTTTATCGTGCTTTTTCAGAAGAAGTGGGGTCATTAGATGGAGTCTGAACTTTGTTTCAGCTGTGGACGTGTATGGAATGACGTATGGCTGCGGCGAAACGACAAGAACTGTTAAAGAACGTATTAAGGAACACGAAAGCCACACGCGGCTTACGTTGTCAGCTACTATGGGAGTAAGCACTGACACATACAAGGAAGTTTCAATGGCCGATGGCAGCTACCCAAAATGATCTGTATATAAAACTTTCTAATCAATAGGACACTTTATTTCGAAAAAGTTTCTTGCTATGAGATGAATTCCTGTGCTACCTGTCCCTCCTACTTTTATACACTATTACTACTCGCGGGACGCAGGGTAAGTATTGTTTTCCTATTACCCAGTACTGATGCTCTTGAAGTCTGCGACCGAACTGGGGCCAACTAGCGATGGGCGGCTGATTAAGTCCGCGCTGACAGCTGGTGTTGAACCTTGTCTTTCTGGAGGAATGGCGCTGCCTGCTCTTCCGATTGCCGCCAAAGTCAGCGCTTTCTCCATGCCGTTTCTGGCGCTGCTCTGGTGGGTACACAATCTATGCTTGATGACTGCGAAGTGGAAGCAAAGCATGAAACCGGCGGTAGTGTAAAATCACGAAAATTACGGCCTTGACTTAGATTTCAGCAACGTACTTGCACTGGATAAGCAAACAACATCAATAGAAGAAAAGTCCATAAAGCGTTTGATATTTCTAAGATAGCATTTACCTTCAATAGAGAGGACGGCTGTAGGCTTTCGGCCTCCTAGCTCCGCGTCATCACGGAAGTGTATACGCGGCCGCGGCATGCGACGCCCTGGAAGCCACCTCTGCGGAAAATAACGTTTTGGATAAACGCTCGCCCTCTCAAGCTCTGTCCATTTTGCTTCTAGCCAATGATGTGGGTAGCAAGGTGAATTTTAACCAGTAACTCTTCTCCAGCAAATGTATGGAAGAAATCCGTTCCTAACCAATGACGTTGGTCCATTAATGGTAGCCACAGGAGTTTTAGCCAGTAACCCCTTTCTTCGACATCAGCGCAGGAAAACTTCTCTTACTGTCCAGTGACGATGGCCCACAAATGGCAGCCCAACATTTTCCCCAATGATCTACTTTATCCATCACAAACGCTGGAAAACACCCATTCATAAGAGGAGGCGACACTAGTCTCTGGCAGTGCTCACTCTGCCGTGGACATCACAAGATCCTGAAGATGATCACTGCAGGGGCATTGAAATATCGATGTTTTGAAAAAGTATGAAGTGGCCTAAAAACTCCGAAGATTTTAGCTTAAGGATCAATTCTCTAATAAGTGGTAATAACTACGTCACTGAAATGAACCAGGCTAAGTGCTATGACACAAATAAGTATAGGCGTGGATTTGGGGAATTATTGTAAATTTCGCGCAGCTGTGACTAAAATTAGTAGTTACGGGACCGTTGTCACATCGAATGACGGGCGCAGGTGAAGTTGATATTTAGGAAGCATGTTTTACGATGCTGCTAGCAGGTGAGAAGGCACGTCACATCTCTCACTGTAAATAAGTGTGAAGTTATCAGGGCACAGCATCTGGCACAGACGTGCTGTGAAGAGCCCATACATTGAAGTTACTGCACTGGGCGGACAGCCGGAGCTGTTAAGGGATCACTGAAAGGACGACGGGGCGGCTGTTTCCCTTCTGTGCTCTACATGGGGGCTACGAGTTGCCGTTGAGGGAGCAGTGAGGTGGTGTCCCGGCCTTCCAGTGCAGCCAACGCATGCGTCGCCCACTTAGCTGTGAAGGGGGCTAAGGCTGGAGGCCTGAGCGACTGGACACCGATGCGGCAGATTCTAGCATTGGCACTAGCCCTGATCCACGCAAGCATGCTGCACAGCGCCATCGTCGTCCCCAGAGAAAGACTGGCGGTTTACCTTCGATGCCATAAAGTCAGTGACACACTTTCTGGTGTTTTCCTGCGCAGTTTGGCGTGAGTCTCCCCTCTCTCTTACACCATACTTCTCAGTCGTTCTGACATACTTCAACCCCTCAGCTCAGGGGATTGTAACAATTTGGTGTCAGGAAGTGGTCGTTTTATTTTCCAGCACAATAGATTGTGTTGCACAGTGTTCGTCCTCGTCAGTAATAGAACAACCTGCAATCTGCCCCACTTTACATTGTTGCCAGATGGCGGCATGTAGACTTGGGCAACAGTGCATGACGTTATCCAAGATGGTGGCGTTGATGTCACACAAGATGGCGGCTTTTGGCTGGAAGTATGAACATTGACAGAAAACTGCCACGCCCCCATCCCCCAGTAAAATGGCGGGAAGTTCAAATTCCAACAGGATAATGTCTCACACTGTAGTTATCTCCACTAACCTAAAAAAATTGGAGAAGATAGGTCACTTGGGCTACCCACACTAACGTAAGTCACCCGACCGCCACTTCTTCCTATAGACTGCCGCTAAATTTGCATTTTGGCTGTAAACAAAGGTCAATTCACGTATGTCTACTAAGGCAGGAAAATGGCACGAAAATGGACTAGCCTTAGTCACCCAACCGCCACCTCCTCCTATTCGTGGGAAAAGGACTTGGATATAAGTCTTTATTTAAATAACTTCATGCAGTATGGCCATCCAGTGTGTGTTTTTGCCATGAAGTCCAGAGCCCAACTGAGTTAGTACACACTATCACCAGCAGAGGGCGCTGTCGTCCAAGATGGCGGCCGTGATGTCAGGTGATGATGCAAGTATTGTTACACTGTGATGTCACAGACACACTGATAGGGTTCCCACTACAAATCCAACATAGCGACGGTGGGAAACTCAAAAAGTGTCACGCCCCCCTCCCAGGTGGGAAATTCAAATTTTGTTACATTTTTGCGAGTGCCATAGCCACCTGGACATGGAATGAAATAGTTTAAGTCTCCACCATACTTGGACTACCTCCACTAACATAAGTCAACCCAACACCACTTCATCCTAGGAACTGGTGTCAAGTTTTAATTTTGGCTGGAAGATAGGTCAATTGGTCTACCTCTGCCACCCTAAGAAAATGGCGCAAAAGAAAGGACACTTGGACTTCCTCCACCAGCCTAAGTCACCTGACCGCCAGCTCCTCCTAGGGATTAGTGGGAGAAGGACTCAGCATGCACTGGAATGGTGGAGAGAGGAAGGAGTGTATTTTATTTATTTTGCAACTTTTTATTTAGGGATGGAGTATATTTATTACACTGACACAAAACACACCCACGGACATGCTTGGGGCCACGTCACACAGCCTGCAGACATGTGAACCACTAAAAGACTCTGCAAACATGCTTTCTAATTGTCAACTGCCAAAATCATTCACCAGTCTTTATATAAACAATATGAGCCACTACCACCATCCGGTGTGTTCACCACGAGGTCCAGTGACCTAATGACCTAGTGCACAGCACCACCAGCAGAGCACACAATCATCCCTCTCATCTGTTTGACACCTTTCTCTCTATCGCCATTCTAATGGGATACCTCTGACACATGGATATTGACATCACAGATCATGCTGTTCCACCACTCGTGACATGTGTGTGACGCCCATACTGACGTTACAGATCATGCTGTTCCACCGCTCGTGATGTGTGTGTGTGTGATGCACATACAGATGTCACAGATTGTGATACACAAAAACTTTTCCACCACTCCTAAATGCTCACAAATAATTCATTACACTCATGTGTGGACACAAAATCAACTAGTAAACTGTCGACACCACGGCCTACAGATCTGTTCTCAAAATAATCCAACAGACACACATGAGCACCGCCCACAACATCTCATTCATTCTCTGTACCTCAGAAAGGACTTGGAAGAACAGTTGAACGGAATGGACAGTATCATGAAAGGAGGGTATAAGATGAACATTAACAAAAGCAAAATGAGGATAATGGAATGTAGTCGAATTAGGTCAGGTGATGCTGAGGGAATTAGATTAAGAAATGAGACACTCAAAGTAGTAAAGGAGTTTTGCTATTTGGGGAGCAAAATAACTGATGATGGTCGAAGTAGAGAGGATATAAAATGTAGACTGGCAATGGCAAGGAAAGCGTTTCTGAAGAAGAGAAATTTGTTAACATCGAGTATTGGTTTAAATGTCAGGAAGTCGTTTCTGAAAGTATTTGTAAGGAGTGTAGCCATGTATGGAAGTGAAGCATGGACGATAAATAGTTTAGACAAGAAGAGAATAGAAGCTTTCGAAATGTGGTGCTACAGAAGAATGCTGAAGATTTGATGGATCGATCAGATAACTAATGAGGAGGTATTGAATAGAATTGGGGAGAAGAGGAGTTTGTAGCACAACTTGACTAGAAGAATGGATCGGTTAGTAGGACATGTTCTGAGGCATCAAGGGATCACTAATTTGGTACTTGAGGGCAGCGTGGAGGGTAAAAATCGTAGAGGGAGACCAAGAGATGAATACACTAAGCAGATTCAGAAGGATGTAGCCTGCAGTAGGTACTGGGAGATGAAGAAACTTGCACAGGATAGAGTAGCATGGAGAGCTGCATCAAACCAGTCTCAGGACTGAAGACCACAACAACAACAACAAAAACCTCAGAAATTCCTCTCAAAATATGTGTTCACCTGGGCACAGTTGCCAACGTGACCAGATGAGAGTGAAGACCTATTTTTTCGGAATGCACTCACAATGGGTCCGGACCACCTGGTCAATGGTTTGCTGGCGTCATCCCGCTATAGCTGCAGTACGGATCCAGTGGGAGCACAGTTCAACTTTGGTTTCTGCAGAGGAGTCTTTCAGTGCTAAAATTATTTTCCACAGATCACTAAATCGTACCCACAGTCAAACCCACACAATTTACCTACTGATCGTCAAATGCATACGTACCAGACTCTTAAGAATATAGGAAGTCAGGAACGTATTTACCAGTCTAACTACAATTAAATATTATTGCGATTGCCGCAACAGTCTGACATCAGTCGATGTGCACGTAATTTACTGTTGTGGATTGGGAACGAATATTCATATCTATAGTGTGCATAATTTTCCATGTAAAAATCTATATGTTCCTCATGATATGACACACACTCATTTTCTCTAGCCACGCTACAACATAAGCCACAGTAATTTTACAATGCAATATATACACATTTTACACAAACAGTGCAGTCATCTCTTATATATGTACTGCATCCAAAAAAATTATGATATGCCTACACTCACACTGTTTATATGTTATGATGCTCCTCAGCCCTAGGGAAGCATTGTCATCCTTTTCTTTCTTTCTCCAGATCTGACATTCAGTGGCAATAAATTATTTTACACTGATCACTATATTGCACCACCAACTAAACCTCGCCAAGTGCCATACATATTATCAAATACGAAAAGACTCTTACTCAATTACACTGCTCTCCCAGTGAGGACAGGAACTTGAATATTGGAGCGTGAAACTGACCTCCATCCCAGCAATATATCACCGCATACTGTGTCGATATAGAAAACATACTATTCATATCCTGTGCCATACAAAATCGTCCCTTTACATCACAGCACCCTCAGCAGGCCAAAGTCGCGTTCAGAACTGTTCTACAAATCCTAGATTGTCACCCCTCGTGACAAACGCGTTACTGTTGCTGATCCGAACCTGCTCCCATGCTTGCTCGCTTTTCTACGCACATCTCCAGACTTGGGGATTACAAAAACACAAGTATTTTCGCATGGTTCGCCATAATATTTTACCATTTTCGCTGTACTTCTCGATACCAAGCACTGGGTAGCATCCTACCGATTGATAGCTGACAGATACAGACTGGAAGTTATTTCTCTACAAACCCCAAACTTTAGCAAGGTGCAGCGTGCAGTAAACCACTGAGTAACTAGATACAAATAGAGGAAACTGATATTTCCACTCTCGAATACAGATGTCGGTGATGTAACAGATTCCAAATCATTCCTATAATTTACAAGCCAAGTAAGGTCTTTCCCATGTCTAGAGAACAGGCAAATGTGTCTTCCACATACTAGATGCACACACCACAATCTATCTTCTCTCACCTAAATAAAGGGACAAAATGTACAGAAACAGTCAACCGAACAATTTACATAGGAAGCAATAACGCTCCAGCGCAAACTCACATCCATACACAATCTTCTCAGATTTGCACTTGATCACGAAAGCTGCCCAACACATACTAAGTATTAGTTCGCTATTTGGTTGTCTAGGCGACGGCAAAGTTAACTCAGATATATTGCTACACTCCAACAGGCCTCTGCATTCAAACAGCTGCTGCCGTTAATAGTAAGAGTGAATCATTACCACCACAGGCCACGCATACATGGAATCATTCTAGAAACCTGGTTACATATTTGTTTTATCATTATACTTACCATTAAATGTTATAATTGTGATCTCAGTTGAAAGGCACTCGACAATGAGCGAAGTATCGGAAATACTCCCTGCTGAAGGCCGTGGCTCTGGAAATGGAAATACCTGTACCTTTCTTATGAATGGACATAGTCATTTCCTTTGCACACCTTGGAACACAGACACATACATTATAAGCCTAATGCTCACATGCAAACGTATCACACTCCTCCCACTGCTACTAAGTATAATACTTGACCAATTAATGATTCCACACCATGCAAAATAATACTGACCGAAAATCGACGATGGGTGCGCATGTCTCTTACGTTTCTTTGCGTGTGCTGTCACTGTGCCTTGGAAAGAGAGACGTAACCGGCCACATGTTACAAAAAACCCGATCGTTAGTACTACTGAATGTTACTGTCACAAGCCATCTTGGCTCTACAGGTGCACACAAGTATTCATGTTAAAAGCTATACCCACTTTACGAATCGAGGTATGACATTACCTCTGAATGAGGTGGCTTTTTCCAGGCAAATACAGTACGGTGATCGTAGGAATGTGTATTATCAGACCAACACGTTGCTCACGATGCAACCTCGTGATAAAATTACCGCATTTTGAAAGTGATTCGGCTAAAGAACGTGGTATGTAAGCGGTATCTGCGACTGCCTCACACTGCACCAGCTAGATAATTCTATAGTTTTTGTAGCACTTTCTGTCTCAATACCATATCAAAGGTTGTGCAATATATCCACTGAGCTATAGGTGGTGGCTGATTGAGAAGGAACAAAAACAGTAATAGTAGAAGATGTGCCGATTGAGGTCGTAAGAAAATGTACACTAGCGTCTCAGATAAATAGTGTTATGCTGTCCGCTAGAAATTGTGTCTGGGATTTGGAAACAGATCTTTCCATTCATGCACATACCTGAATCGGATCACACCCGCAAGTGAATTATATTTCTAGCACTCTCATATCTCTCAACGAGTCACCTTCCTAGAACCTGTCTGCTACAGTAAAATTGCAACCTGGTTTTAGCCAGTCCCTACGCATCCTGCAGCTGCACCCATTTCTACCGCTTCGCGCATGTGATCGTTCCATTTTAAGTTGGAACTGAGCAGAAGTCGGAGAACGCACCACCTACTGCAACCTGTGTAGAAACAGAGTGACCTGAGTTAATTTTACAGGGGCATGTTTTGAACAATCGACGGAAATGCCTGCATTGCGGTGCATCCCCAAACTACATAAAAGTACATTCAAATATATCACTCCAGCACGCTATCATCGATATTCTCTACCCCCGAACACAGAAAAATTAAGAACTATAGATGTTCCACTAACTTCATCCGATACAGAACTCACTTAGGCACCATTGCACGCACGATGACGCAAAGCTGAGGTGCGGCTCCAGCGCAGGGAGGGAGATTTGGCAATGCTCCCCAGAATAGCGCAGCGAGCAGCCCTCCAAGCATTCCCAACGGTATACCCAGTCCCTCACCGAATTTACACCTCGAACTGCCGCTGCTACTGCTGGCAATGCGGCACGATCCTACACTCATGGAAATTCAAATAAGAACACCGTGAATTCATTGTCCCAGGAAGGGGAAACTTTATTGACACATTCCTGGGTCAGATACGTCACATGATCACACTGACAGAACCACAGGCACATAGACACAGGCAACAGAGCATGCACAATGTCGGCACTAGTACAGTGTATATCCACCTTTCGCAGCAATGCAGGCTGCTATTCTCCCATGGAGACGATCGTAGAGATGCTGGATGTAGTCCTGTGGAACGGCTTGCCATGCCATTTCCACCTGGCCCCTCAGTTGGACCAGCGTTCGTGCTGGACGTGCAGACCACGTGAGACGACGGTTCATCCAGTCCCAAACATGCTCAATGGGGGACAGATCCGGAGATTTTGCTGGCCAGGGTAGTTGACTTACACCTTCTAGAGCACGTTGGTTGGCACGGGATACATGCGGACGTGCATTGTCCTGTTGGAACAGCAAGTTCCCTTGCCGGTCTAAGAATGGTAGAACGATGGGTTCGATGACGGTTTAGATGTACCGTGCACTATTTAGTGTCCCCTCGACGATCACCAGAGGTGTACGGCCAGTGTAGGAGATCGCTTCCCACACCATGACGCCGGGTGTTGGCCCTGTGTGCCTCGGTCGTATGCAGTCCTGATTGTGGCGCTCACCTGCACGGCGCCAAACACGCATACGACCATCATTGGCACCAAGGCAGAAGCGACTCTCATCGCTGAAGACGACACGTCTCCATTCGTCCCTCCATTCACGCCTGTCGCGACACCACTGGAGGCGGGCTGCACGATGTTGGGGCGTGAGCGGAAGACGGCCTAACGGTCTGCGGGACCGTAGCCCAGCTTCATGGAGACGGTTGCGAATGGTCCTCGCCGATACCCCAGGAGCAACAGTGTCCCTAATTTGCTGGGAAGTGGCGTGCGGTCCCCTACGGCACTGCGTAGGATCCTACGGTCTTGGCGTGCATCCGTGCGTCGCTGCGGTCTGGTCCCAGTTCGACGGTCACGTGCACCTTCCGCCGACCACTGGTGACAACATCGATGTACTGTGGAGACCTCACGCCTCACGTGTTGAGCAATTCGGCGGTACGTCCACCCGGCCTCCCGCATGCCCACTATACGCCCTCGCTCAAAGTCCGTCAACTGCACATACGGTTCACGTCCACGCTGTAGCGGCATGCTACCAGTGTTAAATACTGCGATTGAGCTCCGTATACCACGGCAAACTGGCTGACACTGACGGCGGCGGTGCACAAATGCTGCGCAGCTAGCGCCATTCGACGGCCAACACCGCAGTTCCTGGTGTGTCGGCTGTGCCGTGCGTGTGATCATTGCTTGTACAGCCCTCTCGCAGTGTCCGGAGCAAGTATGGTGGGTCTGACACACCGGTGTCAATGTGTTCTTTTTTCCATTTCCAGGAATGTATTAAACACACAGGCACTGCAGAGGCCACTTTAAATTTTGATCACCTAGGCGCTAGGCCAATGATCCTACCCCACAGACTATACTAAGTCGCAAAAGACGACCCCTCTCGTTCTGTTTAGTTGTTTGAAACACTGTTTTCTAACACGCCTTGTGCAAGACCAAACATTTCGTTTTTCTGCCACGCCTCTGATTCCTGTGCCAGGTTCTAAACTGACATTGTGAAGTTCTGATCCACGGCCTTTTGCAGGAAACTAGACTTTGCACGGACTAAATAATGCTCTTATGGCGGATACCATAACATGCCACACATCGGCTGATTTTAAATAGAAGACACATACAAGGAAACTGGAAGAGTTTGCTCAGTTTGTGTAGGGTCTCCAAACTACAGTCCGAAGGTCATTCACGAACTCTACATGTAGACTCGTCTCTCACTCTGACGGAATACCTGGTAACTCTACGATCCATTTCGACTGATTCCTCATATTGCAGTTATGTACGCAAACACTGTTTCGCTGCTAGCAACACTCAGAAGGTGTCACCCATCCACAAAACTCATTCCCCCAACTTAGACAAGCGCTGTCAGTCAATCATTATGTGGTAACCAACAGCGCGCGAGTGCACGGATGGGATGGGAAAGACACCGTCGATGTACTCTAATAATAAGCATCACAGTTGCTAGTGCGAACAATTTCACGGTAACTTCAACACCGGTCTATGATGTGACAGCATGTCTCCCCAATTTCAGTATCAGAGCTAAACCAACCCCTCTCCACTTTGCGAGTACCATTGAGAACGTGGATAGATGACTGTGCAGTGTGTCCATTCAGTGTTAATTCTCGAACACATAAACCGTCAAAGTATATCAGACAGCACTCCACATATTTCTAACACTTCGAGCATAGTGATTAATTTACGATCCATCTCTATGCGAATGGGAGTCACAGAGCATCCTCGCTGTCTTAGGGTAAAATTAGAGAGTGAAAACCTTACACTGTCATAGACCAATCCTCCCTGCAACACCGTTACCGAATTGATCTGCAACCATTCAAAAGAAGACCACTCCACTCCATATCTCTTGAATGAATTGAGCTTTGCGAGTCCTCACTTTTCCAAGTGCATGAGATTTCTCGATATGCGGCCATGTCGAGGAGCTTAGCACTCATTATCCATGTATAGTAACAGATTTCAAAGTGTCGTGATGTAAAAGCAGACGGTTAAGAAGAACAATAAAGGACTGCTTTTTATGCCTGATGGAGATCCAGACGGCTGGAGTTTGACGCATTTTTACGTAAATCAAGCAAGCTATCAACTCTAAAGTATTGTTCTAGAGTCTAGGATCGGTACTTGGAAGGTATCGGTAAGGGAGAACATAAAGACACACACTTCTAAGGCTACAACGTTCTGCACTTAAAAGGGCTAAAATGTTAGTTCGCCTGCGTCTCCAACCTATCAGTCGTATGGAATGTAGCGCTGTTAATATTCCAATGCAAGAAATATATTTCAAGCGCATGACATACATCCTTCTTCCCGGTTTCTTTACAATAAACTATATCATAGAACCGTAAAACGAAAAAACTTCATCCGTAAAACATTTGCTCTGTGTGATAGGATCACAATATAGCTTTCCGGAGACATATAGTGTCCAGTTTTCACATCCGACCACGGTTCAGAAATTATACGATGCCTGCATCAGACCTATATAAAATGATCGTTAGTAGCGGGGGATACCTCCTACAAGCAGACAGGTAAGCGCATAGCAGCAGCGTCCGACATGTGAACATAACAAGTGATTTCGTCAGTATGTAAACAGCACATCTGCTGGGGATTGCAGCGCCTCACAGAACATCATTGCGAGCGTTGTTCTGTACCTCCGCCCCAATGGAACGTGTTCTAGCATCAGAAGATCCCCCCCCCCCTCCATACAATTCTGAAGCATCGCCTCTAACATGGCACAGCGCGTACCCAATCGCAGGCCTTTCCGTCTACATTTTTTCAAAGGGACCCTGGCGAAAGCCGATGCTGTCCTAGAAATCTCTTCTATCCGACTGTAATCTGCGTTCATTTTTTCAACGCAGTTTTTTCTCGTGAACAGTCGTCCAGGTAAGGTGCCAGGACGTGTCGTCAGCGTTTCACTTCAGGAATGTCCTCCCTGTGTTCAGACCATAAAATTTCACTTCGACGCTCTGCTGGCGTCCCACGCCTCCTCTGACAAAATACGCCCAACACAACAGAATAGCTTCGCATCGTACTGGCCGGCCGAAGGGCGTCATGCTAACCCTTCGTACCAAGTCGCTATTGAGTATGTCCTTTACCACAATCATTGAGGGCACGAGACTTCAGTTGCATGAGAGACCTTGGCGATAATGGACTACTGCCTTAATGTCTATCACTCTCTTGGACTGCACGTAATTTCACGTAAAAGCTTCAGACAGCCACCACTAAGACTGTGATAAGGTCACCCATTTGTGTTGCCTATCACTCTCTTGGAATGCACGTAATTTCACGTAAAAGCTTCAGACATCCGCCACTAAGACTGTGACAAGATCACCCATTTGTGTTACGTTTTGGTGGTAAGGAAGCCTTCTGCAACTGGCCTACGGTTAGTAGTCACTACTTAGCCAACAGTGACACAGTAAATCGACAACATAAAATGGGCTAAAGAGAATCCGAAATCTGACACAAATATCTAAATAGACTGCTAAATTCAAATAAGAGATTTGTTACAGTTACTTCGCTATGTTAAATGATAGGAATAAAGCGAATGTTGCTTGAACAACATGGCCGAATGAGCCATTATCATCCTTCCTGGTAAAAACGAATATTTATTCCTATCATATCAACTGTCAGCAGATATTTAGTTGATGTAAAAGCAAAAATTTTCGTTGATACCAGCTGTCCTCATGAGAAAAAAAGAGTTAGATATGAACGGAAGCAGAAGTAAAGTTATGCCTCATATTAACGAGAGTAAACCAATCTCTTATATGAAAGAAAAAAGGCTTGTTTTGGTGTGGAAGATCGTAGTTCACCTTCCTACATAGCTTGATAATCGTGCAGAAATACATGTAGACCTGAAATCGAGACCAGTTTCCCAGGTTCTAAATTACCAAAGTCCGAACGACGGCAACAGGTTTTAACACAAAGGCTGATTTATATAGACTCGTCCAACGTAACAAATCAGATTTCTGGCAGCTTTATGTTGCTGCAGTAATGAGCCGAGCAGCGTTCAGTAAGTATGTTTTCTTTCTCCACGTCATACATTAATCATTCTTGTGAAAGCGAGGAAATAAGCTTAACGGTCTTATATCGTTCCTTCTGCCAATATTTTGACACGAAATGGAGAGCACAAAGGGAGGTGGAACGTATCTACGACATTCCAGCTCGTTTCTCGTGTGCAATGCATACTGCGTGTTTTGCGACTTTTTTTCTCTTCTGCAGTCCGTATGCTTTACTTTCTTTTCAATATGTTGGGAAATATTATTGCCATTGCAATATTTCAGAAAATGGTAAACTGGATTAATTCCACTCTTCTTCGAAACTAATGCGGTACAAGATATTTTGACATATAAATACCAATTGTCGTTGTCTTCTATGTAAACGATACTATAACAAGTTTTCCGAAAATACAGGGTGCGTCAAAAACAGGTATACACACTTTAAACTGTCATAGAAAATTTATTTCCCGTTCTACAAAGTTAAATATCTGTGAGAAAGTAATGTTATGTTTCTTCAACAGGTGGAAGCAGTGGCAAGGAAGTAACTGCAACATGGCGGCCGTGCGTTTGTGCTTTGAAGCGCGGAAACAGATAATTAAGTGGTACTGGAAGTTTGAGAATGTAGCTGCGCTTCGAAGACAGTGGAGAAGTGAGTATGGTACAGAACCACCTTCAAGGTTAACAATTACACGTCTACGAGACAAATTCGAAATTCATGGAACAGTGTGTGATGTGCATAAAGGTCGATCATGGCTACATGTTACAGCTACAAGTGATGATTCCACAACTGCGGTCTTGGAAGTATTTCAGTGTTCGCCTTAAAAATCTTCAAGGCAAGCGGCACGTGAGAGTAATGTAAGTGCTAGGCATTCTGAGGAAAGGCAAGTTTCGTGTGTACATTCCAAGGCTGGTGCAACAGCTAAGTGACGACGATCCAGATCGAAGGTTAGAATTCTGTGAATGGATTCAGGAGATGGTGAGACGTGAATCGGGATTTATGTGTAGCATAATTTGGTCGGATGAAGCCCGATTCAAACTCAATGGAACTGTCAATAGGCACAATTGTCTGTACTGGGCTGAAGATAATCCTCACATTACAGTTGAAAAGGCTGTGAATTTGCCTGGTGTAAATGTGTGGTGTGGTTTGTCTGCCAGGGGACTCATTGGGCCTTTCCGCTTTGAAGGTACTGTTACTGGAGAAACGTACCTACCAGTGCTTGCTGACTCCATATTCCGTGCTAATCGTTCATTATACGGTAATGATGAGTTTTACTTCCAACAAGATGGCGCCTCGCCGCACTATCATAGGGACGTACGAGCATACCTGGGTCACAATGTGCCAGGCCAGTGGATAGGACGCAGGGGACCAATCGAGTTTCCTGCACGCTCTCCAGACCTAACGCCGCTGCTTTTCTTCTTATGGGGCACAGTAAAAGATGAGGTGTACAAACGTAAACCACGTAACCTGGACACACTTTGGAATGAGATTCAGGCGATGTGCACAGAAATCTCATTGGACACTTTGGTACAATGTACGGAATCAGTGGTGACTCGAACTCAGAAATGTATTGATGCTGAAGGCCCCCAGTTTCAACATTAATCACATTTGAAACGTACATTTATTTTTCCATTTGGACTTTAAGCTTTCAATTTCGATAAATTTTACATTGTAGAACGGGAAATAAATTTTCTATGATGCTTCAAAGTGTGTATGCATTTTTTGACGCACCCTGTATAGTTTTATGACAGTACTGCTTATATCTTTCTGTTACTATTTTCAGAGTAAGTGAACTCAATTCAAGTATAGATGTATACGAGAGCTATTCGGAAAGTAAGTTCCGATCGGTCACCAAATGGAAACCACTGTGAAAATTAAAAAAAAATGTTTTATTTGTAACGGTTAGCTACACCTTCCAGACACTTCTCTACATAGTCGCCGCTCCCACTTGGACATTTGTCATAGCCGACCGCTGTGTGCCTGAGTGATTCTAGGCGCTTCAGTCCGGAACTGCGCGGCTGCTACGGTCGCAGGTTTGATTCCTGTCGAGCCATTTTAACATTTGTCATAGCCTTGTACCAACTTTCTAATACTCTCGCCATAGAAGGCATCCTCCTGTGCTTTCCGCCATTGAAACTCAGCAAGAGTCAGTTACGGGCTGTATTGTGTGTGATCAAACACTTCCCATCTAAAACGCTGCAGGAGTGTCTTCATAGCCCCTGCAAGGCGCGGCCGAAAATTTTCAGGAAACCTCTCATCAGCCCCTCATACTTGGAGGCATCTTCAGGTGCTTACCGTTCGCTCATAACTCAAAAGAGGGACGTGACACAAGCGACGGGCATACTAGAGACATTGTGCAACTCATATGTGCAAAGCTTCATTGGGTTCCTCAGTGGTTTCCATTTCGCGCTCGATCTGACCTTACTTTCAAAATAGCCTTTGTATAAGATAGTCGTCGCTTGTGAATATTTAGCTTAAAGCGCGACAATTAGTTTGAACATTCCACGAAATTCATCGCATAAGTGTAACGAGCTATATTTCCAGTCTCTTGAAAATACTGCTTCAACGTATATGAAATATCAATGACGCACAAAGAAAAGTACAGAAAATAACCACAAACCACCCCACAGTTCACGATGCAGTTACCCGATCAGCTATAGCGCACAGAACCTCTGGAATTTTGTTCGTGGAAAAAGTTAAAACTAGATGTCTAGAACAAAACACCTAGACCGATGACCCCTGAGCACATGAAATACCATATAACGCTGCCTGTTCTGAGAATGGTACAATGTGCACTATTGTCTGTCCAGTTGGCTTTATGTGTCAGTGACCAGCCTAAATATTTTGAGCACTTAAGGTGACAGTCGCAATAATAAAAACAGGGTCCTTACCCGCGGTACGTGTTTACTTACATTCGGCACAGTAAGCAGTCTTTTGTGGGCGTTCTTCTCCTGGGTGCAGCACAATGGTTCCCGGCGCTCTCACCATGTCATGTCACTCTCCTACCTAGTCACGGACGTATTATGCCGTTCAAATTCACTTCGGAGTCTCTTCAGAGTTTCTTCCAAATGCTACAGACATAAGTACATAATTCCATTACAAATAACCAAAGCGGGAGTCATAATTGGGCAGCTATAAGTGTTAAGAACTAGTTTCCAGCGTTATAAAATTTAGCATATTGTCTGCGACACCTTTTAAAAGCCACACCTCGATAATATTAAGGCATTGTGGATATACAGGGTCTATCAAAAAGAATAATCCGATTTTTTAAAAAATCATGACTATTGTGTTATTTGAGGTATGTGCGTGAACAGCGTACTGATGGAAAGAGCAAACTCTCGAGTTTTACATGGTTCCCGTTAACTAGCAGCAGCGGACGCCCACTTCACTTGTAGAAAAACGGTTTCGGGAGAATAGAAAGCGTTCTGTGTTCTACGTTTTCGCAGTGCGAGTCAGTAATAACTGCTCAGTGTGATTTTCGTTCTAGGTATGGTGTGGATCCTCCTACAGCAAAGACCATTCATTAGACGATGGCATGAATAGTTCCGAAAAACGGGTTGTTTGTGTAAAGGAAAATAGCCGGGCCGTTCCAGAGTGACACAGACGTCGAACGCATCCGCCATAGTTTCACAAAGAGTCCTCAGAAATCCGTTTGCTGTGCAGCTCGACAGCTCATCATGCTACCGATCTCCATCTGGCGTGTGCAGCGTCGACGTTTACACATGAAACCATACAAAATTCAGTTACTGTAAGCTCTTCGTGAAGACGACAAACGACAACGTGTAGAGTTCTGTAATTTCGTTTTTGGCGAGATGGAGGATAGCAGTGTACTTCCATACTTAGTGTTTAGTGACGACGCACATTCAGTTTAAATGGAAAGGTGTACTACCATAATGTGAGAATGTGGGGTACGAAAAATCACATCAAGTTGTACAATATGAGAGGGACTGTCCAAAATTGAATGTGTTTCGTGCAGTTTCACAGGAAAAGGTGAATGGTCAATTTTTCCTTGCCGAGACCTGACTGTATGTGATTATTTCTTGTGGAAGTTTATAAAATACTCTATTTATGTGCCTCCGTTACCAACAACAATGAATAAACTGAGATATCCCATAACAGCAACTGTGGAAGCTGCAACTCAGTACATGCTCACTGTAATGTGGGAACAATTTGAATACCGCATTGACACTGCCATGCATCTCAAGGGGTGCATACTGAACACCAATGAAAAGGTATGAAAAAAAAAAACTTTTTGAGTTTCCTGTTCATCAAGAAACAACATTCATTGAATATGTCTATACTTCCAGAAATATAGATGTGCCAAATCGGATAATTCTCTTTGATACATTCTGTATTTTGTGTGACCCATCTTATCTGCCTCGATGTGTATGTTGCTAGACTGTCCACAATAGAAATAGGCAATTGACAAAAATCACCAAAAGTACTCCACAGTAATCTCAAAGGAAGTTATCGATTCCCAACACTGAAAAAATGATGAGGCAATATGTGATAACGGAACATTCATAAACCATCTTCTATTTGCCAGTGACACTGTACTGTATGGTCAATGAATGACACAAAATAGTATCTGCGTTCACAATCGCAACATATGATGTAATACTCTGTCCTGACAGCATTTTATTGAATAAAATTTACACTTTATGCATTTCGGCTTTAAGCTGTCTTCAGAGTCTTTGATAAAAAGACGCTAATAAGAACGACGATACATAAATATATTTACACTTTATGCATTTCGGCTTTAAGCTGTCTTCAGAGTCTTTGATAAAAAGACGCTAATAAGAACGACGATACATAAATATATGTGGGGTGATTCTGTGATGATGTTACGAACTTTCAGGGATAATGGTGAAATGAAAATGTATCAATTTGAGATAAAGTATTCTGGCCCGTAACCACTGAGTCGAAACTTACAAGCGAGAATCGTTCTGATATTTTGGACTGCAGATCTCATCTACTGTAAGCTCTTTGTTTTCCATATTGTGGGAAGAGGTACTATGCATCAAAACCAGAAACTAGGTTTTTCCCTGCGCCAGGGTGGGATGGATAAGGCAACACAGTCGCAAGCTCTCATTCACTTTCACAAAATAACTAAATTTTCCCAAGATGTGGATAGCAAAAAGCTTAGAGCAGCAGAGTTCCAATATCAGAGGTATCATTTTTTTTCTTTATTGTATTCGAAATTTCCCATCTGGGGTGGGCTGGCAGAAGCACAGGTGCTACCCTTCAGCCAAAAGACATTACAAGTAGAAAGGAAGATATTTAAAACAATATAGAGAAGAAACACAGCAAAACATGGAAAAGAAAGGCGGAACATAGTATACAAAAAGTGGCGACTGTAAAACGGAGGTAAAAATCTAAAAGAAGTATAGTACACACAAAAAACACACACTGTAAGGATTAAAAGGCACCAGGCAAAGTACTGCTGGAGCATAACAAGTCGCAGAAAGATTACAACAGCCACATGATGGACTGTGTAGCACAAAACCATCATGCACTATATATAGGTCGAGCACACAATTAAAACCTCATCACCAATGACACTGTAGAACAGCACAGGACATAACACTAATGCAGCACACGTAATGATGAAGAAAAACCTGGGAGAATCTGCCAGGTGTGGGGAACGAGGGAGAAGGGAAAAGGAGGTGAGGAGGAGAAAGAAAGGGGGAGGAAGTGGGGGGCGCACAGAAGAGGGGCCGGGGAGGGAAGGGATGGGAGAGGAAAACAGCTGAGGGGGAAAAGGCAGGGATTCAGGGGGGAAGTAGCAAAAACCGCTCTGGGAGAAGGTGGGGAGAAGAAAAGGGGGGCACTGAGGAGGTAACAAGGCCAGGCTACAATTGGTAGGAAGGGTAGATGTCACGACAAAGTTCAACATCCGGGAGGGGGAGGTGCTGGAAATTGCCCTGATGAAGGAGATGGAGGGTGTGGCATGAAGAGAGGGAAGGATATTGCTATAGAGGTGAGGCAACAGGTGTGGGGTGGAGAGGAAGGAGGAAACCAGGGGATGAGGGGGGGGGGGGGGGGAATCAAGCATGCAGACATTGTGAAGGATGCAGATATATTGGAGGAAAAGGAGGCGTTTCAGGATGTGCAATAATACTGAACGTGTGTTGGTTTAGTTGGAACATTGTGTAGTGGTACTGAGTAAATGAAAAACATTCAAAATTCATATGACAACTAGCAAATATTGTGCCATCTATGGGTAATATTGACAGTATTATTGGCAATGCGTCACGTCCTTTGGTGCTGTACAGCGCTATCTAATAAAAGAGTTCAAAATAAAGAGAATTATCATTAATATTAGCGTGAATTTAAATGTAAAAATCATTGCCGGCATTATGGGATGTGATAGCAGATAATTACAGAAACCGGCAAATTAAGAATTATTCTTATGCGCTGTTAGTCTCTAAACACAGACAACTACGAGGGAACATCTGTCCCAAAATAACTTTGCATAGAGGACGTTAATGAAATAAGAGACTCAAAGAAGAATACGTAGGCAAGAACGAAATAGAGGAACCAGCACTGGTGTTTCAAGGAGATGAGTTTTCTGGGAACCTCGGTGTGACTAGCCCGGTCAGCACGAAATTTTTTTTGTTTTTTGTTTTTGCTCAAAGACCAGAAATTCCCAGGAAATTGTCAAATGCTGGACCATGAACGTGTAAAAGTTCGAATAATCATTTACCTCGTTCAACAGGTTTTAGTGAGTGAGTATTGGACTCTCATTAAACCAATTTTTTATCCACCTTGTTTTTTGCATGTGGTTCGTAAAAAGAAAACGAATTGCCACAGGAGCACGTCGTTGATCGACATTTCGAACCAGAATAAGTATTGATCAGTATTATTTCACTTTATTATAGAACACTGGCGAAAATAATGTTGCATATTCTTGCTGCACAGTAATATAATCCATTTAGGGGCCGCTTTAGAGGACAGCTCACCAGAATTAACCACTAATCATTTCATTTACTGAGACTGTACAGAACCTGTTCTCTGGTTGCCTGCAACAGTCCTGGCAAACGCTTGTTATAACGGTATTATTCAAGTAGATATATTGTTATGCTCATAAATTTATGACTTTCCAGCTTTGCGTGATGATATAATTAATAATAATAATAATAATAATAATAATAATGTGATGTCACCGCCAGACACCACACTTGGTAGGTGGTAGCCTTTAAATCGGCCGCGGTCCGTTAGTATACGTCGGACCCGCGTGTCGCCACTATCAGTGATTGCAGACCGAGCGCCGCCACACGGCAGGTCTAGAGAGACTTCCTAGCACTCGCCCCAGTTGTACAGCCGACTTTGCTAGCGATGGTTCACTGACTTCTACGCTCTCATTTGTCGAGACGATAGTTAGCATAGCCTTCAGCTACGTTATTTGCTACGACCTAGCAAGGCGCCATTATCCGTTGCTATTGATATTGTGAAATATGTACCGTCCAGACCGACGTCCGGCATTATTGGATTAAAGTTAAGTATTCCACCAGCTACGTCCGTTTTTCTCAATTCTAATTTCCAGACCTCACGCCAGCCTGCGTGAGCTAAAACGCGTGCATTTCGGCCTCCTTAGTAACCCTGTGTTGGCTCTCCTGCCAACCACAACATTAGCGACGAGAGTAAAAGTGTTCTTATCCAAATTGCCCTGATTTAGTTGTGTAATGGCTTCGCCACAATCTCCAGATGTGCTGTCCAAATTTTATCGCTTACAGAATCAGCAGACGCAGGCCTTACTGGATGCCCTTGGACAGCTTGTCCAGGGTCAACGTGCGATGCAAAACGATGCGGCAGCGGCCGCTCCAATGCTTACGCAGCCACAACAAGCTGTTGCACCCACTTTTCGACCTTTTGATGCTGCACTGGAAAGCTGGACGGAGTGGTCACGCCAATTTGGATTCCATCTCGCCGCCTACAGAATCCAAGGTAACGAGCGGCAGCCATTTTTGTTGTCTTCCATCGGCGTGAATACGTACCGTGTGATAGTCAAATTATTTCCCCGACGTGACGTAGCAACTGTCCTACGAAGAAATTTTGTCTGCATTAGATGCATATTTCAAAGAATCAGTCAATGTAGTTACGAAAAGGTATACCTTCTTTCGTACAATACGTACGGCAGGTCAGAATAATCGGGAGTGGATTGCAACCTTGCAAGGCCTTACTAGGGATTGTGCTTTTGAGTGTCAATGTGGTCTCCCTTATTCAGATACTATGGTACATGATGCAATTGCACAGAACGTTTCTGATGTTCGTATAAGGGAACAGATTTTGAAACTTGTAAATCCCTCCCTTCAACAAGTAATGGACATATTGGATCGGCAGGACACCCTTGACTTCGCTCAGGAATCATTTGAAACTTCGCCACCAGTGTGTCAAATTAACCGGCCGTCCGAGCAGTAAACAGCCCTCGCGCCCGGCCTCGCCGCTGCCGCCAGGCTCTCAGCCACGTGTGCCGCGCCGGCATGCACATGCAGTGATCAAATCATGCCCGCGGTGTGCTACTAAACATTCCCGTGAGAATTGCCCGTCACGCCAAGCTATTTGCTTTTATTGTAATAAACAAGGACATGTTCAGAGCGTTTGCCAGAAAAAGCTCAGATCGGAAGCTCAAAACCGTTCCAGGGACTTTGCTTCGGAATCGAACCAAGGACACTCAGGCTCGCGAAACTTCGCCCATGGAAATTCATGTAGTTCATTCCTCTCCGCCCAGTGCCACTATCTCTAACAGTGACTGTGTTCGTCCCAAAAATAGTGTGCGTCAAATGGCTCTGAGCACTATGGGACTCAACTGCTGTGGTCATTAGTCCCCTAGAACTTAGAACTACTTAAACCTAACTAACCTAAGGACATCACACACATCCATGCCCGAGGCGGGATTCGAACCTGCGACCGTAGCAGTCGCACGGTTCCGGACTGCGCGCCTAGAACCGCCAGACCACCGCGGCCGGCTATATTGTTCGTCGACGTCACCGGAACTCTCGTCAAGTCACAAGTGATTATGTACCAGTGTCAGTTCACGTTGCATGAGACAGTCGCTCTTCTCGTCAGCAGGACAATAAACTTTTTGTAGACTTGGACATTAACGGCAAAGTGATACCATTCCAGTTCGATACCGGAGCTGCAGTTTCACTGATCAATCAAGACACTTACAAACTGCTGGGAACACCTCCGTTCCGTGCCGCAAATGTTCAATTAACTAGCTATTCAGGACAAAAGATCCCTGTGTTACGACAGTGCAGCCTTCTTGCAACATACAAAGGACAAACAAAACTTGTGTCATTTTACGTCCTTCGTTCTTCTTCTGCAGTGAACTTGTTTGGTTTCGATTTATTTCAGTTGTTTAACTTGTCTATAGTAAATCAGGTTCTCTCAGTGAACCAGACTGTGCCTTCAGACAGTGTTTCTCGTCTATGTGAAGAATTTGCAGACATTTTTGCACCGGGCCTCGGTTGCGCTAAGAACTATAAAGCACATTTGGAACTGAAAGTAAACGCGCATCCGAAATTTTTCAGAGCGCACAATGTTCCCCACACATTGCGTGATGACGTCGCAAAAACATTACACGATTTGGGATGACAAGGTGTAATGGAACGTGTGCAGGCTTCTCTCAGGGCATCACCCTTAATAATTTTCCCAAAACCTTCCGGTAAGCTGAGACTTTGTGTGGACTTCAAGGCAACAGTGAATCCACAACTAGTGGATCTTTTTCACAAACTGTGCCGGGGTAAATATTTTTCGAAGTAGGACCTCGCAGATGCGTACTTGCAAATATCGGTGGACGAAGAATCCCAGTGCGTTTTGGTGGTTAACACGCATCTTGGTTTGTATCGATTCAAACGACTGCCATTCGGGTGTGCATCCGCCCCTGCATTGTTTCAGCAATTATCTACAAACTGTTTGTGCGTCGGTCCCTACTGCAGCAAATTGTTGTTGTTGTTGTTGTGGTCTTCAGTCCTGAGACTGGTTTGATGCAGCTCTCAATCCTACTCTATCTTGTGCAAGCTTCTTCATCTCCCAGTACCTACAGCAACCTACATCCTTCTGAATCTGCTTAGCGTAGTCATCTCTTGGTCTCCCTCTACGATTTTTACCCACCACGCTGCCCTCCAATACTAAATTGGTGATCCCTTGATGCCTCAGAACATGTCCTACCAACCAATCCCTTCTTCTGGTCAAGTTGTGCCACAAACTTCTATTCTCTCCAAACCTATTCAATTCTTCCTCATTAGTTATGTGCTCTACCCATCTAATCTTCAGCATTCTTCTGTAGCACCACATTTCGAAAGCTTCTATTCTCTTCTTGTCCAAACTAGTTATCGTCCATGTTTCACTTCCATACATGGCTACACTCCATACAAATACTTTCAGAAGTGACTTCCTGACACTTAAACCTATACTCGATGTTAACAAATTGCTCTTCTTCAGAAACGCTTTCCTTGCTATTGCCAGTCTACATTTTATATCCTCTACTTAGACCACAATCAGTTATTTTGCTCCCAAATAGCAAAACTCATTTACTACTTTAATTTTCTCATTTCCTAATCTAATTCCAACAGCATCACCCGACTTTATTCGACTACATTCCATTATCCTATTTTTGCTTTTGTTGATGTTCATCTTATATCCTCCTTTCAAGACACTATCCATTCCGTTCAACTGCTCTTCCAAGTCCTTTGCTGTCTCTGACAGAATTACGATGTCATCGGCAAAACTCACCTCAACATTTTTATTTCTTCTCCATGGATTTTAATACCTACTCCGAATTTTTCTTTTGTTTCCTTCACTGCTTGCTCAATATACAGATTGAATAACATCGGGGAGAGACTGCAACCCTGTCCCACTCCCTTCCCATCCACTGCTTCCCTTTCGTGTCCCTCGACTCTTGCAACTGCCATCTGGTTTCTGTACAAATTGCAAATAGCCTTTCGCTCCCTGTATTTTACCCCTGCTACCTTCAAAATTTGAAAGAGTATTCCAATCGCCATTGTCAAAAGCTTTCTCTATGTCTACAAATGCTAGAAACGTAGGTTTGCCCTTCCTTAATCTAGCTTCTAAGATAAGTCGTAGGGACAGTATTTCCTCAAATTCCAACATTTCTACGGAATCCAAACTGATCTTCCCTGAGGTCGGCTTCTACTAGTTTTTCCATTCGTCTGTAAAGAATTCGCGTAAGTATTTTGCAGCTGTGACTTATTAAACTGATAGTTCAGTAATTTTCGCATCTGTCAACACCTGCTTTCTTTGGGATTGGAATTATTATATTCTTCTTGAAGTCTGAGGGTATTTCTCCTGTCTCATACATCTTGCTCACCAGATGGTAGAGTTTTGTCAGGACTGGCTCTCCCAAGGCCGTCAGTAGTTCCAATGGAATGTTGTCTACTCCGGGGGCCTTGTTTCGACTCAGGTCTTTCAGTGCTCTTTCACTCTCTTCACGCAGTATCGTATCTCCCATTTCGTCTTTATCTACATCCTCTTCCATTTCCATAATATTGTCCTCAAGTACATTGCCCATGTATAAACCCTCTATATACACCTTCCACCTTTCCACCTTCCCCTCTTTGCTTAGAACTGGGTTTCCATCTGAGCTCTTGATATTCATACAAGTGGTTCTCTTCTCTCCAAAGGTCTCTTTAATTTTTCTGCAGGTAGTATGTATCTTACCCATAGTGAGATAAGCCTCTACATCCTTACATTTGTCCTCCAGCCATCCCTGCTTAGCCATTTTGCACTTCCTGTCGATGTCATTTTTGAGACGTTTGTATTCCTTTTTGCCTGCTTCATTTACTGCATTTTTATGTTTTCTCCTTTCATCAATTAATTTCAATATTTGTTCTGTTACCCAAGGATTTCTACTAGCCCTCGTCTTTTTACCTACTTGATCCTCTGCTGCCTTCACTACTTCATCCCTCAAAGCTATCCATTCTTCTTCTACTGTATTTCTTTCCCCCATTACTGTCAATTGTTCCCTTATGCTCTTCCTGAAACACTCTACAACCTCTGGTTCTTTCAGTCTATCCAGGTCCCATCTCCTTAAATTCCCAACTTTTTGCAGTTTCTTTAGTTTTAATCTACAGGTCATAACCAATAGATTGTGGTCAGAGTCCACATCTGCCCCTGGAAATGTCTTACAATTTAAAACCTGGTTCCTAAATCTCTGTCTTTTCATTATATAATCTATCTGAAACCTGTCAGTATCTCCAGGCTTCTTCCATGTATACAGCCTTCTTTTATGGTTCTTGAACCAAGTGTTAGCTATGATTAAGTTGTGCTGCAGCAAATTATCTGGACGATATTGTGATCTCTGGAAAGACGGAAGAACATTCGGCCAATCTCAGAACCAAGTCGGCTGTACAACTGGTGTGAGTGCTAGGAAGTCTGTCTAGACCTGCCGTGTGGCGGCGCTCGGTCTGCAATCACTTATAGTGGCGACACGAAATAATAGGAAAAAAGAAATGGGTCTAATGAATAGGAAAAAAGATAAGTTCTATTATTATACCACAAATGTAAAATTAATTTGAACATCAACTCTACAGACTGGATCTGTGCCGGTTTTGGTGAAACTCAGGTCACAGCACACACTGTGCCTGCTGACAGTTTCAGTCGTTTACACGAAGCCTCACACTTCTATGGGACTTGGTAGAACTCGTATTGCCATGTGGATTGTCAGGAGATTAGTCGTATGGCACACAGCATAATGTGAACACGACTTATAGGGTACCAGCTGAGTGTACCTACAGAGACACATCTATTCCAATGGAAATTCGACTGCAATCACATTTTATGCTGTGTGTAAAAGTGCGCATCGGCAGGCACCTGTATTTCTGAGAGAATCAGTAGTTACCTAGCCAGCCGTCTGTTAGTGAACCTCATCTTTGGGTGAGAACTATGAGTTTGTTTTAGCAAGATACCCGAACTTTGAAATGAGCCAACAGAAAAGCCTGGCGGGCTGACTCGCTTAGCGAGAGCCGCTTGGCTATAGTGGACAAAGCGACATGCTTTGCCCTTCCGCTTGGTGCTGTGACATTTGACCAGGTCTGTTTGCTACAGAGGCTTTGTTTTGTGATGAAGAAATAAGCGTATGGGAGCTACCTCGTCCTAGACTGTGATGAGATAATAGATTGCTTGTGCAGCCTTTGTGTAAATATATTAAGGAATATCAGATTTATTTTAGTGAGATGCTTTGGACTTGTTTTCAGTGCTGGCAGTCTGAGTTCACAGTTTCATTAATACCCAATTTCTTTTCAGTCATTCGCCTTTATAAGTTGATTATCTTATTGCTTTTAAACTCATTAAACAACTTAAGTCATTAATATGTATACAGGACGATTTTCTCATCTTTGGTAGATGTATGGTATTTTATTGTATTGTATGTTAACAGGAGACCTAGAAACGACGGAGAGGCTCCGTCCCCGCCGCAGCCGCAGTGGTCCACATCCCCAGGTCTACTACCGCACTCCACTTCACCCCTCCGCTGCCCCACACCGAACCCAGGGTTATTGTGCGGTTCGACCCCCAGTGGACCCTCCAGGAAACGTCTCACACCAGACGAATGTAACCCCTATGTTTGCGTGGTAGAGTAAAGGTGGTGCACGCGTACGTGAAGAACTTGTTTGCCCAGTAATCGCCGACATAGCGTAACTGAGGCTGAATAAGGGGAACCAGCCCGCATTCGCCGAGGGAGATGGAAAACCGCCTAAAACCATCCACAGACTGGCCGTTTCCCGGAGCTTGACACAAATCCGCTGGGCGCGAAGATGTATGGTAGTGTAAAGACTTATATTCCATTGAAGGGCACTTAAATGCGAACTATCAGATTTTCTATCCATTTTATGAATAATATACAATCACTGTATTCTTATCATATGAGATTCTGAAGAACTTTTTTTTACATCTCCGATTATTATTCAAATCTTTATTGGGTTCACTTAAAAGCTAAGTTTTCAAACGGACTACGTTACTCTTTTACTATATTTCTAGTAGAGAGAGAGAATATATTGCCTTCACCAGTGAAGGTGAAGAGGTTTTTAGATGCGATTTTCAGCTAGCCAGGTAAGTTCACCTTACAGTGGAACTTTAAGATACCTGGCTGTAGCGACGGACACTTCGACAGTTTGCTACCACGCTGGATCAAATCTCTTCAGATTATTGGGCGTTATAGGAAACAGAGTGCATACACATTTGCATTGCACGAATTACACCTTGAAGATGTAATTCAGAGATATACGAGTAGCCAACCAAGATCTGTTGTAAGGAGTACGATTTCAGTTTTTTCTTGATGTAGCTTTGTTAACCCCCCCCCTACCCTTTTTTATTATTCCGTCACGCGATGAAAAAGTTACTTGTCACTACTAAATTTTAAAGTTGCTCAGTATACGCTCGTTAAGTCATAGGTAAGGGAAATGATTAAGAGGATTGAAAACTGGGGTCATAATCTCGTATGAAGTCACGGTTACCGTACACAGATCGCTCACTCATCGGTGGCACTGCCTTAATTCCAGACTTCATGTGTCTCCCCGAAACAAAATCATACGCAGAATTGTTGGTAGTAAATGGGGTGCCAAGCGTCAGTAGTCCGTAGTTCTGGTATGGCACTATCTTTCTCGACTAGTGAACGCCCAATGTGGTATAATCCAGTATGTACTAAAGAAGTAAAAGTAGCCCTGAAGGAAAATTCAAGGACTGGATCCCTGAAACAGACTGTTGTTGATAAATTGTACTACGCGGCAGGCATTGTTCCTCCTGACACACGCCGGGCAGTAGCTGGATGTGCCAAAAGGGATAAGGTCGAGGAAAGAAAAAATGAATTAGAGCCAACTGTGTGGTCAAACTCCACGAAGACCTAGTCTGAAGTCTAGGAAAAACTTTTTACAGTCAAGATATGCACTAAATACGTTAGCCATGGAAACCAAAGAGAAACTACGTGCATCCAAAATAAGTTATCACGAAGCAGAAATGCTACAACCGGGGCACAACTTAGACTGGACCATGGAGATCACTGAACCGGTTATGCAGAAAACTGTGTACTCTTTGTCGTGATGTGGAAACAGAAATAAGTCTGTCGTCCAAAAGAGCGTGATGCTTGGTTTTCTGGCCAAAGGTGGAAGCAGTTTTGAAAACGGGTAAGTTTGTAAGCTGTCTGTACGCAGCTATACCTAAAGTATATCGTTCATGCAAAACAATGCTGTCCAAAACGAACGCTGAGACAACTGCGGTGCACCTCGGGCCGTAGATTACAGAGGTGATCGACGACTTCGGAGATGTGTACAGGTGAACACACTTGCAACTGTTGAGCAACTAACTGGCCAGATGAACCAAAGGACTACCAAAAGTGTCTCTCAAGGACTGTGCAGCGTATGTTGCTCTGTATGTGCCTGGTTCATGCGCCCATGATGACTGTTGTTCATTCACAGCGAAGGCTGGAATTTGCACTCGTATACCACAACTGGATGTCCACTGAATGGCGACAAGTGGCGTTTCCAGATAAGTCACTTTTTATGCTCCATTGGACTGATGGCACTTGGCGTGTAGAGAGTGAAACATCTAAAGGCAAAGGGTCCAGGCAGGAGGAAGGAGTGTTTCGTTCTGAGGAATGGGTTCGTCGCATCTTCTCGGTGATATCGTCATTCTAGAAGGCACGATGAGTCAACACAAAATTGCATCTATCTCTGGGAACCATGTCCAACCCTTCATGCAGTTTGTTTTCCCTCGACACTGTGACATCTATCAGCAGGACAGTGCTACATCTCACACAGCTCGTAGTGTATTTGTGTGACGTAGATAGAACCGCAATGAGTGTCCATACACTCCTACCCACCAACCTTCCCAGAATTAAATCCATTCGATAATCTGTGTGACCACCCCGTTCGGGCTGTTCGTGCCATGGATTCTCAACCGAGAGACCTAGTGCAGCTGGCCGCGGCAATGGAATCAGCACGGTTTCACATCCATGTTGGTACATTCCAGAAACTCACTGTGTTGCTTCACATCTCACAGCGGTCTGCACTGAAAAGGTGGTTTTTCAGGCCTTTGACAAGTGGTGTCATTAACTTGACTGGACAGTATGCCGGAGTTTATGGTATAGTGATTCTTGCAACGAGGAGGAGCTCCTGAAGGCACTAGAAAAAGCTGCAGCAGTTACATCTTTCTCGGAAAAGACTGTCTGATTTCAGTTTTTTTTTTCAACCTGTTTCTTTATCTGAAGTTGTAAATTTATAAAATGCTGTATTTATTCTTCTGACGCTGTCGTATACTGACGACTGATGACGAGGTTAAGGCTGTGGGAAGCCACCAATTGCACTCCAATATAGGATTGGATTGGATTGTTTGGGGGAAGAGACGAAACAGCGAGGGCATCGCTCTCATTGGATTAGGGAAGGACGGAGAAGAAAGTCAGCCGTGCCCTTTCAAAGGAACCATCCCGGCATTTGCCTGGAGCGATTTAGGGAAATCACGAAAACCTAAATCAGGATGGCCGGACGCGGGATTGAACTGTCATCCTCCCGAATGCCAAGATAGGAAAACCGAGACCAGAGCAGAGAGCAGGCAAAACTGGTACCGTTTAGAATACGCGAGGGTAACAGTAATGCTAGAAACCTGTGAATTTTTGACGCCCTGGTCAGCTGTCCCAGAGGAGAAGTATCACTTCAGAGAATTAACTGGTAACTCTATTCACCGCCTGTCTAAGGTGTCACAGTAGTAGATAGTCACAGAAATGCTTGCCTTAGCAGACACCACAAGTCTGATAATTGCCCATGAGAACAGCATCATCAGTGGGTTTACACAAACTTTAGTGCTACAACAGCGATCTCCAATCATGAAAGGTCTCCGGCGGTTGCCCTAAGACGAAGGGCAGTTGTGTTTAGGTTTCAGCAGAATGCTGTTGGTACCGAACTTGGAATTTGTTAATGCTAAGTTTAGAAATATCCCACTGAGTAGAAGGAGGAGAGGAATCTGAATGTGGTTGGTCAGAGGCACTCTGGAGGTGCAGAGCAATTCGTCAGATTGGCTGACGCCTGCGAAGTGCTGGTGGGTTGGTTGGCCGACTATGAAAGGGAGAGATAGTGCACCTCCAACACCCTCTAAAAACTCATGTTTTGTATTCCGAGTTCCAGGCAGATCGTGCCAGCTTCAGTAAGTTTGGATAAGGCTGTTCTTCTCACTTGGGGCGCTACTCTGAAAGTTTCTAATTAAAATACAGCTAGTGTTCACTACTTCTGTAAGCCTTCACCCCACGGATTCTAACACTCGCTTCTGGTGTGCAACCAATTGATTCCTTTGCTTGTTTAGAATTAGCGTGCAGTGTAGTAGCTAAATTGTTGATAGCCAGTGTCTAGAAGACCTCTGAATATCCTTGAGGTGCTTACTGTGAGCGTGCTATCGAGTCTCAAAATCGGGGCCTCGCGTATGTGCCCTGTGACAGTGCTTGGCGATACAGCGAGAAATCGACCTCCGTAACCGGAAGTTTGGCTTTCAGCATTAGCTTCTAACCGCTCAGAAACTGCAGAGTAACCAGTAACCCCCTGCCTTCTCTTTGTCTTGTGTTAGGACTCAACAACGTGAGTAAATAAATGGACTCAGAAATTAACGTATGGAAAAGTGGCCGTCTACTAGAATAAGAACTATAATCCAAAATAAAGAAATTTCCTATAGGATATTTTCTTAGCAACGATATTTATAGCTTCCCAGGAAACAGCTGCCTTTGTGTGAGTCGAACAATTGTCTTTCGGCCCAGTGTGGGACTAGACGGAGTACAATAACAGTAGAACAAGAGGTAAGAGCTGCAGGCTGATACAGTAAGGGTCAGTGAGTGAGAGACGGTGCGGTCCGTCAGGCGAGCAGCTGAGTGGTGGGGGGCGGAAGAGCAGCCGCCAGCCGCCAGTCGCCAGACGGATGGGTCCCCGCCAGCCGCCAGACCGGGCCCGCACCGTGCTCCACTCGCCGCCCGCCGGCTGCCCTTCCTGTGTCCCCGCCGCAGGGCTTAACGCCGAAGCGACTTCCCAGAAGGGCGCGGCAGGCCAGAGGTGGCCGCGCGCTACTCCACTCCACGTGCCACCGCTGTTCTCCTCCTGCCTCCCATGCGGCCCCACCGTGGTCGTAGCGCTGGGCACTCTGACACCTCTTGTCGCCTACGTTAGCTGATATAGGCCCGACGAGAGGGATGAAGAGGGTGTTATTTGGGGGGGGGGGGGGGGGAGGCGTACGTGTTTATGGTGTAGTGGGATTTCCGATCGTCAGACGAGGTGGCAATAATGGCAGGGAGGGGGGGCTCAGTCGACTGTTTTGTGATACGAGCATCTATTCACATTTCATCCAGACTTAGGACATAGCACATAGACGTGTTTAAATGGTCGTTAGTTTACTCATCTTGAATGGTAAGGGGCGATCTGAAGTAATTACGTTAGAGAATGTGATCTCCTTAGTCAATATCGCTTCTGAACAACCTTTATTGTCTATTACCGATTTCGGTAAGCATGGTTAGCGTTTTCAGAACTCATAGATAACGGACTGTAGAAGACATCAGGCGACTGGAAAGTGATAATTAGGTAGAACTCGTAGGAGATGGATAGATGGTTGAAAGGGACCAGTACAGTTGAACACCTACTCCTTGGAAGGAGATGATGATGACGAGATCTCAATGGAAGGTTATTACGTGTCTCCTATATCAGCTTTACAAATACTCTTTCTAAAACATTGTCAGATATGTGAGGGATAAGATGAACGATACAGATGCAAATCAAAGTCCCAATATGCAGAGCAATTCGCCAAATCCTCGTATCCCATACCGCACTTCATTGCAACCAGAACACGTCGTGAGTCAAGCAATGCCCTGGCTGCAATGAAGATACAGTAGCGTGTTGTATGGGACACGAGCATTTGGAGAATTCCTTTTTGTATTGGGACTTGCCCCTATATCCTTCATCTCGTCCCTCACACACCTGACAATGTTTTAGAAACGGCATTTGTAGAGTTGGTATAGCACACATCTAATAAGTCGAGATCTGAACACAGTAATCAGGCTTACCGAAACCGTTAATTGACAATGAAGGTTGATTGCAGTCGATGTTGGAGAAGAAGTTCACATTTCCTCAAGTAACGTTTAAACAGTTTTTTATTTCTATTTTTTCTACTTTGCCATCCTATTTTTGCCTCTTCTTCTTTCTATAACAATACTGCAGCAAATAACTAAACTTCTAGTTTTATTTTAAAACGTCTCTCACTCAATTTTTCGAAAAAAAGCCAGAGATGCGTCTTCGTAAACCCTCAGAGTCGTTATATTTTCTTATGTCTATTAAGTTTTGTCAAGATCTATGTATGTTTTATTCCTTTCTGAAGAGGCAGGCCTGTGGAATCTTTTTTAATGTCAAATATGGCTTTTGGTGCTTCCTCCTTCAACTTATTTATCAGAAAATTTACGAAAATATGTGCTCGGATCTTCTTGATGTACTGAGAAGTTTAATTTCCTATGCCAACCTTAGACAGCATTACAAGCAGCAATAAATAAACCAACAGCTGTATTTTTATCTCAGATGTATTCCAGAGGCAGTCTCTTTCTGCATTCCACTATGCGATCATCAGGCCCTCTATTGTGGTATAGTGGTTGATTTGTGGTATTTTGTGGTAAGTTCCCATGGGACCAAACTGCTGAGGTTATCGGCCCCTAGACTTACACACTACTTAATCGAACTATAACTTACGCTAAGGACAACACACACACATAAATGCCCGAGGGAGGACTCGAAACTCCGACAGGGGAAGCCGTACGAACCATGGCAAGGCGCCCTAGACCGTGCGGCTACATGGCGCTGCCAGTAGTGGCTGAGCTTGCACTGCGAGACATGTTACGAAAAGCGGTCTAATTGCCGCACCAATGTAGGTAACAAGCGCTGTACAGGCCCTACCTCTGGCAGACATCATCCACGTGGCTTGCCTGCCCCATCGCACTCCCCATCTACCTTATTGATGGGAATTTGAAATTTTGGTGGCAATTTCGAATTTTGCTGCGAATTTGTCTCAGGGTTATGCTGACATTTCACCTACACTCCACGCCGGAATTGGCTGGAAATTAATAATGGTAGTGCTCTTTGTTGGACTCAAATGCAAGTCCTTCTGCATGAAGGGCCCAAGTGCACCAACCAACACATGGAAATTGACCAGATGCAGGAGAGGAAGGTTAGGTTAATCTACTTTATTGATTTTTGTTGGGACCTGAAGTAGAGATCGGTTCTAATTAGGTAATTTATCATAAGGGTCAGTCCTGATTACACAACTATATGCATAGCGCTACACAAGGAGTGCCAAAAGGCGCAATACAGCTACAAATCTGACGATGTAATACAGCTGGTGTTATCTTGCTGCGAAAAAAATTCACAACACCACTCGAAACTGGTGGCATACATACTCAAACTCTACCCCTCACCTACAATATGGGAGGAAAAACGAAGTTACAATCATTTTTTTGCGGTAATTTTCATCAATTGACGAGATGCTGCTGTTGGATAGAGAGGAGTAAGTTATAATACCTGTAATCATACAGCTGAGGAGTGTATCTATCGCTGTTTGACGACCGAGTTTGCTACAGTCGCTTCTTAATGCATTGCTTGACAATCACCCTGCACCCAAGGCAATCGATGCCAATACATGCTATCACAACCAATGGAAAATGCCTCACTGTTCTAATTACACATCGGCATTTTCATGAAAAAAGACGGTCACTCATAGCCAACAAATGATAATGCAAAACATGTACTGGGAAAATCGTTGTCCCAAAAGACTGAAGAGGGAGGACAGTTGAACGTGTGTTTTCCTCTACGTCTAGCTGAAACCTAGCAAAATTTTGGACACACCTACATCCCCTCATCCCTCCCCCTCCCTCTCTCCCTCTCTCCCTCCCTCCATCTATGGTGGGGTAGGGATTTTTGGAACGGTTAACTCCTACCATGCGCCTCGTGATTTCTCTGCCATATACAGCTCTTCCGCTGTCAGATAAGCGGCACCCGACCCATCTTGAGGCAACGGTCCTTGTAGCCACCCTTCGCAGCACAAAAGGATTTGAAGCCAACTAAACAATACGAGACAAATGAGGGCCTCCCCAAGTGCACCTTGTTTGTTGGTCTAAAATGTAGTGTCACCACACTGGCTCCCCTACACCACCACACACAACACCCCTGGTCAGTGTGCAATGCATCAGCGACCTCACACTCAGAAGGCCTGTCCTCAGTGCCAGCCATTCTGTAATGGAGAACACTTTTATTTAACGTCAACATATTTCTCATAACTGAGCATCTATTACAAAGAACAACACAATTGTGATGGTAATAAACGATGTCTCTCCACTAAAATAGGTGCAGTCTTTAGGTATATTAACAAAATCGGTATAGTTTTTACGTTAGATGGCAGGATACAATTTTCATCTCATCATTTTGCGTCATACAACGAAGTTATATAAAAAAAAGAAAAAGGAAACCGCAGCAATTTCACAGATTTCAGATGTTCAGACTGCAGAGGTCGTTGCTATACACCTGTATAGATGTATTAACTTATCGCACATCTCTCACACATGTTCACCATACATAAAATTGGGGTAAAAACTCCCAGTATTTTGCTGCGTTAACTACCAATCTCTAAAGTCATCAGAGTGAAGAAAAAGAGAGAATTTAAAATCCAAATAAAAAACCATCTATGTTAAGTAATTTATTTCAGCTTGATGGATAATTTACATGACCTGATAGCGTCTCTCTTATTCAAATCAGTGTCTATAAATAAACTGTCATGCACATGTATATTACAAACACTTCAGGCACAGGAAATATTGTAGAATACAGTGCTTCACACCATTTGCTCACATGTCAGAAAGAAACGCTATCATTTACGTTCGACAACAACAGCCTATAATTCAGGAAGACATTCTGTTTCATACACTATGGCAGGACCCTTTTTACCAATATGACGTTGTCACACCGTGTTTACGATACAAATCGTGATAGCCTGCCTTGTAGTAAAACTACAAGATTTTACCCCATCTCTCTCTTTTCTGTTACATCAAAAGCAAATATCATCTGAATGCTTACATTGGACATTTTTGCTTTATAATTCCCCTCTCCTGACCAGCCTGTAAAGTTTTTATATTTAGCAGACAGTGATTCGCTACAGCAGCATATTCTTGAGTTCTAGTTTTGTAAGAAATTTGAACATCATAGTCTGTTTTATTGTCTAATTAGATGTTATGAAATATGAAATAACATAGGACTTACGGTAACACCTATTTTTAAACATGCAATCGTAATGATAATAATAAAAACATCCATGATTCCACGAGGATATATACTGCCGATTTCTATTAGTTTTATGAGCAAAATCGGTGAAGTTTTGAGAGAGCTATACACAACCAAACTGTAACCAATTACACCACAACTTGTAATAGAACCTCCTATATCGAAAAACAAATATCGTCTGCCTGTTGACCTCAAGTATTTTACATATACACGTACTGCCTGTGTAAGGTGATGAACTGACATTAACACATTTCGATTCACTGGCTCTCATAGAAGGCTGAACACGTGTGCAACTGTGCAGTTCCAACAACAAACGGGTCGGTAGAAATAAAACACACAATGTTTCGCATTGCCAAAAACGTGGAAGACATTACATATGCAGAAACCTGGAAGACTCTGTGGCATTATAGAGCATTTCCAACAGCCATCCGGAGGTCATATCCTATAAAATTAATCTTGTCTTCTACAGACAACTGTTACCCCATCTTCCACAGTGACAGGGTAGATGTCTTGGCGTCCTGTTTAAAAGGGCATCGGTTCCTCATTTTACTTTCATGTACGTAATTACTGTTTCGGCGCTGACAATCACCGGAAACAGCTGTTCGCAACACGCGCAAGGTAGTACAAACAAAACGAGGTACTGTTACCTTATTGATGAAAAAAAAGAAGGAACATGTGGAGATCATATGGAAATAGGACGAGTCTGCAGCACTGAGGAACGCTTAAAATCAATTATCTGAAGGAGATGGTCTCTACATTTAATACTATGTTCTACAACAGTGACAAGTAGCCGATATTCAGTGTTCCGCCAAGGCTCTCTCCATCTCAGCCAAGTGGTGTCAGTCATCAAGAGTGTACCAGTGGACGGATGGGATGGGAAAGACACCGTTGATATGAGACGATGTACGGTAATATGCACCGTAGTTGATAGCGAGTTCAGTTTTAGCAGTTTTACCAGTTATCTGTTATTTCAAAGCCAGCAAACGTCACAGCAGAGTGCTTCCCTATTTCTATATCATAGCTATATCACTACTTTGCAAGTAACATTGACTACATTGCGAATGCATACAGTTGACTGTGCAGCGCCGTCCGCGGTGGTCTTGTGGTTCTAGGTGCGCAGTCCGGAACCGTGCGACTGCTACCGTCGCAGGTTCGAATCCTGCCTCGGGCATGGATGTGTGTGATGTCCTTAGGTTAGTTAGGTTTAAGTAGTTCTAAGTTCTAGGGGACTGATGACCACAGCAGTTGAGTCCCATAGTGCTCAGAACCATTTTTGACTGTGCAGCATGTCCGCTCTCTCACATACTCAAAGAACACCAGACAGCGTAATAAACCGAGTAATTAGGTTATCTAAATATATTCTGCACATCGATCATAGTGCAGAATTTACGATTACGACTGGCTGTCTTTCCCTTGGTGGATGGGCGTCACAGAGTATTCTTGCATTCGTAGGATAAAATCGGAGACTGAAAGATCCCCCCCCCCCCCCCACCACATTGACCTTGAACAATCCTCTCTGCGAGACGATCGCCAACTTAATCTGCAACTGTCCAAAAGTGTGATGGTGCTGGTCCTCCACCCACTACATTCCACGTCTCTTGAAGGAACAGGGCGAGCTATGTCCATAACTGTTGTTTAGAAAGATTGTTCTGCACCAATCTTACCCACGGTGGCAACCATCCAAATGCACAAGATCTAACCAAATGCCTGCTTGTCAGAGCGGGAGGGGGGGGGGGGGGGAGTACCTCTTATTGGCGTATAGTAGCTGTGATATAACAGGCGGTTAAGAAGAAACGTATGGTTTACACCTGAAACATTTCACGTAAGTCAGCTGTTTTTCAATTCTGAAGTATTATTCCACTGATTCAGTACCAGAAAGGTACCAGCATGGGAGAAATGATGATAGAGCATAAATACATACTCCAGTTGCTACACGGTTCTGCACCTAAAACTGCTATATTGTTGAGCCATATGGTTTCTGAAGTATTAGTGGAATGCAACGTTCTTAATACTCTAATGCAGGATATATTTACCCAACATCAAACGCACAGCCTTGCTCAAAAGTATCCGAACGACCTGAATTGCATTTGGCCTTATTCGCATGCAAACCGCATAACGTAGCTGTCCAGCAGGTCCTCTAGTCGCTCCTCGGTACAGTCGTTTGAATATTGAAAATGGTTCCAACAAGTCACTACTAGAAAACCCTGGCCTGTATAGCGGTAACTCAAGATGTAAAGTAATACCACGATACTACAAATACCAGGGAACACCTTATTACAGATAAGACTGTCCATAAGGCTTGTAAGCTCACATTTATTACAATAAATGACATACCTGAAAAGTTACCACTCACATTATTACGTCAGATACATAATGCCCTTAGAAAGTTCGTCGTATTCATGATTTCCTCTCCAAAGCAACTTACCGTACTTATTATTTAACACAAAATGACATTAAGAATTTATGTTATTCACCAACAGCTAGTTGCGAATATGTATGAAATTTAAAAAACGTGACGAACCATATAGTTCTGCATGTGGATTCAAACCCAGGTCATGCAGACCAAGCAAAGATTTCGTGACTGACGGAAACTAACAGTCATTCCTGACTAGGCATACAGAGAGTAATATACTTCGATTCTGGACAGTATCAGTTAGCAAATATCAACTTAAAATTACATAACGTAAACATTTTAACGAACGCGAATTCCTACCCAGCATCGCCGGCCAGGATGGACGAGCGATTCTAGGCCCTTCAGTCTGGAACCGTGCGTCCACTACGGTCGCAGGTTCGAATCCCGCCTCGGGCATGGATGGATGTGTGTGATGTCCTTAGGATAGTTAGGTTTATGTTGTTCTAAGTTCTAGGGGACTGATGACCTCAGCTGGTAAGTCCCATAGTGCTCAGAGCCATTTGAACCATCCTACCCAGCATCTATTGTCCTTGTTAACGAACTACGAGAGATGCTAAATATTGCTTCTTCGCAAGTAACGTACTTGAAATGCCGTGAGGTAAGGCTTTGTGTTGGACAGGGTTAGAACCCAGAACCAAGTCGGATTGGTATCGAAGCACAATCAACTGTGACATATCGGATTTTCTCGGCAGTGGCAAGATGTTTTAACTGAACTGATGAGACGAAACAGTAATTTTATTCTCAGGACTCCAACCCGGCACCTATCGCTGTTATATTGTTGAGAAAACGAACATTAAATATGGGTTTGTTACACAGGAAGCGATATGTGAGCATGTTTGAACTAGAAATAATATGACGAAGGGTTCAGTGCTGACTGGGAATCGAACGGCACACATAGACCTGTTGACTACACACAAAGTGATTTCAGCTACCGAATTTTTCTCCACCAGCAGCTCGGAATAACAACCTTGAACTTACAGTGATCTCTCAAATAGTTCTGTGTCTCACTGGGAGTCAAAAACGTCAGATGTCTTTAGTGTTGACAACGAATGAAAATACATAAAAAATCAAAATTATTATCCACCAACATCTAGGTGTTTTCATGCTAGAGCCTGATAATACATAATGAAAACTTCAGTGCTGGGCTAGGATTCGAACCAATTCACGCCTAATATCTGGAGATGTTGAGGAATCTGCAGTTTTGAACAAACAACAAATTGTAGTCGAGCTGTATTGTCACGAAGGGATCAAACTCTGCTTTAAGGGCGGTCTGAGTTGCATACCCAGTTCAGAACTAATTTTATCGACGTACAGAAGCTCAAATAAAAGATGATCCTGTGATACTACATGGCGTTTGTTTCGTCAGTAGAAATAAATAACTAGTATAAGAAAGATTACTGGCGACAGTGTTTCTACATGTCCCCACTCCTGACTTTATTGTGGTTCAACCTAACGTCTACTTGGTACAGAAGGAATATCATGTTTAATGTGGATTTCAGACCACAATGCGATTACACCTTCTTCACTTGGCGTAGCCAGAAGAGAATAGAATATGTCTCTCCCTATCAAAAATCATCGGCAGAAGTTGGAATCGAACCCAGACCATAAGTATATGAACCTATCATGAATTCAACAGACCTCCAAATCCTCCTCTCTGTGCTTCATTTTTCTATAGTGAAGCCGTTGCTCCACACTGGATGACAATTCTGACATAGGCTCCCTGTAATGGTTTGCAGCATGTTCAGTACATCCATTTACTTGGTTGACCGAATAGCCATGAACTAGCTGCCTCGGCTACCCAGCGCATATATCCGACTCTATTTTGTAATCACCGAAATAAAATCACGTAACTGCCACATACACAGAACTGCCAACAGTGTAGGATGCAGAAATTTAAATACGAAGTGTTCCTTTCCACTTAAGTTACTCTATTGCGCTATCTGTTTGTTGAAAACGTCGTAATTTTTGCTCTAATACTTTTGTTTACATTAAGTTGTATTTGGTTGCAGATGACAAACTGGTAACGAAATCAGTTACTGTAAAAACATAACACATCAGGAAAACCACACCATGTGGTAAAACGGTCTGGATTCATAATTTCACGTATTTCTTCGAAAATCTATAATTACGATTTCAAAACTAATATTTACACGTATACAAACAGTAAATAACATTATCTATATTTAATAGCCGTAAAATAAAAGCCCACTGAGGATGCCGCAACTGCAGCGATACATGTGTGGGATAAAAAACAAAATTGTGTTTTGCTAAAGACGGACCTCATCCACAAACATATGAAAATGTAAGCAGTACTCGTAATTGTAAATATTGTCAGCACCAAGCTTCTGAATTTATCTTTGCATGGCTGTCTGTGTATATGGTACCACATATTAGTAAAAATGTTTCTTTTCTTTTTCTTATTTAGTGCTGTGTGTCTTATGATCCCCAATAATTCATGTATATGTTTTATATTAGAAGCGCTAAAAGTAAGTTATAATGCTAAATATCTTATGGCTGTATAGTCTGCAGTATATAGTGCATATAATGCACAGTACAGTCAATTTAAGACATATTATAGCAATAAACTCTCCTAACTTAGACAACGCCATAATTTACACGATGCAAAGTCGAAGTGTTCACTCATCATTATCAGTACTTCCCTAAGCACTACTACGGAAAACGCATGTCAACATGTGGCAACTGCAGTCTTTAAACGTAAGGAATGCTTTTCCTTTTACTCATTTACTGGAGAACTTTTCCTGTTCAGTTTTCTATTAGCTCAACTTGTCATGGTTCGTCAGTTCTACATGTGGATTATCGCTCATGTTACTGGCGGCCAGAACAGTACCGTGGTGATACTGCACCCCTGGCAGAACTGCCAAAGCGCCGTTCTGCTCCTCTCCCTCCCGGAAAAACTAACTTCCTGCAATTTTTTCTGCACAGATATAGGCATTTTTTAATTTGTCAGGTAGATTTAATAACAGTTAGGTGTTATTAAAAGAAATTACTTAAATGAATTGTATTCACGGAAAATATTACATATAACAAATTAAATTTATCATTGTACTAAGTGAATTACCATCTAAACAAGCTTTCTAAAATAACTGAAATCAAAACTAAATCTTTGTCTTATTGTCTGTGGCAGATAGTGTACATTGATTTTTTCAAGAGGTATGTAATAAAGAACAAGTTGTATTTCCTGCTACTAAATTACTAGTTGTGAACGCACAATATCATTCACAGGAAATAAAAGACAAAGGACTATAGTTAAGTGTTGAGAACACTTTCGTTTCCAAGAAGTGTGTTCATATTATAATTTTACTTTCCATTTCCTTGCATTATGTGCAGGAAACTCATTGATAGTATCACTGAAGCCAAGTTTAGCATCTTTGTGATATTCTATCGACAAGATAACTTGAATCTGACAGTTTACCTCATATGTACTTAGATTTAATTATTTTATTATCATCTGTAATTTGCTGAAATTGTGTTGAAATTATCATAAATATCCTCACAGTTATTTCGATGTTTGGATAAATGTCTCGTAACCCATATTTCTAGGGAAAATATTCATAATCAAGAAATTGGTGTGTGCCATTGTCCTTCATCAGCTCTTTCTACTGGAATTTGGAAGTAGCAATTTCGTTAACTAGTTGTACTGTACCTATATTTCTGTTATATTTGGCACCAAAATCTACTGCTTAACTTTCAGAAGAAGGTACAGCGCTTTCATTTAACTCTTTCTTGATAGAACGTTGAAATGAGATGGGTGTATTATATGTGAGGCCTCTGTCCGAATTCATTTATTATTTTATCAGATACACACAGACGGCAAAGAAATCGGAACATCAAGAAGGATTTGTGCAACATAAGCGAAAGTCGATAGGCGAGATTCAGCATCTAAAAGATTATATCTATTCAAATTTCAGGTCCGTCGCATAAGAATGGCGCTAGTACTGCCACCATGAGGATGCAAAACAAGTTTGCCTTTAATACACTCTCTAACGCATTCTGATGCATTCTGAATGGTTGCCAAATTTATCCAGGTTGGAGGCTAAACCCTCCCAGTGATGTGTAGGTGAGGTAATGTGATAATTAAATTAATAAGCAGAATAATTCAATTGGTATGCAAATTAATTAAATTAATTATACAACTTAATTAAATTAAAGTGGCTGGAAATTAATAAACTGGTGGGAATTTCAATAAATGGTGGGAGATTCCAAAATTGTAGGAATTTAATATTTTGGAGCCCTAATTCACAATACCAAAGGGCACTGTCAGACTTACTTCGCTCTCACTTTCCCTCTCGCCCCTCCACTTCCTCTCCCCCACTGCCCCTCTCCAGCTATGAATTGACAGGAAACAAAGACTCAGTCTGTGCTGAGCTGCCAGTGAGGACACATGTAAGTCTTTACATTACTGTATGTGCAATGTCTTGGATGGACGAGATGTTGTGCCAGAGAAAGGCGAGTTTAATAGCTATATTAGCGCTAACCATGCAGCTGAGGACTGCTTCGAAAGATAATGCTTCGAAAGAGCAGATACTGTATAAGTGTAACAAGAAGAACACGTTTCATCAAATAATGATGATGCAGCGGGATAGATTGAAGTTACACTTCGCAACTCACGCTAATAGGTGCTTGTACTGGAACCAAAGATCTCTCATGAAAAGTCCAGTCTTCCAAAGTGCAAGAGGCATGACGCTCAACCCCTCCAGTGTAGACATCTTGATCAGAATGTGTTCAATTGAAGAGATGCTGGTGCTAAGCAGGAAATATTTTAATAAGTGTACTTCATGCAAGCTTGCAGCTGAGGACTGCATAGACAGCTCCCTACATGAGGATTGGAACGCGAATTTAATCGATGAGGGTAAGGAGAATACTGTTCAGCAAATAGTGGCAATGCGTTTTGATGGGTTGAAGATGCATTTCACAATTCATATAGGTGGCTGCCTGTGCTGGAACAGTCTACCTTTTCTTAAATGCCTTGTTAATAGGTTTAAGAGATGAATGTGTGTTCTCCACCAACGACTCTCGACCGATTGAGCAAGATCACAAAGCTGTCCCACCACTTCTGTCAGGAAGCAATGGGGACATAGCATTTCCCCCTGTCTCACCTGAAAACTGGCGTCGGCCAATAGGGATGCAGCAACGCTATAATCGGTCATGTGATCATAATGACATGGGCGATATAAGGCGAACATAGTAATCCACCTGCCTCAGTCAGCGGTGTAGTAGTCGTGAAGTGTTAGCAACAGAAGCATTTGAGATCGTCCAGCATCTCCCAACAGCTGAATAGGTAGAAGTGGAAGACTAAGTGCTCATTACATACCTTTACTACTATTAGTACATGTAGCGATTCTTTGTCAAGTTCCATTCCTTTGTTCAACTCCATGTTTTTGTCTGTGGATGCTAATTGTTTCTTCTTATTTTTTGTTCAGTGGGCTCCTGCAGCGACATCGAAGCTGTCAGTATCTGCAGGTACGTGGGACCCTGTAGTGCACTTGGCCAGCATGTCAGAGCAGGATAACGAGTTGCTATTATCCATTCCACTCACCAGTTTAAACACCCAGCCTGTCTCAGAGTCTCGAAGAAGTCCTTTGGCGATCAAACACCACATGGAACAAGTCAGTACTGGTATCTGACGTATGCACCATCTTATAATATTCCAGTATTACTGCTAGGAGAGGGTGAGTATGTGGTGGACAAGAAGCTGCTGATTCCTCCCAGTGCTCTAAAGTATTCAATTCAAGATATAATTTAACAGATAGTGGTAAAATGTTTAAATGTCAGTGTAAAAGCATCAGCGGACAGTGAGTGGCATGGCATGTTAGAGATCAAATATGCATGCAACGAGGAGTGTTAAAGTGCGAGTTACGGAGTTGAAATGAGTGAAATGTGTTAAGCAGAACTCTATAGCAATCAACATTGACCACAGAGTACAACCCCTTCCATTCTCCCCAGACATTTCCTTTGCAGGCCGCATGTTATCTATGAGATCACTATATGATAGCACTGCACTCATGGTAATATCAGATGGTCAGTTCATGTAATTAATGCACTGCCCAGTTACAAACTAGTTCAGTCCACAGATTGTGCTATCCGTTGTGCTGGAAAGGTTGAACAGATGGTTATCTTATGTTCAAACTATACAGGGTCGTCTATTGATAGTGAATGGGCCAAATATCTCACGAAATAAGCACCAAACGAAAAAACTACAAAGAACGAAACTCGTCTAGCTTGAAGGGGGAAACCAGATGGCGCCATGGTTTGCCCGCTAGATGGCGCTGCCATAGGTCAAATACACTCCTGGAAATTGAAATAAGAACACCGTGAATTCATTGTCCCAGGAAGGGGAAACTGTACTGACACATTCCTGGGGTCAGATACATCATATGATTACACTGACAGATCCACAGGCACATAGACACAGGCAACAGAGCATGCACAATGTCGGCACTAGTACAGTGTATATCCACCTTTCGCAGCAATGCAGGCTGCTATTCTCCCATGGAGACGATCGTAGAGATGCTGGATGTAGTCCTGTGGAATGGCTTGCCATGCCATTTCCACCTGGCGCCTCAGTTGGACCAGCGTTCGTGCTGGACGTGCAGACCGCGTGAGTCGACGCTTCATCCAGTCCCAAACATGCTCAATGGGGGACAGATCCGGAGATCTTGCTGGCCGGGGTAGTTGACTTACACATTCTAGAACACGTTGGGTGGCACGGGATACATGCGGACGTGCATTGTCCTGTTGGAACAGCAAGTTCCCTTGCCGGTCTAGGAATGGTAGAACGATGGGTTCGATGACGGTTTGGATGTACCGTGCACTATTCAGTGTCCCCTCGACGATCACCAGAGGTGTACAGCCAGTGTAGGAGATCGCTCCCCACACCATGTTGCCGGGTGTTGGCTGTGTATGCCTCGGTCGTATGCAGTCCTGATTGTGGCGCTCAACTGCACGGCGTCAAACACGCATACGACCATCATTGGCACCAAGGCAGAAGCGACTCTCATCGCTGAAGGCGACACGTCTCCATTCGTCCCTCCATTCACGCCTGTCGCGACACCACTGGAGGCGGGCTGCACAATGTTGGGGCGTGAGCGGAAGACGGCCTAACTGTGTGCGGGACCGTAGCCCAGCTTCATGGAGACGGTTGCGAATGGTCCTCGCCGATACCCCAGGAGCAACAGTGTCCCTAATTTGCTGGGAAGTGGCGGTGCGGTCCCCTACGGCACTGCGTAGGATCCTACGGTCTTGGCGTGCATCCGTGCGTCGCTGCGGTCCGGTCCCAGGTCGACGGGCACGTGCACTTTCCGCCGACCACTGGCGACAACATCGATGTACTGTGGAGATCTCACGCCCCACGTGTTGAGCAATTCGGCGGTACGTCCATCCGGCCTCCCGTATGCCCACTATACGCCCTCGCTCAAAGTCCGTCAACTGCATATAACGGTTCACGTCCACGCTGTCGCGGGATGCTACCAGTGTTAAAGACTGCGATGGAGCTCTGTATGCCACGGCAAACTGGCTAACACTGACGGCGGCGGTGCACAAATGCTGCGCAGCTAGCGCCATTCGACGTGCAACACCTCGGTTCCTGGTGTGTCCGCTGTGCCGTGCGTGTGATCATTGCTTGTACAGCCCTCTCGCAGTGTCCGGAGCAAGTATGGTGGGTCTGACACACCGGTGTCAATGTGTTCTTTTTTCCATTTCCAGGAGTGTAGATATCAACTGCGTTTTTTTTAAATAGGAACTCCCATTTTTATTACATATTCGTGTATTACGTAAAAAAATATGAATGTTTTAGTTGGACCACTTTTTTCGCTTTGCGATAGATGGGGCTGTTATAGTCTCAAACGTATAAGTACGTGGTATCACTTAACATTCCGCCAGTGCGGGCCGAATTTGTTTCGTGATACCGTGTATAGGCGATGAATATCGCGACAAACTAAATTACATTTAGATGATAGGTGAACTCCCAACAAAATTTCTCATCAACATCGTTTGGTTGCAGATGACAAGCTACCTTTAATAAATAATGCACAAATGGTCCTGAAAAAAAAATCATGCACACCGAGTGTAAAGGTAACAAAGAGAAACAAATTATTGTTTGAATTGAATATCAACATAATTTTGTAATAATGTTTACATTGCAGATTAAACGAAACGGAACCCACTGATTATAGCACAGAGGTGCTGAAACATGTTTGGGAACTTGAAGAAACGGTGTATTGCATAAATCGTGGACCTCACATCCTTCAGTTTTAACTGCAAATACGGTAAACACAATGAGCTACAATTAAGTCATGAATATTTCCTCAGATCCATGGGCATCTTTGAAGAATGGAGCAATTTATGGAAGCACTGTTCTTAGTCAGTGAGATTAGATGTTCACTATTGGTTTTCTAGGAACACGTTTGAAACCGCCACTGCAGGGTGAGGTGGTTCCTACTTACATCCCCCTACAATTCAGTCCAGCTGCAAGGATGGCTATGAATCATCCGCTGAATGATGAGACAGTTCCGGTGGTTAGCATTCTTTGTCTGTGTCTGCCAGTCTTTCTAGGAGGTGCCTTGAAGCCAGCTTCATTTGAGAGTAGTAGTTCCGGTATTTGCTTAGAACATTTAACTTTTCAGTATTGTAGATCCATCAAAGCAAGCTGCCTCGTTACCTGACAGGGTAGCTGAGAGAGCTATTGCACTGCTTCCTGTACTCGGGTATGGGTGCCGGCCCCAGATCGAATCCACCTGGCGGATTAATGACATGGGCCAGTATGCCGGCCAGCCAGGATGTGGTTTTTACGAGGTTTTCCACATCCCACTAGGTGAATGCTGGGCTAGTGCCCACATTCCGCCTCAGTTACACGACTCACATACATTTGAAAACTTTCGCACTCTTCCATGGCTGACATTAGATGCAGGCAGTGGTGGTACACTAAATCCGTCATTGGGGGGGGGGGGGGGGGGTTGGGGGGGGGGGGGTTGGGGTGGTGGCAGGAAAGACATCCAGCCACCCTCCGCAGCTAACACTGCCAAATCAATAGTAACACAGCCGACACTGCGTTGGAGCAGGTAAAATGCTCCAGGAAAGAAAGAAAGAGGAAAAAAAGCAAGGGGCCTCGTTAGCCCACAAAACACCCCCTGTTGGTGTAAAGGTAGGGCCTCTCAGACAATTCAATACAGCTAGCATGTTAGGTGATCTTTGCTGTTTCGTTTAAATATCAATCACTAATCGTTTTGAATCATATAATGACATGTAATTATGATATTTAGATGCCACCCACACCAACACCAACAGCTGAACATTTTCCTCTGAATAAATAAAGACGGTACCTTCCCCTCTAGCAACTTTTTCCTGGCAGTACCCAAGTGGCAGGATACGTGGGAGAGGGGGTTGGAGACGGAGTGGAGTCCAACAGTAACCTCTGGTAGATGATATTCGGAACTACGACTCTAATCTGTAAT